>NC_051282.1:2442500-3155000 GCF_015220745.1 Sebastes umbrosus | reverse complement strand
GAAGACACAGGGGAGAACGTAGCTTTGGTCTGCAGGGCCGGAGTCTCTGCTCCTCTGCCTGCTTGCCTTCACTCACACACCACGCTCGTTCTCACTCCACCTCTCTCCACATTCCACACTGCAGAAGAGTTAGTTTAGCTCTGAGAATATCTAGTGAATGTACAGTGGAAGTTTGTGCAGAAATAAATGCTGCAGCTCCTCCAGACCAACAGAGGTTTCCCGTGTCTTGTGAAGCGACGGGGCTCCGCATAGAGAAACGTTATCGTCTCCGACCAAAACTCTGGTGTCTTTCCCTGTTCCTTCTGACCGCGGTCGGGAAGCTGAAGCATGAAAACACAGGATCAGCATTGATTCATGGAGAGACCTTCGTCTGGTCAGCTAACATTACTGCCAAGCAGCTGAAATATAGAGTGATATTGTGGTTTTAGCTGATGTGTGTCTCCTCACTGTGTTGACCGATGCTCGTTCATGTCTATGTAGAGCGAGCACAAGCACAAGCAACAGGACGCTGACTTTCGTTGACTTAACGGCCACAGGTGTCGCTGTTAACAAGCAAATTTCTGATTCTTACAGAGTCCCTTTAAAAGGTATAGGTTCACTGTTTTTCAAATCTTAAAACGATTCTCACATGCCCATATATGAACACTGAAAGAGTTTTCGGTGGAAGTGGGTCCATTGTTAGCACAGCTCCAGTGTCAGAGATGGGGAACTAAATTAACAAAGTCAAACAATACCGTTTTCAACTTCCATACAGAACCAGTACAAAAGGAAACTGGTTGACTGAAGCCTGAACAGCTCCTTTAAGGAGGAAGCCACTTTACAACCAGCAACATCTGACTATAAAAGTCAGAAGAAGGCGGGATTCACCTTTGTACCTATACCGTTTCATTTACAGTTATACTGACGGTTGGCTTCACGCCCAGACATGCAGACTGGAAACACAAGTTTTGCAGCCTCAGTGATTTGACTTGTGATTTCAGTGGGTCTGTCAAAAGCAGTGGACAACATGGAGAGGAATACAGCCACTTCTGAGGTGAGAGATGCATGGCAAAGGATTGAGGTTGTATATTAGTAGCATGTTGACTATAATCAACGGTCTTTCTCATGCTCTTTACCAGGAAATGGCACCATTTATCAGGTTCCCCTATACCCTGACACAATACTGTAGGTGTGTCTATGTGTACTATTTGTCAGACTGGCACATTCTTCATAACAGAAGATCCTATAGATGTCAATGCAGTTTCACGTGTTTTTGGATTGTAATTTTCACAAGTTTGGGTCATGCACCTTTAAGAAAGAAGGGAGCGTAACTTGAAGTGGGTCTTGCAGGCTGCAAATGGATACTGTCAGAGATGCTCTATAAGATGCTCTAAGCTCTTAAGTTAATTCTCTTCAGATTTGTCTGTTTGAAAAATGTCATTTCAATCAATCAATGGGTCCAATATTTACTTTAGTGACTATGGGGTGAAAGAATCGGTCATAATCTGTGTTCAAGTTCAATTCTCCCAGAGTCCCTCCCCTCCTGTTGTCCTCGGGTCAAATTTGACCCGTTTTCAAACTTCATTTTATCATAAATATGGATTTCTTTCACGTAATTGCTCCAAAATTACATGGGTGGTTCCCTTCTATGGTCTTTGCAAAAAAAATTAATGACCACTAGTTTCGTTGCATTATGGGTATTTTATTCAATTTTATAGCACCTGTTGTCTTCCCGGGTCAATTTTGCCCTGTTGGTGCAATGTGTCACACTATTGTGTTTTTCAGCAAATAAACACACAGATGCACAACCACACACATACACACACCTCAAACACACTTCACACACCCCTCAGATGCGCATGTGCATACACACACACACACACACATACACACACACACACGCACACACACACACACACACACACACACACACACAGCCGCATTCATTACTCATGTACCCACACATTATTGTGTTTTCCAGCACATGAATACACACAAACACACTTGCACACAACCACGCACATGCACACACACTTGGACGCACCCACACGCATGTGTGTACACACACACACTTGCGCACACACACACACACACACACACACACACACACACACACAGCAGCAGAAATACTCACCCATACTCTGTAGTGGGCATTGTACATTTCCAGCAGATGAACACACACACACGCACACACACACACGCGCACATACACCCGAACAACCACACGCGCACAACCACACGCACACAAACACCTCAGATATGCATGCGCATACACACACAACACACACACACGCACTCACACTCGCACACACACACACACACACACACACACAGCCGCATTACTCCTCTACCAACACACTATTGTGTTTTCCAGCACATGAATACACACACACACGTGCACACAACCACGCACATGCACAAACACATGGACGCACCCACACGTATGTGTACACACACACTCTCACGCACACAGACACACACACACACACACAGACACAGCAGCAGCAATACTCACCCATACTCTATAGTGGGCATTGTACATTTCCAGCAGATGAACACACACACACACACACACACACACGCGCGCGCGCACACACACACACACACAAACAACCACACGCGCACAACCACACACACACACACACACACACACACACACACACACACACACTCTCACGCACACACGCACACACACGCACACACACACACACACACACACACACACACACACACACACACACATCTTCAAAGCTACAGGTGTATAAACCTGATTTTATCACAACATTTTCCTACATGGGGACCAGAGCTTCCAGACAACACAAAATCATGCCACGCACAAACACACATGCGCACGCATGCACGCATGCCACACACACAAACTGAATGTATCACTATTGTGCTTTCCAGCACAACTTCAAAGCTAAAGCTGTGTAAACCTGTTCTTATCACATCTTGGATGTACCGGTCCCACCATGGGCCTTGTTCAGGCTGCCAGCCCAAATCCATTTTGTGATGTATCCATACATAATAATAATACATATCCAGATTGTATCCAGATTGATTTTAGAAAGTCTGGACAGCAGAAAAAACATATGAAATGCAAATTTGAAACTACGATTCCAAACAGATTTCTACAGATGCGTCTCAGGCCGGATGTTCTGGCCTCCCAAATTGGATTTGAAAATGTGGAAGTGCTGGGCAGAATCCATGCTGCTGCCAGCAGAGAGCTATGGAGGACAACATGTAGGACAACAGCAGTCAATGGACAGAAATAAATTGTCTGCTGGCACTTTCACTCTGCTTTCACTTTCTGCTGCTGTAGTCTGTAGACTTTCGCAGTGTCTACCAGCTTCCATCGCTGAGTTTGTCTGGCGCAACGAAGGAGTTCTGCACCGCGATTTTACTAAAATGGTACCGATCGGTCGCCGGCTATTTTGACAAGCATAATTGCTACTGTGCAGCAGTAATGACACATTGTACAGATGCAGGTCATTGTGGACTTGGTCTATTAGCTTGTCTTCAAAACTTTCTGCCATTGTTGTCACTGCTGACGTGCCTACTGACCCCTGACCCTGTCACAGACAGCACCATACTGCCCCTACACTGCCCCTACTGTTCATGTGCATATTGCATCTTGCGGAAGCGTAGCGTTCATTTCTGTTTACATGCAGAATCAACACTCCATACAGATACCAGTCTGTGATAATCCAAAATAACTAAATGTCTGATTATCTTACTCAAAAACAAGTGGTATAATTTCATGTAAATGAGGCTTATTGACCATACATTCCAAAAAGAGCTGTAAAACTTGTGGTTATGAGTTGAAATGAAGTTGGCTAAAAAGGTGTCATTATGTGCTATCATTGAATATTATAATATTTATAATATTATGAATAGTTTTGACATATACCAGTCTGATAATCCATTAACATATTTTCCTACAATTTTGAATAAAGTCCAAATAATTCATAATTTCTGCATTTTTTCCTAAAAAAATGAGGTTTAATTTCATATAAATGAGGATTATTGACCATGAATTTAAAAAAAAAAGTGTAAAACTTGTGGTAATGAGTTGGAATGAAGTTGGCTAAAAAGGTGTAACACAGAATTGGGTGATAATTTATACTGCATTCCTTATATAAACAGTCAAACCACACTGGGTCAATTTTGACCCGGGAAGACAATAGGTGTCGCTATTTGCTGCCATTCAAAAAATCAAAAAGGTTTCAAAAATTTGTTTTTAACAAACTTTGACATATATCAGCCTGTGATAATCCATCAACATTATGCTCCTCTGATAATGACTATAGTCAAAATAATTCATAATTTCTGGGTCTTTTTACTCAAAAAATAGGTAAAACTTCACGGAAATTAGGTTTATTAACCCTAATTTTAAAAAAAAGTGTAAAACTTGCGGTAATAAGTTGGAATGAAGTTGGCCAAAAAGGTGTAATACAGAATTGGGTGATAATTTATAGTGTATGCCTTGAAAACAGTCAAACAAAACCGGGTCAATTTTGACCCGGGAAGACAAAAGTTGCATGGTCGACGGGAAGACAACAGGAGGGTTAAAAGGTAAAGGTTCACTGTTTTTCAAATCTTAAAACAATTCTCACATGCCCGTATATGAACACTGAAAGAGTTTTCGGTGGAAGTGGGTCCATTGTTAGCACAGCTCCAGTGTCAGAGATGGGGAACTAAATTAACAAAGTCAAACAATACTGTTTTCAACTTTCATACAGAACCAGTACAAAGGGAAACTGGTTGATCTGTTGAACCACATACAGTAGCCTACATGTAATATCATGTTTTTGGGTGTTGGCTGCTTCCTACATTTGGTCAAAAGCTCAACAGGTCCACTCATCCCTCTGTTATTCACATCCCAATGGCTGCATCCTCATCTACGGTTCGTGGTCGGGTATTTCATTCTCTGTATACTTTGTTTGAAAGTGCTTTGTAAATAATGTATAATTATTGGTATTATTCAGTCTAATTCAGTGAGCTGTCTTTGATCATTTCCAGAGAGCCGTCCGTCAGTCCCAGTCTCTGTGTGCTGGTGAGCAGCAGTACGTTCACGTGAGGAAACAAGTAGTTCTGGAGTCACTCGGCAGCCTGGGGATCAACTGCACTGCTGTAAGAAAGAGAACTTCTGGGAGGACATCTCCTGTTTGACTCTTTCTCTTTCCTGTGTTTCGTTCTTCAAAGTAGAAAAAAACTTTTATTTGTCTTTGAAGAATGTGTCATGTTTTGCACAGATGTTCTCCTACACATGTGATGGCCTCTCTTTACATAACACCAGAGTCTGTTTCCTCCATGACTTCTATGAGCTCCGTATAGACACTATACACACAGAGTAGACTCCAGTACATCCTCAAGTCATCTGTACTGCTGAAGCTGTACTGTTGATAGGTAACAGATACTGTGGTACGTCATCTAAAAAGGCTGATATTATATATGATATGTTATATAATATTTGATATTATCATATAATGACAAAATATTTTTTGTTTACATTTTCATTTTTATTTATCATTGTTGTACGTCTATGGTACGACAGTACGACGGAGTATTAGGGCCACATTGAGGAAAAAAAAATAATCTGAGATTTCGAGAATAAAGTCATAATATTATGAGAATAAAGTCATAATATTACGATTAAAAAAGTCGTAGTATTCTGAGAATGAAGTCCTAATATTATAAAGTAGTAATTTTATGTGTTTTTTTCTTTTTTTCTCGTAAAGCTATGATCTTATTCTCGTAATATTACGGCTTTTTTCTCGTAAAGTTATGACTTTATTCTCGTAATATTACGATTTTTTTTTCGTAAAGTTATGACTTTATTCTCGTAATATTACGACTTTTTTCTCGTAAAGTTATGACTTTATTCTCGTAATATTACGACTTTTATTTTTCGTAAAGTTATGACTTTATTCTCGTAATATTACGACTTTTTTCTCGTAAAGTTATGACTTTATTCTCATAATATTACGACTTTTTTCTCGTAAAGTTATGACTTTATTCTCGTAATATTATGACTTTTTTTCTTGTAATATTATGACTTTATTCTGGAAATCTCAGATGTTTTTTCCCTCAATTTGGCCCTAATACTCCGTAGTACATTTTCACTTTGGCCCTCACTGCATTAGACTTATATACTATATACTTAGACTATAAACTGTGTTACCTTCATCACAATGCTCAAATGTTTTGCGCCTCCAAACAGATTTTTTATTTTTTATTTTCATAGTAAAGGTTGCTGACCCCTGACCCAAGGCAAAGCATTGAATCACTATTCTATTATTCTTCTATTACTTTGCTGTGTATAAATCTACACATACTCAAATTTAAATAATAAAAATGTTACTTTAAAGTGGCAGTAGGCGGAATATTTTTGGCATCATTAGGGAAAAATTCCATAATAACCTTTCAGCATATTGTAATTCAAGTGTTCTGAGAGAAAACTAGACTTCTGCTCCTCCTCATGGCTCTGTTTTCAGGCTTTAGAAAATCTAGCCCGTGACGGGAGACTTTGACCAATCACAGGTCATTTCAGAGAGAGAGAGCGTTCCTACTGGCTGTGCTCCGGCTGCTGTGCACTACAAGATGTTTCTGAGAACATAAACAGGCATTACAGTAACAGAACATTGATTCATATTTGATCAGTGCTGCCTAGTTTGACTGGTTGATCGGAGTCCAGCTCGGCTCTGATTGGTTGTTTTTCTCCGGTCTGTGAAATCCTGAAGATGCCGTTAGGAGCACCGGAGGACACAGAGGCACATATAGTGACAGTTTTATAAAAAAAAACTGTTTTTAATCATATTTTCTGGCCATTGGTCATGTATTTCATAAATATAACAGACATATTCCAGACCAATCTAGGAGGAAAAGGGCCAACTGGGCATCGGTTTTGAATCCTTTCAAATCCCGCAATTCTCTCCATCCGTTGAATGACCGAGCAAGGTTGACTCGTGTTTTCATCCGTGCCCTATCACTGTTCCTTTCAGCTTTTTTGTGTTCTGGATCCTCCTGCTTCCTTTTAACTGGCTCTGGCTCTCTGCTAAGCTTTGACTGTGAATATGTAATCATAGGCTCTTTCAGTCTTTCTGCCGTAAATCCTTTTTCCTCTGATGTCGCGAATAATCTGACCCGAGGACAGGCATTAAGAATAATATAGAAATAGCCAATTTTTTCATTGATGGTCTCATTTACTTATGTAGGTCACACAGAGGCATCGGTATTACATTGAGACTGTGTCATAACCAGTTAAAAGCTCCAATTGTAGTAACTTTAAGTTGCTTTCGAACAGGCAGCTGTTTTCAGTGATAAAGCTCTACCTGCTTAGCACACTTCGGGAGCTGGTGGAGACCAAAACCAGAGCTAAAACAGAGAGAATATTGGACTTACTTACTTTGACGTTATTGTCCACCTCAGTGGAAATTTGTCTTTGACTTCTCTAGTATATACAAGATAAATTCAGACATGACACAGCATATCAGCAAGACAATAAAAAAAAATTTAAAACATACAGTCAGCAAAACACTCTGCACTGTTACAAAACATACAACAACAGAGGTACAATTGTGTAAATGGGCAGGAAACAACAGCAGCAGATGGGGATAAGTTAGACCTTCCCTATAGTGCAGTCATTTTGCATTCA
The DNA here is from genome assembly GCF_015220745.1 of Sebastes umbrosus. NCBI lineage: Eukaryota > Metazoa > Chordata > Actinopteri > Perciformes > Sebastidae > Sebastes > Sebastes umbrosus. The sequence continues at coordinate 3,147,364 of NC_051282.1, read as the reverse complement.
GTACCTGTATGGCATGGGGAATAAAAGACCTCTTATATATGTTCCGGCTCGCCCTCGGGTCCCTGAATCTCAAGTATATGTGCTGACTTACACCAAAGCTCCTCAGCTTCCTGATTAAAAATAGTCGCTGGTTGGCTCTCTTAAAACTGAGTTTTCAGTAAAACTTAAAGTTTGATCAATGATCGTGTCCAAGTACTTAAAATGTTCCACTACTTCCACAGGCTGGATGTTAAAAACAACAACAGGGGCGATGTTACTGGTCCCCCTTGGTTTTGTTTGTATTACAAGTTCCTTTGTTTTCGCCACGTTAATTTCCAAATCACTAGTCTGACACCAAGTCCTGTAGCAAGGTGACCTGGCTGAAGTAAGCCTCCTCAGGTGTGGCATTAGTTTCTGTTAGAAGACCAACCAAGGCCATGTCATCAGCATATTTAAGCAACTTAATATTGCTGCTGTGCACAGTCATGTCATTTGTATAAATAGAGAACAACAGAGGTGACAACACGCAGCCTTGTGGTGCTCCGGTATTTAGAACAAGCTCGTCTTGAGTGGACCCGCGTTCATTAAAACTCTCTGAGGGCGGTCAGTTAAAAATCGTCTAATCCAGTGAATGAGCCCACCGTTCACATCCGTCTTAAAAAGTCGTCCTAAAAGAGTGTAAATTTGCACAGTATTAAAAGCTGAGCTAAAATCAATAAAAAGGACACAAGCAAATGATTTTGGTTGTTGCAGGTGTTTAACTTACATTCGTCAGGTGGCCATAAACACTACGCAAAATAAATACTATAGGTTGCTCGGTGTCTGGTGGATGTGTAAATAGGCAATTGTTTGCTAACACATATAAAACCATATAACAGAAGACAGAGAGGAAGACAGAAATGCAACAAAGGCCAGATTTGAGGTTTACAGTTGGCTTTTTAAACCCTGAGTCATATTAATTTGATAAGATTATAGACTGACTGACAGCAGAGAGAAAAAAAAAAACTGCTGATACAACTTCAAAACAATGACGAGTGAGAGTACTGTCTCACATAAAAGGACATCACTACATTCTACCATTCCAATGCATGTCTAAAGGGACGGAGAGTTCAAATGCTTAAAGGTCCCATATTGTAAAAAGTGCGATTTTCAGGTCTTTTATATTATAAAGCAGGTTTAAGTGATATATAAATACTGTTAAACTATCAAAACGCTCAATATAAGGAGAAATACACACAGCATGTATTCAGAAATTGAGCGTTTGAAACAAGCCGTGAGGATTTCTGTCCATTTGTGATGTCACAAATATACAATATTTAGACCATTACACGGTTTTAAATGTAAACATTCTAAATGTGTCCCAGTTTATTTCCTGTTGCAGTGTATGTGAATAACATCAGCTGACAGGAATTAAACATGGACCCAAACTGTTGCCTAGCAACGCAATTCCGTTGCAATTCCATTGAAATGCACTAAAACGGAGCGTTTCAGATAGAGAGTAAATACAGGTATATTCAGGCAGACAGTACAAGGAAAATAATATGTTTTTTTTAACATTAAAGCATGTAAACATGTTTTACTAGAAACACAAAATACAAGTATGAACCTGAAAATGAGCAGGATATGGGACCTTTAATAACCACTAATAACCCTAACAATTAAGTATGTCAAATAATAATAATAATAATAATAATAATAAAGACATTCTCTTATAGCTGACTGTTTGATGCAATTAGCTGAGCAGCTATCAAATTAACCATCTCTCCATCATGTTTCCAACAAGGATTCGGTTCCCCACATCGCTCTGCTGGGATCAGGTGGGGGTCAGAGGGCAGCTGTGGCTCTGGTGGGTTCCCTCTATCAGATGGAGAAAGAAGGCCTGTTGGACACTCTGCTCTACATGGGAGGAGTTTCTGGGTCAACATGGTAACAATAATCACACTTACACACATAAACACCAGTTTGTGTATGAATGAGAGCTGAACAGATGGACAGGCCAGAACACAGAGCGGAACAAACTATTGGATTAAACTCTGAGGTTTATTTGACAGTATTTCTGTTTCACTGTGAAGAAAGATGCAGGTGACTCGAGTAGAGAAGAGTATAATATGCAATACTCGGGACTTAAAGGGATAGTTGTGGTGTTCTGAAGTGGGGTTGTATGAGGTACTCATCCATAGTTAGTGTATTAACTTACAGTAGCATCGAGAAACAGACAGGAGCACCGACACCAGAGCAAAGCAATCCAGTGTTGTGGACGGGGTCGGCAGAAAAAAGTATTTTAGCCACTTAAAAGAAAGACTCACCTAAAAAAATTTATATCCTTTTAAAAGGGATGGAGAGAAGGAGAGAGGAGCTCAGTGTATCACAGGAAGTCCCCCGACAGTCTAGGCCTATAGCAGCATAACTAGGGGCTGGTCCAAGGCAGCCTGAACCAGCCTTGGGCCAGCCCTAACTATAAGCGTTATCAAAGAGTAAAGTCTTAAGCCTCCTCTTAAATGTGGAGAGGGTGTCTGCCTCCCGGACTGAGACTGGGAGCTGGTTCCACAGAAGAGGAGCTTGATAGCGGAAGGCTCTGGCTCCCATTTTACTTTTGGAGACTCTATAGTATAGTGGATTAATTTAGGGTGACATATTCTTCATGACACAGCCACGTTTCAGTAAGACAAAATAAATCAATCTGATATTAAATCATTTACTAGTAGAGCTTTAGATGACAGAGATCGGATATTTAAGAGTCCACATTTAATTCTCCTGTTTTGTTGCTCTGTTGCGGTGGTGGTGTTAGTTTATATTAGTTTATTATATATAACTCCTCTTCTGTTTACTTCTGATTTAATTAATTTAAGTGGTCGTGGGGCAGACACAGTCTCTAATGGAAGTGCAGAGAAGCGTGTATGTCTTTTCAGACGGGGAGCGACACTCTGCCTGCGTACTCGTTGGACCCGCGGGGTCTGACTTCACTCCTCATGTGATTAGACAGACAGACAAGCGCTCCGCGAGTAGGCTTAACGCCAGGCGCTATGCGTGGCAACCATGGAAACGGCCTGTATTGCACTACTGTGTGTATCCCTGCCCTGCCGGTACAATTGTGTGGTGTCTCATATATCCATAATCACAGGTCGATTTGTTGACAGTTTCATGGGATTGCGCCCGCTTATCGCTCCCCCCCTCCACCCCTCCGTCAGATCTTCTGTGCCTCCCTACTTGCCCGATTGCCTCTCAATTTCCCAGCCATTAGTTATGGTTGCTTCTCTCTGTTTAAGACCCAGGTGTTGCACTGGAATGATAAAATGTGTGTATTATTACATTAACATTTGTTGTTGGAGCAGTTTTGTTATTTCCGTATTTACAGAAAAGATTCTCAGTTTTTCTCCATGACAGTTTTTATTAACCTATGTGTACCTGTCTCCTCTGATAGGTCCATGGCCTCCATCTACAGTGACCCACAGTGGAGCACCAACAAGGACACAGCAGTGTCCATGCTGTCAGGTCCTGGGGTCGAGTTGAAGGAGGCTCTGGCCTGGCTAGATGAGAGGGCAAAGGAGGAGCACTTCTCTCTCTCTGATATCTGGGGGGTGTTGACTTCTGCTGGGATCATGAAACAGGTACAAGGGCAAACACACACACCCTTTTACTCCCAATATGTCCCATTTGAAATGTCTTCTATGAAGATAGTATGCGTCGTCCTTCAGTGAAACATCTTGTGTTTCGTCAGATGGACCTACGGCGTCTTTCAGATGAGGCCAGCAGAAATGCCACCAACCCTTACCCCATCTACTGCGCCATAGAGAAGCACTGCCTCTCACAGGGGCCTATAGAAGGTAGACACATGCATATGCACATGAGGACTTTAGTGAGTTATTGACTTGCAAGTTTAAACAAACTTTCTGTCTTACTCAGCGAAATGGTTCGAGGTGAGCCCTCACGAGGCTGGTTTCACAGAGTTGGGTCTCTTCATCAATACTTCTCTCCTGGGCAGCAAATTCCACAGTGGAGAGCTCCTGGAGCAGAAGCCAGAGATGGACATGGTCAAACTACAAGGTTAGAGTCCGAATCGCTTTTATTGGCCAAGCATGTAAAAACTTACATACAGTCCCTTTAAATAGGCTATTTCTCATTATATTTACATGATACATTCAAAATAAACAACAATCAAAATGAAAACTAGAATGGCACTCGGACAGCGCAGACCTCCGCCAAGCTGCCCGAGTACGATGTCCCCCCCCCATCCCCATCTCCGTTCAGCTTACACCATCATTTAGGTGTATTTTTGTTTATGTTGAGATCAGCTGTACGTAGCGGAGCATCGTAAAACACTTCATTCTAACTGAACAGAAACAAAATAAAACTCACCTAAACCGTCGTCGTTACTCTTTCCAGCAATCACCAAGTGTGCTTTGGTCCAACTCAACTGTAATTTCACCAAGTTTAATGATGAAAAACGCCAAATCTACAGGTGTCCCCCCCGTTCTCTCTCTGAAGGAAAGAGGCGGGGTCACGCGTCATCAACGCGTCATCAGTTACACTGCGCATGTGTTATACCCACAGGTCTTAATGTTCTGGCTGATCGGAATCCTTAAAAAAATTCCGGAATCCGGATCATGATGTGGATCGCCACCAAAATCTAATTGATTGCTCATTGTGTCACACCCCACCCCTCCAAAATGAATTTCATTCAAATACATTCCGGACTTTTGGAGTAATCCTGATAACAGACAAACAAACAAACAAACCAACGCCGGTGAAAACATAACCTCCTTCCTAGGCCTTCAGCCTTGGTGGAGGTAAATATGTTTTTAAAACCAACAACTCAGCTCATCTGCCTCATCAGAGCTGTGTGGATGTGGTTTCATTAAATGTGACAAACAACCCACCAACTAACAACAAACTCTGTGTGTGCGTGTGTGTTGAAACTGTGCAGGTATTCTAGGCTCTGCGTTGGCTGATGAGGAGACAATCAGAGATTTCGTTCCTCCCTGGCTGAATGGTAATCACAGACATTGTCATACAGTAAACAGTACACATGTAGTTATAGAAGTAGCAGGGATAAATCTCTTGCTGTGTGTGTGTGTGTGTGTGTGTGTGTGTGCGTGTGTGTGTGTGTGTCTTTCAGTGCCTGGACAGATAGACAGCGCTGCTGAAGAGTACCTGCGTGTAAAGTATGCCATCGATGCGCTAGTAGCCCTGACCAGAAGCACCATTAAGGATCCTGCTGCTCTGTCTGAGCTGGACAAGCTGCAGAAAATACTAAATGGTGAAGATGATGACGATGACCCTGCTCAGATGATTCACTGCAAAAATCCACTATTAATAAATCCAATTGTTTTGGTAGCTGCAAGCTAATTCACAAGATGGCAGCTAAAACCATCAATGTTTCAATTTTCTTCCCATTTCAACTTTTTTTTGTGTCTGTGATGAAATAATGACTCAGCAAATGTCAGATTGAAAATGCCACAGTGTCCATTATAGATCCTTATCTTTTTCCAGACGACTTTAATCTGAATAAGTCAGCGTTGCTGGAGTCAAAGAGTGCGGAGGAAAGGAAAAGTCTTTTTCAGCAGTGGAGTCGGGAGCTGCTGGCGGCAGTAGAGACCTGGAGCCAGTCTCTGGAGGACGGAGATTTCAAAACACACGGTGAGTGTACGGCAGACAGACTGCCAGACTGGTCACCGCTGGAGACAAACACAACCATTCTTATTTTAATGAGAAGTAAACACGTCTGTGTATTCACTTTTCAATGTCTTTTTTCCCCCATAGTTTCTCTGCTTACTAAGCCAGTCCTTCCCCTGATTATGAAATGGGAGTGGGGAACTACCACAAACTTCCTCTACCAATACCAAGGTGAGAAGACAGACCTCTTCAGCAACAGTTGCAATCAACTTTAGTAAAAAAAAAACAAAAAAAAAACGCTAGTTTGTCTATCTTTTAAAAAAAAGGAATAGTTTGATGTTTTGGATAATTCACTCATTCGCTTTCTCGTTGATGGAAGGCGTGCTGGAAATCAAGAGAGACGCGGCACACCGAGATGGAAAAATCTCTTTTTTGAATGCAACAAGCGCATCGCAGGTCATGTGACAAGAACGAACCCATTGGCGCCACATGACTTGTTTCACCCTTTCTGCCTTAAGGGCGTCACATTGAAGAATCAGCCAAACTGAATGCTTTTTCCACAGACAAATGGAGCAGTAAAGCTACTTTAAGGGGGTTTACGGTGATCTTTGTTTTGACTTTGTTTGGTTTAGTCAGTGAGGCTTACTGCTAAATTACCACAACTTCATCAACATCACAGCACACAGGTTTTAGTGCAGGCATACATAATACTGTGGCAGATTGCGCATAGCATGTAATGTCTTTATGATTTGGACCCGCGGTTTTCAAATCCTTTGTCAGGCGGGTCTTATTTGATAGGCGTGATTCAATAGTTGCATATAAGTTGGATTGATGAGGAGGAGCTCCTGAAACTTAGAGTCTGCTCTTTAGTCCATGATGACCCCTAAAGGAGGTATATGGATATAGTTACATACAGAAAACAGCGACACCTTTGCCTAGTACTTAGGCAAATTCAATACGGTAATAATGAAGAAAATTATATGTAAGTAGATAGATGAATGCCTGAATGCCTTGCCTGAAGTTCAGTTGAATTGAAAGATTCTTACATTCTGTTGCTGGGCAGATTCCACGGTTCCTACTTGCCTTCGCTCCGAAGAAGTTTTCCACCTGGAAGACGCCGGGCTGATGATTAACGTAGCCTACCCTTCATTTCTGGGAGACAAGAGAGACATTGACCTCATCATCGCACCAGAGTACAGCGCTGGAAACCCGTTTGAGGTAGGCCTACTGTACAGTGTGTGTGTGTGATTATGGATTGTAATTTGATTATGATTTGTGATATTGGGCTGTACGACTAAAATAGTTGAAACTAACTGATAATGCTGCATATACCTCCTTCCTATAGTTCCTTTATTTCATGGTTGGCTCCAACCCTGTTCCCCCTTTGGAACAGTGGAACCATTCTCTTGGTGGATTGAAAGTGCAAATTTCAGCAACAAATGTATCATGATTCATATTTCAGCTTTGTAATCATGTACTTTAACTGAGTGATCAGTCGCTACCTGTCTCGTTCCTGCATATGTTTGTCATATAAATGTGGATGATAACATTATAAGAACCTACTTCTAAACCCTTTATAAAAGTAGCCAAATTATAAAGTGGTTCTTGCCTATATGTCTAACTCAAGTGTGATTTATTGGCCAGACTGTGAAACAACGTTCACCCCTCTGCTTCCTCCACAGACTCTGACTCTGACCAGAGCATATGCAGCGGCAGTGAAAAAGCCTTTCCCTGAGATAAACGACACAATCCTGGAGGAGAAAGACTGGCCGAAGGACTGCTATGTGTTTGAGGGAAAAGAGAAGGAGCCCACCGTCGTTTACATGCCGCTATTCAACAGACGCAACTGTAAAGGTCTGTTACAAACATACAGATTTGTTTTCATGACTTGTCTTCTCTGGAGGCCAAAATAACAAAGTGCCATGATTTTTCTTTGGCATTGATGTTAGGCAACTAGCAAACTAAGCCTCTGGTTGAAATATAAATACAAAACATAATTCCATTCATCCGTGACTATGACATTTATTCAGGAAGATCATCAGGCAAGTTTATTAGTACTGACCTCATTGTTCAATGTGTTCCATGTCCTGTTTTGTCTTCTTTACTTTATGATTATAATGCATTATATGATTATACTGCACATAATATGTGATTAAAATGCATTATATGATTATACTGCACATTGTCTATGATTACAGCGCATTATGATTTTAGTGGACATAGTATATGATTATAATGCATTATATGATTATACTGCACAAAGTATATGATTACATTGTATTATATAATTATACTGCACTTAGTATATGATTATATTGCATTATATGATTATACTGCACATAGTATATGATTATAATGCATTATATGATTATACTGCACATAGTATATTATTATTATGCATTATATGATTATACTGCACATATTATATGAGTATAATGCAATGCATGATTATACTGCACTTAGTATATGATTATAATGCATTATATGATTCATGTCCGTTGGCGTTCGTTACCTCTACACAAGGCACCCTTTAGAGTCAGAAGGAGATGCACCAAGCTTTCAATTAACTATAATGTAAACCCATCCGAGGTAACAGTAAACACTCAGAGAAAGTGCGCTGGGAGTGACTGGGAGTGACTGGGAGTGACTGGGAGTGACTGTGGTGACGTAGTTTTAAGAGTGAAAGGGACACACAGGATGGGCTGGAGGGGAGGTGGATGGGTCCAAATTTGCACCGTACAAACGTAGTAGTTTTAAGTCCAACTATGTTGCTTTAGTGTGTCTGTTTAATTCACAACATTAAACGCTTGTTTACCGCGAGCGAAAAGTGACGCCGAGGGGTCTGACAAAGCGTCAGTATGTGATGAGTTGAGATGAGAATGTGTTGGCTTCAGAGATCTGAAATCAGGCTAAAGGGACCTTACTCTGGAAAGGCCACAGAGGAGTTGATTAGCAGTGCACAATCCAAAGTAAAGTCTGACATGAAGACTGCACTAATAGATCCCAGAGTAAGAAACTTATCTGTGCTCATTTTGCACTAAAGAAGCTTTTAGCGCTACGCTGTTAGCAAGGTGTCAAGAAGAAGAAGAAGAATAGCAGGGTGGGGACTGGAGCCTAAACAGGTCTTCCCTGTTTCCTATAGATGCAGAGGAGGTCAAAGCAAAGATGGAGGAGTTCTCCACCTTCCAGCTTCCCTACAGCCAGGACAAGATCGAGTTTTTGTTGGAGACGGCGAAAGTCAACATGAAGAACAACAAGGAAACTCTGCTGAGGGAGATTAACAAGGCCGCTCTCCGCCGTCACGACAAGAGGTAAGGACGGGCGGGTGGGGGCACCGTCGATGTAGGTCAGACCTGAGCGCCACATGTCGGTACAGCATGTAATCTGTGGGCTCACTGTGTCTCTGTGTATCTGAGGAAACAATCTGTGTGAACGGAGACGGACGGATAAAAAAAGGATTCAGTGATAGGAGTTTGTGTAATATCTGTGTGTGTGGATGGCTGATGGATAAATAACTGACTTATTAGAATCTAACATGTCCACTTCTCTGTCCTTCTCCCCTCCAGGATGTCTGTGCTGTCCTAAATCAGGATTATAATCCAGAGAGCATAACAACGACCAATACACACCCCTGTAATGTAACAGCATGTAACCATCATTTTTTTATTGTACTGTATGTACGCTTTATGGCCAAAAGTATGCAGACACCCCTTTTTTTCATGGCTCTTAGTTCCAATGGAGGGAAATGTTGCTATTGCAATAATTGGCAACAATCTGAGGAAGGCCCTGTGATTCAAGATTCAAGATTCAAGAGTTTTATTTGTCACGTACTCATACAGGATGTGCAGTGAAATGTAAAGTGGCAGTGCTCACGAGATTGTGCAAAACAACATCAACTATACAAATATTTTAAAGGTCCCATATTGTAAAAAGTGAGATTTTCATGTCTTTTATATTATAAAGCAGGTTTAAGTGCTTTATAAATACTGTTAAACTATCAAAACGCTCAAAATACGGAGAAACACACACAGCCCTTATTCAGAAATTGTGCGTTTGAAACAATTCCGTTGAAATGCGCTAAAACGGAGCGTTTCAGACGGAGGGTAAATACAGGTATATTCAGGCCGACAGTATGAGGAAAATAAAGTTGTTTTTTAACATTACAGCATGTAAGCATGTTCTATTAGAAACACAAAATACAAGTAAGAACCTGAAAATTAGCATGATATGGGACCTTTAACTAAAATAACTCTCACAACTCTGTTTCTACGATCACTATACTTAGCACCAGAGAGGCCATCCTGTCAGATATCAATCTTTTTCTGACCTCACTGCTTTCCATGTGAACACATTTTTCCTACATGTTATTAACCTATATGACAGAGTGTTAGAACGTGGTTCGTTTAACCAGATTAAACAAACCATTCAGGAGACAGGGGCCCTCAAAGTCGACCTGCGTCAGATGACCACCCCTTCTGATATCCTCTTCAAAAATAAGCACATCAGTATGGTTCTCTAATTATCAGAAAGCTAACAAACAAGGGTATCTACAATTTAAACACTTTTGGTGCAAAATAAATAAATGTGCAAATTATGTGATTTCTTTTTTTGTCCTTACATTTTTTAAATAATTTGCAAGAAATGCTTAAACTCAGACTAAACATTTAATTTTTTTGATATGTCATAAGGTAGACACTTCTTTAGAGCTGCTGGGGTTCCCATGTTGTACCCTATCAGTTGAACAGCAGACCTCTGAGTATATCATGGGTGTGACACATGAACCCTTAATGTTGCCTATGATTTTCTGCTGCATCTGAAATATCATTTATTAATCATTACGCTACTGAAAAACAGAAAATTACAAAGAAATGACATAACAAGGGAACCCCAATGTCAGCAGAAATGTGTAGTGAAGGTGTGAGGATCTTTACTTTTTATCTTGAAGCCACTGGTCAAAGGCTCTCCTACGTTAAAGGGACTGTATGTAACTTTTTTCACGTATAAACATGTTCTTAAAGTGGCAGTAAGCAGTATATTTTTGTCATCTTTCCATAATAACCCTTCAGCATATTGTAATTCAAGTGTTCTGAGAGATAACTAGACTTCTGCTCCTCCTCATGGCTCTGTTTTCAGGCTTTAGAAAATCTAGCCCGTGACAGGAGACTTTGTCCGATCGCAGGTCATTTCAGAGAGAGAGAGCGTTCCTATTGGCTGTGCTCTGGTCATGTGACCGGAACTTGGCGTTCCTTCATCAGATTCCACAATGGCGGCGGTGTCACAAACCCTCTCATTTTACAGCTAAACCGTGCACTACAAAATGATTCTGAAAACATTTGAGGAGAGAAATAGGCATTAGCAGCTGGACAGCAGACCTCAGATCAGCTCTTACTGCTTGTTTTCCTCCGGTCTGTGAAATCTTGCAGATGCCGTCAAAAGCACCGGGGCATGATTTTTTTTTCAGGTTACCTGTTTCATGTTCTACTGTCATGATATAATGACTGTTTTATAAATATAACTGTTTTTTAATCATATTTGCTCCAATCTCGCCTACTGCATCTCGCTGTTTGTTTGCTCGGGTTCATGTAGAAACTCTCCTACTTATAGTTGAAGTTGTGTGACTTTGTTCATTCTGTCTCTCTGCATGGTTTCCCTCAGTAATAACCTGATATATCTTCAGCTGAAGCACATGTTTCCTGTTTTTATAGAGATAATGTTTCTCTCATCATCCTCATCAGACACTAAGTCCCATGGAGATATGGTTCCCTCCGTCAGTCTCCAGTGCGCCTCGGTCTCGGTGCGCTCTGCGTCGTCACTGGAAGTTCCTGCTTCTGATCCGCTGCAGACGAGCGGTGCGCTTCAAGCATCCACCTCTCCACAGGAACGCAAGAGGAGGAGGAGAAGAAGAAGAAGAAGAAAAAAAAAAGAAGAAGAAGAAAGGAGAAGAAGATGCTTCGTGAGCGGATGTCTTCAGGGCGGATAGACACAGAGACAGATCCGTGACAGAAAACACCGAAAAATGTTGCCTGGACATCAAACCGCGGAGCGAAGGAAGACGATGATGATGATGATGATGCTGATGCTGTTGTAGGACTGTAGGATCTCCCGAGAGGCTTCAAACCAGCTCGGTGCTCCATGGTGGGGACGGGGACAGACGGGGGACAGACGGGGACAGACGGGGACAAGAGGAAGAAATGTTCAAAGTTATAGTGCACGTGTTGTCTACAAGTGCGACCCCGCAACGCGCCGACGTCCCGCAACAGCTGCAGCAAATGAGCATGAACTGAACGAAGGATGCATGTCGTTTGGGATGTATCTGTAATTCTGCAAACATCACAAGCAACACAATAACAACACACTAACACACCAACAACAAAACAACACACCAACAACACACTAACACAACACAGCAACACACCAACACTAACACACCCACTGAGACATGTAGAGGAGGGTCGCCTGTCACACAGTTCAATAACATGAATGGAAGTGTTGCAGTGATGGTGCCATCTCTACAGTAAGTCACCATCAAACACCAGATAGATAGATATGATGTCATTATTATTATTCTACTGATATTTCAACTCAGTTATTTAGAATAACTGTCTGAATAATTTTCTTTAAAATCATCCTAATCATGTGCCAATCATCATCTGACTTGTTAAGTGTCTCTCAGTATTTACAGTAGCGTTACCACACAGACACACACCACACGTGCACTCACACGCAGATGATAGTAGTATAGCCTATACACACACACACTCACACACACACACACACAGAGGCTAATGGATGTCAGAGAGCTCCTACAGTATGGCTGTGTCACCAAGGCAACCATCCATCCCAGTCAGCACTGGTGATATTTCCGTGGAAGATGATATCTTTAATAACCGACCACCACACTTCAACTAGCAGGCCGTAAGCCAAACTGACCCAATGGTAACCATGCATTAACAATAATTAAAGAAACTAGAATAAATCCAGTTGTTTGAAGGAGATGTTTGGCAGCAATATAAAATAGAGAGAAAATGATGAGCTGTTTAACTTCCTAACACTAGCTCTAAGCAGCTTGCCAACATGTTTTTAATCAAAGCAAATGTTTAAATAATCATAATCATTTTAATTGTGTGTTTTTATGCAAATATCCACTATAGATGACAATAACAATGTACAGTACTGTGTACAGTACCTCCCTCCCCCCAAAAATATGTCTCCTCAGAAGCTGCGGTGTAATTCAAACACTGTAATTAACCGTGTATATAAAGTTTTTTATGTAAATTATATCGAACATTGAATGACATCAGATCTAAAATGTTATTCCTTCATTTAGCGCAGAGATTTCAAAAGTGGCAGATAAAATTTCTGAGTGGCAGACATAAAAAATACTTGTCTGCCACAGTGGCAGGAAGTGAAGAAAGTTCATTTCAGACCCTGATCGTGACCCTTACAACAAAACAGAGTGTCATGTCTGAGATGTCTAGGAGTTGTTAGCTGTTCACCAAAGACACATTTCTCCTCCGTCTTCTTCTCACATGCTTCCATTTCAACTTGACCAACTACATCAGTAAAATGCTGCTTACACATCGATGCATCAGTATCAACAATCTGATAATATATCACTGACAGTTGAGTGAGTATTATTACTTTTCATACTGTGGGAGTGACTGAGCTCAGACATCTGGATGGAGCTCACAGTAGAGCTGCTGCTCCTTCACGTCGAAAGGGAGTCAGCTGAGGTGGTTCTGGCATCTGATCAGGACGCCTCCTGAACACCTCCCTTTGGAGGTTTTCCTGGTGCGTCCAACTGGTAAGAGGCCCCGGGGTAGACCCAGAACACGCTGGAGAGATTAGATATCTGCTTAGCCTGCTGCCCCCGCAACCCGGCCCCTGATAAGTGGAAGAAAATGGATGGATGGATACTAAGTGAGTTTTTCTAGTAATAGAGTATTTTTCACATTTCTAAATATGTATTTTTAAGTAAAAGATCTGACTACTTCTTCCACCGTCTTTTTAATTTCTCAATCTGTCAAACAAAGCCAGACAGCACCTTGAGCACGACTAGAATCCCCAGTGATTGATTGCCTGCTGATTCCATAGACTCTTCAAATGATCATGTGATTGATTAGTCATCAGGATTACAGTAAACCCCGATGGGCACGACCATCGCCCAGGACCTCAAGGTGTAGCTAAACATCAGCTCCCTCATCAGTAAGGCCCAGCAGAGGATGTACTTCCTGCGGCAGCTGAAGAAATTCAACTTGACACAGACTACGATGGTGCACTTCTACTCGGCCATCATCGAGTCCATCCTCACCTCCTCCGTCACCGTGTGGTGGCCAGGCCATCTCTTCCAGACTCTGCCATCTGGCAAGAGGTTAAGGTCTCTCTCTCTCACACACACACACACGACTTCCCCTCTCTCTCTCTCTCTCTCTCTCTCTCTCTCTCTCTCTCTGTCACACACACACACACACACACACACACACATTACTTCCCCTCTCTCTCTCTCTCTCTCTCTCTCACTCACACACAACACACCACTGCCCCCCTGACACTGACTCCCCCCGTTCACCCCTGACCCCCTCTCACCCCCCTGCAGAAATAACATAGCATTGTGAGAGGAGAAAGAATGTGTTCATGTTTGTGAATGTGTGAGTCCTCGTGTTTCAGCCTGGTTTGAATTTGACATCTGGTTGGTATTGAGAAATCCTTCCCTCATATGGTAGAAATCTGCAGACTTGTGTGTGTGAGAGTTAAAGTATATCTGATTGTGTGTCTTTGTCTGTGTGTGACTGAAGCCTGAACAGCTCTTTTAAGGAGGAAGCCACTTCAAAACCAGCAACATCTGACTATAGAAGTCAGAAGAAGGCGGGATTCACCTATATATCTATACCGTTTCATTTACAGTAACACTGAGGGTTGGCTTCACGCCCAGACATGCAGACTGGAAACACAAGTTTTGCAGCCTCAGTGATTTGGCTTGTGATTTCAGTGGGTCTGTCAAAAGCAGTGGACAACATGGAGAGGAATACAGCCACTTCTGAGGTGAGAGATGCATGGCAAAGGATTGAGGTTGTATATTAGTAGCATGTTGACTATAATCAACGGTCTATCTCATGCTCTTTACCAGGAAATGGCACCATTTATCAGGTTCCCCTATACCCTGACACAATACTGTAGGTGTGTCTATGTGTACTATTTGTTAGACTGGCACATTCTTCACAACAGAAGATCCTATAGATGCAGCTGAAATATAGAGTGATATTGTGGTTTTATCTGACGTGTGTCTCCTCACTGTTTTGATCGATGCTCGTTCATGTCTATGTAGAGCGAGCACAAGCGCGAGCAACAGGACGCTGACTTTCGTTGACTTAACGGCCACAGGTGTCGCTGTTAACAAGCAAATTTCTGATTCTTACAAACAGTCCCTTTAAAGGTATAGGTTCACTGTTTTTCAAATCTTAAAACGATTCTCACATGCCCATACATGAACACTGAAAGAGTTTTCGGTGGAAGTGGGTCCATTGTTAGCACAGCTCCAGTGTCAGAGATGGGGAACTAAATTAACAAAGTCAAACAATACCGTTTTCAACTTCCATACAAAACCAGTACAAAGGGAAATTGGTTGAACTGTTGAACCACATACAGTAGCCTACATGTAATATCATGTTTATGTTTGTTGGCTGCTTCCTACATTTGGTCAAAAGCTCAACAGGTCCACTCATCCCTCTGTTATTCACATCCGAATGGCTGCATCCTCATCTACGGTTTGTGGTCAGGTATTTCATTCTCTGTATACTTTGTGGCCTGATTTTTATTGAATATTATTGTGCTGAATGGTTTTATCTTGATTTTCCCCACGTGAAACGCTCTGTTTTGAAAGTGCTTTGTAAATAATGTGTATTCTTATTTATTGGTATCATTCAGTCTAATTCAGTGAGCTGTCTTTGATCATTTCCAGAGAGCCGTCCGTCAGTCCCAGTCTCTGTGTGCTGGTGAGCAGCAGTACGTTCACGAGAGGAAACAAGTAGTTCTGGAGTCACTCGGCAGCCTGGGGATCAACTGCACTGCTGTAAGAAAGAGAACTTCTGGGAGGACATCTCCTGTTTGACTCTCTCTCTTTCCTGTTTCGTTCTTCACAGTAGAAAAAAACTTTTATTTTTCTTTGAAGAATGTGTCATGTTTTGCACAGATGTTCTCCTACACATGTGATGGCCTCTCGTTACATAACACCAGAGTCTGTTTCCTCCATGACTTCTATGAGCTCCGTATAGACACTATACACACAGAGTAGACTCCAGTACATCCTCAAGTCATCTGTACTGCTGAAGCTGTACTGTTATTAGGTAACAGATACTGTGGTACGTCATCTAAAAAGGCTGATATTATATATGATATGTTATATAATATGTGTTATTATCATATAATGACAAAATAATTTTTAAGCATGTCTGGATTAATCTGTTAGGAGAACCTAAGGCAGGGATCAGCAACATGCGTCTCTTTAGCTCCTCTCCAGTGGCTCCCTGTGGATTTATAAAAATGGAAATGAATAACAGTTTTTTGTTTACATTTTCATTTTTATTTATCATTGTTGTAGGTCTATGGTACGACAGTACGACGGAGTATAGGGCCATATTGAGGAAAAAAAAAAAAAATCTGAGATTTCGAGAATAAAGTCATAATATTGCGAGTAAAAATTTGTAGTATTATGAGAATGAAGTCCTAATATTATAAAGTAGTAATTTTACGTGTTATTTTCTTTTTTTCTCGTAAAGTTCTGACTTTATTCTGGTAATATTATGACATTTTGTTCTCGTAAAGGTATGACTTTATTCTCGTAATATTACGACTTTTTTTCTCGTAAAATTATGACTTTATTCTGTAAATCTCAGATGTTTTTTCCCTCAATTTGGCTCTAATACTCCGTAGTACATTTTCACTTTGGCCCTCACTGCATTAGACTTATATACTATATACTTAGACTATAAACTGTGTTACCTTCATCACAATGCTCAAATGTTTTGTTTTTTTAGTAAAGGTTGCTGACCCCTGACCCAAGGCAAAGCATTGAATCACTATTCTATTATTCTTCTATTACTTTGCTGTGTATAAATCTACACATACTTAAATTTAAATAATAAAAATGTTACTTTAAAGTGGCAGTAGGCGGAATATTTTTGGCATCATTAGGGAAAAATTCCATAATAACCTTTCAGCATATTGTAATTCAAGTGTTCTGAGAGAAAACTAGACTTCTGCTCCTCCTCATGGCTCTGTTTTCAGGCTTTAGAAAATCTAGCCTGTGACGGGAGACTTTGACCAATCACAGGTCATTTCAGAGAGAGAGAGCGTTCCCATTGACTGCTGCTGTGCACTACAAGATGTTTCTGAGAACATAAACAGGCATTACAGTAACAGAATATTGATTCATATTTGATCAGCGCTGTCTAGTTTGACCGTTTGATTGGAGTCCAGCTCAGCTCTGATTGGTTGTTTTTCTCCGGTCTGTGAAATCCTGAAGATGCCGTTAAGAGCACTAGAGGACACAGAGGCACATATTTTACGTATATGTTGTATAAAAAAAAAATGTTTAATCATATTTTCTGGCCATTGGCCATGTATTTCATAAATATAACAGACATATTCCAGGTCAGTCTAGGAGGAAAAGGGCCAACTGGGCATCGGTTTTTAATCCTTTCAAATCCCGCAATTCTCTCCATCTGTTGAATGACCGAGCAAGGTTGACTCGTGTTTTCATCCGTGTCCTATCACTGTTTCTTTCAGCTTTTTTATATTCTGGATCCTCCTGCTTCCTTTTAACTGGCTCTGGCTCTCTGCTAAGCTTTGACTGTGAATATGTAATCATAGGCTCTTTCAGTCTTTCTGCCGTAAATCCTTTTTTCTCTGATGTCGCGAATAATCTGACCCGAGGACAGGCATTAAGAATAATATAGAAATAGACAATCTTCTCATTGATGGTCTCATTTACTTATGTAGGTCACACAGAGGCATCGGTATTACATTGAGACTGTGTCATAACCAGTTAAAAGCTCCAATTGTAGTAACTTTAAGTTGCTTTCAAACAGGCAGCTGTTTTTAGTGATAAAGCTCTACCTGCTTAGCACCCCTCGGGAGCTGGTGGAGACCAAAACCAGAGCTAAAACAGAGAATATTTGACTTACTTACTTTGACTTTATTGTCCACCTCAGTGGAAATTTGTCTTTGACTTCTCTAGTACATATAAGATAAATTCAGACATGACACAGCATATCACCAAGACAATAAAAAAACTTAAAAACATACAGTCAGCAAAACACTCCGCACTGTTACAAAACATACAACAACAGAGGTACAATTGTGCAAATGGGCAGGAAACAGCAGCAGCAGATAGGGATAAGTTAAACCCTTCAAAATACTTTAGGTCTTCCCTATAGTGCAGTCATTTTTGCATTCAGTACCTGTATGGCATGGGGAATAAAAGACCTCTTATATATGTTCCGGCTCGCCCTTGGGTCCCTGAATCTCAAGTATATGTGCTGACTTACACCAAAGCTCCTCAGCTTCCTGATTAAAAATAGTCGCTGGTTGGCTCTCTTAAAACTGAGTTTTCAGTAAAACTTAAAGTTTGATCAATGATCGTGTCCAAGTACTTAAAATGTTCCACTACTTCCACAGGCTGGATGTTAAAAACAACAACAGGGGCGATGTTACTGGTCCCCCTTGGTTTTGTTTGTATTACAAGTTCCTTTGTTTTCGCCACGTTAATTTCCAAATCACTAGTCTGACACCAAGTCCTGTAGCAAGGTGACCTGGCTGAAGTAAGCCTCCTCAGGTGTGGCATTAGTTTCTGTCAGAAGACCAACCAAGGCCATGTCATCAGCATATTCAAGCAACTTAATATTGCTGCTGTGCACAGTCATGTCATTTGTATAAATAGAGAACAACAGAGGTGACAACACGCAGCCTTGTGGTGCTCCAGTATTTAGAACAAGCTCGTCTTGAGTGGACCCCCGTTCATTTAAACTCTCTGAGGGCGGTCAGTTAAAAAGCTTCTAATCCAGTGAATGAGCCCACCGTTCACATCCGTCTTAAAAAGTCGTCCTAAAAGAGGGTCAATTTGCACAGTATTAAAAGCCAAGCTAAAATCAATAAAAAGAACACGAGCAAATGATTTTGGTTGTTGCAGGTGTTCAGTTTACATTCGTCAGGTGGCCATAAACACTACGCAAAATAAATACTATAGGTTGCTTGATGTCTGGTGGATGTGTAAATAGGCAATTGTTTGCTAAGACATATAGAACCATATAACAGAAGACAGAGAGGAAGACAGAAATGCAACAAAGGCCAGATTTGAGGTTTACAGTTGGCTTTTTAAACCCTGAGTCATATTAATTTGATAAGATTATAGACTGACTGACGGCAGAGAGAAAAAAAAACTGCTGATACAACGTCAAACCAATGATAAATGAGAGTACTGTCTCACATAAGAGGACATCACTACATTCTACCATTCCAATGCATGTCTAAAGGGACAGAGAGTTCAAATGCTTAAAGGTCCCATATTGTAAAAAGTGAGAAAGTGAGTCTTTTATATTATATAGCATGTTTAAGTGATATATACATACTGTTAAACTATCAAAACGCTCAATATACGGAGAAATACACACAGCCTGTATTCAGAAATTGCGCATTTGAAACAAGCCGTGAGGATTTCTGTCCATTTGTGATGTCACAAATGTACAATATTTACCATTACACAGTTTTAAACGTAAACATTCTAAATGTGTCCCAGTTTATTTCCTGTTGCAGTGTATGTGAATAACATCAGCCGACAGGAAGTAAACATGGACCCAAACTGTTGCCTAGCAACGCAATTCTGTTGCAATTCCATTGAAATGCACTTAAACCGGTATATTCAGGCAGACAGTACAAGGAAAATAATGTGTTTTTTGAAATTTAATGCATGTAAACATGTTCTAGTAGAAACACAAAATACAAGTATGAACCTGAAAATGAGCATGATATGGGACCTTTAATAACCACTAATAACCCTAACAATGAAGTATGTCAAATAATAATAATAATAATAAAGACATTCTCTTATAGCTGACTATTTGATGCAATTAGCTCTCCATCATGTTTCCAACAAGGATTCGGTTCCCCACATCGCTCTGCTGGCATCAGGTGGTGGTCAGAGGGCAGCTGTGGCTCTGGTGGGTTCCCTCTATCAGATGGAGAAGGAAGGCCTGTTGGACACTCTGCTCTACATGGGAGGAGTTTCTGGGTCAACGTGGTAACAATAATCACACTTACACACATAAACACCAGTTTGTGTATGAATGAGAGCTGAACAGATGGACAGGCCAGAACACAGAGCGGAACAAACGATTGGATTAAACTCTGAAGTTTACTTTACAGCATTTCTGTTTCACTGTGAAGAAAGATGCAGGTGACTCGAGTAGAGAAGAGTATAATATGCAATACTCGGGACTTAAAGGGATAGTTGTGGTGTTCTGAAGTGGGGTTGTATAAGGTACTTATCCATAGTCAGTTTAATAACTTACAGTAGATGACGGTCGTTGTGCTCCCCAGCATCGAGAAACAGACAGGAGCACCGACACCGGAGCAAAGCAATACAGTGCTGTGGACGGGGTCGGCAGAAAAAAGTACCGAAAAGAAATTGATGTCCTTTTAAAAGGGATGGAGAGAAGGAGAGAGGAGCTCAGTGTGTCATAGGAAGTCCCCCGGCAGTCTTGGCCTATAGCAGCTTAACTAGGGGCTGATCCAAGGCAGCCTGAGCCAGACTTGGGCCAGCCCTAACTATAAGCGTTATCAAAGAGTAAAGTCTTAAGCCTACTCTTAAATGTGGAGAGGGTGTCTGCCTCCCGGACTGAGACTGGGAGCTGGTTCCACAGAAGAGGAGCTTGATAGCGGAAGGCTCTGGCTCCCATTTTACTTTTGGAGACTCTATAGTATAGTGGATTAATTTAGGGTGACATATTCTTCATGACACAGCCACGTTTCAGTAAGACAAAATAAATCAATCTGATATTAAATCATTTACTAGTAGAGCTTTAGATGACAGAGATCTGATATTTAAGAGTCCACATTTAATTCTCCTGTTTTGTTGCTCTGTTGCGGTGGTGGTGTTAGTTTATATTAGTTTATTATATATAACTCCTCTTCTGTTTACTTCTGATTTAATTAATTTAAGTGGTCGTGGGGCAGACACAGTCTCTAATGGAAGTGCAGAGAAGCGTGTAGGTTTTTTCAGACAGGGAGCGACACTCTTTGGAACAGCTTTGTTATTTCCGTATTTACAGAAAAATGAACCTATGTGTACCTGTCACCCCCCGATAGGTCCATGTCCTCCATCTACAGTGACCCACAGTGGAGCACCAACATGGACACAGCAGTGTCCAGGCTGTCAGGTCCTGGGGTCGAGTTGAAGGAGGCTCTGGCCTGGCTAGATGAGAGGGCAAAGGAGGAGCATTTCTCGCTCACTGATATCTGGGGGGTGTTGACTTCTGCTGGGATCATGAAACAGGTACAAGGGGCAAACACACACACCATTTTACTCCCAATATGTCCCATTTGAAATGTCTTCTATGAAGATCGTATGCGTCGTCCTTCAGGTAAAACATCTTGTGTTTCATCAGATGGACCTACGGCGTCTTTCAGATGAGGCCAGCAGAAATGCCACCAACCCTTACCCCATCTACTGCGCCATAGAGAAGCACTGCTTCTCACACGGGCCTATAGAAGGTAGACACATGCATATGCACATGAGGACTTTAGTGAGTTATTGACTTGCAAGTGTAAACAGACTTTCTGTCTTTCTCAGCGAAATGGTTCGAGGTGAGCCCTCACGAGGCTGGTTTCACAGAGTTGGGTGTCTTCATCAATACTTCTCTCCTGGGCAGCAAATTCCAGAGTGGAGAGCTACTGGAGCAGAAGCCAGAGATGGACATGGTCAAACTACAAGGTCAGAATCAGAATCGTTTTTATTGGCCAAGCATGTAAAAACTTACATACAGTCCCTTTAAATAGGCTATTTCTCATTATATTTACATGATACATTCAAAATAAGCAACAATCAAAATTAAAACTAGAATGGCACTCAGAGAGCGCAGACCTCCGCCAAGATGCCAGAGTACGATGCCCCTCCCCACCCCCATCTTCGTTCAGCTTGCGCCATCATTCACGTGTATTTTTGTTTATGATGAGATCAGCTGTACGTAGCGGGGCATCATAAAACACTTCATTCAAACTGGACAGAAACAAAATAAAACTCACCTAAACCGTCGTCGTTACTTTTTCCAACAATCACCAAGTGTGCTTTGGTCCAACTCAACTGTAAATTCACCGAGTTTAATGTGAAAAATTGTGAATCTACAGGTGTCCCCCCCCCCCCCCCCCCTCACCCGCTCTCTCTCTGTCTCTCTCTCTCTGAAGGAAAGAGGCGGGGTCACACGTCATCAACGCGTCATCAGTTACACTGCGCATGTGTTATACCCACAGGTCTTAATGTTCTGGCTGATCGGAATCCTTTAAAAAATTCCTGAATCTGGATCATGATGCGGATCGCCACCAAAATCTAATTGATTGCTCATTGTGTCACACCCCACCCCTCCAAAAAATTTCATTCAAATCCATTCCGGACTTTTGGAGTAATACTGATAACAGACAAACAAACCAACAAACCAACAAACCAGCGCCGGTGAAAACATAACCTCCTTTCTAGGCCATCAGCCTTGGCGGAGGTAAATATGTTTTTAACACCAACAACTCAGCTCATCTGATGTATATATGAGCAGCACAGCTGATTATGTGGGTAGCGCCCAAGAAAAATTTGCCAAAATGCTCTGCCAATGGTAAACAGTGTATTCTCATAAGGCTACCAGGAAGCCTGCAATGACTGCCCTTCACCGTCAGGCCCATTTGCACTGGTGTCGACAACACAGACAATGGAACCTGAACATGTGGGGGAATGTCATGTTCAGTGATGAGTCCAGGTTCTGTCTGCGAAAGTTGGATGGCAGGGTCACGCAGAGAACGCTATGCTGATTGTTGAACTGATGGAGTAACAGCTTTTGGTGGGGGCAGTGTCATGGTGTGGGGCGGCATCTCCCTCACTGGCAAAGCAAGGCTTGTCATCATTGAAGGCCATCTCAATGCAGGGAGATATCGGGATGAGATTCTGCAGCCAGTGGCGATCCCATATCTCCACAATCTGGCACCTAACTTCATCCTCCAAGAAACAACGCTCACCCCACAGAGCCAGGGTTATCACAGACTACCTCCACAATGTAGGAGTAGAGGGATGGAACGGCCTGCCAAGAGTCCAGACCTCAACCCAATTCAACACTTGTAGGATCAGCTTGGGCGTGCTGTACGTGTTAGAGTGACCAACACAACCTTGTTGGCTGACCTGCAACGAATCCTGGTTGAGGAATGGAACGCCATCCCACAGCAACATGTGACCAGGTTGGTGACCAGCATGAGGAGGAGGTGCCAGGCTGTTGTGGCTGCGTATGGATCTTCCACCGTTACTGAGACTCCTGACGGTGTATTAAATGAATAAAGTGTAAAATTGCCAATTTGTCTTGTTTGTTCCTTGTTACTGATAGAGAGTTCAATCATCCAATCCACCAAACAACTCAAATCAAGAGTCAACACCAACAGGAGAATACACTGTTTACCATTGACGGAGCATTTTGGCAAATTCTTCTTGGGCGCTACCCACATAATCAGCTGTGCTGCTCATCCCACAAATGCATGATCCTCACAAGTTGGACATCATTGTGAAGATAAATAAACAGGCTTTCCAACGATGAAAAATACAATGACCATTAGCATTGTAACAACAGAGAAATAATCCACCAAACACAAGTTTCCGTACTTTGTTTTCCAGTTTAGATGTGATTGACAAACAACCCACCAACTAACAACAAACTCTGTGTGTGCGTGTGTATTGAAACTGCGCAGGTGTTCTAGGATGTGCGTTGGCTCATGAGGAGACAATCAGAGATTTCATCCCTCCCTGGCTGAATGGTAATCACAGACATTGTCATACAGTAAACAGTACACATGTAGTTATAGAAGTAGCAGGGATAAATCTCTTGCTGTGTGTGTGTGTGTGTGTGTGTGTGTGCGTGTGTGTGCGTGTGTGTGTGTGTGTGTGTGTGTGTGTGTGTGTGTGTGTGTGTGTGTGTGTGCGCGTGTGTGTGTGTGTGTCTTTCAGTGCCTGGACAGATAGACAGCGCTGCTGAAGAGTACCTGCGTATAAACTATGCCATCGATGCGCTAGTAGCCCTGACCAGAAGCATCATTAAGGATCCTGCTGCTCTGTCTGAGCTGGACAAGCTGCAGAAAATACTAAATGGTGACGATGAAGACAATGACCCTGCTCAGATGATTCACTGCAAAAATTAACTATTAATAAATCCAATTGTTTTGGTAGCTGCAAGCTAATTCACAAGATGGCAGCTAAAACCATCAATGTTTCAATTTTCTTCCCATTTCAACTTTTTTTTGTGTCTGTGATGAAATAATGACTCAGCAAATGTCATTTTGAAAATGCCACAGTGTCCATTATAGATCCTTATCTTTTTCCAGACGAGGTAAATCTGAATAAGTCAGCGTTGCTGGAGTCAAAGAGTGCGGAGGAAAGGAAAAGTCTTTTTCAGCAGTGGAGTCGGGAGCTGCTGGCGGCAGTAGAGACCTGGAGCCAGTCTCTGGAGGACGGAGATTTCAAAACACACGGTGAGTGTACGGCAGACAGACCGCCAGACTGGTCACCGCTGGAGACAAACACAACCATTCTTATTTTAATGAAAAGTAAACACGTCTGTGTATTCACTTTTCAATATGTTTCCCCCCCAGTTTCTCTGCTTACTAAGCAAGTCCTTCCCATGATTATGAAATGGGAGTGGGGAACTACCACAAACTTCCTCTACCAATACCAAGGTGAGAAGACAGACCTCTTCAGCAACAGTTGCAATCAACTTTAGTAAAAAAAAAAAAGGCTAGGTTGTCTATCTTTAAAAAAAAGAAATAGCTTGATGTTTTGGATAATACGCTCATTCGCTTTCTCGTTGATTGAAGGAAATCTCAACTTTTTTGAATGTAACAAGCGCACCGCAGGTCATGTGACAAGAACGAACCCATCGGCGCCACATGACTTGTTTCACCCTTTCTGCCTTAAGGGCGTCACATTGAAGAATCAGCCAAACTGAATGCTTTTTCCACAGACAAATGGAGCAGTAAAGCTACTTTAAGGGGGGTTTACGGTGATCTTTGTTTTGACTTTGTTTGGTTTAGTCAGTGAGGCTTACTGCTAAATTACCACAACTTCATCAACATCACAGCACACAGGTTTTAGTGCAGGCATACATAATACTGTGGCAGATTGCGCATAGCATGTAATGTCTTTATGATTTGGACCCGCGGTTTTCAAATCCTTTGTCTGGCGGGTCTTATTTGATAGGCGTGATTCAATAGTTGCATTGATGAGGAGGAGCTCCTGAAACATAGAGTCTGCTCTTTAGTCCATGATGACCCCTAAATGAGGTATATGGACATAGTTACATACAGAAAACAGCGACACCTTTGAGCAAATTCAATACGATAATAATGAAGAAAATGATATGTAAGTAGATAGATGAATGAATAAGTTAAAACAGCCTTGCCTGAAGTTCAGTTGAATTGAAAGATTCTTACATTCTGTTGCTGGGCAGATTCCACGGTTCCTACTTGCCTTCGCTCGCAAGAAAGTTTCCACCTGGTAGACGCCGGGCTGCTGATTAACGTAGCCTACCCTTCATTTCTGGGAGACAAGAGAGACATTGACCTCATCATCGCACCAGAGTACAGCGCTGGAAACCTGTTTGAGGTAGGCCTACTGTACAGTGTGTGTGTGTGATTATGGATTGTAATTTGATTATGATTTGTGATATTGGGCTATACGACTAAAATAGTTTCAGTCTGCTCTGAACCCTGGATTGAAACTAACTGATAATGCTGCATATACTTCCTTCCTATAGTTCCTTTATTTCATGGTTGGCTCCAACTCTGTTACCCTTTTGGAACAGTGGAACCACTCTTTTGTTGGATTGAAAGTGCAAATTTCAACAACAAATGTGTTATGATTCATATTTCAGCTTTGTAATCATGTCATTTAACTGAGTGATCAGTTGCTACCTGTCTTGTTCCTGCATATGTTTCTCATATAAATGTGGATGATAACTTTTGTGGTGGCAGTTTCTGTTAAAACAAGACACAAACCAAGGTAACAACTTGTCTTTCAAGTAAATTTAATAAAAAAGCATATATTAATAAGAAAAGCATCTGCAGATGGACTCACGAGCACAGCCACCTGAGTGGACTGTGGCAAGTGAGCCCCGCTTACAAAGAGTAATCATTATTTATACATACTAAAGCATAACACACAGGTAAGTGCAAAGAAGAAAAGAAGAGAAGGATAGAAAGTGTATCAATGCGTCAGCACATAGCAGACAACAGAGCATCACAAGACATAACAAGTATTTCAGCAATCTGTTGTTTGCAGTTACAGAGAACTAAAATGTCAGGTCACTGTCTTATGGTGACAAAGTTGAACATGTGAGGCCCTGAGATTGTCTAAACGTACAGTGTTAACTGCAGATATGAAAATTGCCATTACACTTTATAAGAACCTACTTCTAAACCCTTTATAAAAGTAGCCAAATTATAAAGTGGTTCTTGCCTATATGTCTAACTCAAGTGTGATTTATTGGCCGGACTGTGAAACAACGTTCACCCCTCTGCTTCCTCCACAGACTCTGACTCTGACCAGAGCATATGCAGCGGCAGTGAAGAAGCCTTTCCCCGAGATAAACGACACAATCCTGGAGGAGAAAGACTGGCCGAAGGACTGCTATGTGTTTGAGGGAAAAGAGAAGGAGCCCACCGTCGTTTACATGCCGCTATTCAACAGACGCAACTGTAAAGGTCTGTTAAAAACCTACAGATTTGTTTTCATGACTTGTCTTCTCTGGAGGCCAAAATAACAAAGAGCCATGATTTTTTTTTTTGGCATTGATGTTAGGCAACTAGCAAACTAAGCCTCTGGTTGAAATATAAATACAAAACATAATTCCATTCATCTGTGACTATGACATTTATTCAGGAAGATCATCAGGCAAGTTTATTAGTACTGACCTCATTGTTCAATGTGTTCCATGTCCTGTTTTGTCTTCTTTACTCTATGATTATAATGCATTATATGATTATACTGCACATAGTATATGATTATAATGCATTATATAATTATACTGCACACAGCATGACTATAATGCATTATATGATTATAATCAGACATCAGGGGCGAGCACTGTAAAACTACAAAGATGGCGGGATCAAAGATGGCCGCCAACATGTCACCACATGTTCTCTTTGTTCTTCGGAGCACATGTGCTCAGGAAGGACAGAGAGGGGGGTGATGTGGGGTTAAGATATCTGAAGCTGTATGTTTATGTTTAACTAATTCACAGTTTATGTATGTGATCTTAATGTGTGTCAGATAATGCAGTGGGTTAGAAAAGATGGTTAGTTTGCATGCAAGACCTTGTCTATGTGAAGCATAAACTAAACACATCAGATGCGGCGAAACCAGATACCCAAATATCAAAATACAAATAAATCACCACAGTCAAACTCAATGAATAACATTAAACCAAATCAATACAAGTACATCCTAGAAATCAAAGTTGAACAGTCCTGCTCAGCCATGTGCAATTTCTACTGCTAAAGTAAGCCCAGTACGTTACCGATCCATGGAATAAAAGGGGATTGTAATTCCATGTGTTGAAGTTGTGGTTCCAAGTCAAAGATGTTGTCTTTGCTTTGCTCCAATCAAGTTGTGCAGATGGGTTAGCTAGGTGCTAACTTCCTTGCGGTTGTTGCTTGAAGTTAGTAGGTAAGAAGGCAGGCTCTCGCGTCTTCTGCTTCAGAAGTTCCTTGTGTTCCAATGGCTGTTTCCTAACAGGCCATAGATCAGAAGCAAAGCTGCTTTGCAGCTGGAGAGCAGCAGCTCACCTCAAGCAGGTCAGCTTGGGTGAGAAGGTGAAGAAAGAGCGGAAAGAGAAGGAACAAAGAGATTCCTCTGGATTTGTTCTGGGGGATTTTCACATTTATGTGTGAATGCTACAGTAGCCAATAACTGCTGAGCTTTGTCCACAGCCAATGGCTGCATGACTTAAGGATCCTGAGAAGCACAGTTCATTGTCTCTGCCACCAGAAATGGCAGGTCCCTACAAATGCATAATATAATTATACTGCACATAGTATATGATTATAAAGCATTATGATTATACTGCACATAGTATATGATTATAATGCATTATATGATTATACTGCACATAGTATATAATAATATTGCATTATATAATTATACTGCACATAGTCTATTATTATTATGCATTGTATGATTATACTGCACATAGTCTATGATTATAGTGCACATAGTATATGATTATCATGCATTATATGATTATACTGAGCATAGTCTATTATTATAGAGCACATAGTATATGATTATACTGCACATAGTCTGATTATAGTGCACATAGCATATGATTATCATGCATTATATGATTATACTGCACATTTTATGTGAGTATAATGCAATGCATGATTATACTGCACATAGTATATAATTGTATTGCAGTATATGATTATACTGCACTTAGTATATGATTATATCGCATTATATGATTTTACTGCACTTAGTATATGATTATAATGCATTATATGATTCACGTCCGTTGGCGTTCGTTACCGCTGCACAAGGCACCCTTTAGAGTCGGAAGGAGATGCACCAGGCTTTCAATTAACTATAATGTAAACCAATCCGAGATAACAGTAAACACTCAGAGAAAGTGCGCTGGGAGTGACTGTGGTGGCGTAGTTTTAAGAGTGAAAGGGACACACAGGATGGGCTGGAGGGGAGGTGGATGGGTCCAAATTTGCACCGTACAAACGTAGTAGTTTTAAGCCCAACCATGTTGCTTTGTTTAATTCACAACATTAAATGCATGTTTACCGCGAGCGAAAAGTGACGCTGAGGGGTCTGACAAAGCGTCAGTATGTGATGAGTTGAGATGAGAATGTGTTGACTTCAGAGATCTGAAATCAGGCTAAAGGGACCTTACTCTGGAAAGGCCACAGAGGAGTTGATTAGCAGTGCACAACCCAAAGTAAAGTCTGACATGAAGACTGCACTAATAGATCCCAGAGTAAGAAACTTATCTGTGCTCATTTTGCCCAAAAGAATCTTTTAGCGCTAGGCTGTTAGCAAGGTGTCAAGAAGAAGAAGAAGAATAGCAGGGTGGGGACTGGAGCCTAAACAGGTCTTCCCTGTTTCCTATAGATGCAGCAGAGGTCAAAGCAAAAATGGAGGAATTTTCCACCTTCCAGCTTCCCTTCAGCCAGGACAAGATCGAGTTTGTGTTGGAGACGGCGAAAGTCAACATGAAGAACAACAAGGAAACTCTGCTGAGGGAGATTAACAAGGCCGCTCTCCGCCGACACGACAAGAGGTAAGGACGGGCGGGTGGGGGCACCGTCGATGTAGGTCAGACCTGAGCGCCACATGTCGGTACAGCATGTAATCTGTGGGCTCACTGTGTCTCTGTGTATCTGAGGAAACAATCTGTGTGAACGGAGATGGACGGATAAAAAAAGGATTCAGTGATAGGAGTTTGTGTAATATCTGTGTGTGTGGATGGCTGATGGATAAATAACTGACTTATTAGAATCTAACATGTCCACTTCTCTGTCTTTCTCCCCTCCAGGACGTCTGTGCTGTCCTAGATCAGGATTATAATCCAGAGAGCATAACAACGACCAATACACACCCCTGTAATGTAACAGCATGTAACCATCATTTTTTTTATTGTACTGTATGTACGCTTTATGGACAAAAGTATGCAGACATCCCTTTTTTTTCATGGCTCTTAGTTCCAATGGAGGGAAATGTTGCTATTGCAATAATTGGCAACAATTTGAGGAAGGCCCTGTGATTCAAGATTCAACACTCAAGAGTTATATTTGTCACGTACTCATACAGGATGTGCAGTGAAATGTAAAGTGGCAGTGCTCACGAGATTGTGCAAAACAACATCAATTATACAAATATTTTAAAGGTCCCATATTGTAAAAAGTGAGATTTTCATGTCTTTTATATTATAAAGCAGGTTTAAGTGCTTTATAAATACTGTTAAATTATCAAAACGCTCAAAATACGGAGAAACACACACATCCCTTATTCAGAAATTGTGCGTTTGAAACAAGCCGTTTGGATTTCTTTCCATTTGTGATGTCACAAATATACAATATTTACACCATTACACGGTTTTAAACGTAAATATTCTAAATGTGTAAATAACATCCGCTGACAGGAAGTACACATGGACCCAAACTGTTGCCTAGCAATGCAATTCCATTGCTATTCCGTTGAAATACGCTAAAACGGAGCGTTTCAGATGGAGGGTAAATACAGGTATATTCAGGCCGACAGTATGAGGAAAATAAAGTTTTTTTTAACATTACAGCATGTAAACATGTTCTAGTAGAAACACAAAATAAAAGTAATAACCTGAAAATGTGCATGATATTGGACCTTTAATTAATAACTAGCTCTGAAAGCAGAAGTCTAGGAAAAATGATTGCAAGCAGACAATCAAGTGTACTACTATTGTACAGTTTATTTAAAAAATGAGGTCAGTAACAAAAACACATGCTTGTGCATCTAAACTGGAAAAACAAAGTTCGGAAACTTGTGTTTGGTGGATTATTTCTCTGTTGTTACAATGATAATTGGCATTGTATTTTACATCGTTGGAAAGCCTGTTTATTTACCTTTGCAATGATGTCCTACTTGAAAGGATCATGCATTTGTGGGATGAGCAGCACAGCTGATTATGTGGGTAGCGCCCAAGACAAATTTGCCAAAATGCTCTAAACAGTGTATTCTCATAAGGCTACCAGGAAGCCTGCAATGACTACCCTTCACCATCAGGCCCGCTTGCGCTGGTGTCGACAACACAGACAATGGAACCTGAACATGTGGGGGAATGTCATGTTCAGTGATGAGTCCAGGTTCTGTCTGCCAAAGTTGGACGGCAGGGTCAAAGTATGGAGACGACACGGAGAACTCTATGCTGATTGTAGCACCAATGGAGTAACAGCTTTTTGGTGGGGCTGTGTCATGGTGTGGGACGGCATCTCGCTCACTGGCAAAACAAGGCTTGTCATCATTGAAGGCCATCTCAATGCAGTGAGATATCGGGATGAGATTCTGCAGCCAGTGGCGATCCCAAATCTCCACAATCTGGCACCTAACTTCATCCTCCAAGATGACAACGCTCACCCCCACAGAGCCAGGGTTATCACAGACTACCTCCACAATGTGGGAGTAGAGAGAATGGAACGGCCTGCCAAGAGTCCAGACCTCAACCCAATTCAACATGTGGGATCAGGTTGGGCGTGCTGTACGTGTTAGAGTGACCAACACAACCACGCTGGCTGACCTGCAACGAATCCTGGTTGAGGAATGGAACGCCATCCCACAGCAACGTGTGACTAGGTTGGTGACCAGCATGAGGAGGTGGTGCCAGGCTGTTGTGGCTGCGTATGGATCTTCCACCGCTACTGAAGCTCCTGACGGTGGATTAAATGAATAAAGTGTAAAATTGCCAATATGTCTTGTTTGTTCCTTGTTACTGATAGAGAGTTCAATCATCCAATCCACCAAACAACTCAAAACAAGAGTCAATACCAACAGGAGAATACACTGTTTACCATTGACGGAGCATTTTGGCAAATTTTTCTTGGGCGCTACCCACATAATCAGCTGTGCTGCTCATCCCACAAATGCATGATCCTTACAAGTGGGACATCATTGCGAAGGTAAATAAACAGGCTTTCCAACGATGTAAAATACAATGACCATTAGCATTGGAACAACAGAGAAATAATCCACCAAACACAATTTTCCGAACTTTGTTTTTCCAGTATATATATATGCATGTACCTAGACACAAAAATACTGAATGTGGGCACACACACTCACATTTATATGTGTTATTATAACATAGATCCCATGAATTTATGATATTAAGAAGCCCTCATCATTACTCATCCATCAAAGATCAAAATTTTCAAGTGAATAATAAAGTTATTTTTTTTTACCATCATACAAATATTATCAAGCACTATTTATTACATTGCATGATATGGGACCTTTAACTAACTCTCACAACTCTGTTTCTACGATCACTATACTTAGCACCAGAGAGGGCATTCTGTCACAAATCAATCCTTTTCTGACCTCACTGCTTTCCATGTGAACACATTTTTCCTACATGTTATTAACCTATATGACAGAGTGTTAGAACGTGGTTCGATTAATCAGATTGAACAAACCATTCAGGAGACAGGGGCCCTCAAAGTCGACCTGCGTCGGATGACCACCCCTTCTGATATCCTCTTCAAAAATAAGCACATCAGTACGGTTCTCTAACTATCGGAAAGCTAACAAACAAGGGTATCTACAATTTAAAGGTAGACACTTCTTTAGATCTGCTGGGGTTCACATTTTGTACCTGATCGGTTGAACAGCAGACCTCTGAGTATATCATGGGTGTGACACATGAACCCTTAATATTGCCTATGATTTTCTGCTGCATCTGAAATATCATTTAATAATCATTACGCTACTGAAAAACAGAAAATTACAAAGAAATTACATAACAAGGGAGCCCCAATGTCAGCAGAAATGTGTAGTGAAGGTGTGAGGATCTTTACTTTTTATTTTGAAGCCACTGGTCAAAGGCTCTCCTATGTTAAAGGGACTGTATGTAACTTTTTACACATATAAACATGTTCTTAAAGTGGCAGTAGCGGTATATTTTTGGTATCATTCCATAGTAACCTCTCAGCATATTGTAATTAAAGTGTTCTGAGAGATAACTAGACTTCTGCTCCTCCTCATGGCTCTGTTTTCAGGCTTTAGAAAATCTAGCCCGTGACGGGAGGCTTTGACCAATTACAGGTCATTTCATTGAGAGAGCGTTCCTATTGGCTTTGCTCCGGTCATGTGACCGGAACTTGGCGTTCCTTCATCAGATTCCACAATGGCGGCGGTGTCACAAACTTTCTCATTTTACAGCTAAACCGTGCACTACAAGATGATTCTGAAAACATTGAGGAGAGAAATAGGCATTAGCAGCTGGACAGCAGACCTCAGTTCAGCTCTTACTGCTTGTTTTCCTCTGGTCTGTGAAATCTTGCAGATGTCGTTAGAAGCACCGGAGGACACAGAGGAACATGATTTTTTTTTCAGGTTACCTGTTTCATGTACTACTGTCACGATATAGCGACCGTTTTATAAATATAACTGTTTTGTAATCATATTTGCTCCAATCTCGCCTACTGCAGCTTTAAAGTGTATTGAAAAAAATCCAATTTCTAATTGTAGTAGACTCCGTCTGGTTGAAGCAGTACAGGAGACACTGTCCTCAGTGTGTTCAGCTTTGCTACTGGGTTTACACCCCCCCATACAGACATGTTTGTGTGTCATCCTCCTACAGTACCATTTAGCTAACGCTAGAGGTCGCACAGCATCCACAGGCAGGAGTTCTAGTGTCTTTATGTAGGTCAATACAGCCCAGCATTCATCAAGTCCATCTCCAAACAACCCGCTGGATCCACATCCACACCTGTCTGCTCTGCCACCACCTCACTGTGTTTATGAATGATCACATATCAAGTGTACATCATTTCATGTCTTTTTCTTCTTCTTCAGATCGTGTAATAAAATGATTGAACCTGGCGCTGTTTGTTTGCTCGGGTTCATGTAGAAACTCTCCTACTTATAGTTGAAGTTGTGTGACTTTGTTCATTCTGTCTCTCTGCATGGTTTCCCTCAGTAATAACCTGATATATCTTCAGCTGAAACACATGTTTGATGTTTTTATAGAGATAATGATTCTATCATCATCATCATCATCATCATCAGACTCTAAGTGTGATGGAGATGTGGTTCCCTCCGTCAGTCTCCAGTGCGCCTCGGTGCGCTCTGCGTCGTCACTGGAAGTTCCTGGTTGTGATCCGCTGCAGACGAGCGGTGCGCTTCAAACATCATACTCTCCACAGGAACGCAAGAGGAGGAGGAGAAGAAGAAGGAGAAGAAGAAGAAGAAGAAGAAGAAGAAGAAGAGAGAAGATGCTTCGTGAGCGGGTGTCTTCAGGGCGGATAGACACAGAGACAGTTCCGTGACAGAAAACACCGAAAAATGTTGCCTGGACACCAAACCGCGGAGCGAAGGAAGACGATGATGATGATGATGATGCTGATGCTGTTGTAGGACTGTAGGATCTCCCGAGAGGCTTCAAACCAGCTCGGTGCTCCACGGTGGGGACGGGGACACACGGGGGGGACAGACGGGGGACAAGAAGAAGAAATGTTCAAAGTTATAGTGCGCGTGTCGTCTACAAGTGCGACCCCGCAACGCGCCGACGTCCCGCAACAGCTGCAGCAAATGAGCATGAACTGAACGAAGGATGCATGTCGTTTGGGATATATCTGTAATTCTGCAAACATACATCATCTGCACGGCATCAGGTAAGACTGACAACAACACAACACACCAACAACACACCAACACACCCACTGAGACATGTAGAGGAGGGTCGCCTGTCACACAGTTCAATAACATGAATGGAAGTGTTGCAGTGGTGCCATCTCTACAGTAAGTCACCATCAAACACCAGATAGATAGATATTATGTCATTATTATTATTATTATACTGATATTTCAATTCACTTATTTATAGAATAAGTGTCTGAATAATTTCCTGTAAAATCATCATATAATCACAGATACACGTGCCAATCATCATCTGACTTGTTAAGTGTCTCAGTATTTACAGTAGAGCTACCACGCAGACACACACCACACGTGCACTCACACGCATATGATAGTAGTATATACACACTCACACTCACACACTCACACACAAAGGCTAATGGATGTCAGAGAGCTCCTACAGTATGGCCGTGTCACCAAGGCAACCATCCATCCCAGTCAGCACTGGTGATATTTCCGTGGAAGATGATATCTTTAATAACTGACCACCACACTTCAACTAGCTGGCCTTAAGCCAAACTGACCCAATGTTAACCATGCATTAACTATAATTAAACACTAATTAATAGTCTTAAAGGTCCCATATTGTAAAAGGTGAAATTTTCATGTCTTTTATATTATAAAGCAGGTTTAAGTGATATATAAATACTGTTAAAGTATCAAAACGCTCAATATACGGAGAAATACACACAGCCCGTATTCAGAAATTGCGCGTTTGAAACAAGCCGTTATGATTTCTGTCCATTTGTGATGTCACAAATCTACAATATTTAGATTATTACACGGTTTTAAATGTAAACATACTAAATGTGTCCCAGTTTATTTCCTGTTGCAGTGTATGTAAATAACATCAGCTGACAGGAAGTAAACATGGACCCAAACTGTTGCCTAGCAACGCAATTTCGCTGCAATTCCGTTGAAATGCGCTAAAACGGAACGTTTCAGACAGAGGATAAATACAGGTATATTCAAGCAGACAGTATGAGGAAAATAAAGGTTTTTTTGAACATTACAGCATGCAAACATGTTCTAGTAGAAACACAAAATACAAGTATGAACCTGAAAATGAGCACGATATGGGACCTTTAATAAGAGTCAGAAGCTCTTATCAGGGAGAAAATGTATCACAAATTGAATTTTTGGGCATTTTGCCTTTATTAGATAGAGACAGTGTAGATATAGACAGAAAACATGGGGAGAGGAAGTGGAGTATGATATGCAACAACAGTCCCAGGGGGACGCTGCTGTTCTAAAGGTCTAAATCAGTATAGTCACACCCAAATATCAAATATTTAAAAAGAAATGTTGCTGTCCATGTAGTAGATGTTATCTCAGTGTTAAAGCTTCAGTAGGCAGTATATTTTTTGGCATCATCGGTTCCATAATAACCTTTCTGCATATTGTAACTCAAGTGTTCTGAGAGATAACTAGACCTCTGCTCCTCCTCATGGCTCTGTTTTCAGGCTTTAGAAAATCAGAGAGAGAGCGTTCCTGTTGGCTGTTTGTTCAATGGACGCAGCTGTCAATCACTCGCAAACTCCGATGAAACAGTCAAGCTAGGCAGCGCTGATCAAATATGATTGAATATTCTGTTACTGTAATGTCTATTTCTCTCCTCAAATGTTTATATTTGATCAGCGCCGCCTAGTTTCACTGTTTGATCTGAGTTTACGAGTGATTAACAGCTGCTCAGATACAGCAGGCTCCAGATCAGCTCTTACTGCTTGTTTTCCTCCGGTCTGTGAAATCTTGCAGATGCCGTTAGGAGCACCGGAGGACACAGAGGAACAGGATTTTTTTTCAGATTACCTGTTTCATGCACTACTGTCAGGATATAGCGACCGTTTTATAAAAATAAAAATGTTTTAATCACATTTGCTCCATTTCTACCCACTGCTGCTTTAAAGGGACTCTCCAGTCACTTAGTATGGCACCGCCATAAAGTTTAGGCACTTGCCAGAGAGATTACAAAAAGAAATGGGAGCAGCAGAGGCTGAGATATTACGTAAGTA
This sequence comes from Sebastes umbrosus, assembly GCF_015220745.1. Lineage (NCBI taxonomy): Eukaryota > Metazoa > Chordata > Actinopteri > Perciformes > Sebastidae > Sebastes > Sebastes umbrosus. The sequence goes on along the minus strand of NC_051282.1, from coordinate 3,111,070 downwards.
TGGGAGAAGGTCCAAAAACACTGGATCCTACAATTCCCATAATGCAACCAGATAACACCTGCCATGTAGAAGCCCACATCTTTTAATATCTAAATCATCTTTTTTTGACACCCTGCCTGGATGCCCAGCGGTTATCCTCCCACGCTGGATGCATTAATAGAGCTGGATATGGGGCTGCCACTACCAGTGGCCACTCACGGTATTGCAGCAAAAAGCATCTTCACCATAGACCACTCTTATAAAAGAGTGACTGGGTGTAATACAGCCATATAACACTCTAGAGCCATAGAGGACCTCGTACAGCTGCCGTACACCCCACGACCTCTCTCCAGCTCACGAAACTTGGACCAAGCTGTCAGACTAGGTGATCTAGTTCTAAATTGAAACGAGATTCGGCCGTGGAATAGACTATTTATCGCTTAAAATGTTTTCAGAAATAGAGCTGCGGTCGAAAAGTCTGTTTTTGCTTAGGAAGGTTCCTAACGGAGTGAAATGACGCGGAAGTATCTCAGTAGCAGCCATGATAAGAGCTGTTTAAATTCTTTAAATGCTGAGGAAGGAGCTTCAATAGGATATACTGGACCATCCTTTACCAAAGGAAAGGAGATAATGCCGCCCCACAATTCCTTACGGCCGCAACTTCTGAAGCGACGCACGGTTCTGCCGTACGATATATTCTAGCATAATATTTCATACAGTCATAATTGGGATTCATATTGATGAACATGAGTGGACAGTGACAACCATTTAGTTTCACTTTATTTCTAGTTATTTATTTCGAAAAAGTAACAAATAAGTAAAAAACAAAACAAGAATAACAAATAAAAAGAACAATAAACATATAGCAAACAAATAATCAACAGGAGTGGGAAGAAATATACATTTAATGGTTCTACTCTAGTACTACTACTTTGTAGTCCATCTTTAGAACACTGTAAGTTTAGGATGTCATAGTATGTTGAAAAATTTCCTGTAAAAAAAGTCAGATTATAACATGTCAAAAATGTAATGAAAAAAAATCATAGTATAGTATGTTGAAAAATTTCCTGTAAAAAAAGTAATTATATAGTATTGAAAAATTTCCTGAAAAAAAGTCATAGTATAGCATGTCGATAAATTTCATGAAAAAGACCATGGCAGACCCACGTCAGTAACATCCGCCGCATCATAATTAATCAATGTAACTGCAGTCAGATTCTCTTAACACCACGGTTGTCTTCTGAATTCTCCTTCTCGTCTTTCCTTGACTTCATGACATTTTCCGCCCAGGGCAAAGGGTAAAAAGTGGTTAGGAAAAGACAAAACGTCATTTTTTTACTTTTTTCGACCGCAGCCTAGATTTTACTGGATTGTTTAGACGGAATAGCAGGCTGCCATGTTGTTTCCTGTTTGAAACGGCAAGCAGAAAACCAGGGACCAATCAGGTGCGTTCCACGATAGGGTACGTCACCGCTTCAACATGGACATGTACCGCTGGATTTAACATTATAGACATAGCCACTGACTATTTGAATAACAATTTAGCCACAAATTCACATACTGACCATACACGGTCCAGACATAGACTAGGTTTGGACCGAGTCTTGTTTGCTCTTTAAACTACGTCACCACACTCTCCTCCCCCTTTTCTCAGAGCGTTTTACTTACATTGTACTTACTTGAAAGGCCGGTGCATCTCACACTGGTGCTAAAGGGCGTGTTGTGCGGAGGTTTCAGACGTTGAGGGGCGTGCGAAAGTGTCTGTATTTGATGCCCTGGGAATGAGATCTGGCTGGCCGTTCAGATATACCTGTCAGATCCCGGTGGCTCTGTTTTAGTTGTGCTGCTGCTGCTGCTGGCTGGTTTCAACCTGCGGGGTTGGATGGTGACTGAGCTGCAGCACAGTCAGCGGCAGCCTGAGGCCAGAAACACACAGGACACAAAGTGTGAGTGTACCACAGGCGGTTGTGCCCACCAGTGCAGACCCACCACTCACACCCTCACACCACACATCCCACACGAACACATCTCTTGACCTACTTTGAAAGCTTAATTACAAGTTTATTCAGTTTTATGAAAAGAAATCAACAGACCATATTTCAAAAGGCAAGAAATGATTCAAAACAGTATCATTCATATTGAGATCAACACATATTTTCTCATCAATGCTTATTTTCCTCTTTTATGAATACCGCTTTTACATGTTACAAAATATTAGACTTTTTAGAAATTGCACATAGTAAATGTCAGAGTGAACACAAATGTATTACATTGCTGTGTTGTTGTCGCTAACAGGAGCTGTGCTAGCTTTTACAGAGCTAATGTGGGACAGGATTTCATTGTTTCAAATGACCCTTCCCAACCGTGCAAACTATCCAACATTTTAATGTTTCACTGGTCTATTTATGAATAAAAATGTTCAAATGAAAATAAATAAAATGTTATAAACGTTAGCAGGCATGCTAGCAACAGTTTGGTTGAAGTTGGACTTTCCCTCTGGGCCTTGTTTGCATCCTTGCGGGCGTGGCTGAAAATGGGGACACCATGTAAAGATAGGATGGTTAGATATGAGATGTTTGGTGCCAAAACTCCAATCTTATTGCTTGGCTTTTTATTCATGAATTGTCACATGTCACATGTCATGGTGACACCCACCATGCCTCTTCTCTCTGTTCTCCTGCCCTTTCATTTTCCTGGAGCCTTCTTGACCTCGTCATTCCCCACGTGTACACCAGGGCTACGGTCGAAAAGTAAAAAAATGACGTCCTAACGTCTTTTCCTAACCACTTCTCCTCGACCTCGATGGAAAATGTCATGAGGTCAAGGAAAGATGAGAAGGAGAATTCAGAAGTATTTAAGAAAAGACAACCGCCGTGTTAAGAGAATCCGACTGCGCTTACACTAGGCTCTGTAATTATACCGCCGCGACAACGTAGTCGGGAGTATATAGCACATTGCGTGTCCGTCCTTCCGTCCATTTGCGTGTCACACTTTAGTTTCTGGAGCAGAACTCAGAAACTGTTTAACTTCACTTCAAATTTGGTATGACAGTGGCCTAGTTGTGCCCTTTGGGGGTTAGAAGTCCAGGGTGCCCAAAATCTTTGAAATTATAGCCAAAAACTGAGAATTTTGACCTTATTTTCTTAAGAAAGTACTCAAACCGAATGATCAATTATCAAAATATTAATAGTTGACTACTTATCAATTAAAGGGACTCTGTGTAAGAATCATAAATGTCTTGTTAACAGCTACACCTGTGGCCGTTAAGTCAACGAAAGTCAGCGTCCTGTTGCTCGCTCTTGTGCTCGCTCTACACATGAACGAGCATTGATCAACACAGTGGTGAGAGAGTTTGGTCGTTGTCTGTTCTCAGTATGTTTCTCACTTTATTTGATCCTTTTCTTCTTATTCCTTTGCTTTGCAGTTCAGTGGGAGCTTCAGTCATACAGAGCATCGGCGCTACCGAAGGAACACGTCAAAAAAAATAACTGTTTCCTCTTTCTCTCTCTTTCTCTCTTTGTCCCTGCAGCTCAGCCGATTACATCCAAGCTTGATGCGGGTTGGTGGGCGTATAAGGACATTGTCCAGGGCAGCTTTGTTCCAGGTAATAGACCATCCCCCTCCCTCATACACAACAATATGGTGTCATAACCAACACGTGGTAACATGTTTGTGTTGCTTATGGAAGGTGATGCTGATGTATTCCCAATTATAGAAGTGTCAGATTGTCATATCAAAACTTGTGAGCTGAGATTTAGAATGAATCTATCGTGTCCTGTCAATCGTGGTTATTTCAAACTAAATCTGCCCAGAAAAATGCTAATAAAAAAAATAAACAATAGACCTGACATTAGATTCTTAACTGACTTTTGTATAGCAAAATCTCATGACTGTCATGCAGCACACCTGTCCTGTCCTGATCCAGTTAATATTACCCTTTCTATACTGTGTATGACATGCACACACATTGTAGAAAGAAATTATTTAAAAAGATGAATGTAGAGTTTGGCCGGTGTAAACATTTTCGAAACAGATTGATATTAAGCAACAACACCGGACCGGACCAGTATACCGAATTTCACCATTTGGTGTCACACCTGACTCAGCTCCTCTGAGTTTTGGTGGAGCGGCTATAGTCACACAAATGAGAATAGCAGTTCCACCTTAAGTGAACCTGGGCCGAAGTCGTCGCTAACTTCGGGGCTAACCCCCTTCACTTTAATCAGCAGGTGGTCAACAAGACACAGGAACTTGGCTCGGGTCTGACCAGACCAAACCAGACCAGACCGGCCGAAATCAAACCCAACCCTAAATGAATGTGTCTTTCTAATGATAAGGTTCACATAAGGGGCATTGATCAGATTGTGTGTTAGTAAGTGAGTTTGTAAGGTGGCGGTTCTACACCATTTCAAATGGGCCACGATTGCGAATGCAATTTCAGAGGTACCAAAACCATAAAAGGGACTCTGTGTAAGAATCAGAAATGTCTTGTTAACAGCGACACCTGTTGCCGTTAAGTCGACGAAAGTCAGCGTCCTGTTGCTCGCGCTCGCTCTACATAGACATGAACGAGCATCGCTCAAATCAGTGAGGAGACACACGTCAGCGGGTGTCGGGTGCTAACTTCAGAACCTGATCACGATACCTTTCTAGTATCGGTATACCGTGCAACATTAATAAACACATTAATACTCATTCAGTGCTAACGTACCTTCTATCACTGCTGTGAATATTTACAGTTTCCCTCTCTGGGGATAGCGGTGGGGTAGTTTGGAGATGATGTAGATGACTTCCATACAACTCGACACTTCTATTGTCACATTGCGATGAATGAACTCTCTCTATGGCTCTGCATATATACAGAGAGGGACCAGGAGCATTTATTTATAATTACTTTGAAATCAACTGAGTTTAATTTGGAGTTCTACTTTCATGCTAGAGCAAGTGTCATGCTTTTAAAATCTGTGTTTCCTGTTTGAGAATGAGACTTGTGTGTGTGTGTGAAGGGTGTGACAGGCCTTCTGGGTAAATGGAGACTGACAGTGAGCTCATCACATCAGTGAGCGTAGCCTGACTTTGACTCTAGCTTTTTCAAGCCTCAGTCTTACTCTCACACTACACCTCTTCCTCTCTTTGTGTTAGTGCTGTGCCAGCACAGAAGAAATATCTGCTTCAAGCTGTTTTTGGGGGGAATGAGGCGGGAATACAGCCAGCAAAAAATAAAAAAAACTAGGATGGTATTCAAAACTCAGGTCACCGTCGTCTCGTGCTTACATTTCCTGTGATCACCTTTACAGCCACATGAGGCACACGGGCGATTTGCTGAGATAAGAGACGAAGCTGAGTGTCTCTGCCGGCCTCAGAGAAGAAGAAACAGACATCACGATTACTACTGTAATGACAGATGAACAAGACTGAGCACGAATGATGCAACTCCAATGCTACTTTGCTGTTAACACTGAGGAGGCAGAGAGGAAGGAGTCTGGCAATGCTACTGTGGTTCGCTATTACTTTGGCAGTGTAAAACATGGAGTCTATATATAACACATATACAGATACAGTATGCACCACAGATGCCATGAGACAATGGTGAGTCTTTGGCAGGCGTAGATGGCAGCATTCATATCTCGTCTTCTACTTCATAGTCCATTCGACAGCACCTGCTGAGACAGGAACACCTTCAGGATTGGTCGGGTTCAGGTCCACCTAGTTCAGGGGTCAGCCCCCAAACCCCTCTTCCAACCCTAAATCCAACCTGACGGCATTAGGCAGAAATTTAATCAACAACAAATTTGCTGTAAAAGCTGGAGATATACTATCTAATGTCTGTCCTGTCTCATCCACTGTTTTGGAGACAGTCCCAGCTGGGTTGGTGTTTTTTTCTCCCACCAACGGCCACTAGGGGCAACAGTGAGTCACACCATATATACTGTATATACAGTACATACATACAGTATATATAGACAATAAATGTTAGTTGTGTGATATTTATATTATGTTGCACACATACGATAATATTGTGTAAGTAATCCAGCGCCTCTTAAATGGAACCCAAGTGAGTTATCAGTTGGCTGATTTAATTATATTATACCAAGCAGCGCTGCTGTGTTAGTCACAAAGCAGCTGTCTGCAATGTCAAATCCGACGTTATTCAACACAGGGCACTAGTTACCTTAGCATAATGCAGCTTGAGGCAGGAAATCTAACAGAAACCTCGCTAATGGTTGAAACTATTTAAGTTCTACCTAAGTTTCACACAGTACATGAACAGCGGTCTCCTGGGTTTAAGTCCTGTGATTGTTTGACCCCTCCGTCCACCCCTCCCACCATAACCCTACGCAGACCTGCTCTCTCTTTATACTACGTCAGTTGCTCTGAGCGTCTAGTGACGCGGCTGTGTTTACATTGGAGTTAACTGAAAGCCCGGTACAGATGCTTAACGGTGGCTCGGTGCGTCAGTATCAGACGCCGAGGGGTGCTGACCAGTGTCAGTATTCGATGAGTATAGTGAACGGGTTGAGGGGATTTCATACAAAAAATACGATTACTTTGGAAGATACTCGCGTGATTTCTGCTGAGGCCCCATGTGCTTCAGATAAACTCTGGAATACATTTTTACACAGAACGAGGACTTTTCTCCTCCATCACTTAACATCGGAAACACATCAGGAAGGATGTGAGCAAGAAAAAGATGTTTCAGTGTTCAGGGCACCAGACTGTTGTTTTCAGACAGGCTTGAACTAATTGTGAACCTTTCCTTTAAGAATGTGGTCGAGCTGCATTTAGCCTTGACTGAGATCTGAACACAAAGTGAGCCAGACCACCTCCAGATGTGCTGATCCGATTTCAATATGTTCTGTGTGCATTTACACCTGCATTAACATGATAGGACATCCAGATACAGATCACATGTCAGTGGCTGAGGTGTAGATGTGGTCTATGTCAGCTGTAGCTAACGTGAATGCAGTATGTTAGCTGCCAAAATGCCAATGATGTAGTTAGTGTGGTCTCTGACTGTAACTTCTGTAAGGTAAAAGAAAAAGCCCTCTAACACTACAGCGAGCATAAAACAAGCTTAAAGGGAAGGTGGTTGAGGAAACATTGGACTTGGAGCTTTATGGAGGTCTGCAGCAGCTGAAATCATCAGCAGCCACTAGTCAACAGTGTCCGGTCCATCTTTTATTCACTTTTCATCTGTACTCAACTCATGTCCCATTATTTGTCTGTCCTGTGTGGGTCCCCGCTCTTCCTCTTCATTTCTCCTCCGTCTCTCTCTCTGCATCAGGCTGTAAAAGGTTCACCCTTCGGTTGTACACTTCTTTTGAACACTATATTTGATCACATCGGTGTCTGGTTGTCTCCCTATCTCCTTGTGTCCTCTCCCTCTCCTTGTCTTTATTCTCTCTCATCTCCTCTGCCCTTTCAGCCCTACTCCTCCTCCTCCTTCGCTCTTCCTCTTCCCCCTAGTGTTTGATCCATTTTTCCTTTGCCTTTTTCTGTCTTTTCTTCCAGCGTCTCCTCCTCATCTCGTCCCCAGTCACCCATCCTTCTCTCTCTCTCTCTCTTTGTCATCCCTCTAATTTCTCTTCTCTGCCTCTATTCCTTCCAGCCTGAACGGTCTGGAGATGTCGCCATCACTCATTTGAATTTGCTCAAATGTTACTGTTACAGAAAACCTTGTGTCCTTGCGTCTCAAAGGGAGAGCGACACAAAGACAAACAGACAGAACCAGAAGCGGCACATTTCACAGTGGGAGCAGCAATATAATAGATTATATAAATTAATTATTAAAACTGGAAAAACAGGTTACAGCAACAACAAATGATGCAAACCACTAATGTAATACATTCGGTAGCAGACAGCTCTAATGTAGCTAAGGTGAAAATTAAAGCTAACAGATTCTTTTGGCCTCATGCAAACAGCGGAACAAGATTAAAGTACAAAACTGACTGATTAATTAGGGTTTCAATTCGATACTATCACGATACTTGGGTGCCGATTCGATATGTATTGCGATTTTTGTTTAACAAAAAAATATCTAAATTAATACAGTAAAATGCAGTCAGAGATGTCCTGAATTCAAATATATCAGTCATTGTCAAGAATTATTTATTACTTTTTTCTTTCCCAGCAACCCAAAAATAAATAAAGACATTACACTCACACATTAGTGGTATTTTCTTTTTTAATTTATAAGGGACATGTAATGTTTTATACTTCTGGTGAATATAATCCATCCAATCTTATTTCCATATATGTATTTTGTATACACAGTTCCCTTTGTTGACACTTTATTTTGAAAACCGGACGTCGTCACACGTGTATACATCCTCTAACTTCTCCAAGGTGGTCTCCAGCTCTCCCCTCAGCTCCGTTCTCTTTATACATCCATGGTCAGCTCCATCGGGGCCGTTTCAATGCATTTAACATAAATGTCAGTATATGGGTGCTCTACAGTTGTAACGTCGGCCCATTTGACCACGGAGATGAGAGAGACGGCCGACTCGACCGCCGCGTTACTGCGATACGATAACATTGTGTGAAAACCCAAAGTGTTTCCATACTTTCCTGGATGTGTAGTGTTTACCACGTTGGGTTTAACATGTGAGGATGCAGGTCGTATCCACGCCGACCCTCTGACGTTTTGTACTTTATTATTTCGGCTTGCTGCCGTTTGTTTTGGTTGACGGATACGGAACGGATATGACGTACGACTACAACAACAAAGCAGTAACTTCCTTCTACCTCCGCATAGACTCAAATGAAGCAAATATATAGATTCTGGCATTAAAAAAATGTATTTCATAATGGATACATGTTTTTTTTTCCCAACCCTTACTATTAATCAGTTGTCCAATATTCACTCTCCTATTATATATTCACACTCTGTATTTGGTGTCCACCAACTCCTTAAGGAGATGATCTCTCTCTTGCTGCTAGCTCGTTGCTCACTGTGTCTGTCTGCCGTCCAGTGGGTTTACCAGAGCTGCATCACTGAGAACAGCTGCCTGCTGCTGCTGCTGCTGGAAATGAGGTCTACGACAGCAGAGTTGTGGTCCATGAAACCAAAACTATGAGCTGAAAGACGTTAAGGGGAACTGCAGAGTCGGGTGATAATTCTCTGCAGGTTTGTCACCGCACTATCCACATAGTCATGTGATTCATTGTATATTGTACTGATTAGTGCAGCTTTAATGATAGAGTTGCCGATACAATTATTGTCCGAAATCACTCATCATTTGATATTAAGTGCTTTATGAAATCCATACAATGAGATAAGAGATAAAGTGTTTACAGTACGCACATTACTTCCTGCCATGAATCCCAGAGTACAATGCTTCCTTTGCAAATTATGCAAATTTACTTCAATGCAACACTGCAAAAGAATTATGACTCATACGGTAAGTGTCTGTCCTCCTAATGTACAACTCACTATGGAGTGTTTACTGTAGGGCTGAGAGCAGGAGGGCTACTTCTCCACCTAAACACAAGCATGCATAGAATGTGGTAAAGGAGCAGCTCACTGGGTTTACTCGTCATGTTTAGTACTAGTCTGGATCTGCTTCTATCTATCTATCTATCTATCTATCTATTAGGGATGTTAATAATTAACCGGCATTAAGCATTTTAACCGATTAACGCTATCGGTTAAAGCGGTTAAAACGGTTAAAAGAAATGTTAATAAAGAATTAAAAAGCTGAGAAAAACTCGTCACTCGAAGGGGAAAAGCTGGTCCACCTTAAAGGGACTGTTTGTAACTTTATAAGCGTATAAATGTACCTGGTCGGACACATGCGCACTCGCGTGTGGCCGGAGCCTCTCCTCCTCTGCCTGCTTGCCTTCACTCAGACACGCAGCGCGCATTCTCGCGTACTCGCTCCACCTCTAGACGTGAATGTGCGCTCACTCCACACTGCAGGAGAGTTAGTTTAGCTCTGAGAATATCTAGTGAATGTACAGTGGATGTCTGTGCAGAAATAATTGCTGCAGCTCCTCCAGACCAACAGAGGTTTCCCGTGTCTTGTGAAGTGACGGGGCTCCGCAGAGAGAAACGTTATCGCCTCCGACCAGGTGCCGGTGTCTCCCCTGCGGGCGCAGTCAGGAGGCTGAAGCACCCAGTCGGACACGATAACGTGTCTCGCTGCGGAGCTCCGGCACCGACGCTGAAGCATGAAAAGCCAACACTAGGATCAGCATTGATTCATGGAGAGACCTTCGTCTGGTCAGCTAACATTACTGCCAAGCAGCTGAAATATAGAGTGATATTGTGCTTTTAGCTGACGTGTGTCTCCTCACTGTTTTGAGCGATGCTCGATCATGTCTATGTAGAGCGAGCACAAGCACGAGCCCGACGCTGACTTTCCTTGACTTAACGGCCACAGGTGTCGCTGTTAAGGTGTCCCTTTAAGAGCCCACCTTAAGAGCGGAGCTGGCGTTACAGATACAGGAAGTTGGCTCCCGTCTATAGCTCACTTGAGCGGAGGAGTTGTAGCCTCGTAGCATTTATTCACCGACAAATAAACTGTACACACACTGTCTGCTACACCTACGTTCACAGCTAGAACGCCACCGACAACACAGTCGGTCGGAAACTCGCTGAAGTTACGCCGCACATGACAGAGCGTATGTGTGTGGCTACAGCGGGCACGGAGCCACCGGCAACACTAGCAGCTGCTAACGTAGCACAAACACACACACTGTTTGTCAGACAATCGCTATCGTTACGCCGGGCAGACACACAGCGGACAACTTGCTAAACTAAACTAAATGTGCAGTGGAAACTTTTACTGGGAAAGTGGCTGCCTGCTAAATTAACGCTCCCGTACAGGTGAACTGGAGTCTCAGTTGTCTGTTGTCCTCATACACTGCAGCTGGCGCACCGCTGCATGCGGGGCACTAATCTTGTTGGTTAACGGTTAATAATCGGTTAACAAGGGTCGGTTATCGGTTAAGAAAGTTTTTCAAAATTAGCATCCCTACTATCTATCTACCTATCTATCTATCTATCTATCTCAAACCTGAATCAAATTCTAATTCATTACACAACACCTGTGAACTTGAATATCAGTTGCACTGTACTACTCTTACTCTTACTGGAACTCCTATTAGGGTATTAGGGTCATCTGTGAATTCTTTAAACAATCACTCTGTTAAGATGCTACAAATTTAGACATTTTTTGGCTGCAAACTGGATTCTGTTATTTGCTTCAGAGTTTGAGTTTCTTGGCTTTCTCGGTGCCACAGACTGAATAAACTGTCAAACTGCCATTCTCTCATCCCCAGTTTTCTCCAAGACACACGTTAGCGAGGTGGCAAAAAGTGAGTTCCTTTTGTGAAGGTACCAAACTCTGAGAGGGATGTCGAGGTAGAGCAAAAATAAATCTATTTCAGTTTCAGACATGCCGTGTGTGGGAGCAAATAGAGGACCTTTACATAATAATTGATCTTTTCTTAAGCAAATGTCAGATGAACCAATTGAATGCCGTGTCTCTCCCGCGGCCCCTCTCTCGGCCGACGTGGCTTGCGAGTTTTTCTCTTCAACCACAATCTTCACCCGGAATCATCTTTTTATTGGCTTCTTCTCACAACATAGTACATTGATGAGGTTTTCCAATTTTTTTTTTTTTAATTTGTCAGAATCCCTCAAGATGGGAGCAAATGCAAATGAAGTGCAGTGAGAACTTGAGGACATTTGGAATATGTTATAGCAAGACGACAGGGAACAAGCTAGATGGTGTGTTCGTGTGGTTTCTCTCACAGCACCATTGTATGTGTTTCTGTGCTGCCTGGCCATGAGAGCGAGGCGCTGAAAAGAGGAAAGAAAGGAAGAAGAGGAGAAAAGTGAGAGCTGCCCTTTCCTCCTGATCTTATCTTTACACCAGCTCTAGCTGTGTGTGTGTGTGTGCGTGTGCTTATGTGTGTGTGTGCTTATGTGTGTCCACTGAAGGGGACACACGTAAGTCCTCTCTCAGGACAGAAAAAGACCTTTTTCAACACAGTGACTAAAGACACTGTGCAGACTAAAATTAGACTAAAGTGTTCATGGATTTCTTTAACTATGACGAGACTAAAATGTCCACAGTTTTCAAAATAAAAGTTTCTAAAAATAAGTCCTCTCTCAGGACAGAAAAAAATACCTTTTTCAACACAATGACTAAAGACTAAACAGACTACACTGACTAAAATCATACTAAAACGTTCATGGCTGTCTTTGGCTAAGATAAAGTATCCACAGGGTTTTCAAAATAAAAGTTTCAAAAATAAATAAGTCCTCTCTCAGGACAGAAAAAGACCCTTTTCAACACAGTGACTAAAGACAAAACAGACTACACAAACTAAAATTAGGCTAAAATGTTCATGGCTGTCTTTGGCTAAGACAAAGTGTTCAGAGTTTTCAAAATAAAAAGTTTCAAAAAATAGTCCTCTCTCAGAACAGAAAAAAAGACATTTTTCAACACAGCTCCACCTCTTTGCCCATTTTTGGATTAACTGGCATTGTTTAATTTTAGGGTCTATGGCTACCACAAATGACAAATTTCAGGCAGATGGGTTAAGTAAATATATAGTTTTATATTTAAGCTAAGTTAACGTTTGGTTGTGACTCCCAATAGCTTTCATTATCGAGCCTAATATAAAACTAAATTATCCCACTTTTATTCGCGTGGAAGTTTCACCGTGTAAAGCCAGCCTATAAGTGAACCACCATCACCTGGTGATCGAGACTGACAATGAAATTAAGGAGCAACACTGTTGCAGAGCCGGATAGGTATTTTTTCGTTGTTGCAATCATTACAAAGCAAAAGCAGCATGTGTATACCTAACGCTATATGATGTGCTGTATTCTAATGTTAATATTAATGCTAATGCTCCTTCCAAACCTCTCTGTGTAACTAGTATCACTATTACACAACGTCTAACCATGACTAGCCCCAAATCCACAAAACCAGCCTGAAAATGATGAAAATCTAAAGCGCCCGTGTCTGTCTGTTTATTCACCTGAGGGGAGCGGTGATCCCGCGGATCCCAGCTGGACATCAGATGAGTAGGTGGTCCTTAATGTGACCCAGGACGCATTCACTACACACTGCTAAAAGAATGTGGTCATATGTGGCCCAGACCACCTCTGAATGTGATCTGAAAGATCCGATCTCAATGCGTCTTGAGTGCGTTCACACCTGTACTTAAAGCTGACCACTGGTGATCTGATCACTGAGGACGCATGTTAATACCAGGACTGAACAGGGCCTATGTCTGTTCAAGGTGGAGCTTTCAATTCTAATATGATGCTGGATGGTAGGGATGCACCAATACCGATACCAGTATCCGATACTGTGCTCATGTACTCGCACTCGTACTCGCAAAACGGCTCCGATACAACGGCACCGATACCACTTTACGGCAGCATGACGTTAACCTCTCGTCACCATCTTTCGGGTCATATCGCATGCGCTCACGCTCCACCTCCCCGATGGCGGGGCCGGGATCCCACCTCAGGCGGCGTTCGCCGGCCCTCTCTTTCATTGCGCCACAGGGTTTTGCTTGCACCCTCTGACTCGCGCGTGCGTTAGACTCCTTGGTCCGCGTTTCAAGACGGGTCGGGTGGGTTGGAGACATCGCCGCAGACCCACAGGCGCCTTTTACGTAGGCCGAGCCACGCCCTGGGGGCACGACACGGTTGGGGCGCACTGAGGACAGTCCACCCAGGTGACGCTTTGGCCACGGCCCCGGGAAGCACCTTCGCCCCGAGCCTTTCCAAACCGACCTAGAGCCGGTTGCGGCGCACCGCCTCGTATGCTGGACTCCCCAGCCTGCCGTGTGTCGCTCACACCCTCCAGCTGGCTGTTAACGAGGGTCTTTTGGCACAGAGAAGTACTCGTATCGGTACTTGGTATCGGCGAGTACCCAAATGTAAGTACTTGAGTACAATGAGTTAGAATAGTAACATGATTCAATATGTTTCACATCTAAACATCATGATAAATCTATAGCTGTTTGGGGGCCCTTTTAGTTGCCCCCCCCCCCCCCAGGCCCAGGTTGCTTACAATAAGTCTGCCCATGGAGCTTTTTTTTCCCAGAAGCTGTTTTCATACAATTTCCAACTGGGGCCATTGTTTCATATTGTAAAAAAGGCTGACGTTCTGTTTAGCTGTTGTTTCTAGAGTGCTATGTGTTCTAAGATGGAAGAAGTAAAAGTTGAAATCAAATGCATCAGCTTTGTGTCCCCTCTGTCCCTGTTGGAGAGGATGCTGGGAGATGGCGGATAGCCCATTTGAGAGACAGAAAAATAAAAAAAATAAAAAAATAAGAGACAGATTGTACCTCCTCCGGTGTGTTCGTGGAAGAGACAGCATCTCATATTAATGTCCCAGCTCTTGGTGTTATCGCTGTGTATTGTGAAGATGGGTGCGTGTCTGTAAAAGAATGTAATATCACTGCTGTTGTTTAGTGTGTGTGTGTGTGTGTGTGTGTGTTATAAGTGGTTATTTCTGTGTCTGTGTGTTTTGGGTATCATATCACAGCTCAGGGTTGTTATTTGGGAGTGCTGCAGAGTGAGTAAGTAGGACACCAAGTTAGTGATCAGAGGATTCTCTGCCTTACTCTCTCGCTCCTTCCTTCACACACACACACACACACACACACACACACACACACACACACACACACACACACACACACACACACACACACACACATACTGCTATTATGCAGATATTTTCTCTTTGTCATGCAGTTTCCCTATTTCTGTGTATCTCTTTCTCACTCTTTCTTCTTAATATATCTCACTCGCTCTCTCTCTCACTCACACACCCTGGCATGGCCACAGGAGAGAGGAGAGAGAGAGAGAAAGAAATGGAGAAAAGTAGCTTGATCGGAGGAGGAGGAGGAAACAACATTCCTCCCACGCAGTAGAGGAGATATGAGCAAATTTAGACGGGACTAAAGGAGGGATAGCGGGACAAGTATGGGATAAGGAGAGAAGGATCACCAGGAGCAGAGAGAGAAAAGGCAGAGGAGAAGGAAGTTATGATACTCAATCTCAATAATCTCCTGATAATCATTACACATCCACATTCTCCACGCCCGATGGGCCGCCTGTGACATTTCTCGCAATTACTCACCGCGGTAACGACATTACCAGCTAATGCTGGCAGTGATTACAGCATCGCTGCTATTTGTTCTTATTTAGCCGGGGACGCCGTGGGCTGCTGTAATGGATGGGCACGTGCTCCCTGAGAAGATGTGTTGTCGTGAAAGTTCCAATGAATTCATTAGAGCCTGTAATGTAGCTGAGGTGAGATGAGATGAGATGAGATGAGGTGAGGTGAGGTGAGGTGAGGTGAGATGGGATGAAGTGAAGTGAAGTGAGGTGAGATGAGGTGAGATGGGATGAGGTGAGATGGGATGAGGTGAGATGAGATGAGATGAGATGAGATGAGGTGGGATGAGATGAGATGAGGTGGGATGAGATGAGATGAGGTGGGATGAGATGAGATGAGGTGAGATGAGATGAGGTGGGATGAGATGAGATGAGGTGAGATGAGATGAGGTTAGATGAGATGAGGTGGGATGAGATGAGATGAGGTGGGATGAGATGAGATGAGGTGAGATGAGATGAGGTTAGATGAGGTGAGATGAGATGAGATGAGGTGAGGTAAGGTGAGGTGAGATGGGATGAGATGAGATGAGATGAGGTGAGATGAGATGAGGTGAGGTGAGGTGAGGTGAGATGGGATGAGATGAGATGAGATGAGGTGAGATGAGATGAGGTGAGGTGAGGTGAGATGAGATGAGATGAGGTGAGATAGGATGAGATGAGATGAGGTGGGATGACATGAGGTGAGATGAGATGAGGTGAGGTGAGATCAGATAAGGTGAGGTTAGATGAGGTGAGATGGGATGAGATGAGATGAGATGAGGTGAGGTGAGATGAGGTTAGATGAGGTGAGATGAGATGAGATGAGGTGAGATGAGATGAGATGAGGTGAGGTAAGGTGAGGTGAGATGGGATGAGATGAGATGAGATGAGGTGAGGTGAGGTGAGGTGAGGTGAGATCAGATAAGGTGATAAATATTTCTATTGGTGCATTCTCACAGTCCACACAAACCGCACCAGAACCCTCTGGGAAGTGGTCCGAGACTCTTTTTTTTAGGTGGTCTCAGTTTGGTTGTTTAGAATTTGATTGATGGTTTTCACACCAGTCCAAACAAGCCAAACCTAACAGGTTAGGTATGTAAGCACCATAAGACAAAATGGAATGTGTTACAGCTGAACAAACGCGTATAGATATACATATACTGTTTGTTCTTTTGTTATTTGGTATGTTCTCTATTTGTTCATTTGGGAGAACAGAACAGGACAAGAGAAGAGACCAGCAGCAGCACAGACATCAGGGGTTTTATTGTGACAGCTACATGAGGATGTCTGAGTCCTTGCAGGCAGAAAAAGAGTTGAAATCAGACACATGTGGGACTCATTTCAGTCCCAGTGCTCAGGAAGCTGACGGAGGCGTGATGGTCCGGTGTCTCATCACTCCCCCTTTAAGAAGTCCCCTTCAGGTGCCGTCTCAAAGACAGTCTCTCCACTGCTGATTTCAGATGCTGAGGGAACATGGAGCCAGCCGGCCACCAGGGTTACCCACAGGACAGCAGCGTTTGAATCGTGCTCTGATACTTGAGTGCAACTCAAAGAGCCTCAAAGTCCAAGTGGAGAGGCTGCAGATGTCAGCTGGCTGCTGCTGCATACTGTGCAGCGGTGGTGGGGAGGTGGCGGATCATCTGGCTCGGGGACATGTCCCCCTCTCTTTTCAAATCCTATTTTTGTCCACCTCACTTTTTTCCAGCTTCAAATTTTAGTCACTAAACTCTCTGTAATCAGAGAAGTTTTGTTTTACAGCCACTACAGTATGATTGACAGGGACTTTGGTTGGAGCGTGCAGACGCCCTGAACCCCTCCAGCCCTTTGGTTTTTATATACATCCCAACATCATCGCGTCCCTGCAACCTCTGAAACTAAGCCTAACCCTTGAAAAAAGAACATGAAAGCCACATATCGTGTAAAATTATCTTTTTTATTTTATGCATTCTACATTTTTAAGCCCTTTTATCATTATTTTTATTCTTTTTAGAATCAGCTTTCTTTTTTTTAACTTCTTTTTATTTCCTTTCAACAGGTACAGTCGTATAGCACAGTCACATGTTTTGACATGGTCAAGTGTCCTTAGGAGGCCGTCCGTGAGCTTCGGCATCCCCACAATGTCCATACATTGTTCCATTAAGTAGGAATGAGTCATATTTTTCGTCCATAGGCTCAGAGAATACATAGATGTACAGGGAGGAAAAATAACATGATTATTTATATACTTATATTAGGAGAGAAGAGAAGAGAAGAGAAGTATAAACAAAGTAAATAGTGATACAAAATCAGAACGAGAAAAATAAATAAATATCAACAAAAATGAATAGAAGACTAAAAAATTAAAATCCCCAGGTTGTTACATATTCATTTAGTTCACATCAATTAAGAAAAATGAGGATATTGAGGACCACTAAGTTAAGAAAACATCTGTCCTTAGTTGTAACCTTGCAGTGATGTTTTCCATGTAGTAAACCTCTTTAACCTTCTCCCTCCATTGTTTTACTGAGGGGGGCTGCGGCCTCAACCAGGAGACTGTAATCATCTTTTTAGCAATTAAAAGTAGGACTCTGAGTAGTACTATCCGATTATTGTCTTCTATATACTCTGGTATTATTCCCAGTACAAAATAAGATGGTTTTAATATATCCAAACATTTTTTAATTTCTTTTTGTATATTTTGCCAATATTCTAGTAGTTTTGGATAGTCCCAGAAGATGTGAGTGTGGTCTCCTTTTAGGCCACAGCCAGAATCATCCTTATTGGCCAAGTATGTGTACACATGAGGAATTTGATGTTTTTTTTGTTGCTCTCAATGTATAAACACAGTAAAATGTCTCTGTTTCTCTCTCTTTAGTCCCATTTAATTTGCTCATATCTCCTCCCTATATATATATATATATATATATAACAACTGTCTTGTAGAGTACTTTAAGCCGCTTGATGAAACTGAAAGGAATGCATGCAGTGTAGAGTAGCAGCTCTGTGTTGCTGTACTGCATGTCGGCGTATAGCCTCGGCTCCTCTGTCTGACTGTGCTGGTGCTCCTCTGCAGCCCAGCGGCCTCTGTTACATCACACATTGTGCTTATTGAAGCTGCTTCATGCTGTTCATAGTAGGGCTGGGCGATATCACCTAAAATGTATATCACAGTATTTTGTTTGTCATTTGCGGTGACAGTATTATATCACAGTATTACAAAATTAAAAGGGATACACCACTCGAAACATGATTCTACCTCTTTTCTCTCTATTGGCAATGTAAGTGGACATATCTTAAAGGTCCCATATCGTGCTCATTTTCAGGTTCATACATGTATTTTGTGTTTCTACTAGAACATGTTTATACACTGTAATGTTCAAAAAAACTTTTATTTTTCTCGTTCTGTCTGCCTGAATATACCTGCATTTACCCTCTGCCTGAAACGCTCCGTTTTAGTGCATTTAAACGAAATAGCGTTACTAGGCAACAGCTTGGGTCCATGTGTACTTCCTGTCAGCTGATGTCATTCACATACACTGCAACAGGAAATAAACTGGGACACATTTAGAATGTTTACGTTTAAAACAGTGTTATGGTCTAAATATTGTATATTTGTGACATCACAAATGGACAGAATTCCTGACGGCTTGTTTCAAACGCGCAATTTCTGAATACGGGCTGTGTGTGTTTCTGCGTATAGTGTGCCTTTTGATAGTTTAACAGTATTTATATAGCACTTAAACCTGCTTTATAATATAAAAGACATGAAAATATCCCTTTTTATAATATGGGACCATTAAGAAAGACAAAAAATATTTCTTAAAAACAGATGTGTTTATCGGCCCCAAATAAGATTGAAAATGAGGTAGACCTATAGGCTTACATGTGATTTGGGAGGAGTAGCCTGCCTGTCTCCCATAATGTAAATGTAATGTGATTCAGATTTAATAATAACAGCCATGCTGTTGTTTTGAGTTGTGTGTGAACTGTAGCCGACTGCTGAGTAACCTGTTATGTCATATTTACTCTTGTTTTATTATTTCAAAGTTTTTTTTCACCTCTTTTCACCACAGCCAAACTGGGAATGACATTACATTTAAAAGAATTTACATCTTTGAAGAAACAGAAAGCTGACATAACGTTTTACATCTTAACCCACATGAAAAAAAGAGTTTGACAACATACAGCGGAGACGCTGTTGGACCGGTACTGTACAGGAGACACGTGGACTGTGAGTAGCCGGGCTCATTTAGAAATTCGCCGCGTGATGTATATTTTGTCCCGCGTGATGCAAGCGGTTCTCAGCAAAAATACACCTCGAAAACGATCTGTTTAGGGCTGACAGCTACGCAGCAGCAATGCTGTCTGTGTGGACGCCACACGCGTACGAGCGGCAGCAGTTGGCTGCAGCGCCGTGCTGCTCACCCGCTTCCGTGACGAAGCCTGTACATAACTATAGACAACCTGTGTGGATGCGACGTAGTTTATCGGGTGTTGTATCTCCCTCGTGTGTGTGTGTGCTAAAACTAAAACGTGTGTGTGTGTTTATCACGGTAATGACGGTATTGCGAAATTCATGTCGTGGCCAAACGTGACACCGGTGGCGGTGATGACACCAGTATACCGCCCACTCTTAGTTCACAGTTTGAACAGTGTGACACAGACTGCACCTGTACAACAGTGTGTTTCCTTGTAGAGCACATGTGTCAAACTCAAGGCCCGGCACTTCATTTTATGTGGCCCGCGAGAGCTTGCAAAGAATATCATTTGCTTATCATACAATTCTATGCCGCTTTACAGAAATACGGTGTCCACAAACTACATGTCCCACAATGCATCTTGATTTTGTTACCTGCGCACTGAAGCGTCTCAATATCGGACGTTTCCAGCAGCGTCACTCTAGCAGAGTGATGTGGTCGCCAAAATGTCTAGGAATAATGTTTGTGTGGATATATGCGTACAGGAAACAGCAGAACAATCAAGTGTGCACCCTTGGTCGCACTACTGAAAAACAGTTTAGGGGAGAGGGATATCTCAAGGTGTTTTAACCAGTTAGTGAATCAGGAAGGGAGCGCAGAAATGTTAGGCGTGTGTGTGTGTGTGCGCTGCCTGCAGCCAGCGACGCAGGCTACTCCGTCACATTGTTGTACCATAGTTCTGCCCCTCTGAACTGCGACCAAAAAGTTGAACAAAGTCAATGTAATAAATAGTGCTTGATAATATTTGTGTGATGGTAAAAAAACAAAACTTTATTTTTCACTTGAAAATTTGGATCTTTGATGGATGAGTAATGATGGGGGTTTCTTAATCTCATAAATTAATGGGATCTATGTTATAATAACACATAGAAATGTGAGTGTGTGTGCCCACATTCAGTATTTTTGTGTCTAGGTACATGCATATATATCGATGCACAAGCATGTGTTTTTGTTACTGAACTCATTTTTTAAATAAACTGTACAATAGTAGTACACTCGAATGTCTGCTTGCAATAACTTTTCATAGACTTCTGCTTTCAGAGCTAGTTATTAATTAAAGGTCCCATATCGTGCTCATTTTCAGGTTCATACTTGTATTATGTGTTTCTACTAGAACATGTTTACATACTGTAATGTTCAAAAAAAACTTTATTTTCCTCATACTGTCAGCCTGAATATGCCTGTATTTACCCTCTGTCTGAAACGCTCCGTTTTAGGGCATTTTGACGGAATTGCGATGGAATTGCAACGGAATTGCAACAGAATTGCGTTGCTAGGCAACAGCTTGGGTCCATGTGTACGTCCTGTCAGCTGATGACATTAACATACACTGCAACCAGGAATAAACTGGGACACATTTAGAATGTTTACATTTAAACATTGTGTGTATTTCCCTGTGGATTGAGCGTTTCGATACTTTCACAGTATTTATATAGCACTTAAGCCTGCTTTATAATAACAAAAAATGTAATAATATGGGACCTTTAAGTTATTACTAAAACCAATAATAATCGAATGCAGAGGCAATTTTGTAATATGATAAAGAGTAGATATATTCATATAGTTTTACATTTACAACCGGCCCTTTGAGGGCAACCATAATGCTGATGTGGCCCGGGACGAAATTGAGTTTGACACCTCTGTTGTAGAGGTTCAGACTATAAGTTAAATTTAACACCTAGTCATGAAGACAGATCTTTTATTATAGAAGTCACTCATAGTGTGATATATGCTTATTACTGCACTGATATTATTATGCAGCTTCCATACAGTATGTAGGTGTGCAAGATAGACACCGAGAGCCTCTCTCAGCTCTCATTCCTTCTGTGCTGCCCGTTGATGGTTTAATTTGTCAGCTAACTTTGTGTAAAAACCAGACACATAATAATAATAATATAATGATGGAGGGATGACATCATCCAGATGGCCTGGGAGAGCACAAAGAGGCAACACTTTACACTACGGTACACAACAGTGTGAGCAATCAGTGAGGATGAATCAGGAACATCTAATAACTGATACATCATGAATAAGTAGTTCCTGAAGAATATACTGTAGATGATGATGATGATGATGATGATGATGATGATGATGATGATGATGATGAGTTAGTAGAGAACAGACTGGAAGATATTAATGAATCCTGAAGTCATGATTAGTTCATGGACAGCCTACTGACCACTTTGTTCATGAGTCTTATACCTTCCTTCGTGCTTAATCCCTCTATCCTTCCTTATTTCCTCCATTGCTTCCTTCCCTCCATCCCTCCTCTCTTCATCTCGTTACCTTTCCTTTTACACATTACGTATTCCTTGTTCAAGCCCACATGTATTCTTATGTGCATTAGATTAATTTCATTCTATCGTTGTCAGTTCTGGCTCTATTATGTTTTATTATTTCGTGCCATGTAGCGTTACATCATTATGTATATTTTTCTATTGTTTTTTTTCGCCTTCCATTTATGTTTTGACAGAATATTTGATGGATAATAAATCCCAGCAAACTATGAGGTGCTATAAAGCAGTGATATTTCAAACAGGGAGCGATCACGCCGTCTCACTGTCTCTTTAAATATGACCTTTGTCTCAGTGTCGGGAGTTATCACAGCAGGAGTGAAAGTCAGACAGACGGACATAAAGAGAGGTAAAATATGCTGTGGGGGAAGACAGAAGAGTGACAAAAATACACAGCGAGGGGGTTAGAGAGGATGACCCCGTCTACACACACACACACACACACACACACACACTCATGCACACTCATAAAGATGCAGGGGAAGACAGAAGCTCAGCAGCAGATGGCTGTAAATCCCCCATGATGACCGAAAGGAAGGTCGAGACCCTGGAATATCATCACTCGGCACAGCGGTGGTGCTGATGTTGCAGCTCAGCTGATCTCAGACAGACTCTATGTTCATCAGCCCTTCGCTCTACTGTACACGGCCATAGGCTGTAAAGATGGACGACATGATGGCTCCCCAAAAGTGATTACTTTTTTAATGCTATAAAAAAGGGGGTGGGACGTCATGATTGACAGCTGTGATTGACAGTTGCTTTGAGTGAAGTAGTCATCTGTCTGGATTGTACGAGAGAGGAGATGTAACTTTGAACGTAACCGTCGAGCTGCGGGCCATGCTCAGTTCACGAATGGTCCTGCAAAACTTCCATCAGCCTCAGCTGTACTTGTGTTTAGTGCTAGTTAGGGATTAGCAAATGTTACCATGCTAACATGTGTGATGGAACTTTCTATTAATTCCTCTCTTCTTGGTCGAAAGGTCAGAGTGTTTGTCAGTGTCCCTCAGTTGACATTATTGGGTTGGAGTCCTGTCTAGAGGAGCCACTGTTATCTGTACAGCTGTGTCTGTAGAGGGGACCATAGAGCCAGTCGCTGGGGCAACCAGGGTCAGAGATGCCAGAGGAACGGAGTAAGTCAAAACATGATAAGGGTAAGACACTGGGCACCAGGGAGGAAGGGCAGAGTTGTGAGGCCTTCACGCAGAGAGCATCTCAATGTGGAGACCTGACAATTGTTCCTTGATCAAGCTTCAATAAACCTTCTGTGTAAGACATCATCAGCTCCGGGGCCTCTTCCTTCCTTTAAGTTAACTTGTGTATCAAATATTCCATCACAACATGCTAATTAAGACATGACATGTTAGTATTGTCATTGGGAGCATATTAGCATGCTGATGTTGCATCAGTACAGCCTAACAGAGCTGCTAGCATGGCAGGAGTCTCTTATTTAGCAAGCCTGCTGCGAGTTACCCTCATGTGCGCCAAACATTTCCCTCACTGCAATTTCTCAAGTTGGTGTGGTAGTTCCTCCTACAGTAGGTGTCTCCAGCACCACATCTTGCCATGGTGACTCACACACACAGACTCACAAGGTGAAACCACAGCAGCCACAGGCTGACACAGCTGGCAGAAACACACACTCAGTCAGTCCAGTAAAGCTGAGTCTGTCAGAAGTCAACCACAGTAACTGTTGATTACCTCCATAGATGGAACCTGGCAGTCCGAGCCGGATCACAAATAAAACAGACACGTTAGCTGAGTGCTTAGAAAACATGTTGGTTAGGGATAGTGGATAAAAGCCAGCTTGAATCAGATTAGTCTTGTGTGGGAGCTTGAAAACACAGCTGGAGGTCTACAGAGCCAACAGAGCCGGAAGTCTACAGAGCCGTCAGAGCAGGAGGACTACAGCGCCGACAGAGCAGGAGGTCTACAGTGCCGGAGCTCTACAGAGCCGACAGAGCTGGAGCTCTACAGTGCTGGAGCTCTACAGAGCCGACAGATCCAGAGGTCTGCAGAGCCGTCATTCATCTAGGCTCCAGGTCAAATATCTCAGTCAGTGTAATCATCTTTGCTAATCAGTACATCAGTACAGCTACTGGCCAGTAGAGCTCACACACAGCTCTTTCCTATCTGCTGGGCGAGGGAGGTCATAACACCTTTACCTCCTCTACATGCTGTAACAACCAACCATCCAGTCACAAACCTGCAGCCTACAGGATCTTATCTTTGGGATAGTTAGAGGCTCCCTCACGCTGTGGTACTGCTGAAAGCTCAAAGGCAGTCGGGAGCAGACTTTCACATGGTCAGCACAATTACCAGATAGACAGAACAGCTGGTATGCCAATAAGTCTTTCCCATCAACACCTCGACCTGCTGAGAGCAGTCGCCCGCTGCCATTTCATCAGTCGTGCTGAGTTTGAAAGGCTCTGGCTCTGTTAGTCCGTCAACAGACTGCTGCAGTTTCCACCTTTACAATGGACCTCTCTCGGTATCATCGGTAAAGGAAAAATTAGGTTTTATTTTCATATTAAAATAATTGCTGGGATCTTGGAAGGCAGAGACATGGCTATACAGTAGGTCCAATAGTAAATAGAGCAAGCAGGGAGAGTCACACAATCCTTCAGTTGTAGCCAACGGCTAGAGGGATAGTTTGACATTTTGGGAAATATACATATTCAGTTTATTTCCAAGACAAAATCTATGTACGATAAATACAATGCCTTAGCTATCAGCTGGTAGTTAATCTAAAGTTCATGTTATATCTCCTTTCTTTAATCTGTACACAAACCAAAGTGTAAAAATAAAGTGCTGGATTTTGTTGCTTTTGGTCAGAGCCAGGCTCTTCCTCCTGTTTCCAGTCTATGTTATGCTAAGCTAAGCTAACCAGCTGCATGGCTCCAGCGTCATATTTACTATGCAGACAGTGTTATCTTCTCATCTAACTGTTGGCAAGAAAGTGAACAAGAATATTTCCCAACGTGTTTCCTTTAGTTGCTGAAGAACTTTTCAGCGCAGGCCTCCCCTAACCTCAACCCGGCAGTAAGCTCTAAAGCTGAATATGATTGTGAGTCTTTTGATAGTTGAAGTTCCCATGTGGCTGTGGCTCAGGAGGTATAGCGGGTCATCCTTTAATCACAATTTTGGCGGTTCGATCAAAGTATCCTTGAGGAGACACTGAACCCCCAAGTGGCTCCCGATGGGCAGGCCAATAGCGAATCTTGCATGGCGGCTCCGCCACCATCACTGTATGAATGCGTGTGAATGAGAGGCAAGTTGTAGCCCTTTGTCTGGTAAGGTAGATTATGAATGCAGTCCATTTACCATTCTTCCTTTTGGATGGACCGCAGAGGGCCAGCCCTACAAACGCCAAAAGTCTTTCACTGAGTGATGAAGTTGCAGGATTGGTCGGCCAACTGTTGGAGTACCTCATTGGTCTTTGCTCTTTCAAAATGAAAAGGCGAAGAATAGTTCCGTGTTTAGGTTTTCTGGGGAGCGTGTCAGCGGTTCAATGTATCATTACATAGTGCTGTTGTTGTGCATGTGCTATTGTTTATGTTCATTTAAGTTACGTTATGTTGTTGCTTCGTATTGTGGTACCGTGCATTCGCACCAAGCGCGAATGCAAATTTTCACCTCGCTTTCATCCATCAGCCATGGAAGAAATAACCACTGTTGCTGCTTTGTACATGTTGTGGAAGTCCCAGATATGTCAGAAAACCAAACGCCGTCGTGTCTGGGTTCATAACGTCACCCGGCAGCGAGCTGTATTCACATACAGTTCCATTGCACTGACTGTATCTAGCAAGCCACACAACGCTACTGCGGTATGAACCCAAAATAAACAAACTGTGCTGTGATTTAATTGCAATAAACGGATCAAAATGATGCCGGAATAACGACATTATGATGTTGATTTGTAAAAAGACTGAATTCATGCTTTGTCAGGTCTGTCCGCAACACAACAAGCAAACAACTTTTAAAATGCTTCTTTTCTGAACAGAGTTCAGATCGATCAGTGCCAGGCTATGCCAACATTGCAGCTGCTCCATCAACACTCAACATAACATCATCTAGGCATAAATACGGCAGCGACGTTGTTATGAACAGATCAAAAGTGAAGCCAAAATAACGACATAATGATGCTGATTAGTAAAAAGTCTGAATTCATGCTTTGTCGGGTCTGTCTGCAAGACGACAAGCAAACAACTTTTGAAATGCTTGTTTTCTGAATGGAGTTCGGATCGATCAGTGCCAGGCTATGCTAACATTGTAGCTGCTCCATTAACACTCCATCTAGGAATAAAAAAATAGTTTTTCAACCTTAGAAGCCCCTTTCATCCACTCCAAATATCAAATTGGTGAGAAATGTCACACTAAGACTGTGACAGCTATTTAAAGAAAGGTATCAAAGTAAAAATGACTGCTGGCGTAGCAAAATGCATCAACTTTGTCAAGCGAGTTTGAGCTCTGCATCATTTCATTAGATCTTAATTAGGTTTTCACGGATACCAAGTTTCTCCATGTCTAAGAACAATGTGAAGGCACGCCTGAGCTCACCCCGTGGCAGCGTTTGAAAAGTACCGTCTATATGGAGATGTGGGTAAAATTATCAAGATGTGAAGAAATGGGCTAATGAGCCAATAGCTGCTATATGTCAGTGAGCCTTTAGTATTAAGATCACAGAAAGGTCTTTGGTTAAAAAGTTCTTCCTATTAGTCAGGCTGATGCAAGTGGGTGAGATTGAGGGAGAGGAAAGCGATCTCGATCTTTTGGGGTCAACGTTGCCCCGGCACTCTGCTCTTTAATTTGGACTTTGGATGCTTAATTAGCTCAAGAAATATTTAAACTGAGCTCACCCATGCTGACGTCTTGCTTCTAGCTTGCTGGTCACCGTTATTGCTAATCCTTCCTCAATCTTTTTATTTGTGTTTGGCCGGGTGTTTCTGCTTAATTGGACGGTACAGATTTTAGAAAAAAGTAAGAAAAGAAAAGATGATATGTGACCCAGACCGACTTGAACCTGTGACACTGCAGCTAAGTGCACATTAG
Source organism: Sebastes umbrosus (assembly GCF_015220745.1). Classification (NCBI taxonomy): domain Eukaryota; kingdom Metazoa; phylum Chordata; class Actinopteri; order Perciformes; family Sebastidae; genus Sebastes; species Sebastes umbrosus. The sequence continues at coordinate 3,084,155 of NC_051282.1, read as the reverse complement.
AGGGGGAGCTAAAAGGTTCATTTTGACAAACCCCTTTGGTTTTTAGAGACGTGAGAGACATTTTAAGTAAATGTCTTGTTGATGTCCACCTGGTGATTCAACTGATCCCAGGATAACATTTAGTTTGTGTGTGATGGACTGACATTTGAGTTTTTTGGAATGCAGAGGAATGGCTCTCGGGATGGCAGTGTTGTTTGGATGACATTTGGTCCAGCCTGAAATATCTTGCAAGTATTGAATGTGATGGATCAGTGTTTTATTGGTTGGTTTGTTTTTATCGGCATCCAGAATTTGCGTTGGAGTAGCTTTCCTAACGATGATAACGACTGCCAAATATTCATACTGAATGTATGTGCAAAATGTTTTGTCAACGTATGTGTATTGTATATATTTATTGCATATTGTATTACATGCGTGCGTATTGTGTATTATAAATAATAATATGCGCATATACGAAAAGATAACAACTAGTCAATAGGATTAAGATAAATATGTAAGTAATTAATTTGTATTTTGATTAAGATACATTATGAGTAATGAATTGGTATTCTTGACTGATGATGAATTTATATTTTGATAAAGATAATTATATCAGTATTTAATTTATATATTTTTGTATGACAGAGATAAAAGGTATTAATTATTATATTTAGACAAGTTTAAGAAAATGTCTTAGAGTACTTTATATGTTAAGTTCAATAAGGAAGCTGGTTAATTAACAATGAATGACTTATGAAGGAAAATGGACTCACTCTGTTGCACACGTGTGCCAAAACACGTGCAATTTGCTGAATGAATGAGAAATTAATAGACAAACTAATTGTTCAGAGATTCAGAGACAGATTTAAATTTATTGTTTTGAAAAAAAAATAATTCTCATTCAAGAATTGAGTCAAAGCAAATGAGAAAAACTGTAATAAACACTATCATATATACTGTATGTTTATATCAGAAGTATGAAAACAGAAATGCGTCACTGATCTGTTTTGACATGCGTTTCCATGCCAACAGCTCCAGTATAGTTTTTGGGAGCCTGGCTCCCAGAGCGACTGTCACTTTCTAAAGAATGGGGTCCCTGAGCTGAACCAATGGTTTATCCGCTTTATCCGGCCTACATTCAGAGAAACTTTAGGAGCAAACCTGCTGTTCCCTGGTGCCTGTCTGCACTGTTGACAGTCACACTCATTGGTTCAAAAGGTAGCAGCTTGCCCCAGTTTTCGTTGCTATTTTTCAGACTGCTGTCTGGAAAACTGGAAAACATAATCCTTCGAGCTGAGTCCTAGTGGATTTCTCTGGTAATCTGGGAATAGATCAGATTTAAACAAAGGTTCTTTAATTAAGTTAACAAAGTTTAGAGCAACAACTAAATTGTGTACTAAGTCCTAATTTCTATACATTAAAAAAAAAAAAAATGAAAGCCCTGCTCAGCAATCTACTACAACTTCAAAGTAATAATGGACATATCACTACAGTCATTTAAACTTTTTATTGATTCAAATTATAGTCAATTCCTGACATATTGTTATATACGGGGGGCGGTGGCTTAGTGGGTAGAGCAGGTTGTCCACTAATTGGAAGGTCAATGGTTCGATCCCCGGCTGCTCTTGTTGACATGTTGATGTGTCCTTGAGCAAGACTAGACGCAAACACTAGACCGACAAACGGCCCCAAACTGTCCGATAGCCAACCATCTGCTTGGTGTGTCATGGCCTTAAAGTTTCAGTAGGCAGTATATTTTTGGCATCATTGGGCAAAAATTCCATAATAACCTTTCAGCATATTGTAATTCAAGTGTTCTGAGAGATGACTAGACTTCTGCTCCTCCTCATGGCTCTGTTTTCAGGCTTTAAAAAATCTAGCCGGTGATAGGAGACTTTGACCAATCACAGGTAATTTCATTGAGAAAGCGTTCCTATTGGCTGTGCTCCGGTCATGTGACCAGAACTTGGCGTTCCTTCACCAGATTTCATAATGGCGGCAGCGTCACAAACTTTCTCATTTTACAGCTAAACCGTGCACTACAAGATGATTCTGAAAGAGAGAAATAGGAATTAACGTAACATAATATTGATTCATATTTGATCAGCGCTGCCTAGTTTGACCGTTTGGTTGGAATTTGGGAGTGATTGACAGCCGGCTCTCATAGACGGCAGCTGGACAGCAGACATCAGATCAGCTCTTACTGCTTGTTCTCCTCTGGTCTGTGAAATCTTGCAGATGCCGTTAGGAGCACTGGAGGACACAGAGGAACATGATTTTTCTCAGGTTACCTGTTCCATGTACTACTGTCACGATATAGCGACCGTTTTATAAAAATTTAATATTTAATCATATTTGCTCCAATCTGGCCTACTGCAGCTTTAACCCCAAATTGCTGCTGATGGCAGAGCCATCGGTGTGTGAATGAGTCTTTAGATAAGATCCTGATGGGCAGAGTTGGCACCTTAGCAGCCTCTGCCATCAGTGTATGAATGTATGTGTGAATGGGTGAATGCTCACATGTAATGTAAAGCGCTTTGAGTGGTCGGAAGACTAGAAAAGCGCTGTATAAATGCGAGTCCATTTACCAAGTATAGGTAAATATTTTTTTTACATGTTGAAGCATTCTTTAATACGGCTATTCTAGGTAAATAAAAATAATTTCATACCATGCCACAGGGTGAGCTCTTGTGTTTTGGAGCAATGGATGAGACATATGAGAGTGAGAGAGAAAAAGGCAGACAGGGAGGAGGAAGAAGACGGCGAGGAAGAAGAAGAGCCATCATCTCTGATGAATTTGGTTGACCGTGGTCCAACAATGAGGGAGGCTGAGCAGAGAGTTCAACCAAATTTACTGTAAGCAGGTTCACAGTAGGGAAGGTAATCTACTCTCATTACAGTATTGTAGTATTGCATCAATACAGTACTGTAGTACTAGTAGTAGTATTGCAAACGGAAAGTATGTTTCATATACAGTATGTATGAGACTGGGAGATACATACCCACAGTGATTACAGTGTTGACCAGGGAGAACATTGGCTGTGATGGTGATGAGGTGCTGTGGCCAGACGGAAACACAAAACAGGATGCAGCTGAATTTTCTTTTTCCTCACGGTATATGCTGAAGGCTTATTTTATTTTTACCTCCATGAAAGAGGTCATGTTTTCGGTGCAGTTTGTTTGTTTATGGAATATGGAAAAACTACCAGCCCCGATTTTCATGAAACATGGTGGAAGTGTGTATCATGGGCCGAGGAAGAACCCATTACAGTAAATCTGGGAGCAGATCCGACTCACGGAAAAAGCAATTTTTGGCCTCGGCAGAGGTCTGCACTCTCTCCGAGTGCCCTGCTAGTTTCTATTGTTTGTTCTGTAAGGACACATACTCTCTAACACATACTCTCTAAATCCAGCTTTTTTGCTGAGATGTGTACAGCGTTTCTATTCTTGTATTTGTATTTTTTTTATTTGAATATGAAAATATGCAACGCACAACAGGCTCCTGTACAGTACGGTATGTAGTGTAACACTGAAAATGCAAAAGGCCGACTGATTACATTATCATAATAGTGTTTTCCTCTCATCCTAGTGTTTTACATTAAGCACATCAATGTTCAACGGGTTGTTAGAAATGTCTATTCATATGATGGTGTGTGTGTGTGTGCCGTTTATGTGTAGAGTTCTGAGAATTTGAGTTCTGAGAATTTCAGAAAACTTGTGTAATCTATTGAGAAATACTGTAATGCTCTGAATCAGAATCAGAATCAGAATATTGTTTATTGCCAGGTGTATCAGGGATACAGAGGGAATTTGCTTTGGTTCGTTGGTGCAAATGAGCAGTAAAAATAACAATAGAATAATAAAAAACGTTAAAATAAAATAAGAATAAAAGAAATTGAAATTCTACCAATATACAATGGATATCGTATAGAGCACCTGAGACCCACAATAGACCTGTTTCTAGTCTTCTTAAGGGTGGTACAGGGGGTCTCTAGGGGGAGATAGCAGGTCAGCAGTAGATAGAAGTGGTGTACATCATCTGAAAGCTGGAACCTGAAGATTAATTTGAGATGCAGCTCAGCACTGTGTGTCAAGTTGTTCTAGTCATAAATCAGAAATAAAAACAAATCAATTAACTAATTAATTATTTAACATGAATTGTAAAAGTGTATAAGGGATTAGAACATTATGATAGAAGTAGATGATGGTCATCCCCATGCTTCGTTATGTCTCATAAGTTCTTGCAGCAATTTTTGGGTTGATACCATTTGTTACACAGATTTGGTGCTAAATTTAACCCTTTTCCTACCACTCGAGAATTAATAAAAGTTACCAATAATCCCTCCAAAATAGCACATTAAGACACCAAGACCTTGAGGAACACCATAGAAAAACCATGCTGTGATTTGGGATCAAAAACTTTTGACATTTGGAGATTTCTGCAAGAATTGCATTTTTCAGCGATTGGATGGCGAGCACTTTCGTTGTGTAAACTGCTCAGAAACTCCCTTATTGTCAATCTAGCTAGGAAAGCCATCCATCCTCTGAATGCGCTAGGTCTCTAGTTTGTGGCTGTAGAGTTTCATGAGGCTGTGATTATCCTAGAGGTCACCACAGGTCATTTTATACAGTGAGGTCAAATTACAAAAAATGGTCTCACTACAATGAAATGGCTACTATGTGGACAAACATCATCACACATGAATACAGTTGATGCCCAATTTATGTAATTCCAAGACAGTTTAGGGACCCCAGTATGCAGAAATATTCAAACACACCATTTTAAGTGGGCATGTCTGTAAAGGGGAGACCCGTGGGTACCCATAGAACCCATTTTCATTCACATATCTGGAGGTCAGAGGTCAAGGGACCCCTTTGAAAATGGCCATGCCAGTTTTTCCTAGCAAAAATTTAGCGCAAGTTTGGAGCGTTATTGAGCCTCTTTTCCGACATGCTAGCATGACATGGTTGGTACCGGTGGATTCCTTAGTCTAGTTTCATATGATATCTGTAGCTTCACTCTAGATCTAAAACTGAACCTGCTACAGCCTCTGACAGACAGTAAAGTCAGCCTAAACCGCGATGGTTTACTAAACCTAGCCAAGTAGTTTTGTTAACCACGTGTTTAAAACTGCGACAGTAATCCAGGAGGAACTACGCTTCCGTCCAAATGTAACTGAGGATGCAGTTTAGTTGTATGAGAACATAATTTTGTACAGTAGGAGAAAGAGTTGGTGTGTGTGTGTGTGTTTCTTTAATCATAACTCATGTCACAGACAAATCAGAGGAACTTTCTGGGTCATGTTCACGCTGAACACGCACACCTGGGTCAGAGATGCAATCAACTACACCTGCTTCTCACACCTACACACACACACACACACACACACACACACACCCTGTGCCTCCTAGCCAGGAATAAACAAACTGAGAACAGTGTGAGGGGAGAAAAGAGGGAAGGGCAGGATGTTCTTGGGACAGGGCCGACGATCAGATCGTGCTCCGCTGTCGGCTGTAGAGAATGTAAAGTTTTAAAGAGTCTGAAATGATTACCGATTGCTTCAAGACGTCACAGAAAGAAACGTAAAATCACCAGAGACGACACACCACATACTACATGAGCCTGACATGACTGAAATGAAGCAAAAGATTCAGTGATAGTCTGTTAACCTCTGATGGGGTCTGATAGCATTCTATTGAGTGTGAGTCCAGTTCTGAGCAACGGACGCAGTATTCAGAGAGAGAAAGAAGTACGCTAAAGGGTGGTGGACCTTTTACTCAGGACCGCCATTCATGTCCTGTGTGAGACCAAAAGTCAAAGCTGAAGTTGGCGAGATTGGAGCAAATATGATTAAAAAAAGTTGAAGTCCGGTGCTCCTAACGGCATCTGCAAGATTTCACAAAGCGGAGGAAAACAAGCAGTAAGAGCTGATCTGAGGTCTGCTGTCCATCTGCCGTCTGTGAGAGCCGCAAACTCGCAAACTCCGACCAAACGGTCAAACTAGGCAGCGCTGATCAAATATGAATCAATATTCTGTTACGTTAATGCCTATTTCTCTCCTCACATGTTTTCAGAATCATCTTGTAGTGCACGGTTTAGCTGTAAAATGAGAAAGTTTGTCAGCCATTGTAAAATCTGTTGAAGGAATGCCATGTTCCGGTCACATGACCGGAGCACAGCCAATACGAACGCTCTCTCTCTGAAATGACCTGTGATTGGTCAAAGTCTCCCGTCACGGGCTAGATGTTCTAAAGCCTGAAAACAGAGCCATGAGGAGGAGCAGAAGTCTAGTTTTCTCTCAGAACACTTGAATTACAATATGCTGAAAGGTTATTATGGAATTTTTGCCCAATGATGCCAAAAATATACTGCCTACTGACACTTTAATCCTGCCACTATTAATTAAAAATCGATAGTGTTTTTGAGAATCGATACAGTATCACAAAACGTAATATCGCAATATTTTCAATATTTTCTTACCCCCCTATTGGAAATGCACGGATGTACTGACTGATTTTTACAATGTAGAGAGAAATAAATATTTTCATCAGTGTGCAGTACAACACACTTTTGTGTGTTGTGTTTGATCAGTATATTCATATACTTTACTCTAACAATCTCTCTGAAACAGTCAAACCCAGACTATATGATTAGAAAAGTAGAGAAGTTCAAAGTGTTTCAGATTGAGCACAGCAGAGTGAAACTAATCCCGACAGAATCACATCCTATGAACAATGTGTGTGCCATACGCTGACAATTTGGTTTTTGTTTTTTTACAGATGTTTTGGATGAAGTGTTTCATTTTGCAAAAGATCTGAGTTGTTCTGCTACATGTGTGTGTGGTTGTGTCAGTTGTGTGTAGTATGTATTGAAAAAATCAGTCCTGTTTTCAAAACTGTGCTGAAGCAATGGCAAAAAAAAAGTAAATTAAAGTCACCACCGTCACCGCTAAGATGCTAAAGAGCTGTTGAGCTAAACGAATTCAGGTCAAGCTCTCACAGACTGCTGAAGGCTGAAGAAGAACAGATGCAATGTGTAGCAATACTGTATAATGTAAACCAAGCAATGTGAGTAAGATTTAAATCTAAATATTATTTTATGCTAAATTTACAAAGCTGTCCTCAGACAACCAGGATATACATACACTGTACATGTCAATATATACTGTATGCATATACTGTCTCTCTTCTTGTCTCTTGCTGTGTTGTGTCTCTCTGGTGTAAGGGGGATAGAGATGAACAGAGGAAAGAGACAGAGACAGCAGAGGGGAAGAGTTACAGTGGTGTTACATCATTGTTTGAAAGCTCCGAGTCATTTTATTTGGCCCGCATTATTATTATTATTATTACAGTTTTTCACAATTGCTATAAGACACATTTCTTGAAACCTTCCTTCCCTTTTCTCAAACCCAGTTTTCAAACTGCGTTCACAAAACCTCTAACTCTTCTTGCAAAACCAAACAATCGCCTCGAAACAGTTTCATCAGTGCTCCAAATCAAAGACTACTGAGCATTCATTAGGGCATGTAGCATACAAATGTTTATTGTTTGCAATTCAATAAATGCATTTTTTTTTCATAATTCAGTGGAAAGTCCTGGAAAAAGACAAAGACAAAATGTAAATCAGAAGCACATTACAATACACTGTACAATGGGACCACAAAATCAAACCCAACCAGTGATTCGTCATCCGGGCTCAGCTTCACGTCTTATGCCGGGATCAAACTACACGATAGTTTTGTCTTTGACGATGGTCACCATGTCAGATCTAACGATCACAGCGCCATAAACTCTTGCAGTGTCTTGGTCGGCTGACTGGCGAGACTACACGTATGACCACGACCACGGCACGTCGTATTCCACGATCATACGCGAGCTCAGACGTCATCGGGGAAGCGGTTGAAGCAACTGTCAATGCTCGGGTAATGATAATTTAGCATATTCCCGCAGTTAGGACCGGGGATATGCCGGTATATCTAGCATATCATAGCATATCTACTCACCTGGATGATGAGGTGCTTCCGCTATTTGTCGCCAACATTTCTCTTTTTTGACTCCGTCATGGTACTCCCTCGACGAAAACGTCAAATAGGCAGTAGGGGGTACAGTTGCTACAACTCAATGAATTTTTCATCAGTTTGGTTGTCCCACCCGACAGCAGCAAACTCGGCATCCCTCTTCCTTTTATCGCCATGCTTGTTTATTACCAAGTGACCTGACTGCGACTGCGCGCCGGAGAGAGCACCTGATTGGTCAACGCAAAGGAACGCGTCGTTCGAGATGTCACACTAGGCGTGTCGAGATGAAAAGTTCGGACCGGCTAGACTTTTCCTCGGGGTGTCGTGGGGCGTCCCAGACGTGGCGTCGGTTGTCGTGTACTATGACACACTACACGAGATAAGAGGATCGATTTTCGCACACAACACTCATTTATCATTGCGGATCCCCTACGACGGCCGTGTCGGAGTATAAGCAGGCTGATATTGTGTAGTCTGATCCCGGCATTAGGGCGTTTTCACACTTTTAGTTTGTTTGCTCTGGTCTGAATCAGGGACCAAATTGTTACAATGCTGCATATTGCCTCTATTTTGGTTTGTGTTCACACGGCAGCATTTACAAGCGGACCAACATTTTGGTACGCAAAGAAACTCATTCATGAAAGGCAAAATAGTGGGCCGTCAGAAGAGGTTAAATAAAAATTGATACAGCGTTTTGGAGAATCGATACAGTATCACAAAACATAATATTGCAATACTCAGGTGTATTGATATTTTCTTACACCTGTCTTATACCTGACAGATGGTACCCAGGGCAAAAGTGCTACTGTCACTTGCTCCAGCAGCAACCCCCACCACCGGTTCCTAGAGGAAATGGCATCCTTGAGATGTTAACTAATATTTCTCCCTTGAAAGTCTTGTCCACTTATACTGCTGTAGTCCTTTCAGACTTTCTTAATGGAGTAACACAATCTTGTAATCTTATTATCCACCCACACAACACAGGATCTGCAGATTTCTGGAGCTGTGGCAATGACATCAACATCCCATCAGAAATAATAGCCTGTGATATAAAGTCCATACTGGACATCCTGCTACTGTAGCTGCATGATTCAGCTGTGTTAGTAATGTACAGCTTTAGAGGAAACCCCATTTACAACATAATCTATGCTCTCCGTTTAAAGGGACTGTTTGTAAGAATCAGAAATTGCTTATTAACAGCGACACCTGTGGCCGTTAAGTCAATGAAAGTCAGCGTCCTGTTGCTCGCGCTTGTGCTCGCTCTACATAGACATGAACGAGCATCGGTCAACACAGTGAGGTGACACACGTCAGCTAAAACCACAATATCACTCTATATTTCACCTGCATGGGACACCGACCCGCAATGATTGATACGTGTAAGAAGTCACAAACAGTACCTTTAAACAAATGAAATTTCCATGCGTTGATGCATTGCAGGTTATGTGTATGTACTGTTCATACATGTGTCTCTGCGCACATTTGGGGTTAAATGTGTGAATATGGGTCAGAACGGGTAATAGCCTCTTAAGCCTTGAGCTGGTCTAATGCGTGGTTAGTAGGTTGCTAATGGTTGGCAGATTCACTGTGTTTAAAGTGCATGCTTGCTCACAGTGACAGATATCATACAGAGCCTTTTACAACAGCCAGAACACAGTCTTACTCAACTGTAGGGCCGTAGATGAAGATAAATGTTTCAAAGCCCTCTCCATACCAAAGACCAAAGCCTACTCAGCATGTCAAGTCGCCAGTAGCTGGTTTTAGAATGTAAGGCACATCACCTGTTTCAACAGCCAATCACCTTGTAGCAAAGTCAGCCGGTCAAGTAATGCACCGTTGCCGTGTCTTAGTCAATCCTCAGTGGCTTCAGCTAGTGCAGAATGCTGCTGCTCGAATTTTAACTACCACTCGTAGGTCCCATATCACCTTAAGTCTTGCCTCCCTTCACCGGATGCCAGTTAAATTCAGCATTGATTTTAAGATTATTTTAATAACTTTTAAGGTTCGACATGTTCTGGCCCCTAGTTATATCACTGAGCTTTTGACTCCCTATGCTCTAAGTCGTAACCTGAGATCTTCAGGTCTACCCTCGCCGTTGCTTGTCCCAAGGTCAAGGCTGGTGACTAACGGTGACCGGGCTTTTGCCATCAGGGCCCCTCGGGTCTGGAACTGTCTGCCTGAGGACATTAGGCTTGCACCTGGGCTCAGGGCGGGATAGAAAGAACACTCTAGCCGCATTGGTGTAAACTGGCAGGTTTCACAACGTTCACAACCTTCACATTGCAAGTAGTTGCAAATTTCAACCCGTCTCATCGGAAATCTTTGGTCTGTCCTAGGCTTAAAGGACTGCTCCATTATTATTGTTTGTTTTTTTAGGTTTTTATATAATCCTGTATCTTCCCAGTGGTAATCCGTATGTATTCAAATCCCAACATTCACATTTTGGTTGAAGTAGGCCTACGTATATTTTACCGTCAAAATGCTATTTTCCCAAGTCCTTCTGAAAAACCTTTTCCCACATCATGACCTGATGTAGGTTTCTGCATGATGACGCTGCTACATGTACAGTATATATACATCCTTTTAGTCAGTGTATTAACGTAACATACAGTAACTGAGATGGGGGTCGGCGTGCTCCCAGTTAGGTGAAGCATACAGGAGTACCGGCAGGAAGCTAAGCGATGTACTGCTGTGGACGCCACGTTAGTTCAGATCAGAAAGTCACACAATAACACAAACTAACTAACTGATGCAGCAGTAGACCAGCAACTTCTGTGTTCTGAGAGGTAAAATTACTTTTTTTGTCAATGGAATCTGGTGGCTTTGAAGACGGCAATGTAACGGCGTCAGTTCTCAGTCAGAAAGTGCTGTGTGATGGCGAGGCCTTGCGTCAGACCTCGCCATCACACAGCACTTTCTGACAGGGAACTGAAGCCACCAGACTCCATTGACAAAAACAGTCATGTTACCACTCAGAATGCGAGAGTATACATACAACCCCACTTGTGTTTCAGTTAGCAAACTTAGTCAAACTTAGCACAGCTAACGTTGACTCAGCTAGCGCTAGCGTTCACACTATTCATAACTTTATTGATTAGATGGAAAAGCACATTATAAACGTAAATGACTGGAGCTTTAAAGGAACAGGTCAACATTTTGGGATTTGCTTTCTTGCCGAGGGTTAGATGAGAAGATCCACACCAGTCTCAGTGCTGTACATATACAGTATGTAGGCTATGTACAGCATCTGGTTAGCTTAGCTTAGCACAAAGACTGAAGGTAACAAAATCCACCTATCATCATTTCTCACCAATTAACACTTTAGATCTCATTTGTTGAATTCGTACAAAAAAACAAGGTGTATAAAAGCCCCCTGCGTAAAACAGCATGTTGTTACAACAAACGAATTAATAGTAATTGGTAATAAGTAAAATACTTACATACACAATGCACAGAGAATGGCAAAACCACTCCAAAATCTGCTCAACAGGCAGCCTTTGAACTTGAACTTCTTTTCTATTAGATTAGATTAGATTGTACTTTAATTAAACTTGTCTGATGTGACATTATAGACTAAAACCCATTTAAGAAATCCATGATTATTTTAAGGTGCCTCCAGGGAAAGGATCTTTATTCTCTCTAAATCAAGTCAAAGGCCTGAAGCTCTTCTAGGAAGGTTTAAAGAGCAACAGAGGCCGTGAATATAGATAAAATAAAAGTAAAGTATGTCCCAAATTTGTAAAAGACGAGGCCCGTGCTTCTGGCTGTCTGTGTGTGTGTGTGTGTGTGTGTGTGTGTGTGTGTGTAACACAGAATGGATGTCAGATAAGGGACTTGTATGATGGCTTCTAGTGGAGCAGGAGCTGATAATGGAATCATTTCAGGGGGATAAATTGCTTTTATAAAGAACAAGAAAGGTTAATGTGAGCATTTGGAGTCTTTGTGACTGGCGCGTGTTCCCCTACTGTGACACATCAATTCTGAAAGTGGCAACAAGTCATGTGTTTACAAGTAACCAATCTACTTAATGGCTACTGTTTTCTGAGAGGTTCTGGGTCACTCCAAATTGATTTGACTTGACGAGCTGAAACACGCCGTGTGACACGCACGGGGAAACATTCATTTTGTGAGTGCATTTTCCCCAAAACAACACACACACAGTCCAGCCTCACACCACCATCCCGGCTCGTGATTTCCATCCACCGCCAACTGCTCGGCTCTGCTCCATCGGTCATCTACCCACCAGGCCTTCGCTCTTGGCTGCCTGATTCAACCTTCCAAATCCAGTCAAACAGCAGCTCACTGAGAGCTCTTTCTTCTCCTCACTCATTCACATCTTCTCTCCAATGTCTTACTATTTTATCATATTCTAATGTCTCTAGCTCGTATCGGTGCATACTTGCCAACATTGAGACCTTAAAAAAAAAAGAGAAAAATTTGAGTTTCAGAGACTTTGTTTCCTGCATTCTGGTGACTTTAAAAGAGTGAAAAAAAAACAAAATCTCACCTCACATTTGAGGTGGATCTGGTCAACCTGATAGGAGGAGTACATTAAAAATAGAAAACACTATGGGGGCGCTATGAGTGAGACTCAATATGGACATGTAAATGTAAAGAACTGGACCCTTATCATGCCTGAAAAAGTTTGGGCAGATCGGACAATGTACAGTGGAGTTACAACAACTTCCTGTTTCATGGCGAATGGCTCAAAATGGCCGCCACGCCACAGGCATGCCGTTCAATGAAAACTCACCATTTCAATACCTTGTCATTCTTAAGGTCTTAAGATGGTCCTGACCAAATTTCAAATCGTTTTGATTAAATCTGTAGGAGGAGTTTGTTAAGGTACACAGCCTATAAAACCCTAAAAATGGGCAAAAATCTCTCTCTCTCTTTTCCCCCCCATTTGAACCCAGTCAGATTTATTCATATTAAAAAGGACGGTTGATCTTCAGGGCTTCCTCCCACTATTTCCATCCCTCCATCCCTCCTGCCTCTCTCAGTCCCTCTCCGTCTGTCTCTCCCAGACACATGTTATACATGGATACTAAAGGCCCCGATACTTTGTGCAATTTTGAACAGTCCCAGACGAAAGATGGCAATTGAGGGAGAAACATGAGTTGAAATCTACGGTAATCAAATCCTAAACTGTGGTCCTAATGTAAATCACACTGTGAGGACACGTCCACTGATGGCCGATTTAGAGCATTGGAGACCAAATTCTGACAGTGTCAGTATTTTAGGACCAAAATCTCACAATTCACGATACGATCCACATCTAATCAACCAATCAGAATATTCAGTATCCCCGGTAATTACATGCACGTTGGACAACTCCATATACCTCAAGATATACGTTCAATACCAATGTTCAGTTTCAAAAAGTAGTTCTCTCTAGTGAAGGACGCGGGGGAGACCGTAGCTTTGGTCTCCAGGGCCGGAGTCTCTGCTGTACTCTGCTCCTCTGCCTGCCTTCACTCACACACCAGGCTCGTTCTCGCTCTTTCGCTCCACTCTCACGTGCATGCGCGCTCACTCCACACTGCAGAAGAGTTAGTTTAGCTCTGAGAATATCTAGTGAATGTACAGTGGACGTTTGTGCAGAAATAACTGCTGCAGCTCCTCCAGACCAACAGAGGTTTCCCGTGTCTTGTGAAGTGACGGGGCTCCGCAGAGAGAAATGTTATCGTCTCCGACCAAAACTCTGGTGTCTCCCCTGTTCCCTCTGGCCGCGGTCGGGAGGCTGAGGCAGGAAAAGCCAACACTAGGATCATCATTGATTCATGGAGAGAACTTCGTCTGGTCAGCTAACATTACTGCCAAGCAGCTGAAATATAGAGTGATATTGTGCTTTTAGCTGACGTGTGTCTCCTCACTGTTTTGAGCGATGCTCGTTCATGTCTATGTAGAGCGAGGACAAGCGCGAGCAACAGGACGCTGACTTTTGTTGACTTAACGGCCACAGGTGTCGCTGTTAACAAGCAATTTCTGATTTTTACATAGAGTCCCTTTAAAGCAAGAATTTCTAAAAAAGAAAGTGAAAAAAAAGTTTGTCACTTACAGTGATGTATCGTCAGACCAGTCTCACTCAGTATGACATGCAACGAACCTTCAAGATTGCTGTTATCGCAGACTGCAGCGGCATTTAGGCACACACTCTCACACTCATGCCGGCTTAATCTCACATTTCCTATTTCACACACAAAATCATACGTTTATGAACGGATACATATTCAGATTTACTCTGTTTTTTTGCCCCAAATGGTTTGTTTCTACAAACATCCACTTCCTGACATACAGTTTCTGTCTGTCTCTCACACACACACACACACACACAGCTGGGCGATATAACAGCGTGTTGACATGTGGCTGTGTGCCGAGCAGGGGTTAGGATTGCACTCTGCAGGTCAGGGCTGCCACATCTGTCATTTCATTGCTCCACTGAATAGTGCCTGGATGAAAAAGATGGAGCAAGAGAGAAAGAGAGGGATAGAGATGGAGAGACGGACAGTGAGAGGGAGAGATGTGAGGACACAGTGAAGAAGAGGAAGTAAAGGGTTGCGTCTTGGGCCTCGTGCAAAAAACAGCATGCAGCTAGAAAAGAGCCCCACGTGTGTTAAAGAAAATCCTATTAAATAAGTTTGAGGTTCACATCCATCATTTCAACGTGTTCCTCATTTAGCTGCGTCTCAGCTGAGCACCCTGACTACCGCTGATGAGTTTGTTTAATCATAATGACAGCTGTTATACACTGCGAGTTGTCGTTAAGCCGTCTCTGACAAGCATTATGACAGTTTAGCTGGTGATAAGCCCTCTCATCTGTGTGTGTGTGTGTGTGTGTGTGTGTGTGTGTGTATGTGTATGGGTTCCTGACTTAGGCCACCTTCGAGGACACATTTCAGACTAAAGACCAGCAAAAGCTGTGTACCCAACTGGGAAAAAAAGCTGATTTATGGGTCAGTGGTTAATGGTGGGGTTAGGTTAAGGTTATGGGTTAGGGTAAGGGAAAGGCAAGTGATGGTTATAGTTAAGGTTAGGGTTAGGCAAGTAGTGGTTATGGTTAAATTCAGGGTTAGGGTTAGGTTAAGACCGCTCTTAGGATAGAGATAGTTAGGTCTTGGCATTGAAATCGAATAGTTAGGTTTAGGCATTGAAATTGAATAGTTAGGTTTAGGCATTGAAATTAAATAGTTAGGTTTAGGCATTGAAATTGAATAGTTAGGTTTAGGCATTCAAATTAAATAGTTAGGTTTAGGCATTGAAATTAAATAGTTAGGTTTAGGCATTGAAATTGAATAGTCAGGTTTAGGCATTGAAATTAAATAGTTAGGTTTAGGCATTGAAATTAAATAGTTAGGTTTAGGCATTCAAATTAAATAGTTAGGTTTAGGCATTGAAATTAAATAGTTAGGTTTAGGCATTGAAATTGAATAGTCAGGTTTAGGCATTGAAATTAAATAGTTAGGTTTAGGCATTCAAATTAAATAGTTAGGTTTAGGCATTCAAATTAAATAGTTAGGTTTAGGATAGGTGTAGGGCAGGACGGTCTTCTTCCAGGGTCCTACTCTCGCATTTTAATGAGGGAAGAGGAGGGGGGAGGGGAGAGGGGTGGATAGGGGAGAGATACAGTGTAAGTGTAAGTAGTAGCCTAGCCTACTAACCGCAGCAGCTAGTGTTTGTTTAGGAGACAGCAGCGCTGCGATGGTAATTTAATAATCAATCGTAAGGTTGTTTGGGAACGGGGATGTTAATTAACGTACTTTACATTTACGGAATGCATGAATACATTCACGGCACAGGCTTAACAGCGTACAGCCCATGGGTGTATTATAAGACAATGAAAGTGATGAATTACAGCCAATATATCCATTATTACAGCCACATACAGCTAGCAGGAAGCTGGCTGGCAGAACCTGGATATTTCACATGAGTGCGCAGGGCGACGCAGTCTCGTGGGTCTGATTCACGTTCATTATGCCAAGGAAAATAACTCTGGATTCAGTTATTAGTTCATTTTACAACTTTAAAAACGTATTTTTTTAAATAAGGGCTATTAGAGTGTTCGTACTGGGAAGTTGATTCACCTCAAAAAAAATTATCCGCTGAGTTACAGACGTCTTTTTCCCAATGTAAGTCTATGAAAAAAAGTATTTTTGGGTCCAATGGCATCACTTGACGGACACGGAAGTTGCAGTACCGCCGTTTGGCCGCTACAAAAGTCGGGATCGACGACGGCGCTCTTCCTGGGAGCTTGGAATATTCAGCTATTTTATTTACTAACTTTTCGTTTTAATGCTGAATCAACATTCACACTATTAAATGTGTGCGAGGCCTCATACGTATAAATTAATCCACATTTTAATGTCTACAGTCTGGCCTCAGCTCAGCACCTCACCATCTCTGTTGCAGTGATGGTTTGGCTCTGTGCCCAGAGGCCGCTGGACGTTTGGTTGAGACTCTATATTCTGCATTCTATCCTTTTAGCTGCCTCTGATTTATCCAGAGGATTTTGGTTTTTAGGTTTTGGGTTTTCTGCTATATTCCTTGTTTCATTCGTTTAATGTTTCCTGTTTTAGTTTGAAAGTCCTTTCCTCTTGTATCTTGTCTTGTTTTACGTCCTGCCTTTGTTTGTTCCCCGCCTGTGTGATTGCTTTAGTTAGTTGGACCTGTTCCTCGTCAGCCCTGCTGTCACCTGTCCCTCCTCGTTATCTCCCTCCTTTCTTCGTGTTTTTAGTCTTTGTGCTGTCTCTTGTGTTTTGTCGGTTCGTCTTCGTCTTCTTTGCTGTTTGGAGTTTTGTTAACCTGCTACCTGTTTGCCAGTTACCAGCCTGATGTTAACTGCCTGCCATTGGACTCATTTAGGATTTTCAGTTTTGTAAGCCTTTTGTTTATTAAAGGTCCCATATTGTAAAAAGGGAGATTTTCAGGTCTTTTATATTATAAAGCAGGTTTAAGTGATATATAAATACTGTTAAACTATCAAAATGCTCAATATACAGAGAAATACACACAGCCCGTATTCAGAAATTGTGTGTTTGAAACAAGCCATTAGGATTTCTGTCCATTTGTGGTGTCACAAATATACAATATTTCGACCATTACACGGTTTTAAACATAAACATTCTAAATGTGTCCCAGTTTATTTCCTGTTGCAGTGTATGTAAATAACATCAGCTACGGTGGTGCTACTAAACCTGAGGGGGCGCACCCTATTTTTCCCTGATAACGCTTCACTGTGAACAACAAACATCAGCAGGAGGAGAGTTAGTAACGTTAGCTGTTAGCAGCTGGTGGGCAGCATTTAGCGGAGATACTAACGTTAACGGAGGTGCCATTCAGTTATTATTATGAGACGTTCACGGTCTGCTCAGCAAAATGACCTTTGGGCGAAGGTAAATTACAACGTTATCATGATGTGTTCAACTGTAATGTAATGTTTTCGGTGAGAAACTTGAATAAATCCAGTTGTTTGTAGGAAATGTTTTCACATCAATATAAAATAGATAATAGAGAGAGAATTATGACCTGTTTAACTTCATAACAACTTACCAAGATTTTTTTTTTAATCAAAGCAAATATTTAAATAATCATACTTATTTGAATTGTGTGTTTTTATGCAAATAACCACTATAGATGACAATAACAAAGTACAGTACACTTTTGTGTTACAGTACCCTCCCTCCCACCAAAAACAGGGCTCCCCCAGAAGCTACTGTGTAATTCCAACACTGTAATTTACCGTGTATATAATGTTTTTTATGTCAAATATATCGAACACTGAATGACATCAGATTTAAAATGTTATTCCTTCATTTAGCGCAGAGATTTCAAAAGTGGCAGATAAAATTTCTGAGTGGCAGGAAGTGAAAAAAGTTAATTTCAGACCCTGCCTGTGACCTCACTGTGATGAGGCTCACAAGTTTCTCCATTGAAAAGACACACAAGACAGAAAGGTCGGGAGCCACTAAAAGCAATAAAAACTAGTGGGAGAACTTTTAGACAGACTTTAAAGTCAGTTTGTCTCCCGTACTTCTGCTTGCAGATAATAACCTGGAGATTTTAATGAAAGCTCCTTTTTTAGTCCGATTTTAATGAAGCCATATTTAAATTCAAATCTCCCTAAACTCCCCATTTCTCCTGTCCCTTCATAATGAAGCTCATCTGCTCACTTTCTCTCTGTTTTTATGGAGCACACACACTAATTACTGCTACTGTCTCTCTCTCTGCTTTGTCCCACCACCACCACCACCAGTCCCGTCCTTCTGGGGTCTGGTGCACTCGGCCTGGAACCTGTGCGCCATAGGGAAGAGGCAGTCGCCCATCGACATCGAGACCAGTCACATGATCTTTGACCCCTACCTGACCCCTCTGAGGCTCAACACGGGAGGACGCAAGGTAAGATGACCCATCTGTCTTTGGATGAAATGTGCTTCTGAATAAATCCATCCTCAGTGTTTAAGAGACACTGACGGATGAGTTTTCAGGCTGAAGTTTGGAGACAACACTCATCAAACATTCTGATACAAGCAGGACTGTCCTTCTCTGACAGCTCTGGGCTTTAATTCATCACTTGCTCAGAACAGAACGGGACACATCATTCTCTAAATCGAGATGCGGAGAAACTTGTGTCTGACAGAGACTATGAGCTTTTCATTCATATCCGAAGGCTTTAAAAATTCCCAGCTGCATTTGACTCACTCGGCTCAGGAGGCATTACACAGCAATCACAGTTAATCTTTACAGGGAAAATCCTCTCTAAAGCACCCGGAATCACCGTTAAAACACCTTTTGGTGATGTCGCACGTTGCATCCTGGATTCAGTCTGGTGTTTAGCAGTGTGTTCTAGTTATTTATCATATCTAGATGAAGTGAGGTCACATTGAGGGATCTTCAGTTCAAAGAAGAGGGAACTGGCTGCAGCTGAAAAAAGTCACCTACAAACCCTCAGCACATATAGAGTGTTACTGACATGTTGTGACCTTGGAATTAGAAGGTTCTGTGGTTTTGAGGTTCAAAGTTTACACATCCTGAATAGCAAAAACTGATATACAGTTAGGGATGCACCGACACCGATGACAGTATCGGGTCCAATACTGTGCTCATGTACTCGTACTCGCAAAACGGCTCCGATACCACTTTACGGCAGCGTGACATTAACCTCTCGTCACCATCTTTCGGGTCCTATCGCACGCGCTCACGCTCCACCTCCCCGACGGTGCGGGTGAGACGGGCAGGTGGTGCGCCCCAACCCGCGGGGGTTGGGGCGCAGAAATCAGGGACAGAAATCAGGCGCCTTTTACGTGGGCTGAGCCCCGCCCTGTGGACATGATGCGGTTGGGGCGGACTGTCCTCAGTCAAAAGTCGCACCGGGAGCAGGGGACCCCCGTACCTCCCCGGCGGGGAGAGAGGGTGCAACGAGCACTTTGTCCATGGCCTCGGGAAGCACCTTCGCCCCGAGCCTTTCCAAGCCGACCTAGAGCCGGTCGCCGCGCACCGCCTCGTATGCAGGACTCCCCAGCCTGCCATGTGTTGCTCACACCCTCCAGCTGGCTGTTAACGAGGGTCTTTTGGCACAGAATAGTACTCGTATCGGTACTCGGTATCCGTGAGTACTCAAATCTAAGTATACTCGGTGTACTCGGTCTGAAAGAAAGTGGTATCTGTGCATCCCTATATACAGTTAGGTTACATACCTTCTGATACTGAGAACTAAAGTAATGTTTGCAATGCCTTTTCTGCCTAAACAGTTCTATCCATCATTTTTGACATCCACAGTTTTCATTTTCACTTTTTTCCCTGAGATAAGTTCACTGTCAAAATAATCATTAAAGTAATCCTTTTCAGTGTTACTTACAAATTGCCACACAGCTGTTAAAGTCCATTATTTGATAATCCACCGTGAAAATGAGCTAGACTTCAAACTGAAGGCACATTTTTACTTTTATAACATCTCTTCCTTTGATTTAGAAGAAAATATGAGTCATAGACCATTATTTCACAACATCATTTCTTTATCGAACTCTGACCATGGCAGGTGGCTTTCATCTTGGCGAGGACCAGTCTGGTGCTTTGCTCTTACAATGTAATACTCCCTTAAAGGTCCCATATTGTAAAAAGTAAGATTTTCACATCTGTTATATTATAAAAGAGTTTTAGTGCTGTATAAATACTGTGAAAGTATCGAAACACTCAGTATACGGAGAAACACACACAACTCGTTTTCAGAAATTGTGCGTTTGAAACAAGCCGTTAGGATTTCTGTCCATTTGTGATGTCACAAATATACAATATTTAGATCATTGCACGGTTTTAAACATAAACATTCTAAATGGGTCCCAGTTTATTTCCTGTTGCAGTGGATGTGAATGACATCAGCTGACAGGAGGTCAATATAGACCCAAACTGTTGCCTAGCAATGCAATTCCGTTGCAATTCTGTTGAAATGCACTAAAACGGAGCGTTTCAGACAGAGGGTGAGTACAGGTATATTCAAGACAGCTAGACAAGCAGACATGAGGAAAATAATGTGTTTTTTAAACATTAAAGCATGTAAACATGTTCTAGTAGAAACCCAAAATACAAGTATGAACCTGAAAATGAGCATTATATGGGACCATATATGCATTGTTCTCTCAAAATATGCTTCTGGTTGGCTAAAGTTGGAGATGATAATGATTGTAGGTGCTTCATAATTGTCCAGAAACCGTTGAATATTTGAATAAATACTAGCACCATAGGCACCAACTTGGGATAAACAGTTACATTCTATGTAACGGGTCTGATGACGTCATGTCGTGAGAAGACTCTGCGTACTCCAACCGAGTCTGGGCTCGTAGTTCTGGCTATAATATATAATTATATATATATATATGTATATATATATATATAATAATAATAATAATAATAGCTATTGCTATAAAAGCTTGCAGGTGCTGAGAAGGGTTCTTTTCAACATGTAAATATCAACATTTTCCTGTACAGAAGGCCTTTCCTTTACTGGTGACTCTCTTTCAGCCACCTGAAGGCAGTAGGTATCTGCTCCGTCTGGGGACAGACAAAAGAATGTTAATTTTTTTTCCCAATTATAATATATACATACATTTGCATAATGTAAGCATATTTGTCCACTCCCATGTTGATAAGAGTGTTAATATTTTTGAACAGATGAAATAATTTACATTTTTAGTAAATATTTGGTTTGAAAAGAGAATGTTGTAATGCTCAATTTTCATTCGCACACATTCCGTGAAGGTCGATATGAAGTATGAAGTCATTATTCTGATCTCTGAGTCCCTCTGTGGAGAAAGTAGAGTGACAGACAACATTTCTACCCAAAAAAACGCTTTTTCAAAATTTCATTTTAGACATTTAATATACATTTATCTACAAATATATTCATAAATTACACTACTTTTGTTAACATACGACTTTGGTAAACCCATTTCAAACACCAAAACAGTTGGTCCACATAATTAAAGGTGTGTTTTCACAAAGGATATGAAGAATTAAAAAAATCAGATTAAAATATTTCAGCTTTAAGGCCATATTACGTGTTTACACAGGGCTCTAGGACAGATGACAGTGACATGAACAGAGAGCTGAGAGTGTTCTGCACATTTTGGTATGAAACACATGGGTATCATGTGATATGCAAGTACCATAAAAGGTGATGTAAAAATCGAGATCTTAGACCTCAAAGGGTTCAAATCAAAGCAGCAGAGGCAAATCCTGACTTGTAGTTGATAATTAACTCCGGATTCCCTTAATTCAACTTGAGAGCATCTTTCATTAAACCTTCCCTGCCTGCTAATACCCACATCTTTCAAACTCCGCTCCCCTAGTTTGCAACACCAACCTGATGATGTCGTAGTGATGTCATCACGTTTATTTTTCTCAGACTTGACCACATTATACAACTGCTTCCATAGTTTTACTCTTCGGAACTTCGGGGACATGCACATGAGGCATATTACTGTTGGATCGCTGTCACACACTTTTTAATGGAGTTAATGAACTGACAAAGTACACAGAGTCGGATGCAAGCACAGCAGTTTTAATAGTTTTTGACCTATTAACCAGGGGAAATACCTGCGCTGATGTGCTTCTATACATGGCCTTAAAGGGACTCTGTGTAGGAATCAGAAATTGCTTGTTAACAGCGACACCTGTGGCCGTCAAGTCAACGAAAATCAGCGTCATGTTGCTTGCGCTTGTGCTCGCTCTACATAGACATGAACAAGTATCACTCAAAACAGTGAGGCGACACACGTCAGCTAAAAGCACAATATCACTCTATATTTCAGCTGCTTGGCAGTAATGTTAGCTGAGCTCCTGATACTGTGGTTGTCCTGCTTCAGCCTCCCGACCGCGGTCAGAAGGAACAGGGGAGACACGGCAGCCCCGGTCGGAGACGATAACGTTTCTCGCTCCGGAGCCCTGTCTATTCACTCAGCAGCAGGAAACAAGACACGGGAAACCTCTGTTGGTCTGGAGGAGCTGCAGCAGTTATTTCTGCACAAACGTCCACTGTACATTCACTAGATATTCTCAGAGCTAAACTAACTCTTCTGCAGTGTGGAGTGTGCGCGCATGCATGCGAGAGTGGAGCGAGAGAGCGAGTGAGAACGAGCGAGAGAGCGAGTGAGAACGAGCGCGGCTTGAGAGTGAAGGTAAGCAGGCAGAGGAGCAGAGACTCTGGCCCTGGAGACCAAAGCTATAGTCTCCCCTTTGTCTTCTGGCTGCGGTCTGGGGGGCTGAAGCAGGAAGAGTTAACACTGTTTAACAGACCGGCTTCACTAGATATAACTTTGCGGTTTTGGTGCTTCCGTGTAGTTTGTGTAGGAGTCTGAGTCTGAACAGCGTAGCCACACGCGAGCGCGCATGGGACACCGACCCGTAATGATTTATACTTGTTAGGACTTACAAACAGTACCTTTAAATACAGATGAATTATAATACAAAACAGATTTCACGATCAGCAGATGGATTTATTAGCAGATTATCTGCTAATAAATCTGCTATCATGAAATACTCTGGTTGATTTGTTTGATTTTTCACCACAAATGAACTGCACCAGAGTCCACTCGGAAGCGGACCGAGACCACCTTTTCAGGTTTGGTTGTTTGGTCCACTCCAGGGTTCGATCGATAGCTTTCACGCCAGCCCGAAAGGAACCGTACCAACCGGGCAAACGGACCCGAGTTATACTTTTAACCGAACCAAACAGGTTAGATGTGAAAGCACCTTGACACACAAACCTGGAGGGAACATTAGCCCCATCCATGACCTCTTCAGAAGGTCCTGTCCTTTTCACCCATAAGACCTCCCGCTCGTTGCGATGAGGGCCAAGAGGTGCCACAGGGTGAGCTCCATTTACACCAGAAACAACGTCAACCACTACGCGGCTCAGACTACGAGAGCAGCAGCAGAAGCTCAGGCTCTTCTAATCCAAACTATGGGAATGTAGGTCGCCCGGGCTAATGAAATATATGGATTACTGAAACACTGTGCCAAAGCTCATTTGAAATACATTTGCATGGAGTTTTTGTTAACATGCGTGCAAATGCACACTGCAGTACCCCTCGTGCTCTTTTTTATTTTTTTAAATAGAGCAATTTTAAGGTGTTTGGAATGTGTGTGTGTGTGTGTGTGTGTGTGTGTGTGTGTGTGTGTGTGTGTGGTACAAATGGCTGGTGTATGAAATGAAAAAGTCTACCAATTGACTTCAAGGAAAACTACGGTTTATTATAATTTGGGTTTTACTTTTGGAGCTTTGAATTTATCAGCTATATGATAACTCGGTTCTAACCAAAGTAATTGCTCAGACTTCAGGTGGACAATACCTCGAAATCTGGTTAGAGCTAAATGGAACTCATTTTAACCGGCTAATTTTACTTCATACTCTGTTGGGTAGTTTAACCTACTAGATTAAACTCAAATTTGTATAAACTAATCGTATGATTCTATGTAACATTTAAATCTTGAAAGGTTAAATAAATGTACTGTAGTGGATACAATATCTTCCTCTGGCATGTAGTGTCGTAGAAATGTAAAGTAGCATAACATGGAAATAATTAAAGCTTCAGTAGTCAGTATATTTTTGGCATCGTTGGGCAAAAATTCCATAATAACCTTTCAGCATATTGTAATTCAAGTGTTCTGAGAGATAACTAGACTTCTGCTCCTCCTCATGGCTCTGTTTTCAGGCTTTAGAAAATCTAGCCCGTGACGGGAGACTTTGACCAATCACAGGTCATTTCAGAGAGAGAGCATTCCTATTGGCTGTGCTCCTGATCTCAACATGGCTGCCGGTCACAAACTTTCTCATTTTACAGCTAAATTGTGCACTACAAGATGATTTTGAAAACATTTGAGGAGAGAAATAGGCATAAACGTAACAGAATATTGATTCATATTTGATCAGCGCTGCCTAGTTTGACCTTTTCGGTTGGAGTTCGCGTGTGATTGACAGCCGGCTCTCATAGACGGCAGATGGACAGCATATCCCAGATCAGCTCTTACTGCTTGTTTTCCTCCGGTCTGTGAAATCTTGCAGATTGGCACCAGAGGACACAGAGGAACATGACTTTTTTTTATCATATTTGCTCCAATCTCGCCTACTTCAGCTTTAAAGGCACAATGAGTAAGGATTTGTCGGTTGCGGTTTGTAAACACAGCATTCCTCCCCGACTCAACAAGGGTTAGGGTGCTCGCCAGCGGGTGTAAGCCAACACCAGATTCACTTTCATTTTGATACGCGCTTTGTCCGCTTGACGTTTCACCTTGCTATATATATTTGCTTTTTTTTTTTTTTTTTGCTATGTCCGCCATTTTTGTCAATCCGGCTGCTGGTTGCGACTTAAAGTAAAGTATGAGCAGCTCAAATCATTGTATTTAAGTACAGTAATTGAGTAAATGTACTTTTACCACTGGCTTGTGAATACATAGTAGTTAACGTTAGCAACAGCTTTCTGTTTAATTTGAAAGACTTGACCATGATCCTTTCATAAAACCGGGTGTCATAATGATGTAATGTGTTCAGCTCTCTGTTTGGATCTGGGATTGAAACATTAACAGCCTCCGACTTTATGCTTTAAAAACTCTTAGCGCCTTTCCATTCCCCGGGGGTTTCCTGTCCAAAATGGTTCCAGGCAGAGTGGTGTGTTCACCGTCGGGCTCCTGGGGGGGCCTTAGTCCAGCCGTGCATCAAATCCACAATCCATGTTGTTTACCTCACCAGGCTTAACTGGACCTGCCCTGTGGGATGGTTTTAGCACACAGATGTTTTGCAGGCTTTGTGCTTCCTTATTTAACAAAGGGGTCAGAGTTTCAATTCTCTTGTGGCATCGAGGCCAGCTCCACTATGGGAAAGTCATGTAGGATTTTCTCAGAACTGCTTGATGAACTGTGAAACCGTGTGCTCTGGCTTTCCCAGTGTTTCTACATTTCTGATGCGGGATGGTTTTTAACACCGGTGGTTGTTCTCGTTCATTTATTGATTGCGAATAATGCAGTCTTCCGAGATTCAAGTCCTCTTGCGGTGATCAGCTGTATGAAAGGAAGCTAATACTGGGTTTGGAATTTAGATATGGTCTGAGGTGCTTGAAGGTGTACAGCTTTAACTCAGCGGTCTCCTTAAAGTTTGTGTAAAGCAAAAATAAATATGCATTCTGGGTTTGTCACACCACAGAAAAATGTGTTACTAACCACCCAGCCAAATTTGAATGATTAAAGAAATCGCCAAGTATATCAATTTAGCTTTCAAAATCATGGAAAAATCTGCAGTATTCTCTGCTCTGAGACGCTGGGGGCGTGACACTGAAAGCGCTGAAACCTGAAACCTCAGTAGTGGTGAGCGAAGATGAAAGAGCCCAGCGCCGAATCGCCGTCCTACAGCGGAGTCGGGAAATGTTGCGTACGGAAGACTGCTTGCCCGGTGTCGCTCGGGGGCCTGAGTCCTTCTGATCGAGGCTCAGCCCATGGACTGTATGAGGTCAGTAACGGCCCTCGTCGCGCAGTGTGCCTGGGGGATTTAACTCGGCAGGTTATGGACGGCCGCTTGGTGTGGGAGGATCCCCTCGCGGGAACTCTCCCCGACGCTGGCTGGCCCCCGCCGGGCGCATTTCATCCGAGGCGGTCGGTCGGCTTGACAGCGTTCCCTGCCCGGACCTCGCTTCCCGGGGCCATGAACAAAGTGCTTGCTTTTGTGGTCCTGGTTGTGATGGAATTTCTGATACACAAGTTAACTTATAGGAAGGAAGAGGCCCCGGAGCTGTTGATGTCTTACATAGAAGGTTTATTGAAGCTTGATCAAGGAGCAATTGTCAGGTCTCCACCATTGAGGTGCTCTCTGCGTGAAGGCCTCACAACTCTGCCCTTCCTCCCTGGTGCTCAGTGTTTTACCCTTATCAGGTTTTGACTTACTCCGTTCCTCTGGCATCTCTGACCCTGGTTGCCCCAGCGACTGGCTCTACGGTCCCCACTACAGACACAGCTGTACAGATAACGGCGGCTCCTCTAGACAGGACTCCAACCCAATAATGTCAACAGAGGGACACTCTGACAAACACTCTGACCTTTCGACCAAGAAGAGAGGAATTAATAGAAAATTCCATCACACTGGTAGTCTCAGAGAAGTTCGCGGCCCTGGTACTCCATACTCTGACACCTTGTCATTACACTTTATACATTTTTTGCAAGTTTACAGAAAAAGAATAAATATACATAAGACATGGGATGGATTACAATAAAAAAAATACAATACCATACAGTCATGAAAATGCTTACTCCGAGCATGGGGCTCGGACCCGCCACCCTGAGAATATGAGTGTCATGTTCTACCGACTAAGCTAGCCAAGACAACCTTTAAAAACTCTCTGGGTTTCTGTTTTGGCTTTCAAAAACCAGGTGTCTGAAGAAGGGTGGGGTAATGTTAAGGATGACTCCAGTGCGTCATCGAGCCATGATTTCAGCCCCGCCTAAAAGATCCTGAACACAAAACTGCCCAGTGTGAGGTACAGTATTGAGGCCAGTGTGAGGTACAGTATTGAGGCCAGTGTGAGGTACAGTATTGAGGCCAACGTGAGGTACAGTATTGAGACCAACGTGAGGTACAGTATTGAGGCCAGTGTGAGGTACAGTATTGAGGCCAGCGTGAGGTACAGTATTGAGACCAGTGTGAGGTACAGCATTGAGGCCAGCGTGAGGTACAGCATTGAGGCCAGTGTGAGGTACAGTATTGAGGCCAGCGTGAGGGACAGTATTGAGACCAACGTGAGGTACAGTATTGAGGCCAGTGTGAGGTACAGTATTGAGGCCAGCGTGAGGGACAGTATTGAGGCCAGTGTGAGGTACAGCATTGAGACCAGTGTGAGGTACAGCATTGAGGCCAGCATGAGGTACAGTATTGAGGCCAGCGTGAGGTACAGTATTGAGGCCAGTGTGAGGGACAGTATTGAGGCCAGTGTGAGGTACAGTATTGAGGCCAGTGTGAGGTACAGTATTGAGGCCAGTGTGAGGGACAGTATTGAGGCCAGTGTGAGGTACAGTATTGAGGCCAGCGTGAGGTACAGTATTGAGGCCAGTGTGAGGGACAGTATTGAGGCCAGTGTGAGGGACAGTATTGAGGCCAGTGTGAGGGACAGTATTGAGGCCAGTGTGAGGGACAGTATTGAGGCCAGTGTGAGGGACTGCATTGAGGCCAGCGTGAGGTACAGCATTGAGGCCAGTGTGAGGGACAGTATTGAGGCCAGCGTGAGGGACAGCATTGAGGCCAGTTAGGTTAAAGCGGTTAGGTGTTAAAGCACCCTAAGAGTCAACCACCATGGTACCAGCTCTGTAAGGCTGTTTGGCACAGCAGCGTTTTGCACTAAATGCTATGTTGGTTTAGTGTGTCAGCATGCTAACATGTGCCAATTAGCACGAAAAACAAGTAGGCTACACCTGAGGATGATAATATTAGTTTTGGAGGTATTTGGAAAAAATGAAGAATTTGACCTGATAGAGGAGGGGGCGGGGAGGGATTCCTGCTCTGGGCAACATGTGTATCTGTACCAAATATTATGCCAATACTTGCTTTAGCTGAGATATTTCAGCTTGGATCAAAAGTGTAGATCAACCAACAGGTTGGCATTGCCATCCCTGGAGCCATGTTCTCTTTACCCCTCCTGTAGGGGATTTCTAAGCTGCAGCACTTCATCACACAATGAGCTGACTGAGTGTGAATGCCAACTGTTCAGGCTACTGGCCAGAGTTGAGCTAATCATGCCATTTTTATCCAAAGAGATTCACATTACCATGTGTGCATAAATTAGATTGTGGCTGCACCTGGTGGGAGGAATACTGCTAACTCTGCCAGTGTTAGCCCTCTGAGTTAAACAGGTCCAAAAAGGGTTTGTGAATTTGTCATCATTACTGCTACGTGTCAACCCAATATAAAGACATTTTATAACAGCATATTCAATAAACCAGCAACAGGTAAGATTGTGTGTCTTGTAATCTGTTTCTCTGAGGAAAATGCATGTTTTTGTCTCATCGTGATTTCTTGTTTTTAAAGGTCCCATATCGTGCTCATTTTCAGGTTCATACATGTATTTTGTGTTTCTACTAGAACATGTTTACATGCTGTAATGTTAAAAAAACACATTATTTTCCTCATATTGTCTGTCTGAATATACCTGTATTCACCTTCTGTCTGAAACGCTCCGTTTTAGTGCATTTCAACGGAATTGCGTTGCTAAGCAACAGTTTGTGTCCATGTTTACTTCCTGTCAGCTGATGTTGTTTACATACACTGAAACAGGAAACAAACTGGGACACATTTAGAATGTTTACATTTAAAAACCGTGTAATGATCTAAATATTGTATATTTGTGACATCACAAATGGACAGAAATCCTAACGGCTTGTTTCAAACGCACAATTTCTGAATACGGGCTGCGTGTTTTTCTCCGTATATTGAGCGTTTTGATAGTTTAACCATATTTATACAGCACTTAAACCTGCTTTATAATATAAAAGACATGAAAATCACACTTTTTACAATATGGGGCCTTTAAAAACCTTCAAATGGCCTGTTCCTTTCTGTCTTTCGTGGCATGTCTGCATCTGTACTATTTAAGAAAGGTTGGTGGACTGTTGATGTTCTTCAAAAGAGAAAATAATCGGGGCTCTTTTCTTTACAGCAAGCAACTGTAGTAAGAGTTAAACCTCTGAGTCTTTTTTTCATGATTAATGCTCTTGTGCATCTGCTGAGTGAGAGCACATAGCATGGCCATCTGTCCTGGCGAGAGTGTGTGTGTGTGTGTGTGTGTATGTGTGTGTATGTGTGTGTATGTGTGTTGGGGAGAATGCTGAGAATAGATAGACACAGAGAAAGCATGCAGTGAGATTGTGTTTGTACGAGAAAATTATATCAAAGATCGAGGGCAAATGTGTGTGCATGTGTTTGTGCGACTGGATTGTTTGTAGGTGTACGTGTAGGTTATAGAGTCAAAATGTGACACCTTTGACGTGTGTGCGCGTGTGTGTGTGTGTGTGTGTGTGTGTGCGTGTGTGTGGGTGTGGGTGTGGGTGTGGGTGTGTGGGTGTGTGGGTGTGTGTGGGTGGGGCGATCACCTGTGAGTTATCCTGTAATGCAGGCCAGCGTCTCTCGTGCTCTGGCTTGCTTGTAAGTGAGTTTCCTCAGAAGCTGTTGCACGGCAGATCGGCTGTTTTGGCTCACGCCGTCAGCGACAGATTTCTTTGTTGCTTGGAAATTCACAGGCAGCATCTACAGTGCATACATGTTTACAGTAAGCCTCACTGATTTCACACATTCACAGAGACGCACAGGAACACACAAATGAAGCACTGCCCAAACTGAGAGCTGAAGAGCTCGTACATTGGGTGTCTCAGTAGGCCTGTGCACCATGCCGAGCAATATGTCAATATTTGCATGTGAAGGCTAGAGATTTGTGATTGGACTGATCAGATTGATCCTATCTAATACAAGAATGAGTTTTTGCAAGCACATAACTTATATCTTGTGGGGAAATTATCATCACTCATCACACATTTTTTTTAAACATATAAAATTCTTTATTTTGAATGATAACTTGTCTCATAGTTTTTCAACAAAAAAGTTCAATTACCTAGTTAAAAAAATCTGCTTCTCTCAAATTGAAAAATCCAGACTCAATGAATATGCAAATAATTTTCATTTTAAAAGTGTAACTGTTGGACACAAGATGTCTCCTACACAGTCCATTGTCATTGTTGGCGCACTAGAGGTTTCAAGTTTCCACATCATACCATGGACCATGATTGGCTTCTAGTTGTGATGTCATAAATCCCTCTGGTACGTCCAGATGTTGAACTGAGATTTAAGGTGAGAAGCCGATGAATGTGGAAACAAGCTCTGCCCAGACATCATTCTGCACCGTGAAAGAACAATAAGCCACACATTTTGACTTGACTGGTAGGACTTTAACGTAGTTCCTTTAAAAAAAAAAAAACTGTGCCCTTCTTCTTCTTTTTTTTTAACACAGTAGCGCAAGTACCTGTAATATATATAAATGTAGAGCCCTGAGCTGAATCAAGTATTTAGATGGTTCACTGATTTACTAATTGCTTTTAACCACTTTATAGCATGCTTTTAAAATGAGCGCGTCTCAGCTGTGTCTCTTCTAGAGAATACAGGTCTCGCCTATTTTTGACGCGTGCCACACGTCTCACAGCAGCAACAGACAGTGAAAGTGATCTATTGACTGTATATTGACATCATACCAGCAAGATTACTACAGTTAACATGTCTATCTGTAGAATGTTACGTAGATGAAAGAAAAGTAAAGATTTTTAAATCAACATTTCCTGCTTTCATTTCAAAATAAAAGCCCTCAAGCGTTTTTTTTTTGTGGACAGAAATCCGTCATTTGTTAACACAAGGCTTTTATTCTGAAATATGTGCAGGACAGTGTTCTAGAACATGCAGTGACTTGGAGAGTTCCATGCATGAATGTAGTATGGAGTTAACCATTATTTACAAATTACCACACGTTTCTTAACCTTTCTCTGTATAAAATAAATATAAATGATATTTATAATGAAATGAAATGGCCATTAAACGGCAAACTATGTAGAAAGAAAGGGCTGACAGCAGCAGCTGCAGCAGCAGAAACGCAGCAGACATGCAGCTGAAACGCAGCTGGTGTAAACACCCGACGCGTGAATCACGCAGCCACCACGCCACGCAGCCGCCACACGCTCCTGACGTTCCCTGTGTGTCCCGGGCGTAAGCCTTGGTACATGGGGCACCTGCTCTACCAGGTGACTTACAGCGGCACCCCGTCATTTTGTTTAATGTCTTTTCAACGTGGATGTTTATTATTATTAGCCAATCGGCAACAATATCAGCCTGCAGTCTATTGTATGACCATTTGTGACCATGATGCTCCGAAAAGGCCATCGACTTCATTTACATCGGACACAGTGACAGAGTGACCTTCACATTAAGAGCAAAGAGATGCTACAGAGAGGTGTGATAAGACCTCCAAACATGACAAATGACTGTCGTCTTCACAAAGACTTTGAACGCTCTGCAGCATGCTGACATTTTACTAATAGATTGGACAGCGTTGGACGTGCACGTGTGTGTGTGTATGTGTGTGTGTGTTTGTGTGTGTGTGTGTGTGTTGTGAAAATGACAGTTCATTAGTCATATCCTATCTCATGGATTGACTCCAGTATACTAAGGCACACACACACACATTCACACAGAGAGACATGCAATCACCCACTCAGTCACATAGTAATTGATCCATGACGCCAATCTCCCATTTAACTGAGCCACAATCTGGACTTCTTTGTTAAATTTAATTTAATTTGTGTACAGCGTCGGCGTTAGGGGTGGGCCGTCGGGGTCCAGGCCCGTTCAAAAAGGTCACTGTGCCCCCTCAGCTCAATTCTCTCCTGACAAAAAAACTAAACTGAAATACTTTTACAGCTAGGATATAGAATTAAGTCGTACAGTTTGGTAATGGAAGGACTTAACACTGCAATGCAAAATAAAGCACAAAGCTGTCCACTTTTGCATTTAGGAAACAACTAGGACATGTACTTGGGCTTGATTACATCGTTTTCTATTGAAGTGTCCTAACTGTCCTTTGTCGGACACCCTGTTCCTATTTTTTCCTGTCACTCACATTGAGAGGAACGGCTGATTAGTTTAGATGAAATGAGCAGAGAAAACCGGGTAACTTGTCCTGGATGTAAATGAAGATATTAACTAGAGTATTGGCACTTTTAGCACAAGCATCGACGCTCGTAGTTATATGAGTAGCGTTCCCAAGTGAAACTTTATTACGAGCTACCTGTCAAAAAATATAACAGCCACCTCACTAATGGTTAAAACACGAACACACAGCACAAAGAGACAACTATGGAAACTCTATGAAATATGAGCTGTCACTACAATATTTCAGTATTTATTTAATCCAACTCAATAGAATAAAAAATGAGAGAAAGTAGGCCTACGAACCGGGTGCATTAAAGGACCAAGAGAGTAAGAAAAGCATCCTGTGCTCCTCTTACATCTTACTTCTTCTACCTGTTTGGATTATTTGTTCAGTATCGTAGAATAAAACAATGGACTAATATTACACTATACAGCAGGCTGAGCAGGGACAACAGCTGGTGAGTGAAACATCTGCATTTAGTCTTTATTAACTGCTTATGAAGAAATCAGTCAGACTGTTAGATTAATGTGTTGTTTAACTCCTTGTTTACTGGATCCCGACACCTGTCTGTGTGCACATTTTGACCCTGGCACGAGCAAGACACAGGGCGTGCCTGAGGAGTTATCTGTAGCCTCCAGTACCTCCTTATTTCACTACAAAAACCATAATAAGCTGGCAGCTGGCTGGTGAAGATCGCTAGATAACAACCTACCTATTCTTGGCTATATCGTATGTTATTTCCAGTAAATATCACAATAGAAAACTTATGTTTTCAGATTAAAAAGTACAAACGTAGGAAGATAACAAGTAACAAGTACTACTAACCCGTCTTTTAAGTGGTTACGTCCGATTACCTCTCCAGTCTGATATGCATGTGTATGCGTGCGTGCATGCCTGTGCGCATAAGTGACAGTATGTATACGTGTCTCTGTCAGTTTATTTCTTTCATGAAACATGATAATGTTAAATATACACTTAATAAAGGCTATATGAGGTGAAAAAAAATGCCCCCCCCCCGTCAAAGCTGAAAGCCCGTCCGCCCCTAATACTCTGGTGCCGACCCTGTTTGTATACGGCATGAAATAAAAACATCCAGAGAGACTGAGTTTGATCTTCAAGGCCGAGAGACAAATTGCACTTTTGTCTGTGTTTGTAATTAGCGATCGTGTTACATCATTCATTTGATCTGATTTGTGCTTTGCCTTGAAGAGCTTGGGAGAGCCAACATATGTGCTCATGCTGCCATTCCCCTGCACTAAAAAACAAGATGTTATTTCTAAATGAAATGTGATTAAATGATGTAAAACAAAACAGATGCCTTAAAAAATATTGTTGCTCACCTAGCACAGATGCTAAAAAAAAAGGTTTCCTTATATGTTGTGTGGTCCATGACAGCTTGTACCATAGACTTCACAACAAAATGAACATACACAAATGTTTAAAACCTTTAAACATTGGCCTCTACAGTACAGGCCATCTCTTCACATTCCTGGGCACACTACACAACATGCTCATTACTCCAGACCAGATAGATGGACCAGAGCAGCCCAGCTTTTTTATGCCTGGAGATGGAAGGTCTGTGAAAACATACCCGTGTACCTCTTCTGCAAGCTATGGAAGACGAGTGTGGAGATATATCTGTAGCAGCTTTACAGGTCTGGATTCGCCAGAAATATATATATACATATTTTATTTTGCAGACTACTGTTTGTAGGAGTAACGCTGAACATGCAAAAGGCACAAACGTCCGGATAATGAACTCATACCAGTGTTTTCCTTTCATAGATGATATATAGTATAATACCGTTTTACATTGAGCACATCAGTGTTCAACTTGTTCTTATAACATAATATAACATAACATTGTTACCTCGGCCTAGGAAGGAGGTTAAGTTTTCACTGGCGTTGGTTTGTTGGTTCATTGGTTTGTTGGTTTGTCTGTTAGCAGGATTACTCCAAAAGTCTGTGATGGATTTGAATGAAATGTTTTTGAGGGGTGGGGTGTGGCACAATGAACAATCATTTCATTAGATGAACATTAGATTTTGGTGGCGATCCAGATCATGATCCGGCTTCGGGAGTTTTTTTTTATAATAACTCCGCTCAGACTGTGCATTAACACCACAGGCTTTAAAGGTCCCATATTGTAAAAAGTGAGATTTTCAGGTCTTTTACATTATAAAGCGAGTTTAAGTACTTTATAAATACTGTTAAACTATCAAAACTTGAGCTCGTACTCGAGCAGCTTGGCGGAGGTCTGCGCTCTCTGAGTGCCATTCTAGTTTTGAATGCAGAGTTCCATTTTGCAGGAGATTAGTGGAGTTTTGACTTTTGTGTGTGTGTGTGTGTGTGTGTGTTTGGATTTGTGTGTAGAGTTCTGAGAATATGAGGTGTGCTTTCAGTAAATGTGTAGTAATCTATTGAGGAAAAAGTGTAATGGGCAGAGGAGAAATGGATTATGGTCTATGAATTACAGCTGCTCTTTATGGTCGCAATCACAAAAATGTACAACCACCTTTCAAGCCTACTATGGAGGAAGGCTTCACCTTGACACATTTTGATGGTTGTACAATGAATTGTACAATAATTCAATACATTTCAAGGCTGTTATGTGTTATATATTGCATTATGTACATCATTTACATGTTACATGCTTTATATAAGAGCAACTGTAACGTCTCAATGTCCCCCAGGGATCAATAAAGTATTTCTGTTTCGGACTATAAATGATCAGTGTGTCAACAGGACTTAGGTGTTTCCCACTTTATAGGTATACATCTAAAACTGGAGGAGAAAGCTTGGGGGAGAATAGAGGAGGCAGCTAAAGGTCAGTTTGACTTGAATGACAAGTGAAATGTCAAGAGAGGAAGGACCATGTGAAATAAAATGAGGAAAAGACAGAAAAGAAAACAGAGTGAGAGCAGGTAGTGATTAGAGAGGCGAGACGAGGGGAAGGAGTGAAGTTGAGAACAAGACTAGAGAGATCACGTCAGGAGGCGAGACGAGATGAGAAGAGAAAAGAATAAGAGAGGTAAGAGAACGAGAGGAGATGGCAGTAGACAGAGGTGAGCGTGGGGTCATTCACACAGGGAATTAATCATTTTGGCAGCCTTTGGCAGCCTATCTGTCTCCCTCTCTCTGCCATGCACACACACACACACACACACACACACACACACACCTTCAGCCACATAGGGATGTATCAGCATAAGGAGTCACAAGTTAATAAAAGCTTAATATTGTAAGGCCGTCTCTTTTTCAAGTCACTTCTATGCTAGCAATTTTCAGAGGTTTTCATTTTGAAATGTACATTTTTTCTAAATCAATAGCTTCTAGCAGTGTTATACTGTAAATATCACATTCTGCAGTACTTTAATCATTTTCTTTACGGTTTACATTAGCCTGTGGGATCCCAAGGTACTTGTAGCTGTCCTGGATATCTCCTATGATACCCAGCTGGGATCATAAGCTGGTCAAAGGAGGAGATAGAAGCCACAGATATCAAGACAAGAAAGCTCCTTACCATGCATGGAGGGTTTCAACCCAAGTCTAGCACCCTAAGGCTATACACTAAGCGGATAGAGGGAGGCTGAGGACTAGCGAGCGTCAGAGCCACTGTCCAGGATGAAGCATCGAAAATCCAGGAGTACGTCGAGAAGATGGCCCCAGAGGATGAGCTGCTAAGTGAATACCTCAGACAGCAGAAACCTGATGATAGTGAAGAGGAAAAGGAGCAGACAACATGGAAGCCCCTACATGGCATGAACCACCATAAGATAGAGGAAGTGGCTGATATCAAGAAGATCTACCAATGGCTGGAAAACACTGGACTGACAGACAACACAGAAGCACTAATCATGGCAGCACAAGAACAGGCCCTAAGCACAATCTAACAAGGATCTACCATAGTAGATCAGACCAGGATCTACCACAGTGGATCAGACCAGGATCTACCATAGTAGATCAGACCAGGATCTACCACAGTGGATCAGACCAGGATCTACCATAGTAGATCAGACCAGGATCTACCACAGTGGATCAGACCAGGATCTACCATAGTAGATCAGACCAGGATCTACCATAGTAGATCAGACCAGGATCTATCACAGTGGATCAGACCAGGATCTACCATAGTGGATCAGACCAGGACCTAACACAGTAGATCAGACCCAAGGTGCAGGCTGTGCAAAGATGCCCCTGAGATGGTCCAGCACATAGTAACAGGGTGTGAGATGCAAGCTGGATCAGCATACATGGAGAGGCACAACCAAGTGGCTGGGATAGTGTACAGGAACATCTGTACCCATTATGGACTACAAGTATCCAAATCACAAAGGGACATACCACCGAAGGTGGTTGAGAACAACAGGGCTAAGATCCTGTGGGACTTCAGATTCCAGACTGACAAGCAGCTGCTGGCTAACCAACCAGACATAATGGTGGTTGACAAACAGCAGAAGAGGGCAGTGGTGATAGATGTGGTGATACCAGTTGACAGCAACATCAGGAAGAAGGAACGTCAAAGCCGACGTGGTCCCCGTGGTAGTAGGAGCACTCGGGGCTGTGACCCCCCAAACTGGGAGAGTGGCTCCTGCAGATTCCAAGATCGACATCTGAAAATGGAGAACTTTGAAGAGCTTTGAGAACGTCCGTTTGCCTCTTCACGATTCCACGTCAGCTCACGTCCGTGCGGCCATCCTCATAATCGAAGCTTCACCTGTCAGACTGTATGACTTTTGTTAACTGCTCTTGGTTTGTTTGTAAAAAAGTCAGTGTGA
Source organism: Sebastes umbrosus (assembly GCF_015220745.1). Taxonomy (NCBI): domain Eukaryota; kingdom Metazoa; phylum Chordata; class Actinopteri; order Perciformes; family Sebastidae; genus Sebastes; species Sebastes umbrosus. The sequence goes on along the minus strand of NC_051282.1, from coordinate 3,047,168 downwards.
ACATGAAGCGGACCAGAACTAAAAAGGCAAACAGTGTACCAGCACTTTCCCATTCAATATAACAGAAATGACGGGATGTACATTGTACATTTGCTTACATGAAATTCTGGCACAAAATCAATTTTGCCCACAGGGCGTGACTAATTAAAAGTTTGCACTAGAGTGCAGGAGGCACTGAAGTTACCTACTGTGGTGCAGCTTTAAAGGAAAATGATTAGCAGAACCACATTTTTGAAGCGGCTCCAAGGTACACACATGCTGATATCTTGATTGTTTTTCCAAATTTGGCCTTTGTTACGAGCACACAGAAAATGTCATTTCAGATGGGATCAACAGACATGAAATCCACTTCTTATAAAGGAAAATTAGTTATAAAAAAACACCAGATGTATATGCTAATTAAGGTCAAATTAGCCAGTGGATGTTTATGAAGTTTCAACACAAATGAGCCTGGATGTTCCAATAAATTGGACTTATTATTTATCAGTGCTGGTTAGTTTCTATTAGCAATGAAATATATGATCTCAAACATCATCTTAGAGTCAAATCATCTGCTGCCATTAAAAATAAATAGAGCAATTTTCAATAAGTGGGTTGAAAAAAGACTGAAATACCAATGAGAGTATCTGACCCAAAGAGCAAGAGATTCTACTGACCCACAAACTTTCAACTGAAAGCCCCCTGAGGAAGTTTCACATTTGCACAGAGTGGAAACAAGCTGTTTGAAGATGTGAAGGCCATGGATACCCAACATGCAGTGCATTCACAGCATAGAGATGTATTCATTGTACGAAAAGAGCAGATTTCAAAGTAAGGCCAGCATTTGATTATGTAAATTCTGCAAATTACAGAGAACAGAGCTCGGTTGCAAATACACAACAACAAATAGATGAAGATGATTAAAAAGACGGAGGTTGGTACAGTCTAATGAGGGCTTTGGATGGAGGAGATGAATTTGTTTTGGGTATGAAGAAGTACTAGAGCAGCGATAACCTTCAAAGCTAATAAGCAGAACGTTAATAGCCCAGCTGAACTTGGTTACATGGGCCAACTGCTCTTCTTCTGAAAGCAATCAGTCAGATTGTTCATTCCCACACTATTTTCGTGAACAGTACACAAAGTCATTGTTAAAGTTCCCATATTGTAAAAAGTGAGATTTTCATGTCTTTTATATTATAAAACGGGTTCAAGTGCTTTATAAATACTGTTAAACTATCAAAACGCTCAATATACGGAGAAATACACACAGCCCATATTCAGAAATTGTGCGTTTGAAGCCGTTAGGATTTCTGTCCATTTGTGATGTCACAAATATTCAATATTTAGATCATCACACGGCTTTAAACATAAACATTTTAAATGTGTCTCAGTTTATTTCCTGTTGCAGTGTATGTGAATAACATCAGCTGACTGGAAGTTAACATGGACCCAAACTGTTGCCTAGCAAAGCAATTTCATTGCAATTCCGTTGAAATGCACTAAAACGGAGCGTTTTAGACAGAGGGTAAATACAGGTATATCCAAGCAGACAGTATGAGGAAAATAAAGGGTTTTTAAAACATTAAAGCATGTGAACATGTTCTAGTAGAAACACAAAATACAAATATGAACCTGAAAATGAGCATGATATGGGACCTTTAATGTGTCCTGGGCTCCACAATGAATATAGAGACGGCGGGTTATGACGTGTGCAGTACATTGAATCCAGCAATGCCCCCATTAAGCTTGGTTTATGCTCGCTGTAGTGAAGCCAGAAATGACGTCATTGCGGCTTTCGCGTGGAGTGCCAAGGCTCTCATGCAGCTTCGAATTTTTGGAACTACACGCTGACTACGCTGTGAGCTGCGCCTTTCATTTCAACATGGACGCCTTCGAGGGGAAGACTGGCCGAGCTGGTTGGCCTGTACAGACATCTCTACGACTGTTCATTTAAAGACCTCAGGGACAGTCACATGACATTAAAGCTGAAGTAGGCGAGATTGGAGCAAATATTAAAAAAAGTTATTTTTATAAAACGGTCGCTATATCGTGACAGTAGTACATGAAACAGGTAACCTGAAAAAAATCATGTTCCTCTGAGTCCTCCGGTGCTCCTAACGGCATCTGCAAGATTTCACAGACTGAAGGAAAACAAGCAGTAAGAGCTGATCTGAGGTCTGCTATCCAGCTTCCGTCTATGAGAGCCGGCTGTCAATCACTCGCAAACTACGACCAAATGGTCAAACTAGGCAGCGCTTATCAAATATGAATCATTATGTTACGTTAATGCCTATTTTATATTGTTAGAGTTTCAATTATTTTTTTATTTTTTTTATTCTAACGTTTTAATTATTCTATTGTTATTTTTACTGCTCATTTGCACCAACAAACCAAAGCAAATTCCTAGTGTATACCTGATACACCTGCCAATAAACAAGATTCTGATTCTGATTCTGATTCTGATTTCTCTCCTCAGATGTTTTCAGAATCATCTTGTAGTGTACGGTTTAGCTGTAAAATGAGAAAGTCTGTGACGCCGCCGCCATTGTGAAATCTGGTGAAGGAACGCCAAGTTCCAGTCACATGACCGGAGCACAGCCAATAGGAACGCTCTCGCAATGAAATAACCTGTGATTGGTCAAAGTCTCCCGTCACGGGCTAGATGTTCTAAAGCCTGAAAACAGAGTCATGAGGAGGAGCAGAAGTCTAGTTATCTCTCAGAACACTTGAATTACAATATGATGAAAGGTTATTATGGAATTTTTGCCCAATGATGCCAAAAATATACTGACTACTGCCACTTCAAATACTTGGAAAGAAATAGGCAACACAGTGGGGAAAGAAGAGGTTTTTGCTGAAGGCTGCGAAAGAATATTTTGTAAAGCTAAAGAGTGGCGATCCGAGGGGAAGCACCGAGAGACAGGAAGTCATTTAGACTTGGAGGTAAGCGACAGTAATAATTACAGTACATGAATGCATTGTTTGGCGGTACGTACGTCAGAGTTTGGTGTTAACTACTGTTGCCAGGCAGCCTACTTTCATTTCCGGTGCCACTCGTTGTCTTCTTGCTTATCCACAGAATATTTTGTTTGGACGCCTCCTGGCATTTCGGAGCATACTGCAACAAACAACGCGCAGCAGTAAACGCGTCTGTGCATGCTTGCAGCGTGCATGCCATCTACGGAGGCCCGCGCCACGGCGAGTATAAACAAAGTTTTAGCAAAACTAAAGTTTACAGCTCCAACGTTGGTTTACCGCTGTGCTTTTACACTGAAGCAACAGTTTGACCACAAAATACTTCTTCTATTAGATGTGGAAAATTTACTTCCAAAACCGACATGTGGAGTTGCATATTACATTGGAAACTGCCTTGTTGGCTTTGGAAGTTGACATATTGGTTGTGAAAGTCAGCATCCCAGATTCTGAAAGTTAAAGACCTTGATGTTTGACTTCCATAGTCCGTATGCTGACCAGAAGAGGTATATGGCAATTTCCAAAACCAATAAGTGGAGTTATACATTAGAATTTTGAGCTTCAATGTTGAATTTGGAAGCTAACTTATTGGTTTTCGAAGTTGGCATACTGGATTTGGAAAGACCTTGTTTGACTTCCAAAATCAACATGCTGACTTCCAGAAGTCGCTAACTTCCAAAACCAAAAAGGAAATTCAAAATGTGTTCACATTTCCACTGTGTTACACTTCTTCCAAAACTGATGTGCGAAGCAGCATATTGAATATCAAACTTGACATATTGGTTGTGGAGGTCATCATGCAAGATTTGGAAGCGTGACCCTCCAAAATCAATATGGAACTAGAATCGCACAGCAGCTCCCGCACACACATCCACACAAGTATCTCTTTGCTTGAAGAAGGAAAAAGGCGGGGCCATGCGTCATCAACGTGTCATCAGCTCCACTGCGCATGTGTTATACCCTGTGGTCTTAATGCTCAGGCTGATCGAAATTCTTAAAAACAATTCGGATCATGATCCGCATCTCCGCCAAAATCTAATGGATTGTTCATTGTGCTACACCCCACCCCTCCAAAAAATGTCATTCAAATCCATCGCCAACCTTTGGAGTAATCCTGCTAACGGACAAACAAACAAACAAACCAACGCCAGTGAAAACATAACCTCCTTCCTAGGCCTTTGGCCTTGGCGGAGGTAATAATAATAATAATATAAAATATTTTCCAAACTTCTAAACCCAGCCAACCAAGAAACATCCACGTATGCACACACCCCTTTCAAATACATTGCTTCTAAATGTCATCTCTAGATGTGTGTTCTCTTCCAAATCCAATATCTAACATTCAAATGTACTCAGAAAGCCTCCAATACTAAGTTTGAAAATGGGCTGACTTCCAAAAGCATTATGTGATATTTCCATGTTTTGGAGCTTCTCTGCTTGAATCTTGTCATCTGAAGCTTTTAACAGTACTTCCATGAACATTTCTATAACTGCAAATAGAGTAAACATTCTGTGTTACCAAATCGAACACAATCAGATTTTGTCTCTTTACATCACAAATGCAACATTGCGCTGCTGAAAAAGCTGTGCGGATTAGCCTGGTAAGAGATGCTCAGCCCTGCAGCATTGTGTCTCTTTATCAGGAGTGCCTAGCTGGGATCCCTGAGGGGGGAGAGTGGTTGGAAATCACTGTCCTCCAGCAGCATAATGCTGAGAAAGAGCAAGCAAAGCAAGAGCTTTCTACTCACCGTCCTCCAGTGTGATAATTAAGCCCACAGTGTCAATAGGGATAGCCGGAGAGCTTGTCTCTAATAGATAGCGACAGAGCAGAGGACTTCAATTAAAACCTGGACCCCTCGCTGCATGCTCATTGGGTTACATGCATTATGCAGTGGCCTATTACAGCCCAGGCCCAGGTGGGACCGATCACTTTTCCTCTTTTACATATTAGCATTTCATTTCCCCTCACTGTTCCTCCGAGGAGCTCAACCTCTTCCTAACCCATTTTTCTGTCCATCCATAAGTGTTTAATAACTCTCCCTCCAACTCATTTCTCTCTGTCAATCATTCAAGTTTGTCTAATTTGCGCCCAAGTTCTTTCTTTTTTTCTCTTTTCTTCATTATCATTCTGTCTTTGTCTGTATCAGTTCTGATACTTTCCTTTGTCTCTTCTCTATTGGATGTGTAATTCTTTGACTGATTCCTTCATAGTGGTGAGATGTGATGGTGTGTTGGGCCAGCAGTGTGCAGTATATGCTCCCTCTCTTTAGGATATTTGAATAAGAATTCATGACACTCACAGAGGTAAGAAACAGCATGAGCAGCAGTTCTACTCTCCGTTATCTGTACTTTAGCTTCATGTATTATGATAATGTTTATCACAATGATAACTACATAACTATATGTACTTCACGATGACACCCTTTCTATTCTTTCTATTCTTGTATCCGGCTCAAGTCATTCATCTTCTCTAATTGCAAATTGAACACCTCAAAGAAGCAAAACGGTATGAACCGAGCAAAGTGTGTTATTCTTTTGACAAATGACTTTTCTGGGAAGCACCAGATAACCTTGAGTCTCTCTGTCGTTGTGTATTGTAGTGTCTTTCTCTCTGCCTCTCTGTTGCTTGTCTCTCATATCTGTCATCTGACAGTTTCTGACGTACTGTACCTACGCTGAAGAAAAGGAGCATATGCTTTGATAAACTACACTCCAAGAAAAAAAATCCGTAGAAAGACAGGTAATGTCCTGGCAGAAAATTACCAGGACATTTTCCGTTAAGTTTACGGATATTTTCTTCAACCCTAAAATGGAAATTCCTGTTGATTTACAGGATGTCCTCCGTAGCCTATACCATTCACGGACATTTCTGTTAATCCTAAAACGGAAAATTCTGTCGATTTGCAGTATACCCTTCGTACCGAGCCAAATAGCAGGTCCAACCTTTACATTCTGGAGGGAAATCAGACGCCAACGCTAGCGTTTGTACGTTACCTATCGGTCTTTGCGGACCACCTGAGGCTAAAACTGTGGCTAATTCTACCTGACGTCCACTGAAGTCTAAAATATAAGCTTTGGTAAAACGTAAATTACAATACCAAACTTGGGTTAGTCTCAAAATGAGTCAGCAAAATATTCCTGGCGTGTCTGGTAACGTTAACGGTCGACAACAGCTGAACTAAACAACAAAACAGCTTTCCAACTAAAACGACACTGAGCTAACGTTAAGTCTTAACATAAATCACTCTGGTTAGACATTAATTGTTGATTTTTTACCACAGAAGTGTGAGAAAAGTTTCACTAAATTTGAACTAAACTTTGCCGTGTGTGACGGTCTCTGCCTCTTCCAACTTTTGCATTAGGTTTGTGTTCCCACAATGCAATGCGTATTTCAAATTACGGGTAAAACTCCTGTGAAAAATCGATACAGAAAATTCCTTCATATTAACATGGGACATTGGCCCATATTTTTACGGTCTTTTCTTAGAGTGTATAAAATAAATGATTCCTATGATGTGTCTTTTGTATGTATGACATCCCCTCTAAATTAGCATATGCTTCTGTGCATAATTGACCGTTTGCTCAAACTCTTTAAAAAAAAATGTGGTTCTTGATGACAGAGGAAGAGTCCTTGGTAGGATGGGCGATACCAGATTTTTTCAATTCGATACGATACCGATACTTTTTGTTCCAATTTAACAATATTGATACCAATAGCCTACTGATAATTTTTTCAATTGGTATGTGATTTTTTTTTTTTTTTTAAATAATGGAATTTTTTTGAAAAAAAATGTATAGTATTCTATTTTACATTTTATTTATGTTTATATTTTAGCACAATGTTTTTATACACTATTTTGTGTCTTAGATTCCCATTTTGCTTTCATTTGTGTGATTTTCCTTTATTTTATACAGCCTGCATGTTTAAATGAGCATTGTTGGAGGGAGTATGAGATTCAAGATTTCCACTGCCGACGACTGCTTTACTGTAGTTGAAGAATTTGAAACTGGTGTAGCAACCAAATTTAAAATGAGATTGTGATGATGAAGTTTAGGTATTTAGGGTAGATAGACAGACCTGTACCTGGATATGCTTTGCCTTTCTCCAAACTCTCCTGCAACGTCTTTTGTCGGACAGAGGGTGGTAACCTTACATCACCTCCGTGTAACCTTCAGGGTGTATGTTTTGAAATGTTTGAAGCAGTTACTCGTGTTGCTGCTGTGTGCCACCTATTTTATCTTCGAGGGAAAATTAGCACCGCATGACGCTACGTTTCCTTTCTGAGATTCTGATATCCCATAGGTTTCCACAGTCATGTTACACGGGGCAGCTCCAGGCTGTTTTGGAACAAACATCAGGCTGTATTGCAATTATTATTATTATCGACATTTTTGGTTCCTAGGTGTGGGGAAGAAATGAGCGTGGTATTTTTTTATTATATATATTTTTTTAAATATAATTAAAGATAGGGTTGATGATGTTGGAAAGCTATCATAATTTGAAAGTAGCATCTCCTCAGGAGCTACGTCACACCAAGGGTAGAGTACGAGCAGGGAGGCATCTGATTGGTTCTTTCCAAGCGGACATCGAGGCAGTGATTGGTAGACGGCTCTTTTCCGGTTCTTTTTCAGAGCTCATCAGTAATGGATCGCTGTCGGGGTGTAAAGACCATTTCAACCATTAGAACAAGTAGTGGAGAACATTGTCAACCCTGCCTTTAATATAAACAGATTCAAAACATGCAGGCCTATTAAAAAATAGATAAAATCAACAGGGATTTGGACAATTGTAAATTTATAAACATACAATTAATATGCTCTCCTTAAAGCCACCAGACTCCATTGAAAAACAGTAATTTTACTTTGCAGCTCGTAAAACACGTCAAACTTCACAGGAACAACATAAAACATCATTAAATTCAAAACTCATCAAACCCATCTTGGTTAGTCCAACAACTTTTAACTCTGGTGCGGTTGAAATAAAGCCTTAATTCACAGAGTTCGATGTGAAATTTTGCCGGCTGTCTCTCCCTGCCGTTGTCAGCCTCTGTGCTATTAAAGCTTCAGTAGTCAGTATATTTTTGGCATCATTTGGCAAAAATTCCATAATAACCTTTCAGCATATTGTAATTCAAGTGTTCTGAGAGATAACTAGACTTCTGCTCCTCCTCATGGCTCTGTTTTCAGGCTTTAGAACATCTAGCCCGTGACGGGAGACTTTGACCAATCACAGGTCATTTCATCGAGAGAGCGTTCCTATTGGCTGTGCTCCGGTCATGTGACCGGAACTTGGCATTCCTTAAAGAGATTTCCAACATGGCTGCTGGGTCACAAACTTTCTAATTTTCCAGCTAAACCGTGCACTACAGGATGATTCTGAGAACATCTGAGGAGAGAAATAGGAATTAACGTAACATAATATTGATTCATATTCGATCAGCGCTGCCTAGTTTGACCGTTTGGTCGGAGTTCGCGAGTGACTGACAGTCGGCTCTCAAAGACAGCAGACCTCAGATCAGCTCTTACTGCTTGTTTTCCTCCGGTCTGTGAAATCGTGCAGATGCCGTTAGAAGCACCGGAGCACACAGAGGCACATGTTTTTTTTCAGGTTACCTGTTTCATGTACTACTGTCACGATATAGCGTTTTATAAAAATAACTTTTTTAATCATATTTAATCCAATCTCCTGTACTTCAGCTTTAATAGCTCACTCAATGAGTCTGTCGCGAAGCGCCAGAACTCTGAACTTAATTCCACTAACCGAAAGGCTATCATGACTATATCCCCTGATGTCATCGAGGTTATCAAGGCTTGGGCTTGAGCTACGAACTTGGGGGGGGTGTGGAGATTGAAAGATGTGGGTGTTTACCAGACATGGAGGGTCTGATGAAAAGACGCTGTTGAGCTGCATTATGGGAAATGTAGGATCTAGTGTTTTCAGCGATTGACCCAGTAGGGACTACTCAGGTATCTCGGCCTCCACTGATTTTTTACGATTCTTATTTAGATCTATCTCTTGCAATTCCCTCAACTTTATGCGAGTACAGTACAAAACCGCTGGAGTACCCCTTTAATACATCCATGGTTCTGATGGCCCAGCTGGGAAATCTGGGAGAAACAGGAATGGATTCAGCTCCTAACTGAATCCAGTGAAAGCTACATCGTCCCCATAAGACGTTCAAGACAAAGTGGGAGATGAAACTGAAAGTTGTGCCCTCCCATATGAATAGCACTTCAGTCAGATCATTTACAGATAAAAAAAAAAAAGACAAACATTTAACGTTCCTCCGTTTCACCTCCGTCAGCAGGGTTCGAGCCGGCTCAGAGTTCCTCATTATGTCCAACCACTCAGCCATCACGGCTTTCCTCTTCTTCAGTTTCATCTTTGCCATTATTAATACCATCTCCATCCTCTCTGCTTCTCTCTGCTTTTGTCCATTTTCCAGCCACCACTTTCATCTCATTTTGTTCACCAGTGTCACATTTTCCCCCCCACTGGCTTTTCTACTTTTTCAAAATCTTCTTCATTCCCTCTTCTATCGACCCCTCGTGTCCCTCAGTCTTGCCTCTCTCTCTCTGCATACATTTGATTCCAACACAAGCTTGGCAGAAAACAGGCTAAGGGCTTTGAAGATTTGCCTCACGCTGGTTCGGTTTTCTGAGACCACACATCAAACAGTTTTAACCTGTTTGTACTCAATTACTTGGAGTATGTTTGATTTGTTTTGCTCGATCCAGTGCAGGGAGCTCCCACATGTGTTTCCCGAAGCCCACCCGCTGTGCAATAATCTCCGTCATCTAATGCAGTTTTGTTAAAAGATGTGGAAATCCTTTGAGATATTATAGCTTCTGTGCTGCTCATCTGTAAGAACAGCTGCTCCTCCGCTGTAACTTCAGCTCATGTTATGTTTTAGAAATGAATGTTAAAAAAACCCAAAACCATTCAGAAAATAGCTGTTTTCATTTAGCCGTCACAATGATGTTTCACTGATACAGCTGTCATCAGCTGTACCTTATAGCTGAAGCTGCTTGGTGCTGAAGCCGCCATTGTGAAATCTGGTGAAGAAACGCCAAGTTCCGGTCACATGACCGTAGTACAGCCAATAGGAACGCTCTCGCAATGAAATTACCTGTGATTGGTCAAAGTCTCCCGTCACGGGCCAGATTTTCTAAAGCCTGAAAACAGAGCCATGAGGAGGTGCAAAAAGTCTAGTTTTCTCTCAGAACACTTGAATATGCTGAAAGGTTATTATGGAAATTTTGCCAAATGATGCCAAAAATATACTGCCTACTGACACTTTAATATTCATATTATTATTATTGTGTATTTGTGTTTTGTATTTCGATGCTTTGGCAACATTGCTTTTGAAACTTTCATGCCGATAAAGCCACTCTGAATTGAAGCGAATTATAAATCCTGTCAGCTAATAAGCTACAGTAGCTTCCTGTTTTGGATACTCAGACTGATCCGTTCCCTCAAAAGTTTGCACCGTCCAGATGGTTTGTTATTAGTCAACGGCACAAATTTGCAGGTTAACATTATTCAAAAGTTGTACTTGGTATGGATTTGCTTCGCCCTTGTTCGTGAATCCACTAATCCCAGCAAATCTAGTGGAAAGAAATGATTTTGGTGCGAAATTTTGCAGTTTTAGATGCTGGTGTGACCAGGCCTTAATCATGGATCAAATCTGAATATATTTAGAGTTTATACACACTAATGTGCAACTGAAATAAGCTGACATAACATTAAGAAAATGAATAATAATGAGTAAAATGAATCAGTCTGACAGCTGAGGTTGAAATGATAAGTTTACATGTTTGCATAGTTGAGAGAGAATCCAGCTTTGAACAATCCTATACGAGCTCACAGGGTCTCACGTGGAAGAGGGAGAAAGTTGAGTGTGTGATGTCGTTGAGTGGCATAGAAGAGTGGAAATCATTCAGTCATTTTTAGATTCTAAATCCTTAGCCTCTTTTAAAATAATGTTGTGCTTTTCTGTAAGGATTATGCTGTGAATAGATTCCACAGGCTGGTGAGTAATGCTTTAATTTCATACTACCCCAGCAGTGGCATGCCACAATTAAACTGAGGCTGAGTGCTTTTTTCCTCATTTATTATATACCAACCGCAGTAATGAACATGTGAACATCATGTAATATGTATGATGAATAGAGCTGGCATGCAGGTAAAGAGCATTACTGGTTTATGTGTTGCCAGGGGCGTTGTGATGAGCTGACTACATACAGCTCTGGGGCCATAATATGAGCAACAAGAATCCAAACAAACAGAGTCACTTTATTTGTCATACACTGTAAATATAGAGGAATTAGTTCTGTATGTCAAAGTAAGGCAAAGGACAACAATCCTACATTGAATGCAAAGGGGCGATAGAAGAAGACACAGTAAACAAGTACATGTCTTGGAACGATCTGCAGGCCAAGCTGAAACTTGAGAACCTTATCTCTTTAAATGATTTTAAACATAGAACAAGCTGCAAGTTGCTTCAATTAAATAGCAAACACATGACCAACATGCTGTAATAAACCCGCCTGCCCACCACAGGACAGCGCGTCAGAGGGACGTTTTGCCTCGTAGAGACGTGAATATTACACAGCCGTATTAACGTTTGTAACCAGCAGGGGGCAACAAAGCAACTCACATAGGTTCAGGTAACAAAACCACTTAGGTAGGTTAAGGGAAAACGTCATGGTTGGTCATAAAATCAAGCCCCTAGGAAGAGCGCCGGTCATTGATGCCAACTTTCGTAGTGGCCAAACAGCGGTACTGCAATTTCCGCGTCCATCACGTGATGCCGTTGGGCCCAAAAACACTTTTTCCCATAGACTTACAAGAGAAAGAGACGTCTGTAACTCAAAGGATAATTTTATTTTAGGTGAATCAACTTCCCAGTATGAACACTCTAATAGCCCTTATTTAAATCATTAGGTCCTAAAAGTTGTAAAATGCACTAATAGCTGAATCCAGAGTTATTTCCCTTCCTCCGTTCATGTGAATGAGACCCAGACCGAGGCTGGAGCGAGGGCTGGGAGGAGGAGTTAGCAAGCCGTGACGACAGCGTGACGGCTGTGACCCCGTGACCGAGCGGACGCTACTGCGCCTGCTCGGTGGGCCCAATGGATGCGGAAGATTGACGGAAGAGCCGAGGAACTTTTCCAGTCGGAAGTCGAGCCATTTTGGCTTCATGCGCCACTGAGCAACTCTCATAGGAATGAACGGGGCCCAGCCTCCAACGCTGTATCCAGTTATCTTAATACATCCATGCTTTAAATAAAAACATAAACTAAGTAAAACACGTACAGAAACAACGTAACGTCACGTGACAAACGTGTGACAACCGTCACTAACGTAACTTGCAAAACACAACAGCAGTCTCGAACACGGTCCTCCCGCTTGAAAGTCTTGTGTTTGTTTAATATGTTTCTGGTTATTTTGTATTATTTATGAAGCACTTTGTAACCCTGTTGGCCCAGTGAAAGGTGTTATATAAATAAAATTATTATTATTTTATTATTATGATACTGAATAAATGTATAAAATAAATATATAACATCAATTATTTTTCTTGTCTCTTTTTTGTTTGTATGATCTGTTGGTTGGCAGACAAGCTGTGTGTGAGTTAGGATAGCGTAATAAGCCCTTTGAAGAGACCATAGATAAACTCTAAATGGGTCAATAGGTCCAGAACATATTAATGACATTAAATAATATCAGCCTACAGTACATGAACAAACATATAAAACCTATATCATTTAAGACAGCACTCTATAGTTCTGTTATCCTGTCTACAACATACACCGCCTCTCGCTCTGGTTGACTTTATAAAACAGATCATAACACCACATTAATATCCAGAGTGAACAGGTGAAGCTGAACTGTCCTCTCGTTCAATAATCGGGCTGAGACAGTCAGCTCACTGAAATGGACATTAAAAAAACAGGTTGCAGCAAACCCTGTTGCACATCACAGCACATCCTACCTTCTCCATTCTGCATTTTGTCAGAAGACAAAGCTGGTACAGTTGTAGAAGTGGGCCATGGTGCTGCTAGGGCTAGAGGCGATGGGATTACCCAGGGTAAAAATAGAATAGGGGCCCCATTACAGCACTTAAAGCAGAAGTGTCATGAAGCGGCACCCTCATGGTAATAGACCCGAGATCTTGTTCCAGTTTATCTCCAGTGCTGTTGCGTTAGAGATAAGGAGAGGAAACCTTAACTGACTTTTCTCAAGTCTTGAATGGTAGTTTCTTGTATTTTCCGTGTTCTACAGTAGCAATATGTGATTTTTTTTTTCATATTATGACACTAAATGAAGCTCTAGCGAAAGTTCAGTCAGGAAGACATGCTTCAGCCAGTGCTTTATTTCTCATACATCCTGCCATTCACTCCTCTCACACACACACACTCACTCATAATTTTCTTGCTGTCATTTGAGGGTTTGGGGCTGTCCATTCTGATATCAGCTGGTCACATCCATCCAATAGCACTGGGACACACCTACATTGTCAGTCTATCATCTTGCTGCTGTCTCTTTTTAAATAAGATTCTCTCTCTGCCTTTAGTCTGTTCATGCTGCTGTTACACGCGACCCCTCCACCTCCCCTGACAATAGGCTCGTTGGAGACAAGCCAGGCCTGCGCAGAACCAATCACCGCCGATCGCCGCGCAACGTATGCCGGTTAGATCTGTGTCCGACTTGATGCCAACTCGCACGACGATAACCTCATTGAGGCGGCCGCAGTTTTTAGAGCCAGGCGCCGCAGTTGCTCTCCACCGACTGCAAGACCCAGGGCATTATGGGAAACGCCTGGCTGTTGCCTGATCAAAGAGCTGATTGGCTCTCAGTTTTGACAGCAACACCAACTGTAGTAGAAAGTCACAACTTTCTGTGTAATTATTTAACACTAGATTGTAGGATATTAGTCTCATGTTGTGCAATGAAGGTTTCATCTGTTCAACATATCTTGTGTGGTTGATAATTATTATAGTAATGAAGGTTATTTATATATAACACTTATCAAAACGAGGGCTCATTTTGTGCTTTACAAAGCGGACATACAAATAATAAAGGATAGAATCCAATGCCAGATACATGCACATTTCCACATAGATTTACAAACAAATATAAATAAATCCCAGCGTGGTCTGAAAACTGCAAATGGCCTACAGATCGGATCTAACAGGAAGTAACTCTTTCTATGACTTCCTGTAAATTCTTTGAAGGCTGCTGGAAACGGCTAGAAACTGTCCGACTTGACCGCAGCTCTTTGTCCCCGCCCCCTGCTGCTGCTGCCGCCTGATCTCGTCGTTCTACTTTCCAGGCGAGGCGCAGTTCATTTCCAATGAGCCTGATATGTCTGTGTGGCCGATAGTGACGGCTTTAGGCGTCAGCAGAGAACTTGTACATGTGCTCCATTCTACGATTGTAGAACCAACTGTCTCATAACCATGTGTGGAAACCTGAATCAGAGACGAATGCTAACGCTACATGGTATAATGAATCTATCATTTTCAAAGAAGATGAATTTGCATGCATATATAAAATATCACCATAATCAACTACTGATAAAAGTGTCGCTTGAATACATTTTTTCCTTGCAGCAAAATAAAACAGTATTTGAAACCTGACTTCACCACGACACTCGATATGATGTTTGAAAGACTGAGAGGATCTGTTCATGACGGAATAGATTCAACAAGCTAATTGGTCAAGAAGGCATTGTATGGAAGTTTTTATTGGACTTAATTAGTTGTAATCCACAGAAGACAATCCCCAAAAGTGTACTATGATTTCCAAATATTTCACTATCCACAAACATGTATTTTTGTATTTGTGTTGTGTAAAGTCATATCCACAAAAATAAACGGCGATTTGCAAATACGCATAACTTACTCTGTAAATACATATTTTAAGGTTTACATGTAAAGTGATATATACGCATTTGTGCATCTATTTCTACACGTGGATTGATATTTGCGCATTTGCATATCGCTTCCTGTGGATTTATTGGCCACATGACATTTGTAACTTACCCCTGCTTGTTTACAGAATTTTGTCCGATTCGTACCGCAGCAGATCTGTAGATAAGAGTTGTAATCCATAGAAGACAATTCACAAATGTGTTCCATGATCTACAGATATTTCACTACCCACAACCGTATTTTTGTATTTGTGTTGTGTAAAGTCACATCCACAAAAATACAGGTCGATTTTCAAATAAGCATAACTTACTCTGTAAATACCTATTTTAATTCCACATAAAAATGTTATAGGTTTACATGTAAAATGATCTGCACTGGTACGAATCGGACAACATTCCATATACAAACAGGTTACAAATGTCATGTGGCCCCTAAATGCACAGGAAGCAATCTGCAAATGCGCAAATAGCATTCCACGTGTAGAAATAGATGCACAAATACTAAATATAATGCTGTTATCTGTTGCAGTGGTAACAGAGTAGTGAAATTACAGCCATCCCTGTGTGTGTTTCTCTGTAGATAGGATGCACCATGTACAACACGGGGAAGCACGTGTCCCTACGGCCAGACAAATCCCACCTGGTGAACATCTCCGGGGGCCCTCTGGGCTACAGCTACAGGCTGGAGGAGGTCCGTCTCCACTTTGGGAGCGAGGACTCCACGGGTTCAGAGCACCTGCTCAATGGACAGGGCTTTCCTGGAGAGGTAAGAACACACACACATACACATACAAACCCATCTACATAGGCAGAAGCGCAGTGAATACTACCAGGATGATAAGATCATTGCTGATAGCAAACGGAGACATAATGACGACATGATTGTTATCGCACACATAAAACAGTAAAATGCACCCACACAGAGCAAGTTGTGAATCTCTCATTAAGAGTAAAACTTTTTCATATGTGAGCACTCTTGATCTCAAAGCTTGTTATCCACATTGAAATCAATCCAAACTTGTGGTTGTCAAGATTGTTTTCTTGTCTCTGTGGAGATTCATTGAGCTTTTCTGTCTTCAACTCCCGTTTTGTAAATGCACTCATGTCCAGAGAGACACACAGTGATGTTAAAAAGGAAGCTGTGAAGCTTGACATGCTTCTCCCTCTTATTATGCAGATTGGGTTTGGGTTTCTACATCTGTTCTGGAGGAAGAGCTAATCTCAGAGGTTGAGTCGAAATTCGTCGGGCAGAGCAAAAGCACCACAACTACAGCCGAATTCATGTCAAGACAATTTGATCTATATAGCTCAAAACCACAAATTTACAATCTATACACCATATGAAACCCTCTGTCCTTGGACCCTCGCAGCAGATAAGGAACCCCCCACAATCTTTAATGGGTAAATAAGAACTGTAGCTAGTAACCGACGAGGCTAAGTTAATGAAGTCTATCATCAACACAGAATGTGGAAGTCAATCCACCTGGGCTAAATACTCTGGGTAACCGGTGGAAAACCTACCCCAACCCATAGATGTATAAAGTGAACTGGATACAGCGTTGGAGGCGGGGCCCTGTTCATTCCTATGATTCCAAAATGGCTCGACTTCTGACTGGAAAAGTACCCGGATCTTCCGGCGATCTTCCGCATCAATTGGGCCCACGGAACGGGCGCCGAAGCGTCCGCTCGGTCACATGGCTCGGTCACGGGTTCACAACCGTCACGCTGTCGTCACGGCTTGCTAACTCTGCCTCCCAGCCCTCACTCCGGCCTTGGTCTGGGTCTCATTCACATGAACGGAGGAAGGGAAATAACTCTGGATTCGCCCATTAGTGCATTTTACAACTCTTAGGACCTAATGATTTAAATAAGGACTATTAGAGTTTTCATACTGGGAAGTTGATTTACCTAAAATAAAATTATCCGCTGAGTTACAGATGTCTCTTTCCTAATGTAAGTCTATGGGAAAAAGTCTGTTTTAGGCCCAATGCATCACGTTGCGGACACAGAAGTTGCAGTACCGCCATGTGGCCACTCCGAAAGTTGGCATCAACAACCGGCGCTCTTCCTGGGGGCTTGGTCCAACCCCACATTTATGAAATGACCCAATCTGACGGGGACCCGAGCACAGTCAGACCCCATCCGAAATGTCGTGCACATACCTAACAGAACCTAATAGAGAAAGAACATCAACACCGGCAGCAGAATGGTGCACTACCAATTAACAAAGCTGAAAAGAGCAGTAATATTATAATAACTTCCTGAGAACGAATAAAAAGTCATAGAAACTAACTCCAAAACATTTTGTTTATGCTTCAAAGTCCTATTTTCACCTCCTTCATCAAAGCTGATACTCAGTATGCTTGATCCGTTTGGATCCAATCAGTATCCACTTGACACACAGACTCGACATCCTTGGCAGTAATGGATGGTTAGTTAGTTTATCATTAACAAGGACGCAGAAAGACTTTATGTATACTCCACTCTTAAAGCCTTGTACAGACAGCATTCAGCAAAATCAGTTCATTTCAATGGATGGTGCAGCAAATCGTTCATGATGGGTAGTTTCACATTGTCTTTTTTTGTTTTGAAGATTAAATCAATCAAAAAGGTACTGTTTGTAACTTCTTACACGTATAAACCGGGTCGGTGTCCCATGCGCACACTTGCGTGTGGCTACGCTGTTCCAACACGAGCTACATGGAAGCACCAAAACCGCAAAGTTATATCTAGTTATATTTGCAAAACAGTGTCAGCTCTTCCTGCTCCAGCCCCCGACCGCGGCCAGAAGACACAGGGTAGACCTTAGCTTTGGTCTCCAGGGCCGGAATCTCTGCTCCTCTGCCTGCCTGCTTGCCTTCACTCACACACCGCGCTCGTTCTCACACGCTCCACCTCTCACGTGCATGCACGCATACTACACACTGCAGAAGACGGAAGGCTGAAGCAGGAAAACACAGTATCAGCAGTGATTCATGGAGAGAGCTTCGGCTCTGCAGTGAGAAAAACGTTATCGTCCCCGACCAAAACTCCGGTGTCTCCCCTGTTCCCTCCGGCCGCGGTCGGGAGTCTGAGGCAGGAAAAGCCAACACTAGGATCAGCATTGATTCATGGAGAGACCTTCGTCTGGTCAGCTAACATTACTGCCAAGCAGCTGAAATATAGAGTGATATTGTGCTTTTAGCTGACGTGTGTGGCCTCACTGTTTTGACCGATGTTCGTTCATGTCTATGTAGAGTGAGCACAAGCACGAGCAACAGGACGCTGACTTTCGTTGACTTAACGGCCACAGGTGTCGCTGTTAACACGCAATTTCTGATTCTTACATAGAGTCCCTTTAATCAATACCATAAGTCAAACTCCAAAATATGAATTAGTTGCAGTCCTGCTGGAGTACCTCTGTGTCATTGTGTGTCTCTTTCAGGTCCAGTTGATCCATTATAACCAGGATCTGTATGCCAACTACACTGAGGCAGCTAAGAGCCCCCATGGCATCGCTGTGGTCTCCATCTTCATAAAGGTCAGCGAGTCCTTCTGGGAGCACCCGGAACCATCACCGAGGACCGATCAAGAAACAAATCCATTAGTAAAAAGATGGTTTAACTCATAACATAGCCTCTCAGTTGGATTATGCATTTTATATGTATACCACGGGGGCAGTGCGTGAGCGTGTGTGTGTGTGTGTGTGTGCGTGTGTGTGTGTGTGTGTGTGTCCGTGTTGTACTGTGGTTTGTGATGAATATGTGATCCCTCTCTCTCTTTGCCATCTCTCAGCTCTCTGAGAACTCCAACGCCTTCCTCAACCGCATGCTCAATAGAGACACCATCACCAGAATCAACTACAAGCGTGAGACACACACACACGCACACACACACACACACACCACACACATGTTTTGCGGTGTTTGCCTTCAGCTAGAATACATTCTTAATTTCATACAAATCAGTGCTACATTGCCAAATTCTGTTTTCCACCGTCTGCTGTGAAGTACGGCCCTCTGGAGAGTTCCTTCCTGTTAATGGGGCTAAACATAGCAAAGCTATGCAGCCACACACACACACACACACCCACGCACACACACAAACTTGTTTTTGTCACATAGGAGGACATCACATTGACTTCTATTAATTCTCTGGGGACATACACTAACCTAAACCAAGAGGCAGGACTTAACCTTAAAATTGAACGGTTTCCTGCCGGCTACTGTTTGTCCATAAACGTGAGGTGAGTCCCCATAATGTGACTGTCCTTAATTAATACAACACACACACACACACACACACACGCACACACACACACGCACACACACACACACACACACACACTGCTCCAGCATATTTCTGTTTTTTCTCAGGCAAATCATTCCTTTTAATTGTTAATTGGTCCAAACATTAAAGATGTATACCCTGATGCAATACTCTACATAAACCACACACAGTATGCTCTTCTTTCTTTGACAGTGAACACAACACACTGCATCACCTCAACCCCCTCTCTCTCTCTCTCTCTCTCTCTCTCTCTCTCTCTAGATGATGCGTTCTTATTAATGGGCCTGAACATAGGTGAACTTTATCCCGACACCACGCGTTACATCACCTACGAGGGCTCCATCACCATCCCCCCCTGCTACGAGACGTCCACGTGGATACTCATCAACAAGCCGGTCTACGTGACACAGATGCAGGTACGCCAGTGAAAGGATAAGTAAATGTGACATGCAACAAGCATTCTGTTGATCGGGGCGGAAGTGTGATTTCTTATTTCCTGGAAGGGCACAAACAGCTTTGAATAGTAAATTACGACTTCATAACCTGTAACTGAAAGCATCTACTTTAGCCTAAGTGGTTTAGATAGCATAGGCTGTGTTGTAACAGTAATGTCGTGAAATGCAGTGCATATACACAGAGCACCCGCTTTTGACTCTGAGTAGTCTCCAAGGTCTAAAAACATGCTCTTCTTCTTCTTCTTCTGTGTCTGTTTGAAACAGTAAGGATTAGGGATGTTAATAATGAACCGTTAACCGACATTAAGCATTTTAACCGATTAACGCTATCGGTTAAAACGGTTAAAAGAAATGTTCATAATTATTTAAAAAGCTGTGGAAAAAAACGTCAATTTAAGGAGAAAAGCTGATCCACCTTAAGAGGCGGAGCCGGCGTTACAGATACAGTAAGTTGGCTCCCGTCTATCAAACCCCCAGGAAGAGCGCTGGTCGTTGATCCCAACTTTCGTAGTGGCCAAACGGCGGTACTGCAACTTCCATGTCAGTCACATGATGCCATTGGGCCCAAAAATACTTTTTCTCATAGACTTACATTGGGAAAGAGACGTCTGTAACTCAGCAGATCATTTTTTTAAGCTGAATCAACTCCCCCGTACGAACACTCTAATAGCCCTTATTTAAAATATTAAGTTTTTAAAGTTGTAAAACGCACTAATAGCTGAATCCAGAGTTATTTCCCTTCCTCCTTTCATGTGAGTGAGACCCAGACCGAGGCTTGAGCACAAGCCGTGACGACAGCGTGACATTAGGACCCCCTAAACGAGTCATTTGACCGAACGGACGCTACTCCACCAACCATCTTGGACGCTACTCCGCCAAGATCCAAACGGAACTCGAGCCATTTAGGCTTCATGCGCCAATGAGTAACTCTTGTATGAATGACCGGGGGCCCCGCTTCCAACGCTGTATCCGGTTCTCTTCATACATCCATGGCTTGAGCTGAGGAGATGTAGCTTTATAGCATTTATTCACCGACAAATAAACTGTACAAACACTGTCTGCTACACCTACGTTCACAATACCCACCAACACCAACAAAATGCACATCACCACCGCCACAAACACACGGTCTGTCGGAAACTCCCTGAAGTTACGCCGCGCTGACAGAGCGTATGTGTGTGGCTACAGCGGGCACACTCTCTATCACACTCTCTATCGTCCGGACAGACGGAGTGTCGTTACGCCGGGCAGACACACAGCGGACAACCTGCTAAACTAAACTAAATGTGCGGTGGAGACTTTTACTGGGAATGTGGCTGCATGCTAAATCAACGCTCCCGGACGGTGAACTGGGGACTCCGTTGTCTGTTGTCCTCATACATTTCAGCTGGTGCACTGCTGCATGTGAGGCACAAATCTTGTTGGTTAATAATTGGTTAACGAGGTTCGGTTATCGGTTAAGACAATTTTTCAAAATTGGCATCCCCAGTAAGAATGGAGTAGATTTAGTAGGTGATGTAAAACATATCATCATCTGCAAAAAATCTGCACATCATGTTGTACCTTGGTTCTGACCAGAAAGCCTTTTTTATGTCACTGAAGAGCAGCTGGATGGATGAGATTCAAACCACAGGAAGCTCGCCCGCCCAAAGTGCAACACATTTACAATCCGGCGCGACACTCACCTGCATGCTTCAGTGTGATCAACTCCCACACACACCATCTGCCTTTTACTCTCACTGTATTTACTCCTGCTCTCAGCCATCCTCTGATCTCAACAATCTTTCTTCTTCATTCCCTCTTTTACTTCTCTATTTCAGCAGCTCTTTTAGATTTGCTCCACCCTCTAATTTTCTTGGCCTTCTATCCTTCCTCCCTTACCTCTCCATCTATTCATTCCTCTCTCCTCCCTCGTTCTGCACCGACTGTGGTGACATATACAGGTTTTCATTTGTTGAAGGGAACTCCACCGATTTTACGGGTGCCTTTCAACAGATGCCTTTTTATTGCCTGGCGTGGATGTATTAATGATAAGATAAGGTCAAAGATGGCATCCCATTCGGTCCTCTTGCTTCCTCTTGCTTCCTCCCACTTCCGAAATGTTTGGAACAGAGCATGTGCACGAGTCTTCAGCCGTGCCGCTTGAGAGACTTCCATTGTCTGAGCCGGCTGACTGAACTTGACTGACTTTCCAAATGTCATTGGACCGAATGGATAAAAAAGTAATTTCGCTGGGATTAACTGAACTGAGCTAAACCGAATTGTGTTAGTGAATTAAACAAGCTGAACCCAACCACCCACTCTCCTTTACCACCCCCATCTCCTCCACAGATGCACTCCCTGCGCCTCCTCAGCCAGAACGAGCCCTACAAGATCTTCCTGAGTATGAGCGACAACACCCGGCCCACCCAGCCTCTGCTGCAGCGCTGCATCCGGACCAACATCAACTTCAGCAAGCAGGGCCGAGACTGCCCCAACAACCGCGCCCTCCGCCCGCAGTACAGAGGTAATACGGAGGAGGGGAGGTTGTTGAATAAATAAAATAAAGCATTAAATATTCCATTCTGCCAGAAATGAATGCCAACTATGATTTATTTTTTTACACTTACCATCCCCTCAAAGCTAATTAGGGCAGTTTTTACATGCTCGTGCCAAGACTGGAAATATTCAAAGTCAGTTTTGCCGAACCTCTCCAGCTCATGGACCCTTATATACTCCCTTATAAACAACCAAGAAAACCTCCATTAAACCCAGTGGAGCTAATAAATCTCTTAACAAGAGCAATCATGTTTTTCTATCTCATCTACATTTGGACAAATGCTACACTCAAGAGCACCATAAGACTAGATTTTTCTTACGGCCACGCACCTGTCACGGAACAGGACGTGTTTCTTGGGGTGCTTTCACATTAGGGACCCGGGCCCGGATCCAAGTACACTTGTCCCCAAAGTCCAGTTCAATTGATTAGTGTGAACGCTCCGTACCGTACTCGGGCACGGTTCGTCGATCCGTACTCGAGTCTACCTGAAAAGGTGGTCTGGAGTACGGATCATGTGTACTCGGGTACGGTTTGCATCAGGTGTGAAAGCCAACCGTACCAAAACACGGAAGTGGACCGCTATTTAACATGAGTTACGTTAACTCAGGCGTAAGGTCAGGCTTTTTTCAACGCCGCCGGTCTCCTCCGAAATCTGTATACATACAAAATTGTTTCATATCTACAGTATGTCTGTATCTGCGCGCAGCATGAACCGATCTCATCCTCTGAACTGCACGGCCGTGGATCATACAGCAGGGGAAGGCAGGCGAGAGGTTTCTTAAAATATAGACAATAGTAGGCAATAGGGTCGGGCGATGTTTGTTAATTTATTCAACTAATTGAATGATCTGCCTCCAAAGAACGAGAGTCGCTCAGCTGCTCGGCGGGCAGAGAGAGAGACAGCGCTAAACACTAAACAGTGTATAGAGTCGGCATATTTTCACCGCAAACTCTGTGAAATAAGAGTTTATTTCAACCAAACCAGAGTTGGTGATATTTGGAAAGACTAACAATCGTACTCGGGCACGGTATGGATCAATCCTACCTAATGTGAAAGCGCCCTTGGAGACATTGTGTTTTTTTAACATTTCAATTCAGAACGTCGATGATCCGACAGCAAAGCCCACCCAGCCATACTTTGGCCACACTCTTTGAAATAAAGGCAGTGCATAATGTTGGCCGTTTACAGGTTTAGACATCTTAACCAGGGACCAGCGGGGAGGCAGGCGGTGGAGCGGTGCTCCGCCGGTGATGCCGGACTGGGCTGGGCCGTTGAGGGACAGGTGTAAATGGACACCGCGGCATATTTCTCATACTTCTTTCTTTCTACTTCTCCAATTTGCACATTTTTAACCATATTTAATGTGTTAACCTGTAGCCAAGATTTTAGAAATATTGAGGTCGTGAGTCCAAAATCCCCCCAGTAAGATACACCGATCAGCCATAACATTAAGACAGCACGGGAACCCTGACCGCGCTGCTGTTTCTTGATCTTGAGGGTCACCTATGGGGGCAGCCCAACCTGTCATCCATGAGCTCACCTGCTAACTTCTGTTTACATAGAAACTAGATTTGTTTGGCTTTGAATAAAACTTCTACTATGGTATTGGTTCAGTGTGGCGGTAAAGACTCAGAAGTGTGGGACAGGCGCATTTAGATGAAAATATCATACAAATGATTTGTAAACAAAATAATACTTTGAATATGGTGTTAAGTAATAGGTATATGAAACAATTCAATTTGAAATAATGTCATGTTATAATTGAATTAGCTCATTGTATGTATCTCAACATTGTGAAAAGAAAAGTGGTGTTTGGATCCACAAAATGCTTCATACATTTTATGAAATCACATTATTTAGTAATTATTTATTTTTTTACGTCAAGCTGGGTAATAACACTGTACTTATATTTAGCAAGCACTGCGCTACAAATCTAAACATAAATCCAAAATGTCATTGTTGGGACTTAAAAATGCCCGTAGCTGCAGAAAGTACATACGGCCCTGATGCTACTGTTCACACAGTCAAGCCCAGACAAACCAAAGACGGACACGTCTGTCAGCTGCAGGCTAAAGATACTGAAAATAACCTGAATAAAGTGTATACTTTAGCATCAAAAAATGGAGAATCTCCTTTGATTTAATGTTCAAACATTATATTTCAAAGTACTGAATTGAAAAATAGACCACTGTAAAAAAAAAAATAAAAAAAATACCTCCTAATGTATTAAAGGTCCCATATTGTAAATTGTACGTTGTACGTTAATAGCCCGGCTGAACTTGGTTACATGGGCCAACTGCTCTTCTTCTGAAAGCAATCAGTCAGATTATTCATTCCCACACTATTTTCGTGAACAGTACACAAAATCTTTGTTAAAGGTCCCATATTGTAAAAAGTGACATTTTCATGGCTTTTATATTATAAAGCAGGTTTAAGTTCTATATAAATACTGTTAAACTATCAAAATGCTCAATACATGGAGAAATACACACAGCCCGTATTCAGAAACTGTGCGTTTGAAACAAGCCCTCTGGATTTCTGTCCATTTGTGATGTCACAAATATACAATATTTAGAACATTACGCGGTTTTAAACGTTAAAATTCTAAATGTGTCCCAGTTTATTTCCTGTTGCAGTGTATGAAAATAACATCAGCTGAAAGGAAGTAAACATGGACCCAAACTGTTGCCTAACAACGCAATTCTGTTGCAATGTACTAAAATGGAGCGTATCATAAAAGAAGGTAAATACAGCTATATCCAAGCAGACAGTATGAGGAAAAATAAAATGTTTTTTGAACATTATAGCATGTAAACATGTTCTAATAGAAACACAAAATACACTTATGAACCTGAAAATAAGCACGATATGGGACCTTTAAGCTTAAAAAAAAAACATCTGCAGTGGTGTAAAACAGTGAGGACATGCAGGAAATGAGTAGATTCTACGGTTTGACTTTTCACTGCCATCAGAAGACAGGAGGGAGTGCATTTTGCAGGTTTAAATCTGCATTTTACATGAGCTTACAGCTGTGCCTTCTGTCTGTGTGAAATATATTAGTGCATTCAGACTGCGAGCAGCAGCAGGGAGAGACATTAATGGTTAATCCTTAAAGGTCTGAATCTGAAATAGGTTCAGGTACAAGTATAGAGATACAGCTGATCATTAAAGCTGCCTCGGGCAGGGAAGGAAGGTTGACTAAGCATGCCTTTATGTCAGCGGTGTCTTGAGAATGTGAAAATAGAGAATGAAACAGAGAGGGAGATCTCAAAAAGAAGAGTGAGAAACATATGGAAATAAAAAAAACAAATGTATATGTGTGGGAGTGCATTGTCTGTTTGTGCAGATTTAAAACTGAGGGTGCGTGGGTGAGCTGGTTGGCGTTAAAGAGAAAGCTGATGCATCATACACGCACACACAACAAACGTGGACGTGTCACGCAGAGAGTGTGGGAGTCCTCGTATCCTCTCAGTGCTCGGCGCTCCCTGAATATATCTTTGTTATCGATCCGGTCGAGCCCAGCATGCTCTCCACAACATCAAATGGATTCTGTGGCCTCTGCTTCCCTTTGATAATGGCTTGTTACAGTACAGATCTCCAACAGGAGTTTGTGTATTCACGGTCAGAGCACAGAAAACACAGTGTCTGAAACCTCTTTGAGCCAACAGTGTTAGACTTGATGGAAAGAAAAAAGGACAGGACATTTGCAGTAATAACATGTGGACCTAATTGAAGGTGAGACTTTGATGTAAAAATGTTCAGTTTTATCACACGGCTCTGGCTACAGCAGCATTCTAAAGTAGATGATTTACACAGAGACAACGCCCTGTGTATTTGCAACTCAAAACAAAGTGTTGTATCAAATAAAACACCCAGGTTTCTTGCAGCTGGTTTGATATTTACTGAGAGGGAATCAAGACTGTCTTGTAAATTGGTGTTGTGACTGACGGGGCCAAAGAATTTGGTTGTGGGACTACTTTATTGCAGGGGTCAAAGGGTTGCGTGCTGGGGCCTCACGTTTGGTCAAGGTAGGGGGTGTGCTGAGTAGGCCTGTAGAGGTGGAGGGGGAGAGGGGGGGTATCAGGCAGGGGTGCTCTCTCTCTGTACAGCTGTACACTCTGGCTATTGAACTGTTGCTAGTGATGGTGCAAAAGAGGATGCAAGGGGCGAGAGTGGTAGAGCTAGGTTTCCGCTTATGCGGATGACATCTCAGTCTTAGTTAAAGATGGGCAGGATGTACAGGCTTTGGAGAGTAGCCTTCAGGTTTATGAGAGAGCTTCTTCAGCTAGAGTTAACTGGGGAAGAGTGAGGCTTCGTTATGTACAAAGGCAGAACATTACTATTGCCTGGGCAGCTGCAGTTGGGTAGAGAGGGGCTGAAGGTGTTAAGTGTGTGCCTGGGCTCGGAGGGCTGGGTTAAGAAGAAGAACATATCATATATCATATCGAGGGTGGGTGCTCATTGTAAATAACCTGGCAGCAGCATCCTTGTGGCATCGGCTGGCTGTAATGGTTCCTCCTCGGGGTCTTCTGCAAGAGGTCCAGAAGACGCTAGTGTACTTCTTCTGGTCGGGGCACCACTGGCTCAAGGCTGCTGTCCTGTATTTACCAGCACAGGACGGAGGGCCAGGAGCCTGGTGGAGCTTGAAAGCAGAGCAGCTGCCTTTAGACTCCAGGCAGCACAACGGTTGCTGTACAGGTCCGACGTGTGCTGGTGGGGAGTTGGCGCAGGCATTGCTGAGGAAGGCTGGCGTTTTAGGGCTGGACCAGCAGTATTTCCTGATAACCCATGAAGGTCTGAGCATTGCGGAGCTTCCTGCTTTCCATGGAGAGACGTTGAAGGCGTGGTCACTCTTTAACACTACACTGAGAGGGGTTATGGAGCCAGCAACATGGGTATGAGAAAACCACTCTATGCAGACGGGCACTGTCAGCAATCGCATAACGACAGGTGGTATCACTACACTAGGCCACCTGAGGCAGGTGGGGACAGGGGGGTGGAAGACCCCGCAGGACCTGGCACAACAGACTGGGCTGAAATCACTGAGACTGCTGGAGAAGCTGAAGGGAGAGGTGTTGCACTTTTTCAATCAGCCATGGGGGGGAGGCGCCTTCCTGTTTCCTCTCCGTGGATGTGGTCACCCTGACAAGTGACTGGCAGGAAGAGCGTGGGCAGCTGCTGACCTTTGCCACTCTGAGCCTGGGTAGGTTTGGGGAGATGAAGGGGAAGGTGCTTTATGCTGCACTGGTGAAGATCAGGAAACTGAGGGCCCTGCAGGAGGTGAGGGAACATCAGTGGCATTGGAGTTCTGGGTGGGCAGAGCATGGCAGGGTTCAGGCGAAGGGTGCTTTATAAGCTTCCTCTCCAAAAGAGGTCAGGAGTGGAGGGTTATACATGGGGCCCTGGCAACAAACACTTTCCTGATAAAGGTTGACTCAAATGTGGGTGGGTGGGGGGGATGACCTTTTTGTAACATGCCTGAGACTGTCATGCATGTGTTTGTTCAATGTAACCGTGTTGCAGCTGTGCTTGATGTTTCGAATGTACTCTGTGGTAAGCTGGGGGAGGTTTTCTCTGTGGATCTGGGATCCATGTACTCATTCAGAAAGAGGGCAACATGTGTGCTGCTAAACTTCCTGTTTTGTCACATGGCTGACCAGGAGGAACCAGGTGAAGGGGAGTGGGCCTGTCGACCCAGTGTTGATGTTCAGACCAGTGGGACAGAATATGCATACTGGTTAATGACATTGTGGGATTTCAGAAATGTGTGGGGTTTAGAAGGGGCAGTGTGTACTGTTGGGGAGGGGGGGGGCTTGACTATATATATGTAAACTGTTACAAGCTAATGGGTTTGCATTGTAGGAAACTGCTTGCTATGGTTTTGTGTATTGCAAATTGGGTATGGTTGGTATGTGGACTGGTTTGCTCTGTGATGGCAAACAGTGATTTTGTGTTTTGTTGGTAATCTAGAGGGTTGGGTTGGTGGGAGATTTGGGGTTTTTAGAGTTTATTTATTAATTTAGCAGGGACTGAGCACATTAATCAACATTTGGAATAATGTGCCAGAGTTAGCTAAAAAGCTAATTTCTTTCTGTAGTCCCAGGGCAGGTTATTACAAATTAGAAATATTATCAATGCAATGCTTCATCGAGCACTACGGACTTTAAACTTTAGACTTTATTGTCCCACAGGGGGAAATTCTCTTCCACAGCACTGTATTTGTCAGACACCAACACACACAATAACACAGTAACAGTAATACAACAGCGACAACAACAGAAAATAATGGACAGCAGTACACACTCAGACCTATTCAACGACGCCTGTTGTTTAAGGTGGCTATGACTGCAGGTATAAAGCTTTTCCCAAAGCGAGCCCTATTGCACCTCAGTGTTCTGTACCGCTGTCCGGAGCGGGGCATTTTGGTAAGGTGGTTTATTGAGTTGGTGTGTGATGTCCTGTGCTATTGAGATTACATTGCGTGCAATGGCTTTGTTGTTGAGTTCTGTGAGGTTGGGTGTGGAGAGACCAATTATCCTGGCAGCAGTGGCGGTCATGCGTGTGAGTTTTGCCCGGTTAGTGACGGATTACATGTTAAAAAAGCAGGTGGAACAGTAGAGTAGGATGTGCTGATAATGCTCTGGTACAGCAGTAGGAGGAGATGGGGGGGGGGGCAACATAAAGTCCTTTAAGTTTGCGGATGACTTATAATCTTTGATGGCTCCTTTTTTGAATGTCATTGGTGTGTTGGTTAAACCTGAGTTCATTGTCCAGGTTTGGTATCATTGATGGGGGTATACGCTATGGTTCTGAAGGAGAAGCTTTGGGCCAGCTCCTCGACTGAGTTTATAAAGAATTTGTTAAAAGTACTTGCTATCATGTCAGGATCTTGGGTCACTTTAAGTTCAGGTTCCTTTGTTCTCTGATCATTATTTCTTTCAGTTAATTTATTAAGATTTTTCCAGATCAGTTTCCCCATTACCCATCAATTACTCCAATAAAACAATCAGCTTTAGCTTTCCTTATATTCCTCACTACCTTATTTCGAAGGGATGTAAAAATATCATTATTATGACCTGATTTAAGTGCTCTTTTCAGTGCAGAATCTCACTCTTTCATCATTCTTTCGTCATTGAGCCATAGTAAAGTGCTCTTTTCTCTAGGTTTGTATTGCACCTTTGTGGTAAAGGATGATATTACTTTGTTCATGGTTGTCAAAAAAAGTATTGCAGCTGTTCTCAGCGTCTCAACTGGACAGATGATTAGACCAATCAATTTGTTTTAGAGCAGTTTCAAAATGATTGGAATCCTCTGGAAGTAGTGTTTAGTTCTGATAGTGTTTCAGTAATGTGATATTATGGTCAGATTAACCAGTTTAGCAGGTTATGAGATTTTGTAATTCTCTCAGGTTTGTTTGTGAACATCAGGTCAGTTTGCATCTGGGAGGAATTGGTTACTCTTGTTGGACCTCGCACCAGTTGAGTAAGATTGAACTGGTCTGTTATCTCCTGTTTTTTATCTGATTTTTATCTAAATTTATGTTAAAATCACCTGTAAGTATTAGTTTTTGCCATTGCATTCTTTAAGAATGCTGTGTAGATGTTCATAAAACAGATCGTTACATGATAGTGGTCGATGTAAACAAACAACAATGAAAGATATTTCTGGAGACAGTCAGACATTCAACCAAATGCATTCCAGATCTGTTTCATGTGACCTTTCAATGAGACTGCATTTGATTGTCTCTCTCACATAGATTAACAATCCTCCTCCTCTACCCTTGTTTCTGTCCCTCCTAAACACATTGTACGCAGAGACATTGAAAGCAGCCGTAGGAGAACGGTTGTTTAGCCATGTTTCCAAGATGCCGGGTGTAGTGATGATGATGATGATGACCGAAAGACAAAGAATACTGAAACATGCAAATGGTGATGAAATTATTCCTTAATTCTTGAGACTTCTTCCAGAAACCGCATGTGACCTCAGGGGGGCACAGAGTGGTGAGACGGTTAATTTATGACCAGCCTGGTTAAGCTCACAGAGGAGAAACAAAACAAAACTTAGTACCCATTCTGACCATTAAAGTCTGTTTATTGAAGTACGGGTTAAAGACCCTGATATCTGTTTTTCTTCCCCAAGACTCAGAGTAGAGGTGAAGCCAGTAAGACTTTACAAACTGATGATTAGAATCAGAACGAAACTAATTCTGTCATTAAAATGTAATTAATATGCTATGTTTAACTAACCTTTAACGTGGATTGTAGCACATTTGGTTTTGAATGATTAATGTTGTAAATAAATAAATGAATGAATAAATAAATAAATACATTAATCAATAAATAAAAAATAAAATAAGTAATAATAATAAATAAAATGATAAATACCAGTAATGGTGGGCCAAACGGTTGGGATGAGAGTACTCAAATATTAACAGTTAATGCATACTGTATAGGGGTGCACTGATGCCACTTTTTTCAGATCGAGTACAAGTACAAGTACTTACATTTGGGTACTCGCCGATACCGAGTACCGATACGAGTACTTCTCTGTGCAAAAGACCCTCGTTAACAGCCAGCTGGAGGGTGTGAGCGACACACGGCAGGCTGGGGAGTCCCGCATACGAGGCGGTGCGCCGCCACCGGCTGTAGGTCGGCTTGGAAAGGCTCGGGACGAAGGTGGCTGGCGGCCGCAGCTTTACAGCGCTCCCCGCCCAAACCTCAAAGGACTCGCTGTGCCCTCTCTCCCCGCCGGGGAGGGACGAGGCCCCCTGCTCCCGGTGTGACTGTCAACCGGGGCGGACTGTCCTCAGTGCGCCTCAACCGCGTCGTGCCCCCAGGGCGGGGTTCGGCCCACGTAAAAGGCATTAGGGGTCTGCGGCGGAATGGCAACCCACCCGACCTGTCTTGAAATACGGACCAAGGAGGCTAATGTACGCGCGAGTCAGAGAATGCAAGCAAAACCCCGTGGCGCAATGAAAGTAAGGGCCGGTGTGCCATGGCTCAGGTGGGATCCCGAACCAGCGGGGTCGGGTGCACCACTGGTCCGTCTTGCCTGCAACGTCGGGGAGGTGGAGTGTGAGGACCCGAAAGATGGTGACGAGAGGTTAACGTCACGCTGCCGTAAAGTGGTAACGGTGCCGTTGTATCGGAGCCGTTTCGCAAGTATGAGTACATGAGCACAGTATCGGACCCGATACCCGATACTGGTATCGGTATCGGTGCATCCCTAATACTGTATCTTAAATAGGCATCATAAAAGAAACAGCAGCTGTCTCTAATATCTAATGAGATCATTTGTTAAGTAACATGACAGAGGATGGAATAAAAGATCTCTTAAAGATGTTTCTCTTAGCTGTGGGTACCCTGTACCGTCGTCCCGAGGGGTGTTTTTCATATTCATTAAACAGAGGGTGCAAAGGGTCCTGAACTATTAATGTTGCTTTCCCCCTGGTCTGTGTATTGTAGAGCTCCACCAGCTGTCTCCGGGGGTTCCCTACAATCTTGCTGGCAGTGTTAACTATTTCTGCTTCTAGCCCCCAGATTTCCATACCAGCATGTGATGTTGTAGGAAACAATACTTTTCACTAGGCTGATGTAAACCATCCTCAGAACTTCTTTGCTCACATCAAAGCTATTTCATTTTCTTAAAAGAAACAATCTTTGAGTGTTCATTAAAATTTAAGTTGGTATCTAAAATCATTCCTAAATCTTTAAAACTACCTACCCTCTCTACAGCTTGGCCCTCAATTGTGATTGGCTGACACATTGGTTGCCCCGCCCCTACTGGTGACAACGAGTTCCTTAGTCTTGTTAGCGTTTATGAGCAAGGCACTCTCTTGACACCATTTTACAATAGATTGTTGATATGGTTAATGTAGGAACATTAAACTTTAAACATTAAACCCACCATGGCCATGTCATCTGCATACTTAAAGGTCCCATATTGTAAAAATTTACATTTTCATGGCTTTTATATTATAAAGCAGGTTTAAGTTCTATATAAATACTGTGAAAGTATTGAAACGCTCAATCCACAGAGAAATACACACAGCCCGTATTCAGAAACTGAGCTTTTGAAACAAGCTGTCAGGATTTCTGTCCATTTGTGATGTCACAAATCTACAATATTTAGACCATGTCACAGTTTTAAACGTAAACATTCTAAATGGGTCCCAGTTTATTTCCTGTTGCAGTGTATGTGAATGACATCAGCTGACAGGAAGTAAACATGGACCCAAGTTGTTGCCTAGTAACGCAATTTTGTTGCAATTCCATTGAAATGTACTAAAACGGAGTGTTTCAGACAGAGGGTAACAGCTATATTCAAGACAGCTAGACAAGCAGACATGAGGAAAATAATGTGTTTTTTAAACATTAAAGCATGTAAACATGTTCTAGTAGAAACCCAAAATACAAGTATGAACCTGAAAATGAGCATTATATGGGACCTTTAAAAGTCAAAGTTGCTGTCATAGATCTGCATTTCATTTATATACATAGAGAAAAGTACAGGAGATAAAACGCAACCTTGGGGCACCCCCATATTCAAAATGATTTCATCAGACATGGAGCCTCGTACAGAGACTCATTGGGGGGCGGTCAAATAAGAAGTCTTTGATCCACAATGCGAAGTGTCCGTTAATATCAAGTTTAAAAAGTCGATTTAATAAAATGTCAGTCCTGATGGTGTTAAAAGCCGAACTGAAGTCAATAAAATAAAATTCTGGCATAAGCCTCAGGATGCTGAATGCGTTTGGTGACCATGTGCAATAATGTTAATGTAGCATCCTCAGTGCCTCTCTATGCTTTATAGGCAAATTGTAGGTTGTCTATCTAACCATCGGGAGATGTTAGACGCCCCCAGTATAACCCTTTCCACGCACTTACATAACATGCTGATGAGAGCGATGGTCTGTAGTCATTAAGTGAGGAGGGGCGACTGCTTTCAGGCACTGGAATGATTGTGGATCTTTTCCATGAGAGTGGTACAACATGTTTATCAAGCAGACACTGGAATAATCTTGTAAACACATTTTTAAGTTGATAAATGCACCCAGCAATTGCTCTTCCTCTGAGACATTCTGGGCCTGGAGCTTTATGTGGCCATATTTTAGACTGCAAGACTGCCAGCTATCTCCACTTTAGTAAGTATGATAGGATCCCAGACTGGGCTACATACATTGTCAAGTATGTCCCCATGTCCCCATACTTAAAGGTCCCATATCGTGCTCATTTTCAGGTTCATACTTGTATTTTGTGTTTCTACTAGAACATGTTTACATGCTGTAATATTCAAAAAAAACTTTATTTTCCTCATACTGTCTATCTGAATATACCTGTATTTACCCTCAGTCTGAAACGCTCCATTTTAGTGCATTTCAACGGAATTGCAATGGAATTGCATTGCTAGGAAACAGCTTGGGTCCATGTTTACTTCCTGTAAACTGATGTTATTTACATACACTGCAACAGGAAATAAACTGGGACACATTTAGAATGTTTATGTTTAAAACCGTGTAATGGTCTAAATATTGTATATATGTGACATCACAAATGGACAGAAATCCTAACAGCTTGTTTCAAACGCACAATTTCTGAATACAGGCTGTGTGTATTTCTCCGTATATTGAGCGTTTTGATAGTTTAACAGTATTTATAAAGCACTTAAACCAGCTTTATAATATAAAAGACATGAAAATCTCACTTTTTACAATATGGGACCTTTAAGTTTCTCACCTTTTTCACATTGTAGGTAGTGGGTGTGGACCCCAATTTTAACTATTGTATATTTTGTTAAATAGTGCAAGGTACTGTACAATCTGAACCAGCAAACTAACTTGCAAAAACTGTTCAGCTTTTAAATGCAGTGAAAGAAAAAGTAGTCAGTCTACAAAATTTGCCTCTGAACTGATGTCGAAGCATAAAGAAGCATGAAATTGAAACACTCAAAGTAAAAATAACTTAAGTTACACTTAAAGGTACAATTGATAACGTTGATAACATTCAGCCACTAGATGTCTCCCTCTCCCTCCCCCCGTTCCATTGCATTCCCTTCACAACAAGTGGTTGCCATTTTGTTGCACAACCTGTATATCTTATGGTCGAGTGGAGTGACTCAGACAGACAGTCATGCCAACTGATGAATCTTTCATGGTAGAGTAATGAACATGATCATGTAGCTGTACATTAGCTATATATTTAGGTCACCAATAACGACTCTACAACCTCTACAACACTCTGCTCGCTGTAACCTGCTCCAATCAATCAGTGGACTTTATTAATACCATAGGAGTCTGCAGTATATTAACGTCACATTCCATATTTTGTAAGGAATAAAGTCTGTCGAATGGTGAACACATATAGTATGTGTCTGGACAGACTGGGATAAATCAGGCTTTAGTAACTGGCTTATTTCAAAGGGATCTTCAGCTGCCTTCATCTTTTCTGGGAGGATAATAATATTAGGCAACTTGACTTTCTCAGTGATGTTAGCTACTGAATCATTAGCAAAAAAGCTCAGTATACAGACATAGACAACATATTCTAAAAACAATAGCTGGGGTAATCCCAGTTCACAGTTTGCTTATAACTGTGCATGGACTCGCATAGAGTTGCAAATCTTTTCTCAGACACAGATGTATCATTACAAAGACTGTGCAACACTCACCCCTCATACTGTCTGCCTCAGGTTAATTGAGGCCGTCTTTGTTGTGAACACTTCAAACACTGAAATAGCTTATTTATTAGCCCCCGGGCTGTCTTTGCATTCAGTTGCTAACCCTCACCTGCAGGCAAAGCAGTCGAGCACTGCTGCATTGCTTCTCCGTGGAAGCGATGATGGCAGATGATCAAACAGCTGAAATAACATTGAAATAAAAATGATGACTGATGTGAAGCCAAAGTTTTGGAAGCACCCAGAGGAATGAAGTGCCTCACGCGTTGCGACCAGTCAGACTCTCAGTCAGAGAGAAGGAGAGGAGATACAGGAGAGCGGTGGTGGTGAGAGGATCCCTGGTGGCAAATAAAGACTTCTTTTCAATCTCTCTCCTTCGCAGGCTTATTCACTCTGAATTTCTCCTCTTCTCTCTCTCTCTCAGTTCATTCTTCTCTTACTCATACTTTCAACTATGTTCTTCCGGTCCCTCGAGTTTGCTCCGGTTTTTCTCTGTTAGTTACATTGTTAGTGGCACTGTTATAGCTTTTGGCCCTGACACGCCAAGTTGCCCTCAACGATCGACTTTGATTGATTAACACATTTTGTGTCTTCTGTTAAAAGTTGCATTTAATCACTACAGCTGATCAGCTGTTCATCTACATACAAGTATGTTGTGTACCTGTGTGACAATACCTGCTCAAAAGTCTTTATTTATACTCCTGAAGCCAGTGCAAAATGAAAAACTAACTAACCCTAACCCTAACCCTTAAAGCTGCAGTAGGCGAGATTGGAGCATATATGATTAAAAAAGTTATTTTTATAAAACGGTCGCTATATCGTGACAGTAGTACATGAAACAGGTAACCTGAAAAAAAAAAAAACATGTGCTTCTGTGTCCTCCGGTGTCCTCCGGAAAACAAGCAGTCAGAGCTGATTTGAGGTCTGCTGTCTAGCTGCCGTCTATGAGAGCCGACTGTCAATCACTCGCGAACTCCGACCAAACGGTCAAGCTAGGCAGCGCTGATCAAATATGTATCAATATTATGTTATGTTAATGCCTATTTCTATCCTCAAATGTTTTCAGAATCATCTTGTAGTGCACGGTTTAGCTGTTAAATGAGAAAGTTTGTGACCCGGCAGCCGTGTTGAGATCTCTTTGGGAATGCCCAAGCCCCCAGGAAGTGCACCGGTCGTAAATCCCAAATTTTGTAGTGGTCAAACGGCGGTACTGCAACTTCCGTGTCCGTCACGTGATGCCATTGGGCCCAAAAATACTTTTTCTCATAGACTTACATTGGAGACGTCTGTAACTCAGCCGATAATTTTTTTTTGAGGTGAATCAACTTCCCAGTACGAACACTCTAATAGTCCTTATTTAAAAAAAAAAAAAAAGTTTTTAAAGTTGTAAAATGAACTAATAGCCAAATCCAGAGTTATTTCCCTTCCTCCATTCATGTGAGTGAACCTCCAACGCTGTATCCAGCTCTCTTTATACATCCATGGTAATACCAAGCACTGTTCACATGACCGGAGCACAGCCAATAGGAACGCTCTCTCTCTCTGAAATGACCTGTGATTGGTCAAAGTCTCCTGTCACTGGCTAGATTTTCTAAAGCCTGAAAACAGAGCCATGAGGAGGAGCAGAAGTCTAGTTTTCTCTCAGAACACTTGAATTACAATATGCTGAAAGGCTATTATGGAATTTTTGCCCAATGATGCCAAAACACTGTTGCCTACTGAAGCTTTAAATGGTTTAGTCAGATGCTTTACTTTACTACAACAGATATTTCCTGTGTGGCAGCCTGAAAATACCCCTCACCACTGGATTTGGGTGACATACAGCTACTGTACCATCCAGAGGTCCAAAATGCAGTTGTAGTTCAGCTGATGCCAATTAGATAATTAGAAAATGTCTATAATTTTGTCAACCTGATTTTCCATATTGTAATTTTGGTCTATCTGTTGCATGTATGTCCGTCCTGGAAGAGGATCCCTCCTCTTTTGCTCTTCCTGAGTTCTTCCTCTAAACCAGGGGTCAGCTACCTTTACTATCAAAAGAGCCATTTTAGGCAAAAATGTTTTTAAAAAAAATCTGTCTGGAGCCGCAAAAAAAAATTGATCATTGTGATGAAGGTAACACAGTTTATAGTCTAAGTATATAGAATATAAGTCTAATGCAGTGAGGGCCAAAGTGAAAATGTACTACGGAGTATTAGGGCCAAATTGAGGGAAAAAACATCTGAGATTTCCAGAATAAAGTCATAATATTACGAGAATAAAGTCATAACTTTACGGGGGGAAAAAATCGCAATATTACGAGAATAAAGTCATAACTTAACGTAAAAAAGTCGTAATATTACGAAAATAAAGTCATAACTTTGCAGGGAAAAAAGTCATAATATTACGAGAAAAAAGTCATAACTTTAGGAGAAAAAAAAGTCGTAATATTACGAGAATAAAGTCATAACTTAACGGAAAAAGTCGTAATATTACGAGAATAAAGTCAGAACTTTATAAGAAAAAAGTCATAATATTACGAGAAAAAAGTCATAGCTTCACGAGAAAAAAGTCGTAATATTACGAAAATAAAGTCATAACTTTACGGGGAAAAAAGTCGTAATATTACGAGAAAAAAGTCATAACTTTAAGAGAAAAAAAATTCGTAATATTACGAGAATAAAGTCATAACTTAACGTAAAAAAGTCATAATATTACGAGAATAAAGTCATAAGTTTACGTGGAAAAAAGAAAATAACGCATAAAATTACTGCTTCATAATATTATGACTTTATTGTTGTAATATTATGACTTTTTTCTCGTAAAGTTATGACTTTATGATCAAAATCTCAGATTATTTTTTTTTCCTCAATGTTTGCCCTAATACTCTGTCGTACTATAGACCTACAAACAATGATAAATAAAAATGAAAATGTAAACAAAAAACAGTTATTCATTTCCATTTTAAAAAAATGTACAGGGAGCCAATGGAGAGGGGGCTAAAGAGCCGCAGGTTGCTGACGCCCTGATCTAAACTAAGGTTCTAAGTATCGAGGGTGTCCTATTCTGTACAGATTCTACAGGCAAATTTAGGCAAATTTGTCATTTGTGGGAATAAAGTGGCTGCATACAGCACACTCAAAAATGTATTTACTCACTGACTGGTTGGACATAATTGTATCACTTTTCCACTGTGAGTGCACGACAAACTTGCTTCGAGTTAGTAAATAGTTTGGAATTGGGACAGAGTTTTATTACTTTTTTTTCCGTCTATACCTTTGTCTCTCATTATCCTCTCCTCACGCAAACACTGTTTCTCGCTTTGTCTTTCTCTTCACAGCTTCTGAAACCCGACGGGCACCCCTTTTGTTCTGTTTTATTCCACCACTGCTATCCCATCAGTACTAATTATCTCCTTTCCTCCCTCTCTCCTCTCCTCTTCTCTTCTCTTTCCTCAGTGAATCAGTGGCTCCTGAAGTAGAAGATAAAAACCACGTCAAGCTGCAAGCGCCGCAGTGAGGATAAAAGCAGAAATCATT
Source organism: Sebastes umbrosus (assembly GCF_015220745.1). Lineage (NCBI taxonomy): Eukaryota > Metazoa > Chordata > Actinopteri > Perciformes > Sebastidae > Sebastes > Sebastes umbrosus. The sequence goes on along the minus strand of NC_051282.1, from coordinate 3,008,823 downwards.
CAAGTCTATTTCACACTGCCAAACCGTGCTGGGGCCTGCTGTCTGACCCCGAAGTGAACTAAAGGCAGCCTAACTAAACTGATCTCAGCTAAGCTCAACTGAACTGAACTTGTCTGCTGGCCTCCCCCACCCATCTACAATGTAAACACGACCGGTGGGCCGGCAACAGCGAGGCTGAAGACCACCCTTTGAGTTTTGAAATAGACCATAAGTAACCGGATGTCTACTCTCTACTGTGTTTTTCATTTGTTGTGTTAACTCACAGAGACTGGATATATTGGATATGTACAGACTCTCAATCATTTTCTTTGGCTGGTTTTCAGAGGGATAGATGTGTAATCTAAAAAGACCACAGTATGCTCTGTTAGTCTGCTCGTCCTTATTCAAATCCTGCCTATGAGGCAATTATGAAAATGATCATCCATCGACTGGAGGACTTATTACATTTCCATTGATGGTCTGAACCCCCGGCAACAAGGAAACACTGAGCTGTGGTATGATGAGAGATATGAAATCTGCTGCTTCTGAAATCTAATAGCTTACTATTTGATTTCAGAAACAGCAGCTTTTGTATCTCTCATCATACAGACGTTATACAGATGTTCAAAGAGAATGTGTCAGGTTATATAGCTGAAGGGAGAGACTGCAACCCTGACATGTTATAGACCTGAACACATGTATATCACTGGACATTGGAAAGGGACAGGTCACTCATTTTGCATGAGTTTTTTTTTACTTTATTATTATTATTATTATTATTTTTTACAATAGTTGTCTTTAAGGTATTTAATTAAAATGTGGTGACTGACAGAATTCCGATGGCATCAGGTCCCTACTTTGCACAGCAACATAAAAGGTATAGACCTCCCCCTCTGCAACTACAACAGCTAAAATAATCAATCAGAATTGTTCACACTACAGGCCTCATTCTATAAGGATGACTAATGCCGGGATCAGACTACACGATATCAGCCCTGATTATAGCCCGACACAACCGTCGTAGGGGATCGGGAACGATAAATGTGTGCGCAAAATCGATCCTCTTATCTCGTGTAGTGTGTCATAGTACACGACAACCGTCGCCACGTCTGGCACGCCCCCACGACCACCCCGAGGAAAAGTCTAGCCTGTTGGAATTTTTCGTCTCGACACTCCTAGTGTGTCATCTCCAACGACGTGTTCCTTTGCGTTGACCAATCAGGTGCTCTCTCCGGCACGCAGTCACAGTCAGGTCACTTGGTAATAAACAAGCATGGCGATAAAAGGAGGAGGGATGGAGAGTTTGCTGCTGTCGGGTGGGACAACCACACCGACGACAAATTCATTGAGTTGTGACAACTGTACCCCCTACTGCCTATTTGACGTTTTCGTCAAGGGAGTACCATGACAGAGTCAAAAAAGTCAAATGTTGGTGAGAAATAGCGGAAGCACTTCATCAACCAGGTGAGTAGATATGCTATGATATGCTTGCTATGCCGGCATATCCCCGTTCCTAATTGCGAGAATACGCTAAATTACCGTTACCCGAGCATTGACAGTTGCTCCAACCGCCTCCGCGATGACGTCTGAATTCGCGCATTATCGTGGTATACGAAGTGTCATGATTGGTTTGTGGTCATACGTGTAGTCGTGCCAGTCACCCAACCGAGACACTGCAAGAGTTTATGGCGCTGCGATCGTTAGATCTGACCATAGTGACCATCGTCAAATACAAAATATCGTGTAGTCTGATCCCGGCATAAATTGACTGTTCACTAAACTCCTCACCTAAGCAGCAATTGTCCAATCATAGCTTAACAACCATAACTAGGCACAACAGGCCTTTCAAGCTTTGAACTCGTCCATATGTGTTGAAGTAGTGTACGTGGATCTGTTGCCAGAGATACTCGGGAGGGTGGTGTCAAAACCAGAAATACAAGAGCACAGCAGATAAATGTAAGGATGGATTAAAGAGCGCCTGTCTGCTGCAGCGTTAGCATGCCCGGCTAACTAGTTAACTTTCTAAGTATACAGAAGTAAGCTAGTGTCATTTCCAAAGGCAAGGGGCATGTATAATTAGCTAATTACATTGCTCTATGCGGTTACAGATTATGTTAGGATGAGAACATCTGCTCTGTATGTGCCGTGTGAGGAACAGAAAGCTTGATAGGCGTAGCAACAGTAACTGAAGAGGGATGTCAATTAGTCATGAAAGGTGATGCAAGGTGAAATTGATGCTCACGTTAGCTGGAAGCAGCTTAAGCACTACAGTGTAATTTAAATGTCTAATTTCAAATACTATTTCAGGCACTTGGTCAAGTTGATGATTCAAACTACTGTTGTTGAAAGGAAATCACATCATTTTAGTCAGTCACCTTCAAACTGGGCTCAAATCCATAATGCAATTAAAAGATACAAAAATGGGTGAAATATTAAAGGTGCCTTCTTGTATGCAAACAAAGATTATGTTAACATTGTGTGTTTCTCACCAACTGTGGGTACAAATTCGCAAAAGGATTGCGTGGCTTTTGCAAACAAAAAGAAACTGACTGTGTGTTTCTCAAAGCATTATTTGGGGCAGAATTGTCCCCTTTCTATGCAAATGAGCCTCATTGCCAAAAACAGTCCAATTCACAGAGATCAGCGCTAATAAGCTACACGCAGTGAAATTATTAACGTCTTCAGAGAGTTGGTGGGAACTGAAGCACATTTAGTAGGGCTGTCACGCCTGCAGACTTTCCAGTGATCGTGGCAACATTGATTATTTTTTATTTTGTCCTCCGTTTCAAATCATGCCAGTCTGAAGATGTGCGTTTGAAAACACCAACAGCACTGAGAGACCTTGTTGGTCTGGACTTATAGCTCGTGGTCTGAACATTTCATTTTTCTTTGTCTCTCTCCATTGTCCTGCCTGCTGTGCCACAAAGGCAACATTTATACTTTGCCACCATAATTGCACTCAAGCTGCAAAACGTTGTGGCTGTGTTTGCGCTGTAGTGACATTAGCACGATATATCTTTTATGAATTGGACCTTGAGATGGGGCAGACAGTGGTTGCAATCCATTCTTTGTGAATTCGCCTTTGCGTATGCTTGAGGTCAAACAAATGTGATGAGTGAGTTTACTTCATCATAAAACATTGGCAAAGCCTGCATTAGTGCATTACCACCACATATAGATCAGTGGAATAGTAGGAAACCATTGGCAGGAATGTGTATTGCTCGTCTGCGTGCACAAGACAAATAAGACCCACAAAAACTGATAAATTGGCAAAATTAAAACATGTTTACACATCATTAGTAGTGTTAAATAGAACAAAATGATGGTTAAAAAAATGTATCATATTCTTCCATATTCATGACCAGCTATTGCAGCCCGTTTTCATTCCCAGGGCGTCAAATGCCAGCGCTTTGTCAAGTCGCTCGTCCTGTGATACCAGCTCACAATAGCGATGGTGGTGCTTTTTTATGTTCTGTAACTGTAGCATGAAAGCATGAAAGCATGATGGAATTAGCAAGCTAGGTAGCTAACTAGCCACCTGCTTACGGTGACCAGACTGTCCTGGTTTGTCCAGGACTGTCCTGGTTTCAAGCTGACGTGTCCCGAGTCCTGACAAATATCTGTAAAACACTACAAAATGTCCCGGTTTTCAACAGTCGCTAACAAATTGTCCCGGTTTTCACTACAATTAAAATAACAATATCATACTTACGTAGACGTTACATACATTTTTTTACTTTATTATAAAGTGATGATTTATGCTGCTGATGAGGAATATAAAAGGTCCAAGAAAGGACCCCTGTGGGAGACCACAAGTAACGGTCGCCATATCAGATGCCCATTGGGCATTAGAAATATCATTTGAAAGTCCTTTGTAACTCCGTTGAGTGATTACTTAAAGGTCCCATATTGTAATGTCTTTTATATTATAAAGCAGGTTTAAGTTCTATAAATACTGTGAAAGTATCGAAACGCTTAATCCACAGAGAAATACACATGGTCCATATTCAGAAACTGAGCTTTTGAAACAAGCCGTCAGGATTTCTGTCCATTTGTGATGTCACAAATCTACAATATATAGACCATTTCACAGTTTTAAACGTAAACATTCTAAATTGGTCCCAGTTTATTTCCTGTTGTAGTGTACGTGAATGACATCAGCTTGCCAGGAAGTAAACATGGACCCAAGTGGTTGCCTAGCAACCAATTCTGTTGCAATTCCATTGCGATTCCATTGAAAGTACTAAAACGGAGCGTTTCAGACAGAGGGTAAATACAGCTATATCCAGGCAGACAGTATGAGGAAACTAAAGGGTTTTTTAAACATCAAAGTATGTCAAGATGACATGTTGTAAGCATGTTTCCAAAGGAAAACCCACAATATGTAACTGATGACTCCAGCACTGGAACAGAACTAGCTGATTGCTGAAGCGCGGTATGCTACTGTAATAAACAATGAAAACTGGGACATGTCTCAGGCTGGATATGCTCTCCATACTCTCGGGAAATGTTGATGGGTTGTCAGGTTGTCCCGGTTCATACTGCCAGTAAGTGAATAATACATCCAAGATCAGCTTATGTTTGGCTGAGGACATTCACGCTGTGTGATGGCTGGATACCAAGCACATCGTCTTTGCTGTAGTTCTAGGATGACATGTGGATAGAGAAGTTATTTTTTTTTAAAACTATCCATTGTAGCATAAATGCATTTAATGATACCAAAACATGCAACGATAATTAATAAGCCTCAAGAGGAAAAATAAATCATGTGCGTCTGTGTCCTCCGGTGCTCCCAAGGGCATCTGCAAGATTTCACAGACCGGAGGAAAACAAGCAGTAACAGCTAATCTGGGATCTGGGTTCCATCTGCCGTCTATGAGAGCCGGCTGTCAATTCACTCGCGAACTCCGACCAAACGGTCAAACTAGGCAGCGCTGATCAAATATTAATCAATATTCTGTTACGATAATGCCTATTTCTCTCCTCAAATGTTTTCAGAATCATCTGTATGTGCACGGTTCAGCTGTAAAATGAGAAAGTTTGTGACGCCAAGTTCCGGTCACATGACCGGAGCACTGCCAATAGGAACGCCCTCCAAAGAAACGACCTGTGATTGGTCAAAGATTTTTCTAAAGCCTGAAAACAGAGCCATGAGGAGGTGAAGAAGTCTCTCAGAACGCTTGAATTACAATATGCTGAAAGGTTATTATGGAATTTTTGCTCAATGATGCCAAAACATACTGCCTACTGCCACTTTAACTTTAAATTTGTAGCCAATTTATTCATTCAGTCTTGATTCTGGAGGTATACTGAGATCTTGACTTGTGAACAGTTACAGTAATGTTTCATACACACAAAACCACATAATCAGGTTCTTCAGAAGTGCAGAGAAGGGTGATTTTTGGGCTTCTTGTAAAAACTTAAATTTATTTCAATCGTCATATACATACAGGTGCAGAGGGCTGCTGGAGCACCCGGGGAGCAACTTGGCGTTCAGTGTCTCGCTCAAGGACACTTTGACAAGTGGACAGGAGGAGCCAGGGATCGAACTGCCAACCTTGTGATTAAAGGCTGAAACGCTCTACCCACTGAGCTACAGCCGTCCCACGTATTATAGTCTTCAGCATGACTGGCACCAAACTTTACTTTAGCCCAGATCAATAAACCTCTCCTGTTTGATTCTTTCTTTAATTACACTTCCTTTTACCGGATTATATTGTTTGCTTCACACATCAAATTCCCCCCATATTTGACAGTATTTGACAGCACGATATGAGGAAAATCTGCGATGTGCAATGTCATTGTTCAATTTGCGATGATTATATGACTTGCGATAAATAAACAAATATTGAAGTATTCATATTAGCTATATACTTACAATATGTCAGCCTGGTTGTCTTTAAATTCAGAACAGGATTAGAATTGAATATTTTAAAATATAGTTGGGCTAAATGTTGTTTTTTGTGAAATAATTAACTATGGCAAATTTTGTCTTTAAGCTTTTTGGGCATTGTTTATAGTAATAATAATGGTCCAAAATGATGTCAAATTGCATAGTCAAAAACCTTCACATTTTCTACTAAGTGGACTGGAGTCTAGCAACTACGACCGTCCATAGGACTGGTGTCATAAAGGAGTATTTGAACTAGTTCCAACCATCCAAAAAGAATGAACACGGAAGGCAATTACTGACACTAGTTTTAGTTTCCATCACTGGATCTCAGCAGAAAGGTCTGTAGCCAAACAGAGTGGTCCACCCTCAGCCATAGGCCGCCTGAACAAGCTACACTATATTTGACCTAGATCCTCTGTTAAAGACCGTGGTGTGTTTTTTCCACGGACACGGGGAGCAACGTGATTTGTCTGCAAATTCAACTCACAAGGCATTCCTTATCAAATATTTATCCTCATTTTGGATTCAGAGCTGTAACTGTGAACAAGAGTTTGTGAGTGCTTGTGTGTGTGTGTGCGTGTGTGTGTGTGTGTGTGTGTGTGTGGGGGGGGGGGGGGGGGGTTGTTGCATATCCATCTATCAAGCTCTCGGCCGGGCTGCATTTTGTCAGATTAAAGCGGGTCTGATGCTGAGCGTTAAGCAGCCCGCTGTCTGGTTTGGTTTCAATGTCTATCACAATAGTAGCCATGGGAATATCACACTCTGCTCTGCCCTGAGGTTAAGAGCATGCTGCTTCTCTGGTTAGTTCACTCTCTCTCTGTCTCTCTGTCTGTGTCTTTCATCTCCTGCATCTCTCTCACACTTTGTGTCCTTCTGACACCATACTGTGCAGAATGATGAGCAATAATGTAGATGAAAGTATGTCTGTCACTATATGGCTTTTGTACTTTATTGCCAAATGTATGCAGACACCCTTGTCCACATACCTATTACATATATTTGGTATGACTATAAAACGTGACTAGCTTGCACAGAGCCCTGACCTCAACCCCATCCAACACCTTTGGGATGAATTTTAACTGCATATTTGTCATCTCAACGAACTGAATCCCCAACACGTTCTCATCCCAACTCGTCATATACCACATTAAAACCACTATAGTTTAGGAACTACATGGTTTGGCATAACACTACTACGTTTGTAAAGTGAAAGTGAAAATGAACCTTATGAACATGGGACATGAACAGTGGTCTCCTGGATGAAAGCCTTGTGTTTTGTTGGGACACATCCACCCCTGAGTGTGTCTTTTCGCCCTTTAAACTACATCACCACGCTCCCAGCACACTTTCTCTGAGCGTTTACTGTTGCTGCGGACACACCGACAGTCGATGAAAAAGCCTTGGTATTTGAACCCCTGGGAATGAGAACGGGGTGGAATCCCACAAAAATGGGGATAATGGAGCATACTGCATTCATACAGTCTCTCCTTAAGGCATTCATGGTGTTGCACTTGATTGTACACACAAGAAGTGACCAAAGTAGTTGTGTGATGAGCAAAAAGAGAACATGAGAGAGAAATAAAAACTCTGCTTTACTTTCTCAACTCCGCACATCTGGCCAACTGCTGCAGATTGAGTGCTCGTCAGACTGTTGGTTTCAGAAAGTAAAGAAATGATTGGATACAGCTTCACTCATAATTCCAACATCAGAAAGGTGTCGGGAGAAGGAGTTTCCGGTGTTGTTAGACGATCCAACAAGCAGACTGACCTCTCAAGGCTTATGGCTTTGAGAAGTGCTGTAAACACTAGGAATGAGCGAGTGCACCATTATTTGGGCGTTTGTCAAAGTCAAGGATGCTTCCTTGGTAGGACGGGGCTTCCAAATTGGGTCCTGCAGAGGCTAGACAAGACTCCTTTCTGGCATTCGCAGAGTACACATTGGAACAGTCTAACGGGTTTGCGGAAGAAATGAACCTGGTGTTTTGTTTTTATTTTTTTACTTTAATTGGAACAACATACAACAACATACAAAACATACAATTAATATTCTCTCCTCAAAGCCACCAGACTACATTGTAAAACACAGCAATTTTATATTTTCATTCAAACTCAACAGAAAGAAAATAAAACTCATGAAAACCATCTTTTTTATTCATTTCACTGTTCCAACAATCACCACCTCTGGTTTGGTCGAAATTAACTCTTAATTCACCGTGTTAGATGAGAAAAGAAACGGCCATTATGCTCTCCTCAAAGCGACTAGACTCGCCGATCGTAAAACACACTTCAGTAGGAGTGGGTTGTCGCTCCTATCTGGAGTTGTTGATAGCCGATTTGAAGTGTTTCATCAGTTTTAATGTTGGTAGTTGGGCCGGGACACTGATGTACGTCTCCTGACAGTAACAAGCAGACTATTGTGATGAGCCTGTTACTACGTTGTTTGGTCCCAATTTTGTTCTGTTTTTTGTTTATTCGATTGTACCAGGAAGGGTAAATGAAGGTTTCCAACAAGGCATGTTTCCCGAGTCCGATTTCCGAGTGTAACGTTAGTGTCTTTATCTTCCGATCGGTCCAGAAGCTCATGCATGCAATGTTTTATGTCATTTAGACATTTTCCTGATAGTATTGTTCACAGGGATTGAGTATGAGTCCGTGGACAAGGAGCGCTTTCAGACACCCCAATGTGCCTACCGCTCAAAAAGTTTTGAGTAGGCCTACTTCTTATACGACTGCCAATAACTACATTCTCAGTTAGAACGGGTTAAGTAATGTAAAGTAAATTAAAGCAAGATTGCGTTTGCTTGGGGCCCCCAAATCACTAAACCCGCCCCTGAAAAACACATTCAGGTCGCGGTTAAACGCGGTCAAAAACATTGGTGAAATAGGAACACACTTAGCGGAAAAATTAGTCTCTTGTTTTGACATAACCACTGCTGTTATAAAGTAGAGCATGGATTTAATTAGCGGAGGCATTCTGCTGATGGTAGCGCTATTACAGTAGTATTATAAGTTAGTATCAGTCTGTCACCGGGGAAATACAATCTTACTCTCAGGAGAAAAACACACCCAAGTCGCAGCTTACTCATGGTCACACCAGTGAAATACACTTGACACAGACCTCTAGGCCTTAAAAAATGTTGGTTTCAACAACGTTCCTTTGACCCATAGTTCTCAGTAGAATATTTGATCTTTCTTCCCTGAAGATTAAGCTTATTCATTAGCCCCATTGTGCAAAATGATACAGTGCTTCCTGGGTAAAGAAATGCAAAAGTGTGCACTGTTGCATTCCTCTTCTTGACCTTAACCTGTACAGGCACTATTGAGAATTTGCAGTTCCCTTCACTGGCCCCAGGAAGACCACTTGTTTGAACTGAGGCTACAGTACTGTCTTCAGTTGTTTCCTTTCTTGCTGCTTTGCTCTTTGTCCATTTCCTTCTTTCTTCTGGTGGATATGCAGCATTTTGGGATGCTTTGAACCACACATGTGGCAGATGAATTGCTTTCTGTAGTCTTTGCCGATGTGTCCTTTACACAGACAACCAAAACAAACTTTCTTTTAGGAAGACGATGTCTCACTAGGTGCCCTCTTTTCCAATTGTGGACACAACTCCAAAGCCATGTCCACCTCCACAGAACAAACAACTTTTCACAGAGGCAAACCTTTTCCTTAGTCCTTTATCACTTTTATTATCTGCAACTGTCACAGCGGTGGCAAAGATACTTCCTCTTATTCTTGGATGAGGCTGTGACTTGGACCTCCTTACATCTTTGCTCACTGTTGGAGTGTCTTTGATGTCTCCAAACAATGGATCTGTTGCAATCTTCACTTGCCTTTCAAGGAATTCCACCATATCTTTAAAGGCAGCTCTTTGATTGTGTTTTTTCCTGGAAATCATAGGCCACTGTTCTCCATTTATCCCTCAGCCAGTAGGGAAACTTCTTTATTAAGATGGCTAGAATATCAGAAGGTAAGTCGAGCTCATGCATGTAGTCAACATCTTCCATGGCATTACAACATCCTCTTAGAAAGATGGCGTATCCCTGTAGAGCTTTTGTGCCATCTGGTTTCATTGATGACCACGAAAGAGTCTTCTCCAAGTAAGCTGTAGCAATTCTATGCTTGTTGCCAAAAAATGCTCCTGAAGCAAAGACTTCCTGAATCCTCTGTCTGAGGCCATAATGTTGGCAGCTCCCACAGGTTCCCTTGGCAGTCCTCTGGTGTATTGTTCAAGGTTACTTTCAATACTGTATTTAAAGGATTTAATGAATATTTGGTGCTGAAGTGGGTCACCATCAAAAACTTGAATCTCCTTCTTCGCCATGGAAGAGAGACACTGTTGCTGGATTAATATTGCAGTGATTTAATTTTGCCTTTCCATGACTGACAACAACGTTTTCCCTAGATTTATGTCTTTATTTTAAAGGTCCCATATCATGCTCATTTTCAGGTTCATACTTGTATTTTGTGTTTCTACTAGAACATGTTTACATGCTGTAATGTTCAAATACCCTTTATTTTCCTCATACTGTCTGCCTGAATATACCTGTGTTTACCCTCTGTCTGAAACGCTCCGTTTTAGTGCATTCCGACGAAATTGCAACAGAATTGCGTTGCTAGGCAACAGTTTGGGTCCATGTTTTACTTCCTGTCAGCTGATGACATTCACATCCACTGCATCCAGGAATAAACTGGGACACATTTTGAATGTTTACGTTCAAATCTGTGTAAAGGGTCTAAATATTGTATATTTGTGACATCACAAATGGACAGAAATCCTGACGGCTTGTTTCAAATACAGAGTTTCTGAATACGGGCTGTGTGTATTTCACTGTGGATTGAGCGATTCGATACTTTCACAGTATTTATATAGCACTTAAACCTGCTTTATAATAAAAAAGCCATGAAAATGTGACTTTTTACAATATGGGACCTTTAAAATAAACCTGTGTTCATTGCTAAAAGGCACTTTCTGACATTAGACCAAACTGTGGTGGTAAAGACGCAAATCAAGGGCACTATATGGCACTATGTCCATAGAAAACCCTACCTTAACCGACAACAGAACAGCTGTAGTTTTTTCATTGCCTTCTTAAATTCTTACTCGCTGTAGTTCTCAAATGTATAAGATAAGATAAGATAAGATATTCCTTTATTAGTCCAACAGTGGGGACATTTGCAGTGTACAGCAGCAAAAGGGGATAGTGCAAAAAACAAGAAGCATCATTAAAAACAAAAAGCAAGATACAAGACGGTGCAAAAAGCAAAACAAAAGTGAAACAAAATATGAACAATATAAACAAGGGGAAATATTAAAAATAGGAACAATATATACAGTATTGGCTATTACCAGACTATTAACACAATTGTACAAGTGGAAAAATGATATTGCACAGTGAGAATGAATATTGCACAGTACACCTGAGTAGTATTGATTTTACACAGTCAGTGTACAGTATAGTGCAGTTATTGTCAGTTTTTGGTGTGTATGTGGGTTGTGGAGTCTGACAGCTGAAGGAATATATATAATATAGATATATATATATCTATATTATATATATATACATAAAAATATAATACTATATATGGTATAACACCACAAACATAAAATTGACACCCACACATTCGGCAGACTCCGTATAAATATGGAATCAAACAGACTTACACAATTGGATCAGTGAGCTTCCAGTGAGCGTGTGCGTGTGTGTGTGTGTCTTTCGGCACATATCTCATCTATTCTTCACCAAACTTGGTACATACCATATTTAGATGACCCCAAACACAACTTACAATTTCTTATTACGTCCACCAAGGCCAAAGGCCTAGGAAGAAGGTTATGTTTTCAGCAGTGTTGGTTTGTTTGTTGGTTTGTCCGTTAGCAGTATTACTCCAAAGGTCCATGATGGATTTGAATTAAATTTTTTGGAGGGGTGGGGTGTGGCACAATGAACAATCCATTAGATTTTGGTGGTGATCCGCATCATGAGCCGGATTCAGGAATAATTTAAGAATTCCGATCAGCCTGAGCATTAAAACCACAGGGTATAACACATGTACAGTGTAGCTGATGACGCGTTGATGATGCATGACCCTGCCTCCTTCCTTCAGAGACAGAGAGAGAGCGGGGGTGTAGGGGAACAGCTGTAGATTTGGCGTTTTTTCACATGAAACTCGGTGAAATTATGGTTGAGTTGGACCAAAGCACACTTGGTGATTGTTGGAAAGAGTAACGACGACGGTTTAGGTGAGTTTTATTTTGTTTCTGTCCAGTTTGAATGAAGTGTTTTACGGTGCTCCGCTATGTACAGCTGATCTCAACATAAACAAAAATACACATGGATGATGGCGCAAGCTGAACGGAGAGGGGTGTCATTCTAGTTGGGGATGAATTATTAATTAATCTGTAATTGGTTACCAAACATTTGAAGGTGTGGCCTGATGCACTTTGCTGTTCAATAGCTGTTCAATGCTAAATTGGATTGCAAACAAATTTGTTTATGTTGTACATACAGCCATAATGCACAAATGTGTCACATCTCATACAATTCTACAAACAGGGGGCGCTACAGTTGCAACGATACATCTACATTTCTCTTGTCTTTAGTAAGATGAAACTTCATATGGAGCTTCTCCATAAGCATGTGCATGACATATTGCAGCATGGCACCATAGCTCCACCTTTGTGGGCATTCATTAAAACATGACCATATTTCCTTGAACGCATTGTTGAATTACCACCGATTGTGGGTGGTATCTTCAGATGTGAATCACCAACACTTCTCGCTGGGAATCTTTCAGAAGCTAGGCAGCAGATGTAGCAATAACATGCATTTTCTTCAGGAAATGCAAAAATTTAAGGCCCGAGCAGCAACAACGTCGGGCTAGCGAAGGCCCTATTGAAACTGTAAGGGTTCTTATTATTATTTTTCTCCTCCCAAATGAATCGCCTTTTTGAGGACCTTAACATGCTCAAAAAGTTGTGGCACATTTATCAGACCCGCTGAAAAATTTGATATTTTAAGGGTCACGGGCTTGAGTGTTGCAAAATGGCTCGCTAGCGCCCCCTAGAAAGTTGAAAAAATTGAGCCCCTCGCTCCAGTTTCACCTACATGTATGAAATTTGGCAGGCAGATGTAGAATGCGGAGGCGCACAAGAACGCCTCTTGGAGGTATGCCCAAAACTCAACAGGAAGTCAGCCATTTTGAATTTAATGTGCGATTTTGCCCATTTTTTTGCATTTTATAGGTCGTGTACTTTAACAAACTCCTCCTACAGATTTAACACTGGATTCATATTTGCTGGACGGACATGAGATCTTCTCATCTAACTAACTTTCTTTTTAAAATGTTGGTATTAAACGTAATCCAGCATTTAAATGATAACATTTTTGCGGTAGAGTTACAACATCAGTGCTCACCCTCTTTAATGCTCCTGTGGTTGAATAGGAGTAAATCCTTACAGCCAGGTTCTAAAATGTGGTTGGAAGCCTGAAACCAGTAGGACATTGGAGGTTGCTATTGCAGCACATTAATATGTTTGGAATCATATAATGTTCAACAGTCACGTATGGATGTGTAACGTTCAGGTGTTCGTATACTTTTGGCCATGTAGTGTGTCATCTTCATCTCTCTCACACAGTTGCTTCTTGCTTTCACATCTCCTCTCCTCCTACACTTCTCGTCCTCCCTCGCTCCCTAGTGTTTTCCACACATCCTAAGCTTCACACACACACACACACACGCATGCACATAAACACACATGCACACATTTTCTCTTCTTCTATCTCCTCTCTCACCTATACTTCCATTTCGCTCTCTCAGGAGAACCCTCCTCCCTCTTCCTCTCTCTCTCTATCTGCCTCTTCTTCCTCTCCTATTCTCGTCTTCCCTTACCTCCCTCTGTTACACTCTCTCTTTCATACAGTAGATGTCTGATAAGCATTCAGTGGCAGTACCATCTGATCCTGTGCCCCTACCCCCCTCACACACATTCAGCACCAACTCCCCCTTCAACTCTCTCCAGCCTTCCATTGTATCCTAGCAACCTAACTTTACTAGTAGTTGTAACATCAGTCTGGCATCTATCTTCACACGCATTGCACTGTGCATTTGAATTTGTGTAGGTTAATAGCAGATGGTTCTAAACATTAAAGGTCCCATATTGTAAAAAGTGAGATTCACGTCTTTTATATTATAAAGCAGGTTTAAGTGCTATATAAATACAGTGAAAGTATCAAAACACTCAATCCGTGGAGAAATACACACAGCCCGTATTCATTAACTGTGCGTTTGAAACAAGCCATTAGGATTTCTGCCATTTGTGATGTCACAAATCTACAATATTTACACAGTTTTAAACGTACACATACTGAATGTGTCTCAGTTTATTTCCTGTTGCAGTGTATGTAAATACAGTAACATCAGCTGACAGGATGTAAACATGGACCAAGCTGTTGCCTAGCAACGCAATTCCGTTGCCATTCTGTTGAAATGCGCTAAAACGGAGCGTTTCAGACAGAGCACGAATACAGATATATTCAGACAGACAGTATGAGGAAAATAATGTGTTTCCTGAACATTAAAGCATGTAAACATGCTCTAGTAGAAACCCAAAATACAAACATGAACCTGAAAATGAGCATGATATCCCCCTTTAAGAAATCATTTCAGCACTAAGAACAATGATCTGCTTTGGTTGCAGCAACTTCTAATTATTTAACTATAAACATGAATGATGTGCACTTTGAACCAGGCAGCAACAAAGACATATTTCCCTTGAAGTTTTTGCAAAACTACAGTATAAGTTTTGAAATGGGCTTGCAATGCCTCAATCAGGCCCAACCATGAATGATTCGAACGCCAGAATTAATTGCCACCGGAATTAGAACACATAATCCCTCCTCCAGCTTTCCACAAAACAAGATCTGAAGGATTCAGAGAAACTTTTGAGGTTTAATTACCATAAATGGCCTCCTGCTTCGCCAATCACTGATTCACTGAATGCTTGAAGGGGTGTGTGTGAAGATGTATCACACAAAAACCAAGCAAACTCCATTTCCCACACATAAACAGTTATTTATAAAAGGAGAACGTGTGCACCTCACACATACCTCATACCCTCCATACACATGGTTTCTTTCTTACAGCTGAGTGTTGTTATAAGGTGGAAATGAAAAAAAGGTGAGAGACAGCCGACTCTAATAATAAAACCTTGTGTATTCAGTTTGTCTGCCAGTTTCACTGAATGTACGACTCTTTTTGCAGTCTACAGTCACCAATCGAAGGGGAATTTGTCAACTTAATTTTGTGTTCATTTTAATTATTATTTTTATTAACTGGATAGGAGGCAGTTCATTACCTCCGCTAAGGCCAAAGGACTAGGAAGAAGGATGTGTTTTCACCAACGTTGGTTTGTTGGTTTGTTGGTTTGTTGGTTTGTTGGTTTGTCTGTTAGGAGGATTACTCCAAAAGTCCGTAATGGATTTGAATGACATTTTTTGGAGGGGTGGGGTGTGGCACAATGAACAATCCATTAGATTTTGGTGGGGATCCAGATCATGATCCGGCTTCGGGAATTCTTTTTAATAACTCCAATCGTACTCGGGCAGCTTGGCAGAGGTTGTAGTTTTATCTGTGTTATCCTTTACTGTGCAATAAAATTACTAATTTCTCATTACACATTGAAAAAGTAATTTACAAATTAAAGCTACAAGAAGAGATGAACGGACCATCGCCACCTTGTACATGTCCGGGGTACTGGTGGTACGCCAGTTGACTGTGGATTTGACATATTGCAAACTTTGTACCACTTCCTGTTGTCAGTAGGTGGCGCTATGACTGTAACTCTATAAGGGCATGTAGATGTTTTCAGGCCTGGACTCTTATCCAGCATGTAAAATTTGGGGAAGATTGAACACTGTAAAGTCCAGTTATCACAGCTTCCTATGGCATGGCGAAACATGCAAATTGCCCACCTCGCCACGGCAACGCCGTTCAACGAAAACCCAAAAGCTTTGCAATTTGGCATTGTGAAGTTCTTGAGATTCTGCTGACCAAATTTGAGGTGGATCTGTTGAATCCTCTAGGAGGTATTTAAAGTTAAATACCTGTAAAGTGCCTAAAATTGCATATTTTCCACATGTCGAGGTATCAACTATTTCTTCACAATTTAGCATCCCGTTAGTTGGAGGGTTATACCATACAAATTTGTAACGAATCTGATAAATACTCTAGGAGTGCCTCATGTTCAGTTCCAATGAGTACGCTAAATTCGTGACCTGGAAAATGGTGGAAAATGTAAGGAAATGGTGTGACGCTTTCAGGAACGGGGATACAGAAACACTACCCTACAGAAAGCAGATGAACATCTGAATAGACGAACGCTACCATAAAGAAATGCTCCCAAACAAACAAAAGATAGGGTGGTATTTGTCACAACATACAGTACAGCAGCAGAAAGCATCAAACGGATTATAAATAGGAATAGGGGTATTATTGTGTGTGATGATATACCCAGTCAGATCTTCCCTGAACCACCATTATAGAAGATGCCCTACTGTACAAGACAAACTGGTACACAGCCATCTGCATCCTAATGGCCAACAAACTTGGTTGGCTCCAAAACCTAAACAAGTGTAACCATTGTAGCCACTGCACAAATGTAAAAATAGACCAAGACATTTATGGATTTTACATCCCAGAAGGACTTCACCATTAATCATTTCATTAACTGTGAAACCTTGATTGCAATCTATAAGTTAGAATTTCCCAGTTGCCAAAGTTTTTTACGTTGGAGGAACAAACAGACGTCTGCAGGACAGGCTGGCAGAACACAACATGCCTCTGGCACAGGGAATGTAAACTACCCCACAGTAACTCATCCATACGGTGTATGAGTCTGTAAATAGCAGTTCTTGTTGAACATGGAATAATCAGAACTCGAGATAGATTCAGTAAGAATCATTAAAAATTCCTCTCTTTGCAATTCTAAAAAACATTGCATTGCATGTTCCTCTGTGTCCTCCGGTGTCCTCCGGTGTCCTCTGGTGCTCCTAACGGCATCTGCATGATTTCACAGACCAGAGGAAAACAACCAGTCAGAGCTAAGCTGGAGTCTGTCATCCAGCTATCCGTCTATGAGAGCCAGCTGTCAATCACTCGCGAACTCCGACCAAACGGTCAAACTAGGCAGCGTGATCAAATATGAATCAATATTCTGTTACGTTAATGCTTATTTCTCTCCTCAAATGTTTTCAGAATCATCTTGTAGTGCACGGTTTAGCTGTAAAATGAGAAAGTTTATGACCCGGCAGCCATGTTGTTATTGTCCCAGCCATAACTCCAGCTTCCTAGTGTGTCTTTTCCCCTTTCCCCTGTTTTGTCCAGTTCCCCTGTCTGTCTTGTGTGGACGTGCCTGGTAGTGTGTGTGTGTGTGTGTGTGTGTGTTCTCCTCCCACCTGCAGGTTCCCGCGCTCACTGATGTAATCAGCCCACCTGAGTCTAACCACGCAGCTGGCAGTAATCAGGTCATCAGCCACACTGCTTATACCCGGGCTCCTCAGTCACTCGCCGCCATATCGCTGACTCAACCCAAGTGGTAGCTTCGCCTCGGCCGCTCATTTTATGAGTTGTTTCTTGTTCAACGTTTTAATCGTGTTTTTTCGTCCACTAACGTGTATTTCTCTGTGGCTAGGATTAATGCCTGCCTGCTTCCAAACCTGCCTGCCTGCCTGCGCTGCCCTACTCCCCAACATCGGCATTCCCCTTGCTCATTCACGATTCACCTTTTTGGAAATAAAGCCTCATTGTTCAATTTTCATCTGCGTCCCGTGTCTGCATCTGGGTCCGCCTGAAACTGGTCATAACACATGTTGAGATCTCTTGAGGAAATACCAATCACCGCCCACCAGTTGGAGCACAGCCAATAAGAACGCTCTCCTTGAAATGACCTGTGATTGGCCAAAGTCTCCCATCGATTTTTTAAAGCCTGAAAACAGAGCCATGAGGAGGAGCAGAAGTTTAGTTTTCTCTCAGAACACTTGAATTACAATATGCTGAAAGGTTATTATAGAATTTTTGCCCACTGAAGCTTTAAAGGTGCTCATTACCAAATTCAGAGTATTTCTATTACCTCCACACGACTCTCAACATGGTGAAGGCTCGCGGCTAACAGTGCTAACTAACAGTGTAAACAAACAGAATTAACAGTATTAAAGGTCTCATATCGTGCTCAATTTCAGGTTCATACTTGTATTTTGTGTTTCTACTAGAACATGTTCACATGCTTTAATGTTAAAAAAAAAACTTTACTTTCCTCATACTGTCGGCTTGAATATACCTGCATTCACCCTCTGTCTGAAACGCTCCATTTTAGTGCATTTCGACGGAATTGCGTTGCTAGGCAACAGCTTGGGTCCATGTGTACTTGCTGTCAGCTGATGACATTCACATACACTGCAACAGGAAAAAAAACTGGGACGCATTTAGAATGTTTACGTTTAAATCTGTGTAAAGGGTCTAAATATTGTATATTTGTGACATCACAAATGGGCAGTAATCCTGACAGCTTGTTTCAAATGCAGAGTTTCTGAATACGGGCTGTGTGTTTTTCCCTGTGGATAGAGCGTTTCGATACTTTCACAGTATTTATATAGGACTTAAGCCTGCTTTATAATAAACAAACGTGAAAATCTCACTTTTTTATAATATGGGACCTTTAACTTTGGAGGGGGACCAGAGGATGAGTCCTACGCTTCCATGACAACGCCGTCGGTCGGGGCAACATTAGCAGCTGTGACCACCGTATGGGAGCATTGCAGAGTGGCGACCATGAGCTAGCCAGTGGTGCACGCTCACATGCACTAAAAGAGAGATATAATACGAGATCTAATCCCTCCAGCGTGTTCTGGGTCTACCCCAGGCCCTCTTACCAGTTGAACGTGCCCAGAAAACCTCTAAAGTGAGGCGCCCAGGAGGCATCCTGATCAGATGCCCATCCACCTCAGCTGGAACCTTTCGATGAGCTGAGCTCCCTCTAGATGTCTAAGCTTCTCACCCTGTCTCTAAGGCTGAGCCGAGCCACCCATAGGTAAGAGTTGGAACGTAGATGGACTGGTTAAATCGAGAGCTTTGCCCTCCAGCTCAGCTCCCTCTTCACAGCAATGGTCCGACAC
This sequence comes from Sebastes umbrosus, assembly GCF_015220745.1. Taxonomy (NCBI): domain Eukaryota; kingdom Metazoa; phylum Chordata; class Actinopteri; order Perciformes; family Sebastidae; genus Sebastes; species Sebastes umbrosus. Next base: position 2,989,781 of record NC_051282.1, on the reverse strand, counting down.
AGCGCCAGCATAACTTTTGACGCCACACCGAACCGCCTGTCCATGTCCCACTCCATTTTACCCTCACTTGTGAACAAGACCCCCAGATACTTAAACTCCCCCACTTGGGTGGCTCAATCCAGAACCTTGACTTGCAAATTACTGTGTCGCTTTATCAAACAATTTTATTACTGTATTGCTTGTTTGTTAGGAAAATGTTTAATGAGGTAACAAATCAAGGGAAATAGACACAGCCCGTATTCAGAAACTCTGCATTTGAAACAAGTTGTCAGGATTTCTGTCCATTTGTGTCACAAATATACAATATTTAGACCCTTTACACAGAATTAAACGTAAACATTCTAAATGTGTCCCAATTTATTCCTGGTTGCAGTGTATGTCAATGTCATCAGCTGACAGGAAGTGAACATGGACCCAAGATGTTGCCTAGCAACGTAATTCTGTTGCAATTTCATCGCAATTCCGTCGAAATGCGCTAAAACAGAGCATTTAAGACAGAAGGTAAATAAAGGCATATACAACACTCAAATATATTGATGATTTTGTGTGTGTGTGTGTGTGTGTGCGTGTGTTTGTGTGTGTGTGTGCGTAATTAAAAAGTGTATACTCTGCCTCCTCCTCATGGCTAGATTTTCTCAAGTGGGCTTTGAATAATGTCCTTCTACTCCTATACTCCTACACAGTGTGAGCCTTTGGAACAGTACAGAGAATGAGAGCAACAACGTAGCGATACATTAAAGGTCCCATATTGTAAAAATTGAGATTTTCATGTCTTTTATATTATAAAGCAGGTTTAAGTGCTATATAAATACTGTGTAACTATCAAAACGCTCAATAAATGGAGAAATACACACAGCCCGTATTCAGAAAATGTGCGTTTGAAACAAGCCGTCCATTTGTGATGTCACGAATATACAATATTTAGACCATTACACAGTTTTAAATGTAAACATTCTAAATGTGTCCCAGTTTATTTCCTGTTGCAGTGTATGTAAATAACATCAGCAGACAGGAAGTAAACATGGACCCAAACTGTTGCCTAGCAACGCAATTCCGTTGAAATGCACTAAAATGGAGCGTTTCAGACAGAGTGTAAATACAGGTATATTCAGGCAGACAGTATGAGGAAAATAAAAATTATTTTTTTACATTACAGCATGTAAACATAGTTTTGTCGCCGTTTTCATTTCAATAAAAAGAAAAAACCTTGATGTCCAATTGTTGTCCTCATCTCTCATTAGACAATAATAGCAAAGTAAGTAAGTAAGTAAGGGCCGCAAGTTTGAGGAAAGTATGACAGCTTGTGTTGTCGTCCGCGCCCCTCGGATATTTCTCAGTGACCCTTCGAAGCCCCAGGACAGACCTTCTATCTTACATTATTAGCAATGCCTACCTTAAGAGGAGCAGGAGAACTAAACTTTGAAGTATAGGCCTCGTGTTGATAACAGCCTAGTTCGCAAAGGATCAGCTTAACGTATCTGGAACATTAGCAGATGGAATGACAGCAGCAGATGCAGAATTGGAAGTGTCCAGCCGGCTTTTTTTTCCTAAGGGGAATCATCTCTGAATCACTCTCAGAGTCAGTGACAGATGAATTTTCAAGAGACCTAGGAGAGGTCACTATCCTCCCTCAGACTCTGAAGCCTGGCTAAAGCCTCTGTGGCAATCACATTCCTTCTTGATGACATTTCATCTCATATTCTGATAATTAATTCAATGTGATTTTAGGCTGGAAAGCTTTCTTTCCTCCTGGGTTTTAGCTCACAGCTAAAGGTAGCTTTGCAACAGAGTAAAACAACAACGAGAAACAATAGTTGCTATCCATTGGAGACACGCTGTCTTCAACACTGAAATGATACAACACCGGTCAATATGACCATTTATGGTAGAAATACTCAGAACTCTTTTGTGTTTCGTAATTTTATTAAAATAATAATGTTAGAATAAAATATACACACATTCAGGAAAAGTCAGGGTCCTATAGTCACATGGGTTGTATTTCAACAAAGTTAACATTGCAAAATTAGTGTTAAATCAGTGTAACAGAAAAGCCATTTTAGTTACATGTAGAGATACAGATGGAATATTTCTGCAGCAGATATAGTTTTGATTTCATATTTTTCAGACGTTAAAAAATCTTCAGAATCACATGGCACTGCATACTGCAGATTTATCATGTGCTAAACCACAATATTATGAAATCAACTGCAGTGAATGTGTTTGGTTATAGGTTAAACTGTGCGATATATCCAGAAGGTTATTTGTGTGGTGGCGAGGGACAACACCTTCCTCGCTGTGACAAATAATGAAAAAAAAGACCATACTGTAGGTTTAATCATAGTCCACGGGTCTTGTCAAGTCAAGTCAATTTTATTTGTATAGCCCAAAGTCACAAATCACAAATTTGCCTCGGGGAGGCTTTACAATCTGTACAGGATACGACACCTTCTGTCCTTTGCAGTATGACCCTCTCATTGGATAAAGAAAAACTCCCCAACCAAAAAACCCTTTTAACAGGGAAAAAATGTTAGAAACCTCAGGAAGAACAACAGAGGAGGGATCCCCCTTCCAGGATGGACAGATGTGCAATAGATGTCGTGTGTGCAGAGTAACAACAAAATGAAAATACAACATAGACAATCCATATGACAAAAAATAATACATATAATGAGAACATATGTGAGAAGGTGGATCCAGGAGGATGTCAAGCAGCTTCCCGGCATCGCCAAACAGATAGAGCCAAAGCAACACGACCTTCTCTCCATGCCAAACAGGTAGAGCCAGAGCAACACAACCTCCTTTCGACGCCAAACTGGTAAAGCCAGAGCAACATGACCTCCTCTCCACGCCAGATAGGTAGAGCCCGAGCAACACAACCTCCTCTCCACGCTGGATAGCTAGAGCCAGAGCAACACATCCTCCTCCCCACGCCAGATAGATAGAGCCAGAGCAACACAACCTCCTCTCCAAGCCAGATAGATAGCGCCCGAGCAACACGACCTCCTCTCCATGCCAGATAGATAGAGCCAGAGCAACACGACCTCCTCTCCACACCAGATAGATAGAGCCCGAGCAACAAAACCTCCTCTCCACCATGAACCTATAGAGAGAGGACCATATTTTTGTTTTTTTAATAAATAATAACATAATAATAATAAGTCTTTAACTTTTTCATCAAAGCAAGACGTATAATTACCACGATCATCATAAACCTGCAACACACCACCTGGAGCCCAGTATTGCGGTTGGTATCAGCAGATATACTGTACAGTATTGTAACTCAATACAGTCAGCAACACTGGAGAGGCACAAGCCGATATCTGTATGTCTGTGTGCTATATGCCAACATGGTTTTTACTCTCATTCTAAGCTTGAAAAGGAGAGTCTCCAGAAACAGTGATGGTGATTTGCTGCTATCTAGTGGTAGAGTCAAAGTCATTGTAAACACGCTGGTGACTACCTGTTTCTCTGTGGAGGGAGGACGGCATAATACTGTGCTGAGTAAACTGTAGTTGTTATCTTCTCTGTATGAGGGAAGGTGCTGGTATGAAGTACCCAGTACCCAAAACCTGCTGTATGTGCGAGTAGTCAAGTGCATACATGTGTAACATATCTCCAGTAGCTGCCGCAGTGCCCGAGTGCCCTTTAAGACTGCGACCATGTTGAGGTTTATCTGAGCTCCGTGGGGCAGACTTGGTTAATGAGGTCATTCTGTCTCTCATGCAAACACATAATGTAGCTCAATCCAGCTCAGTTGAGTTAGTTATTGAGAAGCACATTTAGAGCTGTACGTAAAAGTGACATTACACAATATTATTTCAAAATATTTCTTGAGAGGAGGAAATGGCTAAAAGGATATGATATTTAACATTTATATCATCCTAATCTGGCAAAACAAGCGGGTCAAAATGTCCACTTTAGTTTGAGACAAGATACCTACACACCTAATGACATCATTCCCATCAGCCTCTGCTGTGCATTACTAGCATTATCCATAACATAATCTGAAGATTATTGTTGACAAATCATTTTCATAATAAATATCATTAATTGTCAAAAATTACCCCTCACCCCACATCACTATAATGTTACACAGGTGCTCTTTTTGTATAGCAAACATGTTAGAGCTGATGCCTTACCCTGGTTGTGAGTGATGTCTGATAAGTGCTGTCCTCTCACATCCAAGATAAGTCTAAGATGTGTCATTTAGATATGACTTTATTTGGATGTAGTGAATGTACATCATTTATGGTTCATAAGAACAACCTCCTCTCTGCTTCCTCTTTTTTTGAAAAGGGGGAAATGAGTATGACGGGCATCACTGATCATGGTATTTTTCTTTCAATTTTGTCTTCTGACAAATGACAAAAATACAACATCCAAAGCACTATCCCCATTCCTCCACGTGATCCCTCCAGCACTATCGCCCATCCCTCCATTATCCGTAACCGCTTATCCTATTCAGGGTCGCCGGGGGGCTGGAGCCGATCCCAGCTGATATTGGGCATAGGAGGGGTACACCCTGGACATGTCGCCACATCACACACACATCACAGGGCTGACACATAGAGACAGACAAACACAATTTAGAGTCAACATTAACCTGCATGTCTTTGGACTGTGGGAGGAAGCCAGAGAACTGGGAGAAAACCATAGCTAACACGGGAAGAACATGCAAACACCACACAGGAGGGACCCAAGCTGGGTTTGAAGCTGCGACCCTCCTCTTGCTGTGAGGTGGCAATGTTAACCCCAGCACCACCGTCTCGCCCTTCAAAGCACTAATAAAGGAAATAACAAACAAACAAAAAAGCTCCGTTAGGAGACTCTTTGAATAGTTTGGTCTCACTACTAGACATTTTAGAGAGCTGTCTACAATATTGTGATAATGTTATGAAAGCACATAAAGAACCACATGATTTAAATTAATGAATGCATACACTACATGATCCTGATGTGAAAAAATAATGAAGTGTTACGCCATCAATAAGCAGATACAACTTGGTGACAGCAAGTTCGTAAAGAAAAGTGAACTTTTGAAAAATTGTGGGTAATACAGAATTTAAAGCTGCATATTTTACAGTATATTATTATGATTATTAATGGATCAGATGACTTCCTGTAGTGTGAAAGGGGTCATATATAGGGAGAAGAGAATTATAGACCCAACTCGGCAGTTCACCTCCGATCTATAGAGCTTTATTTTTTCGGCCCACAACTTTACTCTTTTGGTTTTGTCTCATCACTCTCGTCCACCTTGTTCTTTCAGCAAAAAAAGGCAGGCAAACAAAGTTAGCTGCTAGCAGGTGAACATAGGGTCGCTTCTATCAGGAGATGGTGGAGACCAAAGCAGAGCCAAAAGGAAGCATGAAATACGACATCAAATATATGTTATTGCTGATGGATATGTAAATAACTGTTTCCTGACAAGTTTGCCATAATATCTTTATAAGGTGATAATGATGTTTTATTTACAGCTAACCCAACTGGCAGAATAAGTAAATAAATTGCGGTTGCTATAATAAATGGTTGCTAAATAATTTGAAACTTTCAGCTGTAGCATACCTCTACAAAAAACAGATACAAAATAAAAAGTTACGTTTATTTTATTTTATTATCAGAATCAATATGATAATGATTTTAGATAGTACAGTCAAAGTTTCTGACAGTTTTCAAGACACTACAGAGCTATCAGCGATGTTGTAATCAGAGCTGGGACATACAGTATGTTTCTGGGAAGACATGCTGCTGTTGAAGTTTTTAAATATAGGCTAATTTTTCAACGCCGTGACCAATGCAAATTAAATTCCATTAGCTACCTCCATTGTACTGAAGGGGAGACAGAAATCACAGGTGATTAAGTAAAACCAAAACTATCTCCATTTCTAGATACCATAGAGGTGACAGTGAGAACATGTATTTAATTAATGTAGGCTAACTATTTAGCTAGTAATTATTGTAACTTGGAGGAAGTGACCAAGTGTTGGTGGGGTCAACCATTTTTTGTGAGCACTATTTTTCTTTTTCTGCTATTCCAATCTTTTGTGAGTTTTCTCTTTGCTGTATTTAGGAAATAAGTCATTAAAGGTCCCATATTGTAAAAAGTGAGATTTCCCTGTCTTTTATATTATAAAGCAGCTTTAAGTGCTTTATAAATACTGTTAAACTATCAAAACGCTCAATATACGGAGAAATACACACATTTGAAACAAGCCGTTAGGATTTCTGTCCATTTGTGATGTCACAAATATACAGTATATACATTATTACACGGTTTTAAACATAAACATTCTAAATGGGTCCCAGTTTATTTCCTGTTGCAGTGTATGTGAATAACATCAGCTGACAGGAAGTAAACATGGACCCAAACTGTTGCCTAGCAACGCAATTCCGTTGCAATTCCATTGAAATGCACTAAAACGGAGCGTTTCAGATAGAGGGTAAATAAAGGTATATTCAGGCAGACAGTATGAGGAAAATAAAGGGTTTTTTGAACATTACATTATGTAAACATGTTCTAGTAGAAACAAAATACAAGTATGAACCTGAAAATGAGCACAATATGGGACCTTTAAGGTACTTCCGCATTGGCTTCACTTTTCAGACCCAGAGGCTCCTATATACACCCTTCTCAAAGCCTTTGTGGATGAGCTAAATATCTAAAATGTAAATGCAGTTCCTGTCTAGCACTCCATCTAGGGGGTGAAGATGAATGAAGACAGTTGGACAGAGGAGATTCAGGGACACTGAAATGTGGTGACTGACACCAAGCCTTGAACCGGTGATCAGAGAAAGAGAAGCCACAATCTCAAGTGCTATATAAATACTGTGTAACTATCAAAACACTCAATAAATGGAGAAATACACACAGCCCGTATTCAGAAAATGTGTTTTTGAACATTACAGCATGTAAACATGTTCTAGTAGAACCACAAAATACAAGTATAAACATGAAAATGAGCTCGATATGGGACCTTTAACAACAACAAAGGTCAGGGTGTATTTCCATGAAAACATTAGAGAGCATATTTTAATAATTTTACTTATTGTTCAAATGGTACATTGTGTCCATGTAGGCTACTGTTTGGTGAATGGTAAATGGACTTGCATTCACATAGCGTTTCACCTATTCCCACACACATTCAAATAGGCTACTGATGGCAGAGTCTGCCATACAATGTGCCAACCTGCCCATCAGGATCGATCTACTGGGTTCATTAACGAGTAATGAAAATACTGGATGGTTGAAAATAAGACTGTAAGTCATGAATGTCGAAGTATGTTTCCATACAAATATTAAAAAAGATTGCCTAAAATCAATGCAAAAACAGGCCTACGATAAATGCCAATTCCGTGTTTGAGCTGTTTCCGACCGCCCCTGAATGCAGCACGTCACCGCGCCACGACCCGGATGAAGTTCCGCTCAACTTTATATCCCAGAATCCTTTTCACCGTCGTCCTCTTTCCCTACAGCAGCCATGTCTAAGAGAGGTAGGAAACCAGCCTGATCAAATCCACTTTCATCTGCTGTCTTTTACCCCCAGCTAGCGCTTAAAGTGTTGTTTGTGTGTGACAGAGAGGGAAAGACAACACATCTATGTGATTAGTTTGAAATTAAAGCGAGTAGTTAACAGTTTGTGAGCGATATCTGGTCAGTTGGCTGAAGCCATGTTTCCCTGTCTGCGCCGTGTCGGCGTGAAGCGAGTAAAGCTGGAGGAAGAACACGAGAATGTGCTGTTTGCTGTGAACTACAGACATGTGTAATCACAGTAGACCTAATGTCGCACTATTAAATGAATTAAAACGTGAAGTCTCGTTCTGCAAACCGTCTCAGTAATGTGTGACGTTAGCTAATGCTAATGCTAGCTGCGCTAGCTAGGCAGCGCCGGTAACGTGTTGGTGGTAGTGTGCATCGTGGAGAGCGCTGTCACACTTTAAAACTTAACCACTGTTGAGCAAATACAGTTAGTTAATACACAGTGGCAGCCAGAGTCTGTGTGTCTGTCGATCAGCTCATGCTGTGATCATTCAGCTAAACGTTAGCCAGTTAGCATTTAAGTCATTTGTGGCCTTCTGATGTCAAAGAGTCTTATCTGAGAAATGCCAGCATATTGCTGTCGACTCACTTGTCCAGTATCGACTGTTTTGAGTCTCGATGTTTGCGAAGACTCCTCGTCCAGTCATCAAAGGTCTTATTAACTGGCGATCTGTCATAGTCTAATAAACTGTAGTAAACTGCAGTTAGTTTAACTCCATCTTGTTGCTGAATAATAATTAATGTGCTGCAAAGTGAATTTCAGTGCAAATTGACAAAGTTGTATTGTAGTTATTAAGAGTATACAGGTGTATAGAGATCAGCCACTGATGTCATCACAGCTCACTGGATGTTAATGTTCTGGAGATGTGTTTTGACATTGCAGTGATGGTATGTTAAAATCTTATATTTGTACACGTGTTAGAACTGGGTGCACTAGTTGTTCAACTCTGGGTGTTTGGTCTTGTCAGAGCAGCTAAAGTGACAATAAGAGGTGTTGGATCACATGCTGGACAAAAAGCATGCAACAATAAAAGTGATCCGTGTAACTTGTCAACTACTGAATCAGGATTTCCAGTGTCTGCTTGTGGAAAACCAATTAAACTGTTAATCAATGTGCTGCTTAAACTGGAAAATAAATGTAGACATGGTGTTTCATTTGTATAATCTCTCTCTGATGTGAATCTCTAATTCCTTGATTTGTCCTGGAAGTGGTATAGATGTAACAGATTATTTTAATGTGTTCCTTGTCTTCTTACAGGACGTGGTGGTTCGTCTGGAGCCAAGTTCCGCATCTCACTGGGTCTCCCAGTGGGAGCGGTCATCAACTGCGCCGACAACACAGGTACGCTTCTACTAACCTATTGTATTGCCATGGCTTAAATTTTCAAATTCAGCATAGGTGATTTGAAGTCTCGAGTTGAAGGAAACTAATCAAGTGAAATGCTTAAACCCGTGTTAACCTTGCTGCTCAGATTAGTGGGTAAATCTTAGTTGTTGACTTTTAAACTGAATTTAACAGGAAAAGTTGCATGTTGACCGCTTGAGCGGGCGGTAGACGTGTGTTAGCAATGACTGGTAGTTAAAGGAATAGTTTGACATTTTTGGAAATAACTTTATTGGCTTTCTTGCTTTGATAAATGAGAAGATCATTACCACTTTAACCTTGAAACACTAAATATGTAGCTGAAGTTACCAGTCAACTAGCGCAGACAGCAGGAAGTTACTGCTCTGTAATCACTGCAGATAAAGCTGTACATGTTGTGTGTACATTATATTGTGGTGGTTAGACGAGTTCAGTGCGAGTTGCTAAACTAGCAGGCAGTTGACTGTATTGATTTTGACTAATTATGGCACATTGTAAGGTTTGTGTTTTTGGCCAATCCTTCCTTAGTGCTCTGTCCCTTCCAAAAAGCACTTGCTTTGTCTGCTCAGTGACTGAGTGAGTTGTCGTCGAAGGGAATATGGACCTCATCACTGTGGGTGAGATAGCAGCGACACACCGTGGCTGACTGATCTCAATCAGTGATGAAACAAAGTGCTGTAGCCTGTGTCATTTCTAAAATGCCAGAATATGACACTGTTCTTTAGAAACTCTTGTCCCAGCTCCTTATCTCACCTTCTCCCCCAGTGTCCCTTTATTTCATGTTTGTGTTCTCCCTCCATCCTTCAGGTGCTAAGAACCTGTACATCATCTCTGTCAAGGGCATCAAGGGGCGTCTGAACCGTCTGCCTGCTGCAGGAGTGGGTGACATGGTCATGGCCACAGTCAAGAAAGGCAAGCCAGAACTCCGAAAAAAGGGTGAGTGGAAACAACTAGTCTGTCTTCAAGTTACTCTAGTATTAGGTTAAGAGATGGAGGCAGTTTAACTGTCATATGAACTAGGGATGTGCACAATTAGTCAATTAAACGTTTCTACCCTCGCTAGTCAGCACCAGAAATACTAGTCGATTAAACTTATTGTTATATTATTAATGTACACATTTACGTTACATATTGACACATGCTGTTGCTGTGGAGAGCTGCTGGTCCTCCTGCAGCAGCGTCTCTCCACTAACACTCCTAACTCACTTCCACCCCGCCACCGCCTCCTCTTTCTGAAATAGCAGCTGGGTTCAGCAGTCAGTCTGGTACTCCTGATTGACTGGATTGGCCCAAAGATAGGGCTGCATTTAATGTTTGGGTTTTTTTTACATTCAAATCTTTGATTGAGGTTTTTTTTTATAGTGACTTCAGCGGCATTTAAAATACGATGTGGTAATGAAAGATTTCAAATGTCTCTTATAATATACACGTTTAACCTTGTAGATTTGTGTTTTCTTTCACGCGTGATACGTTTCATTTTGAAATTCGGCATCGATTTGATTCAACGTGAATCGTCACGCGGTAGTAATGATGTAATTCTGTCGGAACTCTAAAAGTACAGAGTTCAGTACCCAACCCCTAGTGATACAGGTGGTAGGTCAATAGGAAGATGGTTCCCCTTCTAAAAAGCACTTGCTTTGTCTGCTCAGTGGCTAGGTGAGTTGTCGAAGAAGGGAATATTAAGCTCATCACTGTGGGTGAGACGGCAGCGTCACACTGTGGCTGACTGATCTCAATCAGTGATGAGACAGCTTTAACCTGCTCTGTGATACAAGTGTGTTACTGCTCAGGCTGGGTATCGTTTAAAAAAAAAAAAATGACGGTGCCAGAACCAATACCAGTACCCTTAAAGTGATACAGATACCAGTATCCAGTGTATCCTTTGTGGAAGTCTTTTACCGACCGACACGCCCCCTTATTGGATATCAGTTACTGATTGGACGCTTCTGACGATCGGACTGATCTGACACATGTCAACATCACTGTACTCGCAAAACGGCTCCGATACAGCGGCACGATACCACTTTACGTCAGCGTGACGTCAACCTCTTACCAGAGTGAAGACCGATAACAGATTAAACGTTTTATAGTTTAGTTGTTTTCTGATTCACCATCTAGTTAAAGTCTGTGTTAATCGTAGGCCTGAACAACAGCAGAAGGACCTGCAGTAGCTCTCCTTCACACACTGCGGCTGAAGGAGCTTTATAACATCTGGGAAAGGCCTCAGGCGTCTGTATTTACAACCAGCATCATGTACAATGTAACAGAGGAGTTCCACTGTTGGAAACGTGACATTATAGCAGTGAAGAGAAAGTAGCAGCTGAAAGGAGCATTGAAATAATCGGGTACCACTCCATTGCAGAAATGTATTGCTATCTAGAAGGTGTCTGCATGTTTTTTAACTCCATATGAGCCGAGTGAGGAATACGTGGAAGCACAGGCGGTGTCATTTGCAGCTTTATGGGCAGAATACTGAATAACTCGTACTGCAACACAAATACCAACATTACAGCAGTTGGATTAATACAGTGATTGTGGATGTTACCACAATTCTAATGTGGATTAAGTTAAAGTGAAATAATTGTTTCTACTCCCAGTCTCTCTGTTGCAGTGACCATGTCTCTGTATCTTCCAGGTGTGTTGTATTAACTAGAGTTAACCACATTCTCTTTGCCCACAGTGCATCCTGCGGTGGTGATACGGCAGCGGAAGTCGTATCGGCGAAAAGATGGTGTGTTTCTCTACTTTGAAGACAACGCGGGTGTCATAGTAAACAACAAAGGAGAAATGAAAGGTGGGTTCATTTGGATGCTACTCCAGGTCCTGCTGACTGTACAGTTATCTCAACAGCAGGGTCACAAGAAATAGATTTGATCGGTGTGTAATGACCTTAAGCTCAGAACTGAGAGCAGCTACATGGATTTGTCTTGAGGCATTTTAGATTGTTTTTAGAGATTATCATGTACAAGTACTGCGACTTGCGTCATGTTAGACCATGAAATAGGTTGTGGTAATGTTTCTCATTAATTCTCACCCTCTCAATAGCTGCCCTTGCGAAAATTTTGAAACCAGTAGCAAGTTTTCATTAGCAAAGTTGCATCAATGTCACCGTTGGGACGTGTGCATACATACGTCAGTGTTTTCTCAGTGGTGTTACATAGGGTACATTTGAGCCGGTACCAGTACCTGGAATTCTGGAGTTTGGTACGGGTAAAGAATTCCAGGTACTGCCAAATTTCGAAATGCAAAGCTGGCCAAGGCAACACGTCTTGACGCACACGCTTCCTCCGAGACACGCAACGCCTTCCCACGCTATGCCCTGGTGGCAGACCGACAAGCTGGAGTCTGGAGGGACCGGTTTGAGTGGTGTGTAAAAAAAAAAATGTTGAAATTGAAAAGTTGAGACCTATTATTTTTACAACTGAAAAGTTCCTGTACTTTTCAGTTGTAAAAATAATAGGTCCAAAGCGCGTGCGTGAAGACGTGTTGCCTTGGCCAGCTGTGCATTTCGAAATTTGGCACCGATTTTGATTTAACGTGAATTGTTACAGTGTGTAATTCTGTCAGAACTCTAAAAGTACCGAGTTCAGTACCCAACCCCTAGTGACACAGGTGGTAGGTCAATAGGAAGATGGTTCCCCTTCTAAAAAGCACTTGCTTTGTCTGCTCAGTGGCTAGGTGAGTTGTCGAAGAAGGGAATATTAAGCTCATCACTGTGGGTGAGACGGCAGCGTCACACTGTGGCTGACTGATCTCAATCAGTGATGAGACAGCTTTAACCTGCTCTGTGATACAAGTGTGTTACTGCTCAGGCTGGGTATCGTTTAAAAAAATGACGATGCCAGAACCAATACCACTAGAGCAGTGGTTTTCAAACTATGGTACGTGTGCCACTGGTGGTACGCGGAGGAATCTCTGAAGTATTTTTTAAAAATGTAATTAATTTAAAAACATATAATACTATCAAAATACTACAACAAATGAAAATTCATTGATTTCATTTCAAAATTTATTTCGAACATGTAAAATAAAAAAAGAGAATGATCATACCAGCAAGTGGACAGCCAGAAAAAAGTAGTATTTACTTACAATGAAAAGCGTAAGTAAAAGAAATTGTCAAACACTTGATGCCTCGGTTTACATATTTGAAAAGGAGTGAGAAGTAAAAACTTATTTAATCCCACCCCTTCTCCATAAATCATTCATTAATAATTAACTAGCTTCCTTATTGAGCTAAACATATACTCTAATTAATTTTCCTAAACTTGTCCAACTAAAATTACCTTTTATCTCCGTCATACAGAAATATAAATGAATTACTGATATAATTATCCTTATCAAAATATAAATTCATTATCAATCCAGAATACCAATTCATTACTTATAATGTATCTTAAATTACGTACAAATTTATCTTAATCATATTAACTAGTTATCTTTTTCGTATATGCGCATATTATTATTTATAATATACAATACGCACATGTAATACAAAAATAATATACCTTAACCGTGAGATTATTGAAATGGCATTTAAAATGCGTTTTGGCTTTACTGTAATATTTTTATTTTGAAAGAAAAAAACGTATGCACGCGCTACTACCCCGCTACGTAGTTGGGTAGTTTGGCTCCTGCGTGAACTGTGTATTGCTGAATAGGGTAGGCCTACGCTACTTTATTTTAACATCGGTCATAATGGTGGTACTTGGAGAGCCAAATATTTGGTGCGTGCATGATGTACAAAGTTTGAGAACCGCTGCACTAGAGTACTTAATTTGATGCCCATCATGTGAATGGAAGCTGAAATTTGGCACCAGCTAAATGCTGGTAAAATGCTTCACTCACCAGCCACAAAAACAATGGCACATGGTGCTCATGTACTTGCAAAACGGCTCCCATACAACAGCGCGATACCACTTTAAGGCAGCGTGACGTTAACCTCTCGTCACCATCTTTCGGGTCCTCACGCTCCACCTCCCCGACGGTGGTGCGAAAATGGGCCGGGATCCCACCTCAGCCGGCGCGCGCCGGCCCTCATTTTCATTGCGCCACGGGGTTTAGCTTGCACCCTCTGACTCAGGCATGCGTTAGACTCCTTGGTCCGTGTTTCAAGACGGGTCGGGTGGGTTGCAGTACTGGTATCGGGGCATCCCTAGTAGTGGGCCAATCACACGTCACAATAAATCAAATAACGTTCGAGGTGACTGGCTGCGAGCAAAACACAATCATCTTTTTCTCGATCTGGGCACATAAAGGGTGGATTGCAGGCATCATTGGACTGGAGAAGTTTTGATACTACTTGGTACTGGGTTGTTTTATGGTACCGATACCCAGCACTAGTTACTGCTCAGGTTTTTAATGTCATGTATTGCTTTCAATAGCGGAGTCACCAAAGTCTACTAAAGATTTGTGACTATACCCTAAAACCAAACGTCTAATGCGTTCAGTAATGAAGTTTGTCAACTTACCTTGCCACGTTCTACTTGTTTTTTTCATTAACATGTTAATAGTTTGAAATGCAGCAGTCAGTTGTCCCATTTGTATTTAAGAGAAGCATGCCATGTTGGAACCAAATTAACTCTGCTTCCCGTCTCTGTATCTCCAGGTTCAGCCATCACAGGCCCAGTGGCCAAAGAGTGTGCTGACCTTTGGCCCAGGATCGCCTCCAACGCTGGCAGCATAGCCTGAGCTGGAACCCTGCACCGCTGTTCGTTTTCAATAAACTGTTGGTTATCCAGCCTCATGCCTCTGTTTTCATTTAACCTGGATGTAGAGGAAATGATTAATTTTGAAGGGAACATAAGTTAAAATGTTGAACACCTCTGAACACCACACAGATGTCTCCAGTTATTCAGTTTGAAGACGGGTGGAGATATGATGGGAATGTATTTGGTCACTAATCTTCATCTACCAATAAGAATGATAAAGGTGTAATCTGTCCCATATTAAGCGTTCAACTAATATAACTGAAGCCTCGAGAAGATGTCACTGAATTAGAGAGGACCTCTAAAAGCCAGATGAACTGAAAACAGCCGTGGCTGTTCAGAGGCTTAAGTGCGTTATGGATGGATGTGATACTGATGTGAGAGCTTATTCCCGCTAAGTATTGGATATTTAGACAAATGACCTCATCAACAGTTCATCTTGTTTGGTTTTGCAGTGTAAAAGTGCAACTTCATCAGTTGTACTTATTACTGGTTTTGATTTTGCAGTTTTCATAAAAGTTGATTTACGAACTGTAATTTATGAGCCGTGGAAAGAAATCTGATGAATGAAGCATGGGAACCGTGTTATATTTATGCATTGCTAATATATGGACTGTGATTAATCTATAAACTAACGTATATTTGTGAGCCTGGTAGATAGCTCAGGGCATTTGCCCTTTTCTATCCATAAGCATTCATCATTGGAGAGAGGAGATGGAGGAGGAGCCCACTCCGTAGGGAGGCAGCATGGCCTATATCTGGCCAGTTCAGAGGTTGGGTTTGTTTTTTTCTTATAACAAATGAAATATGAATAAAACCAAATGAAATAAAAATGGATAAAATAAATATTTAAAGTAAAAAAATAAAGAAAACTTTATAAAGCCAACAGAACTGGGCAAAGATGACTAAAATGAATACATTTTACATTTTCATAAGGGATTAAATGCAAAAATGTAAATCATTCATAAATATATAACGGAATAAATAAATGCACACATTTAAATATAAAGTATTTAAAAACATTAATGGAAAAATAAATAAAAATAGTGCAAAATTTTAAAAAATAAAATAAAAATGTATTAAAATAAATACATGAATAAATAAAAGGGAAAATTAAACAGTAGAGCAAATAAATAAGAATCCATAGAAAGATAGAAAAATAAAAAATGAGAGCTACATATTCATTTAGCAGCAGACAATTGTAAGGACATCCGTGTTTGTGTGCACAAAACGACCAGTGGTTTGCAATAAACAGCGTGAATGTTTTTTAATATGCATTGAACTACATTACGCACAGTGAACCATGGCTACAGTACATTAATCCAACATGACCAGAGGAACCTCTTTACTTTATTATTGTCCCAGTTTAGGAACTGCATATCACAGCGTGTGTGTTGTCATCCTGGACGCAGCACGTGCACATGCAGTCACATGCAGTTACGTAACAAATGTCTCCTTTGTCCCTCGAGAACCAAACAGCACACTAACGAGCAAAGCGCATTTCAATGTTAAATGTTACCAATAAGTTGATTTAGATGTGATGAACTAAAAGCAGCAGGTGTTTCTACAACAAGTCGAGCTTCACCAATCAAAACAAACCATCTCAGAGTCGCATCCGCACAGAACAACGTGCCTGGTCTGATTACACCTGGACATCATGACGTCACCTCCTACCTGTGACGTGTAGGTACAGTGGAGGAAATAAGTATTTGATCCCTAGCCGATTTTGTAAGTTGCCCACTGACAAAGAAAAGAACGGTCTATAATTTTAATGGTAGGTATATTTTAACAGTGAGAGACAGAATATTAAAAAAAAATCCAGAAAATCACATCATATAAAAGTTATAAATGATTTGCATTTGATTGTGGGAAATAAGTATTTGATCCCCTAGCAAAACATGACTCAGTACTTGGTGGAGAAACGTTGTTGGCAAGCACAGAGGTCAGACGTTTCTTGTAGTTGGTCACCAGGTTTGTGCACATCTCAGGAGGGATTTTGGTCGACTCCTCTTTGCAGATCATCTCCAAATCCTTAAGGTTTCGAGGCTGTCGCTTGGCAACTCGAAGCTTCAGCTCCCTCCACAGATTTTCTATGGAATTAAGGTCCGGAGACTGGCTAGGTCACTCCATGACCTTAATGTGCTTCTTCTTGAGCCACTACTTTGCTGCCTTGGCCGTATGTTTTGGGTCATTGTCGTGCTGGAAGACCCATCCACGTCCCATTTTCAGTGTCCTGGCTGAGGGAAGGAGGTTGTCGCCCAACATTTCACGGTACATGGCCCCGTCCATCCTCCCTTAAGATGCGGTGAAGTCGTCCTGTCCCCGTAGCAGAGAAACACCCCCAAAACATAATGTTTCCACCTCCATGCTTGACGGTGGGGATGGTGTTCTTGGGGTTATAGTCAGCATTTCTCTTCCTCCAAACACGGCGAGTCGAGTTGATGCCAAAGAGCTCGATTTTGGTCTCATCTGACCACATCACCTTCTCCCAAGCCTTCTCTGAATCATTCAGGTGTTCATTGGCAAACAGACGGGCCTGTACATGTGCCTTCTTGAGCAGGGGGACATTGCGGGCGCTGCAGGATTTTAATCCATTACGGCGTAGTGTGTTACCAATGGTTTTCTTGGTGATTGTGGTCCCAGCTGTCTTGAGATCATTAAGAAGCTCCTCCCGTGTAGTTCTGGGCTGATCCCTCACCTTTCTCATGATCATCGATATCCCACGAGACGAGATTTTGCGTGGAGCCCCAGACCGAGGGCGATTGATGGTCATTTTGTGTTTCTTCCATTTCCGAATAATGGCACCAACAGTGGTCTCCTTCTCACAAAGCTGCTTGCTGATGGTCTTGTAGCCCATTCCAGTCTTGTGCAGGTCTACAATCTTGTCCCTGACGTCCTTAGACAGCCCTTTGGTCTTGCCCATGGTGGAGAGGTTGGAATCTGATTGTGGACAGGTGTCTTTTATACAGATAATGAGTTAAGACAGTTGTCTTTTATACAGGTCACGAGTTGAGATTCAGAGTACTTTCTTAAAGCGAGAGGACTAATCTAACCGGTCTGTGGGGGCCAGAATTCTTGCTGGTTGCTAGGGGATCAAATACTTATTTCCCACAATAAAATACAAATCAATTTATAACTTTTATATGATGTGATTTTCTGGATTTTTTTTTTATATTCTGTCTCTCACTGTTAAAATAAACCTACCATTAAAATTATAGACCGTTCTTTTCTTTGTAAGTGGGCAAACTTACAAAATCGGCAAGGGATCAAATACTTATTTCCTCCACTGTACATGACATGGTACACAACTAAAATACATGTTGAGCATTTAATGAAATGTGGCCCAGTCGCCATCTTTTGTCAGTATTTTGATGTCAAGTTTTGAAGATTTGATGCCCTCAAACCAAAATAACAGTGTTTTCAAACCACTACACACATTGTTAACCCTCTCCACAGCTGGCCCGGGAAATTTAACACATGCTGTCCATCAAATCATCATTTTACATGGAGAAACTGTCCACAGAGTGTCACTTTTCACCAAATCACTGTTTTTTCCAACAGGCCTAATAACATGGTGTGATCGGTTCACCTCTAAACTCACACTGATTTCTATACGGAGAACGTTTTTAAGGATACTAATCAAGAAATAAAATGATACAAATAAATGTAAAAGTTGTTTTAACCTTGTTGTTGTCCAACTCAGGGGCGACTCCCCTCGGCTGCTGCTCCTCCTCCATCAGTGGTCTGCTGAAGGACATTTTCAGGCTCCTCGGCTTACCACAATTAAGATAAGATCAGATATTCCTTTATTAGTCCCGCAGGGGGGAAATGTGCAGTGTACAGCAGCAAAGGGGATAGTGCAGAAACAAGATGCATCAGCTAACACAGTAGAGCTAAAAAGAGCTAAACAACGTGTAACAAAATATGAACCATTTAAATAGAAGGAAGTATAAAAATAGGAGCAGTATATACAGTATTGACAATAAACAGACTATCAACAAAATTGCACAAGTGGAAAATGATATTGCACAGTGAGAATGAAATGATATTCCACCTGAAAATATCAAGTTATTGTCAGTTTTTTGGTGTGTTTATGGTCTACTGGGAGCAGTGCTGGTTGTGGTCTACTGGGAGCAGTGCTGGTTGTGGTATACAGGGAGCAGTGCTGGTTGTGGTCTACAGGGAGCAGTGCAGGTTGTGGTCTACAGGGAGCAGTGCAGGTTGTGGAGTCTGACAGCTGCAGGAAGGAAGGACCTCCGATAGCGCTCCTTCACACACTTTGGGTGGAGCAGCCTGTCGCTGAAGGACCTCTCCATTGCTGAGATGGTGTCCTGCATGGGGTGGGAGTCATTCTCCATCATGGATGACAGCTAACCCATCATCCTCCTCTCTCCCACCACCTCCACTGGGTACAGGGGGGCATCCCAGGACAGAGCTGGCCTTTCTGATCACTCTGTCGAGTCTCTTCCTGTCCACAGCAAAATGTTAGTTCTCCAACAAGATCCGCTCTCCAGAAGTTTCTCTCAGTGATTTCAAACTCAAAGAGTTTTCTTTACAAAAGGTTTTCATCTCCAAAGTGCCAAAGTCCAAATGCAAAGTGAGAAATCAGAAAGCTCTGCAGCCCTTATATACCTGACCTGACTGTTGTTGCCATGGCATTTACTGACGCACGTGCATGTTAGTGTGTGATTGAGACACCAAAGGAGACTTTTTTTTTTTTTATCATATTTGTCAAATATATTTTCATTTTATTTATACTTTTATTTAATTTTTTGTAATCATTTTTCACTGATTTATCCCCTTTTATCTCTCTTTCATTACAGTAGAGCTCTCATGCTAATGCAAACTGTCGAAAACCTTACTTTATACTTCTACTCCACTTCAATTCAGAGGCAACATCAGTTATTCAGATTAATAATACAAAATATAATCAACAAATAAATGATGATGTATTATTATCGATTAAAATAGAACTTTATTTATTTTTAGGGGAAAACTCACAAACTACCAGCAAATAAAGTATATCAAGTTATTAAAATGAGCCAGTTGCAATATTAAAGCGATGTAGGCCTACACATTAATGCATCAATAATTATAATATGATATAACTTTACATGATTATTATGGGTCACTCTTTTGGTACTTTAAGGAAGATTAGGCCTATATTTTCATGCTAGTACAGTGCTTGTTCTTTTTTACTTAAGTAACATTTTGAATGCAGGACTGAGTATTATTCCTACACTGAAAGGCAGCTTCTCATTCCTAACTGACAATCATTCATTTCGACATGACTGACGAGTGTTGCTAACAGATGTTAGCTGTATGCAGTATAAAATAAAACTTGTGTGTAAACTAGTTGTGTAATCAAAGTTAACTGTTCTTACTCTTAAAGTACACTTAAAAGTACTTTTATAAACTAAAAAGTGGGCTAATTTAGTCCCAAGAAGTATAAGTAGTACACGTACAAGTATACTACTGGTACTTTAATATTAGTATACTTACTGCATAAAGTATACTTGGGGAATATATACTTGAACTTTACTTAAAGTATACTTGATAAAATAAAGTTGAAGTATAGTACTTCTTCCTCCATGACAGATAGTGTAGTATTGTGATCATGTAGTGGTGTTGAACTCTCCAACTCTTCAGTCAGTCAGTTACTGCAGCTTAGAGGTGAAGAGTCACAAACACATGAGATCAGAGTTACATTGATGAGATGAAGACATCCAACATTTAGAGTGAAATCAAAACTGTGTGTCTGCTCTCACAGGGAGAAGATGATCTGTAGCATCCTGCCTCTCATCAGCCTGACCTGCTGTGTCTCTGGTTAGTTCACTTTATTATCTTTAAGGCACTTTACAGCACTGAGACCATGATCACTAAACTCTCCACAGAAACATCTCTAGATGGAGTTTGACATGTTCAAGTTGTCAGTTTGTCTCTGTCTCCTCAACAGGATCATTTGTAGTGAATGTGACACAGACCTCCTATCAGGCAGAGGAGAACCACAACATCACAGTGGAGTGGACGTTCACAACCAGAACTCACAGTTCACCCAACTCACTTTATATCTACTGTGAACTGTTAGCTGATCTCAGACCCTTAGTCCTGTTTCATCTCCATGAAGGTGTTGAGGTCCCAGAGTCTCAGGATGAACAGTTTACAGGACGAGTCCGGTGTGACGAAGACGTCCTCAGAGAAGGACGACTCAGACTTCATGTGTCCAGACTCAGGACTGATGACTCGGGTCTGTACCGGTGTGACGTGCTCACAGGTTATGGGAGGAACTCTGGGAAATGCTGGCTCAATGTCACTGGTGAGTTGTCAGCAGCTCCTGATGAGCCCAGACCTCAGAGACCAACAGTGAGTTTGGATGAATGAGTCCTCAGAGCATAAAGTAGTCAGAACACAAGAGACTCAAGACTCTCTCCCTCCAACATCTGTCTGAAGTGTCAGAAAATAGATGAAGTGATTCTATTTGAAATGATGTTCATGTTACAATGGGTTTGAATTGAAATGATTCCAGCAGAAATAACTAACGTCAGAGTACAGAATGCTTCCACCGTCCCAGATGTTGGATGTCAAACAACATCAATTGTGATGGTTTTGGGAAAATTACCGTTAACGTCACCTCAGAAGTTGTGCTGAGACCAAACATCTAATGATAAAAAGTGCATTCATATTTACCATATATGGGCTATTAAAGAGCAACAATGAGTAAGAGAATTATTCTAAATACATAAACTGGTAAACATACTATTTACATGGTGAACATATACACTTTTATAGTGCCTGCCTCCAATAGATGGTTTAGATTGTTATTAATAATATTACAAAAACGGTATTTGATCTGTATTTCTCATTTGTCTTCCTTTTTTCATCTTCCTCATTTTCCATTATTATTATTATTATTATTTTGTTATTATTATGTTATTATTTTTGTTATTAGTATTATTGCTATAATTGTTATATTAATATTATTATTAGTGTTGTTTTTTGTAAATATTAATGCTAGAATTGTTATTGATATTATGATTATGATTATGATTTTGTCATTATTGCTATAGTTGTTATTGTTTTGTTTTTAGCAGTTATTATTGCTATAATTGTTATTGTTGTTGTTGTTGTTATTTACTTAAACACAATCTGTGTCTTCAGAGGCCTGTACTACGAAGCGAGTTCAACATACCCAGGGTATCTTCTCGTTATCTGGCTTCACTAACCCTAACAAACGAGATCTCGCTAAACTGTACTACGAAGCTGGTTATCAACTCGGTAAGTCAACCCAGAGTTTCTCAGTCTGGCTGTGAGCGAGGAGGTGTCTGCAGCATCTGACCAATCACAGACATGAACAAGACTACTGACAGACAGGCAGATTTAACAAAGGAAGAGCAAACTATATCAGACAAATACGAAGAAGTTAAACACATAATCCAGACTAAAAGTAACACAGTTGAAGCTGCTAAATGCTGGAAGGACAGCTGGAAAAAGAAAAAAACTCCCGATGTGTTAATGCATAAATTAACAGACTTATTAATTTAACGGAACACTCAAAAGTCGACTATACTCGTCTTAACATATATAGCTTTTCAGAGTGTATAAAATGTATGGTTAATTTACCTTTTAACCCTGTTAAAATGTTGTTACGTCTATGATTATTTAAACATCCTTTCACCTGCTTTCCCTCTCTGACGGTGTGAAACGGACTCAAGAGGAAGTAAAAATAAATAAATATAAAAATATAATTCAAAGCGGTAAACACCCACAACATAAATCCAACTGTCCTTCTTGCATTTGTCAGTTTAAACTGTTGTTTTTAGTCTGGATTATGACTGTAACTTCTTCATATGTGTGTAATATTATCATAAAATCACCGCACTGAGCTCTGATTGGTCAGTAGGAGGTGTTTTCATACGAGTTGATCTCTTATCTGGAACATAACCTGCTCTGGAGCAGGTTAGCCGTTCAGCATAAGTAACCATGGTGATCTATCCAGTTAAGAAGTAAACCAGCTTCGTAGTACCGAAAACCAAGGGTTAACCCTGAAGTTACCTCGATAACGCCAAATCCTGCTTCGTTGTACAGGCCTCTGGATATCAACATGTTGGAATGCTGCTGGTATTTATACCGCAGGTTCCTCTGCTCCTGTCGTCACGTATCGACGTTTTTGAGCGAATAGCAACGCACGACCACAGCTGCAGCTACACTGCGCATGTGTCATACCAAAAAGCTCCAGACCGTGCCCTATCCTGTTGGCGGACTTGGACGAGAACAACCAAAAGCAGTCAGTGGGAGGTATCAAAGGCGTGGCCTGAAGTGGTGTTGGTGTTATTTCTGTTTTTTAAATGTTCTAATACCAGACAGAATGTTTTTATTCTTCTGACTCTGTGAATCACTTTCTTACTTAGTTTGAAACATCCAAATGGGACTACTGTTTTCTATTACGTGAAAATATACCTTCTTATGTATTTTTTGTATTGTGTGACTGAAGGAGCAGGGAGGGGTTGTGTTCCCAGCAGACTGAGCACATTCAAACATTCAGAGGTCATATTTATAAATATATATATATACCAACCAGAATAAAGTCCAGCAGGTAACCAGACAGCAGCTGTTCTTTGTGTCCTTCACACTTCAAACTCAACTCAACACAGATTGTGTAGTCAGAGTTCATGTGAGGCAGATTTCAGATGAGAATTAAAATAAAAAGGGGTCTACATTACCTAAAACCTCCCAGCTGTAACCTGCAGACAGGTGCGCATTTAAACAAGTCCTCTTGACTTCCAGTAAAGAGCTCCATCTGCTGGTCTGTAGCAGTAATGCAGGAGTATTCATGTTGGCTATACTGGTCGGGCCTACAGGCCTACAGTATATTAGTACCTCAGTAGATGTACTACAGAAACTCACAGGGGGAAGTACTTTTACTTTAAAGTCCGTGGGGACTTGGGGGACCGGAGGGTGGCCGGTTCAAGTCCAGCGTGGACCAGGAATGGAGAGAGCACTGGTAGCTGGAGAGATGTCAGGTGTTTACATTTTAGATTTAGTTCAAACTTTATGTATATACAAAATAGCTTCATAACAACTTCTCATATAAATAAGCATTTATTTACAATAGGAACTTTACATGTAAGGCAGTGCATTGTAACAATCTCCATCAGAGGACATGAGATGATTGATAACAGCTGATTGGAGAACAGAGAGATCAATGACTGAACCAACTTACAGCTAAATGTGAATGAGAAACTCTTCATACAGTGATGATGACTGAGACAAATATGACGCTTTACAGGTTTTACTATGGAGGATCTTGAATGGAGTCACATCAACCAGACGGTGACTGTTTAGATGTTTGGTCTCAGCACAACTTCTGAGGTGACGTTAACGGTCATTTTCCCAAAACTGTCACAATTGATGTTGTTTGACATCCAACATCTGGGACGGTGGAAGCATTCTGTACTCTGACGTTAGTTATTTCTGCTGGAATCATTTCAATTCAAACCCATTGTAACATGAACATCATTTCAAATAGAATCACTTCATATATTTTCTGACACTACAGACAGATGTTGGAGGGAGAGAGTCTTGAGTCTCTTGTGTTCTGACTACTGTATGCTCTGAGGACTCATTCAAAGGGGGTCCTCCAGACAGAGTCCTGTTAGTCCTGATGGGTTGTTTCTCTGAGGAGCTCTATAAGACTGCACAGATGTTTCATTTCTTATCAGTAGATTTAGTAAATAATGTCTGAAGGCAAAGCAGAGTCCAGCACAGAGAGCTGCTGCTGTCAGTCCCAGTCCCAGTCCAACGTAGAGGCCGATCCTTCCCAGACTCTCTGGTTGTGGACTCACTGTTGGTCTCTGAGGTCTGGGCTCATCAGGAGCTGCTGTCAACTCACCAGTGACATTGAGGCGACATATCCTAGACTTCCCACCATGACCTGTGAGCACGTCACACCGGTACAGACCCGAGTCATTAGTCCTGAGTCTGGACACATGAAGTCTGAGTCGTCCTTCTCTGAGGACGTCTTTGTCACACCGGACTCGTCCTGCAAACTGTTCATCCTGAGACTCTGGGACCTCAACACCTTCATGGAGATGAAACAGGACTAAGGGTTCGAGATCAGCTAACAGTTCACAGTAGATAAAAAGTGATTTGGGTGAACTGTCGGTTCTGGTTGTGAACGTCCACTCCAGTGTGATGTTGTGGTTCTCCTCTGCCTGATAGGAGGTCTGTGTCACATTCACTACAAATGATCCTGTAGAGGAGACAGAGACAAACTGACAACTTGAACATGTCAAACTCCATCTAGAGATGTTTCTGTGGAGAGTATAGTGATCATGGTCTCAGTGCTGTAAAGTGCTTTAAAGATAATAAAGTGAACTAACCAGAGACACAGCAGGTCAGGCTGATGAGAGGCAGGATGCTGCTGATCATCTTCTCCCTGTGAGAGCAGACGGAGGAGAAGAGACACAAACACGTCACATCAAAGTTCAGTCATTACAGGTGTTAGAGGGGAAATCTACAGTGTGTCTGTAGTCATCACAATACTCCTTTGTATTTATTAGCCTGCTCACTAAACACAACTGATGGACACCGAGTCTTGATGCTAATACCAAAAACAATAAACTACAACTACAGCAATGTAAAGACATCTAACATTTATAATAAAGAAAATGTCTAAGCTGCAGTAATGTGTTTCTCTCATAAGATGGCGCCAGAGGTTAAACTCTCCAGGAAACAATCAAGTCTTGCCTAAAGACTACAAAATGAATCATGTGACATCTCACAGACTGAGGTCAATAGGAGTTTTCCTCACTGGTCCACTAATTTTTTGTTGTTTTGCATCCTTTTTTAGTATTTTTGCACCTTTTTGTAGTGGTTTGGCATCTATTTTTAGTCATTTCACATCTGTGTTTAGTATTTTTTCATCCATTTTTAGTATTTTTGCATTAGTAGTTTCACATCTATTTTTAGTCGTTTTGCTTCTATTTTTAACAGATTTGCATTGTTTTGTAGTGGTTTGGCATCTACTTTTAGTCATTGTGCATCTTTTTGTAGTGGTTTTGAATCTACTTTTAGTCATTGTGCATCTTTTTGTAGTGGTTTTGCATCTACTTTTAGTGGTTTTGAATCTTCTTTTAGTTGTTTTGCATCTATTTTTTGTCTTTCTACAGCTATTTTTAGTCTTTTTGCATCCTTTTGTAATAACTTTGCATCTATTTTTAGTTTTAATGCATCTTTTTGTAGTGGTTTTGCATCTATTTTTAGTCATTTTGCATCTATTTTTTGTTTTTTATGCATCTTTTTTTTGTGGCTTTGCATCTGTTTTTTAGTCTTTTTGCATCTTCTGTAGTGGGTTTGCATCAATTTTTAGTCTTCATGCATCTTTTTGTAGTGGCTTTGCATCTATTTTTTGCCTTTATGCATTTTTTTTTAACTCCTTCTCCCCCTCTCAAAGTCATTTTTTTGTTATTTCTGCTTTTTAAATTTTCTAAAACCAAAGAGAACTTTTCTGCACTTTTGATTTACAAAATATAATATCACCGGGCAAACCATAATAATTAAATGTTCACATGAAGACTGTGATATGTGTAAATAAATAAATAATTATTTAACTATAGCAAGATTGTCTTTAAGCTTTTTGGGTGTTATCTATAATAGTATCTACACATTTTGTTAGGGAGGACCCCCAAACCCAATATCTCCTGGTATATTTTATTCACTGTAGGAATTCAGAATGTGTCTCTTTATCCTGCTGCATAATATGTAGGAGCATCCTGACTGGATCTGAATGATACCCTACTATAGGCTACAAAATAACACAGGAATGTGTTATGTATAGATAGCCATTCATCTGACTGGCTCAATAAAAACATGTCTAAGCTGCAGTAAATGTGTTTCTATCACAAGATGGAGCCAGAGGTTAAACTCTCCATGAATCATTTGACTTCTCACAGACTGAGGTCAACAGGTTCAGTGCTGAAAAGTAGGATTTTAGTTCTTTATTGATACTCTTACCGGCTCCTTTTCATAACTAAATAATTGCTTTTTAATATAATATTTAAAAAAAAGAATATATTCAGAACAGGATTAGAATTTATTTATACATTAAAAATAACTCCATGTTGTTTTAGAGCAGCGACAGTAATGTTTACAACAGTAAAGTCACCATATCAACTCAATAATCTCACTGGAAACAATCTAAAATGTCAATAAAATTAAATGGTATTCGAGTTCTACTCCGGAAACAAAACTGAAGTCGAAAATCACAGGTTTTGGCCAAAATTTCAAAGTTTTGGGCACCCTGGACTTCTAACCCCCAAAAGGCACAACGAGACCACACTGTCAACCATCAGACCAAATTTAAAGTTCCTAAGTTAAATAGTTTCTGAGTTCTGCTCCGGAAACAAAAGTGTGACACGTTAACGGACGGAAGGACGGACGGAAGGACGGACGGAAGGATGCTAATCTCCCTCTAAAAAAATATATATATTTTTTTTTTCAATGCCGATGGGCACCCTTCCTCATTTTCTGCATTGAGGTAACGAATGAACAAATAAAGAAAGAAAGAAATACACTTTTCAGCTCTGTAACTCTTTTTCTCACTCTTTGTCATCTGCCTGGCTGCACTTATTTGTTATAAAAATGTAAATTGTAGTGAAACTGACGAAACACTTTGAAGCCAACAATATCAGGGACCAATAGTTTATTTATATTATAATAAATACAGGTATTTATGAAAATAAAAATCTTAACTTTTGTCTTAAAACCATTGTGATGTCTGATGTGTGTTGCGGTTTACAAGGAACTTGGCGTAGAACACCAAAAGGGTTAGAGCCGGCCCTGGAGGAGGGCCTGCTTTGTCTCAGTCTCCAGAACTCATCAGAATTTTAAGATACGCGGCAAACTAAGTTAAGCAGCGGATGAGAGACTGCAGACAGAGCAGATTGAAATATCATGTTTTCATAACATGGTTACATCATGTTCATGCTTGTTGAACAGGTTTATTGATAAAGTATTGGCTTTTTACTCACAAAGGTTTTATTGCATTTACAGTAACCAGAGTAGTTGTTGTAGTTATCTTCACTTCACCAGAGGTCTGGACTACAAAGCAGGATCTGGGGTTAGTGAGGTAACTTCAGGGTTAACCCTTCAGGGTTTTCACTCCTACGAAGGTGGATCACTTTTTACCGGGGTAGATCTCCAACACCACACCTCCACATCAAAGGGCATAATCAAGTGTAATTTAATTGTCTAATTTATTTTGAAAGCTATTTATAATATCACTGCCCCATCTAGACGACTGTATCTGACTTTTGAGTACTCTGTTAATTTAATAAGTCTGTTAATTTACACATTCACACATCAGCATTTTTGTTTCTTTCACCAGCTGTCCTTCCTGCTTTTGGCAGCTTCAACTGTGTTACTTTATTCTGATTATGTGTTTAACTTCTTGGTATTTGTCTAATATTATGGTCTGCTGTTGGTTTGTAAAATATCCCTCTCTGCTGCCAGTAGACTTGTCCATGTTTGTGATTGGTCAGATGCTGCAGACACCGTCCCTTTAATGTGTACCTGCTCCAGGTAAAGTTGGACTCTGGTTGGCTTCACGAGGTGATCACCACCGTGGTAGGACGGGTTGGTTGGAGGAGCTCAGCCCAGACACAGAGAGCTATGGGAGATGCTGCGGTGTGAGAATAAATGACACCGAAACGTTCAAAAGTACCGAGAAAAGAACCGAGAACGTCAGAGCTTATCAATACTCGTGTCTTTAATAATTTAGCACCGGTGCCCGTTTAATAGTGACTTTTAACAAACTAATACCAATAACTATAAGACACTGAGGGGATGGGAGAACTTGTTCGGACGCGTGCTCCTAAAACAAACCAATGTGCAGTGTGCTGTGTAACGTTGGATCACTTACATTTATTTACACTTTCACATCTCACCATCAAATCTATATCTTGTTCTTCCTCTATTTCCATTCAGTGGACTCTAACTGTTTGGGTTTCGGTCTCACACATACCTGATCCCATCTGAGCCACTCACCCAGATCCTCATCAGGAGAGCTTACCTACAGTATTATGCACTTTCATGTCCATGTTCCAGCCTGTGGTTAGTACTAGAACTGCAGGCATACATGAATTGTGTCATCCAAAACGTAGTAAGAGTTTTAAAGTTAGCACTGACAGCTTATTATTAGGAGTTTCTCCTTACTGGTTCAGTTCAAAGCTACTTTAAGCTTTATAAGTGTTTGTTGTGTGAATAAGCTCAGGACTGCAGAAAATACTAAACCGTGAACCTTGCAGCTCAGATAAACATCTGGAATATAAACAGTGCCTACATATAGAGCAATGAGAATGCAACCGCAGATAAATGACCTAAATATAACATAAAGAATATACAACAGAAGATATCACAACATTAAACACAGACAACCTCATGTTGCCAAACTGAAAACCGCACTTTACCAGATGTTACAGCTGATGTTTAATGTCACACAGAGCTGGTTTTAGTCTCATCTGTCTTCAATGAATCACATGGTTGGATTGTCTCTTTACTGACCGATCAACCGATCCTATTATTCTCCGTTAACTTCCGTTAACTTATCAAGTCCTCAAATACTAATCTGCACAACATCATTCATCTGATGACAATGAAGACATTCATACATTACCTTTTATCAGTCATGCTGCAGACAGTGTTCTCTGGTCTGAGATCAGAAGTCTTCTTCCCAAGAGACAATCAGGATATTAACATGTGGTAATGCTGCTGGTAGTTATACCGCAGGTTCCTCAATCTGCTCATGTCGACACAAACCGCCATTTTTTAGCAAAAAGCCACGCCGACCGCAGCTGCAGCTACACTGCGATTGTGTTATACCACAAAGCTCCAGACCGTGACCTATCCTCTTGGCGGACAATGGACGGGAACAACCAAAAGCAGTCAGTGAGAGTATCAAAGGCGTGGCCTGAAGTGGTGTTGGTGTTATTTCTGCTTTTTAAATGTTCTAATACCAGACAGAATGTTCTGTTGTTAATGTTAATATTCTTCTGACTCTCTGAATCACTTTCTAACTTAGTTTGAAACATCAAAATGGGACTATTGTTTTCTATTATGTGAAAATATACCTTGCTATGTATTTTTTGTATTGTGTGACTGAAGGAGCAGGGAGGGGTTGTGTTCCCAGCAGACTGAGCACATTCACACATTCAGAGGTCATATATATAAATATATATATATACCAACCAGAATAAAGTCCAGCAGGTAACCAGACAGCAGCTGTTCTTTGAGTCCTTCACACTTCAAACTCAACTCAACACAGATCCTGTAGTCAGAGTTCATGTGAGGCAGATTTGCAAATATTTCAGAACAAAAGCTTTGTGTTACTCTCGTTTGAGAGGTGATCTAAACACTTGCTGATTGTAAAAAATAAAGATTTGACAGCCTAGTGCTCTTCCTGGGGGCTTGGTTTTGCCGTCCAGGCTCTGTGCCAGTCACGTGACTGAAAACTGTGAAACACTCCTGCTCTGTCAGTGTGTTGAATGGTTTCAAGCAGGACAGACAGCAGTGATTATATTTGCAGCAGTTTTCAGTGAATATTAACGCATCATGCGCATTGATTACTACGTTGACTACATTTATATTCAGTATTATATAATGTATATAATGTTGTTTTTCTGGGGAGTGGCAGAGAAACCGTATTATTGAGTTTTGGAGGGAAAGGGGGATGTCAGCATGGCGTTGAATACAGATACAGTAGCTTATTAATATTTTTCTGGTGCTTCTGTGGTCATAATTACTGTGACATTCACATAAGCATGCACAACAAGTGAATAGAAGTTTCAGCTTTATTGTCATTAAACAGAGTACAGTTACTGAGACAACGGAATATAGTTTAGCATCTAACCAGAGATGTAAATATTGTACAGAATACTACAGAATGAACAGTAACATACAGCATGTAGAACAAACGGTAAGGATAGGAACATGTTATATAGCCTACTGTATACAGTAAGAACAGTAGAACGTGCAGCAATTACAGCAGGCTGTGTATGTAAAAGTATAAGTAAAAATATATATAGACCTATAGTACGAAATGATATACAGATAACAGCTGGAGGTATGATAAGAATGTGGTGTATAGGTCTACTACACTATAGATCCTACATGTAGCCTACAGTACAGTAGTATGAATATGAATAGGCTACACTCTGTATGGTCAGAAGTACATCAATGAATGCCAGCACCAATTTAAGCCAAGAAAGAAGTTTGGTTAGTGAGGCAAAATGTAGACTACAAGGCAACCAACTGCATTTAAAACATTTATTATGTTATCTGAGCCAATGAGGTGACAGTAACCGTTGTGTCCTGATATGGTTCAGTTCAATATATAAATGACAGGACAAAGAAATAAAAGACATTTTAAGGCTTCTGTTCGTTTGGATGATGGAGAAGTTTGTTGAAGAGAAAGAGGAAGCATGTTAGTATGCGGTTTCGAATACAGTCACTGTTTCTGAAAACCCAGGAAATGCAGTTTCATCAGTGATGGGGCCCTTAAAGGGTGCAAAGCTTCAAATAAGGAACATGTTCAGTATTTGAAGCGAAGAGAGATAACGTCAGGGCTGGACTGGGACAAAAAAATCAGCCCTGGCAGTTTGGCCCAGACCGGCCCCATCACCGGTCTTCTGTGCTGTGTGTACCACGTTTTGTTGAAGGCTCTGTTTGAGGAAATCCCTTCAAATGTGGTTGTTTTGCATACTTGCCAATCTTGATTCCTCAAAAATAGGGAGAATTTCAAAACTAAAGCAGGGAGTCTGGGGGTCCTCACCCAGAAAAATGTGAGTTTCAGAGACTTTGTTTCCTGAATTCTGGTGACTTTAAAACAATGAAAATAACAAAATAATAAGTACACTGCAACAGCATTTTTATGTTAGACCTCTAATTTTACCTTTAAATCTCAGGAAGGAAAACTGAATAATTCCACCCTCTGGCATAAACTTTGAGTGTGAATATCTAGCATAATCTAATTTTCATAATTTATAATTAATTTTTTTGCCCCTGCTGTCCCTTTTTTAGGATTATACATGCTGTACAGTGCAAGAAATAGGTTAAAATAAGTAAATTTGACAGTCTTATCGGACCTATCACATTCAGACTCTGATGGGGGGGGCAGTGCCAGCCCCCGCCCCCACTTTGGCCCCCCCCTGGCAGACACACATAAGCAGACACAGACAGACACAGAAGCACAGAGACACAGAGAGAGAGATGGATAGTAAACAGCAGAGGATGTAAATATTGTACAGAATACTACAGAATGAACAGTAACATACAGCATGTAGAACAAACGGTAAGGATAGGAACATGTTATATAGCCTACTGTATACAGTAAGAACAGTAGAACGTGCAGCAATTACAGTAGGCAGTGCATGTAAAAGTATAAGTAAAAATATCTATAGGCCTATAGTACGAAATGATATACAGATAACAGCTGGAGGTATGATAAGAATGTGGTGTATAGGTCTACTACACTATAGATCCTATATGTAGCCTACAGTACAGTAGTATGAATATGAATAGGCTACACTCTGTATGGTCAGAAGTACATCAATGAATGCCAGCACCAATTTAAGCCAAGAAAGAAGTTTGGTTAGTGAGGCAAAATGTAGACTACAAGGCAACCAACTGCATTTAAAACATTTTATTATGTTATCTGGGCCAATGAGGTGACAGTAACCGTTGGGTCCTGAAATGGTTCAGTTCAATATATAAATGACAGGACAAAGAAATAAAAGACATTTTAAGGCTTCAGTTAGTTTTGATGATGGTGAAGTTTGTTGTCAAGTTTGTTCACAGAGAAAGAGGAAGTCTCTGGACAACCAGGAAATGCAACTTCATCAGAGATGTGTCCCTTAAAGTGTGCAAAGCCTGACATAAGGAAGATGTTCAGTGTTTGAACCTTGGTATCAGTGTCATCAATACATCCTAGTGTTGTTTATCTGGATCAACACAGACCACTAAAGTCTTTATGGATCCTGAAACTGTGAAGCGAAGAGAGATGACCTTTAATCACCACTAGATTTCCTATAAAGAACATGACATGTAGTTATTCATGTTTAATGTCATGACTTTGTTGTCTCCAACAGACACATTGAGTCTCTAAAGTAGCAGAATCAGCCTTAAACGAGCATCAAGTAGAACTAGTCAACGTTTAACACCTAAACTCCCACAAACAACACGGTTTGGTTCTTCTCTGTTTGAACCTGAATATCACATGATCACACCGTTGATGTGCATGTGCTGTTCATCTGGTATTCATGGGAAGCTGACGAGATCAAAATAAGTCTATAACAGTGAGGATTAAAGAGTTATACCTGAGGGGAAATACAAATATCTAAACATTTCATTCATATTTTCATTTAGTCGTTTTGAATCTTTTATTAGGTTTTTTTTGGCATCATTTTGTAATAGTTTTGAATTTATTTTTAGTAATTTTGCATCTATTTTTAGTCTTTATGCATTTTTTGTAGTCGTTTTGCATCATTTTGTAGTGGTTTTGGTATTCATGGAAAGTTGAATAAGATAAAAAAAAATAAGTTTATAACAGTGAGGACAAAAGAGTTATACCTTTGGTCAAATAAAAATATCTAAACATTTCATTAATATTTTAATTAGGTCGTTTTGAATTTTTTTTCAGTCATTTTGCATCTTTTTGAAGTCATTTTGAATCTATACTTAGTAATTTTGCTTATATTTTAAGTCGTTTTGCAACTTTTTGTTGTCGTTCTGCATCTATTTCCTTAGTATTTTTGCATCTAATTTGATTGATTTTGTATCTCAGTGATGGTTTTGTAATTTTTTTGTGATGTTTTGAATCTATTTTTAGTATTTTTGCATCTTGTACTCGTTTAGCACCTCCTTCTGGTGTTTTGTTGTTGTTATTTCTGCTTTTTAAATAGTTTCTAAAAACCAAACTAGACACTGTGAATCACTTTATAACTTTGTTTGAAACATCAAAATGTGACTATTGTTTTATATTATGTGTAAATATACCTTGTTATGTACTTTTTATAATGCAGGAGTATTCATGTTGGATATTTGGTCGGCCTACAGTATATTAGTACC
Source organism: Sebastes umbrosus (assembly GCF_015220745.1). Taxonomy (NCBI): domain Eukaryota; kingdom Metazoa; phylum Chordata; class Actinopteri; order Perciformes; family Sebastidae; genus Sebastes; species Sebastes umbrosus. Next base: position 2,956,057 of record NC_051282.1, on the reverse strand, counting down.
TCAGTAGATGTACTACAGAAACTCACAGGGGGCAGTACCTTTACTTTAAAGTCCGCATAGGGACTTTAAAGTAAAAGGGTGGTTCAAGTCCAGCGTGGACCAGGAATGGAGAGAGGACTGGTAGCTGGAGAGATGTCAGGTGTTTACATTTTAGATTTAGTTCAAACTTTATGTACTATATGTATGTCACATCAACCAGACGGTGACTGTTTAGATGTTTGGTCTCAGCACAACTTCTGAGGTGATGTTAACGGTCATTTTCCCAAAACCGTCACAATTGATGTTGTTTGACATCCAACATCTGGGACGGTGGAAGCATTCTGTACTCTGACGTTAGTTATTTCTGCTGGAATCATTTCAATTCAAACCCATTGTAACATGAACATCATTTCAAATAGAATCACTTCATATATTTTCTGACACTACAGACAGATGTTGGAGGGAGAGAGTCTTGAGTCTCTTGTGTTCTGACTACTGTATGCTCTGAGGACTCATTCAAAGGGGGTCCTCCAGACAGACTCCTGTTAGTCCTGATGGGTTGTTTCTCTGAGGAACTCTATACGACTGCACAGATGTTTCCCTTCTTATCAGTAGATTTAGTAAATAATGTCTGAAGGCAAAGCAGAGTCCAGCACAGAGAGCTCAGTCCCAGTCCCAGTCCAACGTAGAGGCCGATCCTTCCCAGACTCTCTGGTTGTGGACTCACTGTTGGTCTCTGAGGTCTGGGCTCATCAGGAGCTGCTGTCAACTCACCAGTGACATTGAGGCGACATATCCTAGACTTCCCACCATAACCTGTGAGCACGTCACACCGGTATGGACCCGAGTCATCAGTCCTGAGTCTGGACACGTGAAGTCTGAGTCGTCCTTCTCTGAGGACGTCTTTGTCACACCGGACTCGTCCTGCAAACTGTTCATCCTGAGACTCTGGGACCTCAACACCTTCATGGAGATGAAACAGGACTAAGGGTCTGAGATCAGCTGACAGTTCACAGTAGATATAAAGTGAGTTGGGGGAACTGTCGGTTCTGGTTGTGAACGTCCACTCCAGTGTGATGTTGTGGTTCTCCTCTGCCTGATAGGAGGTCTGTGTCACATTCACTACAAATGATCCTGTAGAGGAGACAGAGACAAACTGACAACTTGAACATGTCAAACTCCATCTAGAGATGTTTCTGTGGAGAGTTTAGTGATCATGGTCTCAGTGCTGTAAAGTGCTTTAAAGATAATAAAGTGAACTAACCAGAGACACAGCAGGTCAGGCTGATGAGAGGCAGGATGCTGCTGATCATCTTCTCCCTGTGAGAGCAGACGGAGGAGAAGAGACACAAACACATCACATCAAAGTTCAGTCATTACAGGTGTTAGAGGGGAAATCTACAGTCTGTCTGTAGTCATCACAATACTCCTTTGTATTTATTAGCCTGCTTACTAAACACAACTGATGGACACCGAGTCTTGATGCTAATACAAAAACAATAAACTACAACTACAGCAATGTAAAGACATCTAACATTTATAATAAAGAAAATGTCTAAGCTGCAGTAATGTGTTTCTCTCATAAGATGGCGCCAGAGGTTAAACTCTCCAGGAAACAATCAGGTCTTGCCTAAAGACTACAAAATGAATCATGTGACATCTCACAGAATGAGGTCAACAGGAGTTTTCCCTCACTGGTCCACTAATTTTTAATCATTTTGCATCCTTTTTTGCCATTTTGCATCTTTTTGTAGTATTTTTGCATCCATTTTTAGTATTTTTGCATCTTTTTGTAGTGGTTTGGCATCTATTTTTAGTCATTTCACATCTATGTTTAGTATTTTTCCATCCTTTTTTTGTATTTTTGCATTAGTAGTTTCACAGTATTTTTCTTCATAAATCTTTTTGTAGTGATTTTGCAACTATTTTTAGTCTTTTAGCCTTTTTGTGTAGTAGTTTTGCATCTGTTTTTACTATTTTGCATCTTTTTGTAGTGGTTTTGCATCTACTTTTAGTCATTGTGCATCTTTTTGTAGTGGTTTTGCATCTACTTTTAGTCATTGTGCATCTTTTTGTATTGGTTTTGAATCTACTTTTAGTCATTGTGCATCTTTTTGTAGTGGTTTTGCATCTACTTTTAGTAGTTTTGAATCTACTTTTAGTTGTTTTGCATCTATTTTTTGTCTTTCTACAGCTATTTTTAGTCTTTTTGCATCTTTTTGTAATAATGTTGCATCTATTTTTAGTTTTAATGCATCTTTTTGTAGTGGCTTTGCATCTGTTTTTAGTCTTTATGCATCTATTTTTAGTCTTTTTGCATCTTTTGTATTGGTTTTGTATCTATTTTTAGTCTTTATGCATCTTTTAATAGTGGTTTTGCATCTTTTTTTAGCCTTTATGCATTTTTTTGTAGTGGTTTGCATCAATTTTTAGTCTTCATGCATCTTTTTGTAGTGGCTTTGCATCTATTTTTTGCCTTTATGCACCTTTTTTTAACTCCTTCTCCCCCTCTCGAAGTCATTTTTTGTTATTTCTGCTTTTTACATTTTCTAAAACCAAAGAGAACTTTTCTGCACTTTTGATTTACAAAATATAATATCACAGAGCAAACCATAATAATTAAATGTTCACATGAAGACTGTGATATGTGTAAATAAATAAATAAATATTTAACAATAGCAAGATTGTCTTTAAGCTTTTTGGGTGTAATCTATAATAGTATCTACACATTTTGTTAGGGAGGACCCCCAAACCCAATATCTCCTGGTATATTTTATTCACTGTAGGAATTCAGAATGTGTCTCTTTATCCTGCTGCATAATATGTAGGAGCATCCTGACTGGATCTGAATGATACCCTACTATAGGCTACAAAATAACACAGGAATGTATTATGTATAGATAGCCATTCATCTGACTGGCTCAATAAAATGGCTTTTTAATATAATATTTAAAAAAAATAATATATTCAGAACAGGATTAGAATTTATTTATACATTAAAAATAACTACATGTTGTTTTAGAGCAGCGACAGTAATGTTTACAACAGTAAAGTCACCATATCAACTCAATAATCTCACTGGAAACACTCTAAAATGTCAATAAAATTAAATGGTATTCGAGTTCTACTCCGGAAACTAAACTGAAGTCGAAAATCACAATTTCTGGCCAAAATTTCAAAAGTTTTGTTGCACCCTGGACTTCTAACCCCCAAAAGGCACAACGAGACCACACTGTCAACCATCAGACCAAATTTAAAGTTCCTAAGTTAAATAGTTTATGAGTTCTGCTCCGGAAACAAAAGTGTGACACCCGAACGGACGGAAGGACGACGGAAGGACGACGGAAGGACGACGGAAGGACGGACGAAAGGACGCTGATCTCCCTCTAAAAAAATATATATATTTTTTTTTTCAATGCCGATGGGCACCCTTCCTCATTTTCTGCATTGAGGTAACGACATGAACAAATAAAGAAAGAAAGAAATACACTTTTCAGCTCTGTAACTCTCTTTCTCACTCTTTCTCATCTGCCTGGCTGCACTTATTTGTTAATAAAAATGTAAATTGTAGTGAAATTGAGTAAACACTTTGAAGCCAGTAATATCAGGGACCAATAGTTTATTTATATTATAATAAATACAGGTATTTATGAAAATAAAAATCGTAACTTTTGTCTTAAAACCATTGTGATGTCTGATGTGTGTTGCGGTTTAAGAGGAATTTGCCCTGGAAGAGGGCCTGCTTTGTCTCAGTCTCCAGAACTCATCAGAATTTTAAGATCGCGGCAAACTAAACTAAGTAGCGGATGAGAGACTGCAGACAGAGCAGATTGAAATATCATGTTGTCATAACATGTTAACATCATGTTCATGCTTGTTGAACAGGTTTATTGATAAAGTATTGGCTTTTTACTCTCAAAGGTTTTATTGCATTTACAGTAACCATAGTAGTTGTTGTAGTTATCTTCACTTCACCAGAGGTCTGTACTACAAAGCAGGATCTGGGGTTAGTGAGGTAACTTCAGGTTTATCCCTTCAGGGTTTTCACTCCTACGAAGGTGGATCACTTCTTACCGGGGTAGATCTCCATCACCACACCTCCACATCAAAGGGCATAATCAAGTGTAATTTAATTGTCTAATTTATTTTGAAAGCTATTTATAATATCACTGCCCCATCTAGATGACTGTATCTGACTTTTGAGTACTCTGTTAATTTAATAAGTCTGTTAATTTACACATTCACACATCAGCATTTTTTTTTTCTTTCACCAGCTGAAACGTTTAAAAGTACCGATAAAAGAACCGAGAACGTCAGAGCTTATCAATACTCGTGTCTTTAATAATTTAGCACCGGTGCCCGTTTAATAGTGACTTTTAACAAACAAATACCAATAACTATAAGACACTGAAGGGATGGGAGAACTTGGTCAGACGCGTGCTCCTAAAACAAACCAATGTCCAGTGCGCTGTGTAACGTTGGATCACTTACATTTATTTACACTTTCACATCTCACCATCATATCTATATCTTGTTCTTCCTCTGTTTCCATTCAGTGGACTCTAACTGTTTGGGTTTCTGTCTCACACATACCTGATCCCATCTGAGCCACTCACCCAGATCCTCATCAGGAGAGCTTACCTACAGTATTATGCAATTCCATGTCCATGTTGCACCCTGTTGTTAGTACTAGAACTGCAGGCATACATGAATTGTGTCATCCAAAACGTAGTAAGAGTTTTAAAGTTAGCACTGACAGCTTATTATTAGGAGTTTCTCCTTACTGGTCCAGTTCAAAGCTACTTTAAGCTTTATAAGTGTTTGTTGTGTGAATAAGCTCAGGACTGCAGAAAATACTAAACCGTGAACCTTGCAGCTCAGATAAACATCTGGAATATAAACAGTGCCTACATATAGAGCAATGAGAATGCAACCGCAGATAAATGACCTAAATATAACATAAAGAATATACAACAGAAGATATCACAACATTAAACACAGACAACCTCATGTTGCCAAACTGAAAACCGCACTTTACCAGATGTTACAGCTGATGTTTAATGTCACACAGAGCTGGTTTTAGTCTAATCTGTCTTCAATGAATCACATGGTTGGATTGTCTCTTTACTGACCGATCAACCGATCCCATTATTCTCTGTTAACTTACGTTAACTAGGGGGGGCGCTAGTGAGGCGCATATGGAGTCGTCGGGTCTCTCAGAGCTCCAGGTGGAAAAATAGTTATTTCTTTATTAATCCTGCCGTCTAGTTTAAAAATTGCCTGAAGAAGTCAGTGGTGTTTATAGTTTTGACCACTTTAACAGTCATTGTGTGATTTTCACCCATACCAACTTTGAAATCAGTGAAAATGCCTGACACGCGTCAAACAAAGAACGCCAAACAATCTGGCACAGCTGTTGCGCATGATGGGCCTGATGCGGAGGAAGAATCGACGCATTTGTGGGAAAAGATATCCGACAAAATTCTGGAATCAATCAATAAGTGATTCGACCTCCTAGACCACACATTTGAAACTCTTATGAACACATCTGGCTCTGACTGAAAGAATTGTTGCTGCAGAGGAACAGGGCTCTGACCACGAGCAGCGTATTCAGACGCTGGAGCTGTGCCTGACAGATATGGAAAAGTCAAATGAAAGGCTTCTGACGAAGATTGACGACATTGAGGGGCGCTCGAGACGTAACAATATTACGATTGTGGGGATCCCCGAGGATGAAGAGAAAGGCAGACCTACGGAGTTCATCGCTGGATTAATACCGAAGTTACTCGGGGTGACCAGCTTTGCAAAGCCCGTGGTAGTGGATCGAGCGCACCGCATACCTGTGCCAAAACCTACGGATGTAAAAAGACCAAGGAGCATCATAGCCAGGATTCACTTCTACCAGGAGAAAGAGCTGATTCTACGACTGAGTCGGCAACAACAGATGATCTACAACGGCCATCGGGTCTACGTTTATCCTGATTATACTGCGGAGGTGATGGCACAGAGAAGAGGATTCCGTGAGGTAACCCAAGCACTCAGGGAGAGGGAGGTAAAATACTCTGTGTTTTCCAGCTAAGCTTCATGTCCAGCACAACGACCAGGTAAAGGTGTTTACCTCCCCAGGAGACGTCAAGTCCTTCATAGAATCTGAGTTGAAAAAGTAGGCTTTCGAACTGGGAACTTTGAGAACATTAACTTTGTTATGCCTATATTCTACTCCATCTAAGTTAAAAACGAACAAGACGGCGGATTAAGTGCTATATTATTTTTTTTTCTTTGTATTTTTTTTTCCACTGCGGAGGGACTGGATTTGTGGTGTAGCCCATTGTCCGCATTTAATATTTTTCTGAGAGGGACTCTCGGCTGCTGGCCATTTGCCATGCGTTTCCGAATTTTTCTTTTTTCTTTTTTCTTTTTCTGTGGGGGGAGGGTTTGGGGGTATGCGTTTGTGTGCGAGTGTGGATGTTTTGCGGGGAGAGGTGTGCTGTTTGGCGTTTCAGCTCACTACATAAATATGTCTGCATACTCAGTTACTACTTTGTTTTATTTCATATCATCCATGCCATGTATCAAAGGTTTGAATGGGCATTTGATTTCTGATTATCTGACTTGTTTGTAAGTATGTCCCCAATTCTAAATGATAAAATCACACTAACTTTTTTCGATTCATCCCTGGACAGATCACCCACTAAATCTCCTCCAACTATTAACTCTGTTCAAACACTAAACAATCTGATAAAATCAAGAAATATGGTGGATATTTGGAGAATACAACACCCTGACAAAAAAGAATATTCATTTTACTCACCGGTGCACCAGTCATATACTAGAATTGACTATTTAATAGTGGAGGCTGGTTCAATCCCCAATATTAGCAACACACTTTATCACAATATATTGATTTCTGATCACAGTCCTGTTACGCTGCAGCTACAGTCTTCCCTTTCCAAACCAAAATATAATTGGAGATTTAACCCTCTACTACTGTCATCACCAGGATTTAAAGAATACATGGCCAATAAACTCAGAGACTTTTTAGAGATCAATGATAACAGAGAAGTTTCAGACTCTACTCTCTGAGAAGCACTTAAAGTTACAATGAGAGGATTTATTATTTCTTTTGAGACCTCAAGGAAAAAGGAAAAATGTAAGAGACTGAAAGAAATCAAACAAGAAATTACTCATATAGAACAAATATATAAAACATCTCTTTTACAGTCTGACTATAACAAGATCCTGAAATTAAAATCAGAATATAACTCTGTCCTTGGAGGGGAAATAAGTAATCTACTACTGAAGACGAGACAAAAACATTTTGAATTGAGTGATAAACCACAAAAATTACTGTCAAGACAACTTAAAGGAGAGCAGGCAAAGACTGCTATTCATAAAATACAGTCCAAAACCGGTGAAGTACTCACTGACCAACAAGATATTAACAAATGTTTTAAAGAATTCTACTCCGATCTCTATACCTCTACGTCCACAGCAACAGAGACAGATTATTCCCAGTTCTTTAGTCCTTTAACTCTGCCACATCTAAATGAGAGCAATCAGCACTCTTTGGATGAAATGTTTTCTGTTGCTGAGTTGGTGGAAGCAATTAAGGCATTCCCCACCAGTAACTGCCCTGGACCGGATGGGTTTGGTGCTGAGTTTTACTAAGCATTTCATGAGATATTAACACCTTTCTTACTTAGAATGATAAATGATTCAATTGCAAGAAAAACGCTTCCATGGTCCCTCTATGAGGCAAATATATGTCTGTTATTGAAAAAGGGAAAAGATCCCATGGATCCTGCTAATTACCGGCCCATTTCTTTGCTCAATCTAGATCACAACATTTTAACAAAAGTATTGGCCACCAGATTAAATAAACATATAGCAACAATTATCCACCCAGATCAAGTGGGCTTTATCCCAGGCAGGCTTTCCTTTTTCAATGTGCGTCGCGTGTTGAACATATTGTATTCTGACTTAGGTAAGAACACTCAAGCAGCCGTCTTGACATTGGACGCCCATAAAGCTTTTGACTCTATCGAATGGCCTTACTTATTTGAAACTTTGAGGAGGTTTGGATTTGGGAAAACTTTTGTGGACTGGATTGAAATGATTTATCGCTCTCCTAAATTCTCTGTCTTAACAAATGATACCACTTCAGTGCCATTTAGTTTACATCGGGGTGTGAGACAGGGAGATTGCTTGTCCCCTTTGTTATTTAATATAGCATTAGAACCTTTGGCAATTGGGATAAGAAATCACCCACATATAAAGGGTATTCCAGCTGGTACAGCAGAATGTCTTGTTACACTTTACGCCGATGATTTACTTGTTACCTTAATGGACCCTGAAGCGGGTGTTCCTTATCTTTTACAATATATTAAAACATTCAGTAAAATTTCTGGTTACACAATAAACTGGGGTAAAAGTGAACTGCTGTTTACTGGTGAAAATACAATTTTACAAGATTGCCCCTTTAAGATTGTTCAGAACTATATCACATATTTAGGACTTAAAATCTCAAAAAATCCTAAACTTTTGCTCAGATTAAATCTGTTAGAAGTTATTGATAAATTGAAACGCAGCATAGAATACTGGAGGACTCTGCCCCTATCTATGATTGGCAGAGTAAATGCCATTAAGATGGTATCTCTACCAAGATTTTTATATCTCTTTCAAAATTTGCCGAATATGGATCTCGGCTGATTTTTTTAAGAAGCTAGAGACAATTATTTTAGATTTTATCTGGGGTTATAAAAAACACAGACTATCTAAAAAACATCTGTTCAGGCCCACTTTGGATGGTGGTCTGGGTCTTCCAGTATTTAAAGACTACTACTGGGCAGCCAATGCTAGGGCACTGGCATACTGGCAATGGGGCTCTCCAGACCACGAATCACTCACTTCTGCCCCCCTCTGGCTAAAACTGGAGCTTATGTCTTTAATAAAACCATATTCCTCATTATCCTCCTTACTCTACACTAATCTTGTATCTGCTATTAAATCAGTAAGTCATAGTTTTGTTGTCAGAAATTCACTGAAAATTCTTAGTCAAATTAAACATATCTACAAAGTCCCTAGTATTTCGATATATACACCATTTTGCCACAACCATGCCTTTACCCCAGTATTACTGGACAATACATTTGCTGTATGGTGTGTAAAAGGGCTGAAGTGCATAATGGACTTTTATTTAGACAACAAGTTTGCATCTTTCGGTCAATTAAGCTCAAAGTATAATTTACCACATTCCAATCTTTTCCGTTATAAGCAACTTAGGCACTTTGTGAGGGAAAATATTCAAAATTTTGAATCTACTTGCGAGAGAAACGCTTTTCTAGAATTGCTTTCTCTTTCACCAGAGAGTAAGAAGCTTATCTCCAAATTTGTGAATTATTTCTCCAAAGATTCTGAATCTGTTAACTGTATTAAGAAGGCTTGGGAAAGGGAAATTAATGACGTGTTGCCTGATAAACTATGGAAGACTGCACTCTCCCGTATTCATAGTTGTTCAATAAATAGCAGGCATAGGTTAATTCAGTTCAAAGTGATTCACCGTTTTCATTATTCTAAAGTCATGTTACATACATTTTACCCCTCTGTGTCTCCAATTTGTGATAAATGTAAATCAAATGATGGTACATTGCTGCATTTATTTTGGGACTGTCCATTAATTTATCAGTTTTGGTCAAGAATCTTCTTCTTTTTTTCTGGGGTTTATCGAAGGACTCTCTCTCCTGACAGAGATTTGGCTCTTTTTGGATCTTCAGTGGATTCCTCAACTCTCCCTTTATATATTCAAACAGCTCTATTGATGGGCATGGTAGTAGCAAAAAAACTTATTCTCAAAGACTGGAAGACACCAACTCCACCGTGCTTCAGAAACTGGTTGCATGAATTGGTCTCAGTTATACACATGGATAAATTGCGAGCCAATAATTTTAAATGTCAACATAAATGGGAAGAATCTTGGGGCCCCTTTTTGCAATATTTGGACTCAGTTTGACAATATTTCCATTCATATTGATTGTTTTGTTTTCCTTTTCTCTGTTCTGCTGTTGAATATTCCCACTATGGATGGCCTGCATTTAACTATCACATGGATGATACTGTATGTAATGATATGTATGTTTTGTCCTTGACATGCGGTTTAGATAATTCTCTCTTAGGGATTTGTATTACTCCTCCCCGGGTGTAAAAGTGTGTGTGTGTGTGAGTGTGCGAGTGCGTGAACTTTCGGGTTTGGTTGCAGGTTTTGATTTTTGTTTGATGTATGTGTTTTGTCAAATTTGTCATTAAAAATAATATCAAAAAAAAAAAAATTAAAAAAAATAAACGGGGCACCACCCTGGAATCAGGGACCAATGACCAAAACGTTAATATAGTCTCATTATATATGCTAAACTATCAATTTGGAATGTTGATTAATAATTAAATTAATAACTATAACCAAAATAGATAGTAAAGGTTGAAGGATATCGGAGTTCTTGACATAGCAGAGGTTGGCATTATTCACTCTTGTGCAACATTAAAGAGACCAGCATGCATATTCCACAAACATTTATTTACAAGATAATAAAGGTTTAAAACACAATATTAATCTAACTAAATAACTAAACAAACACACTGTGTGTGTGTGTGTGTGTGTGTGTTGTTGGAAATATATCATGAAGAATAATATGGCAAATGCTTAAACTATTATGTTACGAGTTCAGTGGGTTGAAGATGTTTAGACTAGAATTAGAAGATGAATACTGTGGCGTCTGAGGGACGTCTCGTGCAGAGTCTCAAGGGTGAGACGGCATAAACATATTTTTGTGTAGATAGAACAGTCTCAAGGACTCAGCCTTAGGGAAGAAACAGATAGGGGGGAGAGGACAGAATGATATGACCAGTAGACAGCGTTGTCTAAGGATGGAGTCAGATAATAGGAAGGTCAGATATTGTGGAAAAGTACTACAGTGATATTGTGGAAAAGTACTAAGACGGATCAAAACCCTGCCCTCTTCAGAGAATGCTTGTTGCTGTGTATAAAAGCAAATGTAAAGAAAAGCTCGGGGTTCATTCACTGCGAACTGAAAACTGTATTACATGTTATCAGGGACACATTGATGAATCCAGAACTTCTGTAATAACTCTTTGCAACTTTGATGAATATATCTGCGGAATAAATTGATACTGATTTAACCTAATTTGCAATCTTTTATGATTTTAACTCTGAGCTTGCAGCTGCCTAGAAGATAAACCAACACGCATGAAGGTGACGATTCCCTGAGGGGAATTCCTTCAATTTGGTGACCCCGACGTGATCTTCGGAAAGAGCGAAGCGAGCCAGAGACCGGACAACTCAGTGAGAGAGAGATAAGGGTACCCTGACTACAAGGAAAAAGGTAAGCAGAACCTGTTAAAACAAAATCTGCATATTGGCATAGGATCTAAATTTATCTCTCTGGCTGAGTTTGAAGCATCTCTGTTTGACTTTTGATAAATCAAGTTGCATAGTTAAAAGGATCTGGGATCCTCTAAAGATCTGGGATCTTAGTTAAAAGGATCTGGGATCCGCTAATGATCTGGGATCTTAGTTAAAAGGATCTGGGATCCTATAAGGATCTGGGATCCGTACTGTGGTGTTTGGAACACTAATTAAAAGGATCTGGGATCCTCTAATGATCTGGGATCTTAGTTAAAAGGATCTGGGATCCGCTAATGATCTGGGATCTTAGTTAAAAGGATCTGGGATCCTATAAGGATCTGGGATCCGTACTGTGGTGTTTGGAACACTAATAAACTGTATTGATAGTGTACATCAGAGGAAATTTAAAACTGCCTCAGATACCGGGCCAGCACCGCTGACGGGAGACCGTTAGTAGAAGCTTGTGTTGGTGGGATCTGTGGTGGGGGCATAACGACCCAATTACTCTGATATCACTACTGTTTGAAAACTAAAAGGAGGAAAGTTGCCCTTTTAGTAACGTCTGGGACGTTAAAAAAGCGTTTGGAACGCTGCGCTTGGAGCGCTAGAGTAGTGCGCTTGGAGCGCTAGTTTAGTAACGTCTGGGACGTTAGAGAATAGTAAAAATAGCGCTTGGAGCGCCTGTATGAGTGTACATTAATAACTAGTATTCAGAGGAAAATTAAAACTTACTGTTGATACTGGGCCAACATCGCTGGAACATCAAAGTGTCCAGTAGAAGCTTATGTTGGTAGGATCACAGCGAGGGGCATAGCGACCCATTTACTCTGAATCTAGTTACTGTCATAAACTGAATAAACCTGTGTGAAATAGTACTGGACAGAATGGATGGAGAATTTGACAAAGATTGTGAGGAAAAAGGCGGTTGTAACAAAAGTGGGTTAACCTTCGGCCAACAGTGGGCGAAAGTAAGAACGAATGCGATATGTACCTTTGACCCAGAGAGAAGGGGAAAAGAGACAAAGGAGATGGATGCATGGTTTAAAGGAATGATAGAGAATAAAGAGTTCCCGGAAAACTCCTCTATATCAGCTTTTACCCCAGCAGTACGAGAAGCCATACTAAAACAGCAGGAACTCTTGGCCCAAAGTAGAAAAACGGTGGAACAAAGCGGTATCTTTAAAAAAAAGAAAGCCCAAAAAGACGTTGAGAACCAAGCAAAAACTTTAGCTAAAATAAACGGCATTTATCTTGCATCTGTAACTGAATTAGGACATCAATGGCCAGTAAAAAAAGAGACTAAAAAAGAACCAAATAAAACCCCGGACGGATACAACCGGCTGTACCCAGCTTTAGGGGACTATCCTGGTCCGTTCCCCGATCCGCCACCACCGCATCATCAAATGGTAATGACAGGTATAGCACCTACGGTACCCCCACCATACGATAACACCCAAACATTGCCTCCACCGCCTCCACTCCCTGAACATAGCCCTGAATCCGACCCTCCACAACATTCCAGTCCCAAACCAGTATCTGCCCAGATGCCCCACTTTCCTGTTCAGGGAGGACATTTGTGGCTAGAAGATCCTGAGGGAAAAAGGAACAGAGAAGATTTAGAAAGAAGGATCCGGCTCCTAGAAATAGGCCTGCTAGGGGTAACCAGAGGGGGAAATCAGCCTGGGGTTGTGGATCTAATGGGGGATACAATCTCAGAACAGAACCTACCATCTCCCATACCACCACCGATGGTCGTCTCCCCAAGCGAATCCTCTGACCCTGAGGGTAGGAGGGTGAGAGAAGAGGTGGCTAGGAGATGGCATAGGGATAGAGACGAGGCAGAGAAAAAGAGACATAGAAAGGAACAGGAAGAGCAGGAGAGGAACAGACTACTATGGGTAGAATTAGAAAGAAGGACAGAGGAAGTCAGGAGGGAGGGTGACAGAGAGCGGGATGGAGCATGTGGAGGAGGCCCATCAGGCCATCAGGAGGATGAGGGTACATCCAACACCTCCAGTCTTTGTAGACGAACTGGGCCACGGTTTGAGTCCAGTCGAGAGAGGGAAAGATCTAGAAGACAGGAAGTGGAAGAAACAGGGGAAGAACCAGATGCGTTCCATTGGACTAGGTCAGATAGACGTTCACAGGACGGAGAAATGGGTCATGGTAGAGATGGGTCCTGTATGACCTTCACCGGACAGTTCACGGCACACGGTAGAAAAAAGCAGGAAAGACCAGAAGGAGAGAGACTAGACGAGGAGTATGGGGAAGAACAGCTACAACAGTTTGCAGAGCGTAGCACAGACTTTGGTCATAGACATAATTTGAGACCCCGGGATGGCAACAAAAGAGTGGTCAGACAAAAACCGTTAGGCATGTATCCTATCATTCAGACCACCGGAGGTCAGAGATATCAACCCTTTGGGGCCGGAGATAAAGGTGCCATAGCAGCTAGGTTGCCCCCATTGGAAGAAGGAGGCGGTGCATGGCTTAGAGCATTGGATGAGCAGACCAGGGGCACGAACCTCTCATTAGGGACGTGAGAGCATTGTTGGGAGCAGGAAACGTGTCAGTATGGGCACAGAGAGAATTGGAAGAGAATGCACACACCACTCAATCAAGGGATGAGGAACCTTGGTGTAGATATGCTACCCCCATGGGAAACGCCATACGGGCTAAGTATCCCATTCACGCAGGAAAACTGCATAACTTGGTATTTAAAATAAAGAATGACGAGACGGGGAGTGTTTTTTTGGCCAGGTGCAAGAGAGAGTGGGCTGATTCCTCTGGATATAATCCGGACAAAGTAAATCATCAACATCCCTTTAGGAATGCTATTCTAAAACACTCTCCCCCAGCCGTAAAAGAAGCAATGGATAATAACCCTGACATGCAAGCAGCTGAATCTAGTAAATGGGAGACACATTACCTACACCACATGCGAAAACATGAGGAAAAAAAAGATGATGAAATTGAGGAAATGAAAGACATGGTAGCTAAATTAACGAAGCTTCAGCTAGCCTCAGCTAGAGAAAGTGCAACAGAGGGAAAGAAGCAGAAGAACCTGCACAAACAGATGGTCCAGACACCTGCCCCAATACCCACACCTGTCCCACCTGTCCCACCTCCAGTTCCACCATATTATCCACCCCAATATGCCCCACCACAACCTAACCCTCAATATCAGTACCCACCCTATCAACAACAGCCGCAGGGTCAGAATAGGGGGAGAGGAAGGGGAGGAGGTAGAGGCCGAGGAAGGGGAGGAGCACCGAGAGGAGGAGCCTGCTTTATCTGCGGCAGCCAAGATCACTGGGCTAGGGAGTGCCCAAATTATCAGCAGAACCAGCAGCCTCAGGGTGGACTAGCCCCACCTCCACAGGCACCCAATCAGCAATACGCACCCCTCCAGGCTCCCCAATACCAAATACCAGGACCACCTCCAGGACAATGGGGACTATAGGGAAGCCTAGAAAGCAGAGGGGAGCAGGGACTGGCCGAACCTTGTTTACAACTAATAGTGAATGGAAAACAAAGATGGTTCATGGTGGATACCGGAGCTCGGTATTCCACCCTAGCGGAGCCAGAATGCCGGTTATCCTCTCACTATGTCTCTGTTTTAGGTTTCTCCGGCAGAGAACAACAGTTACCATTTACTGAACCAATACCTGTGGAAAATGGTACTCAAAGACTAATGCATTCTTTTCTATATGCACCTGACTGTCCAAAAGATCTTTTGGGAAGAGATGTTCTGGCAGCCCTAGGGGCTTCTGTGCATTGTTCAAAAGGTGGCATATCGGTGGAATTCCCAAATGGAAGTGTTGTCAGATGTTCCGGGTCAGGAGCCCCTGGACATCAAATGTTATTAAAAGAAATAATCGATCCTCAACAGAGTCCACCCACTGCTGAAATATACTGGGTTCTTTTGGAAGACTGCAATCCACTGATTGACTTTTACAACCTGTGGCAACCATGGATCCGAGCTCTACACCCCTACCTTCCTGTACCTGATCCTCCCCACTGTACCCTAAACTATGATAGGGAAAATGAGATGCAATATCAGGATGAGTTTCAGCAACAGTTAGCTGATAGATCGTGGTCACTACAAGTCAAGGACATTGTAATAGGACCCCAAGGCGTTGCAGCCATAGTCTCTCTAAACCCAGAACAAAAACTATGGTACAAACTATCCTCATACGCTGTCCCACATATCTCATTAGCGCTCGCTCCAAAACATCAAGCAAAAGACCTAGGAACCATGTGTAAAGAAGCGGGTAACGTAACAGGGTGGGAAGAAACAACATTAAAAGGAATATGGGTGGCAGAAAAGGGAAAGTATTATAAAATATCACATTTCAGCACAGTAACAGGCACATGTGAGAATGTGTCCCTAAAACGTCATCACGGCTGTGAAATGACGGATGGGGAAGGGGCCATTTCCATGTTGAACACTCTTCCTTCCTCATTGTGGTCTAAGGGCCCCTTTGATGTGGGAAGATGCAGCATGGAACCAGTAACATTTGAAATGAACACTTACTGCCCTATCTGGAGACCTCAGTATAAACATAAAGCAGAAGCAGCCCAGGGCATCTCCCCTACGATTGAGGGACTAATAAAAGCAGGGGTATTAAAAAAATCTTATTCTCAGTGGAATACTCCCATTTTGCCAGTAATCAAACCCTCCGGCTCATACAGAATGGCTCATGATTTACGAGCCATAAATGAGCTGGTTTCGACCCCTGTTACACCAGTGCCTAACCCCCACTCTGCTCTCTCCATGCTCACCACTGCCCACACCTCATTTACATGTATAGACTTAGCTAACGCTTTCTTTTGTCTACCCTTAGCAGAACATTTACAGGATATTTTCTCGTTTACATATGAAGGCCAGAGGCTGACATATAATGTGTTACCACAGGGCTTTATTCTTTCGCCCTCAATTTTTAATGAAACCCTAAGAAAACATTTAAAAGGGTTGGAACTTCCGGACGGATGTTTTATTGTCCAGTATGTTGATGACTTGCTCATAGCAGCACCCTCGGCGGAGGTGTGTCTGTCTATGACGCATGCTCTTTTGTTAAGACTATATAGTTGTGGCTATAAGGTCTCTAAAGAAAAACTCCAGTGTTGCAGAGCGCAGGTATCATTCTTGGGAAGAATAATTACAGCCAAAGGCACTGCCATGTCACCTGCACACAGAGAGTCGATTTTGCACCATCCAAAACCACTAATCGTTAAAGAAATGTTGTCATTCTTGGGACTCACTGGTTATTCCAGACAGTACATTCCTAACTACGCCGGAGATACACAGTTGCTTAGACAGATGGTAACTATGGCAGGAATGAGAAATCTTACGGCAGAACTGGAATGGTCACAGGAGGGGGAAGAGGGGTTCATCCGCCTAAAACAGAAGATGGCCGAAGCGGCTGCTTTAGCCCTTCCGGACTATTCCCAGCCGTTCCATCTTGACGTATCTGAACAGCTGTCTACCGCCCATGGTGTCTTGTATCAGAAGCAAAGAGGAGACAGAAATGTGTTATATTATTGTAGCATATTATTAGATACCCAAGAACAGAGAGCCAGCCCCTGCGTAAGGTATGCGGCTGCACTGGCTAAAATAGTGGAGAAAGTGGGTCATATCGTCATGCACCACCCACTCCGAATTCTCACTTCCCATAGTACTGTAGCCTACGTTACATCAGCGTGTTTCACTCTCACTCCATTGCGACAGACGAAGATTCTACAAGTACTATCAAAGCCACACATCTCTTTTTTCCACGAGGGTTGCAATATGGCTGACAAAATGGGGGATGGTCAGGGTAAAAAGCACTTATGCGCAGAAAAATCTATGTCATTCACAAAACTACGAGCAGACTTAGAAACCACCCCCTTAACAATATGTGATCTCAGTCTATTTACAGACGGCTGCTGTTTTAGACATCCCACGGAGGGGTTAAAAGCTGGATATGCTGTAGTGTCGGTTCCTGATGTCACCTCAAAACCTATCACACTGTGCTCCGCTACACTAGACGGAAAACAATCTGCCCAAGCTGCTGAGTTGACTGCTGTGGTATCCGCTCTTAAACTCGCTGAAGGTAAAGCTGTAAATATTTTCACGGATTCGGCATATGTGTGTAATGCTATTCACAGGGACATGTCAGGTTGGGTACAAACAGGGTTCAAGACAAGCGGAAACAAAAACATGGCACATGAGGTGCTCATGAGAGAGTTGTTGTCTGCCATTAAACTTCCTAAAAAGGTTGCTGTCTTAAAAGTGAAAGGTCATTCTCAGGGAGAGGACCTAGAGAGCATTGGCAATAATGCTGCGGATGTTGCAGCCAAGGCTGCTGCAGGATATGTTGTTGAATGTATATTAATGCTTGGCGAAGAAGTAGGAGCATTTATTGATGATGTAAAAAAGGCACAGGAGGACGCTCCTGCACATGAGAAAAAATCCTGGGATGATGCAGGTGCTACGGATTGTTTTGTAGGAATGTGGCAGAAAGATGGGAAGACGGTAATGCCGTCAGATTGGATACCATCCATGTTAAAACAAACACATGGCTTACATCATGGGGGAGTGGCGGTAATGATGTATGCTCTGGAGGCATGGTGGTTCCCACAAAAGAGGAAAACCGTGATTGATTTCGTACAAAATTGTACTACCTGTCGGGCATGCAACATTCGACCTACTGAAAAACCTCCTTTGGGAAAATACCCAAAACCTGAGGGTCCTGGCGAACAAATAGTTATGGATTTTACGGATATGGGGATCCGGGCGGGAGGGAAAAGATTTTTGTTGGTCATAGTGGATGCATTTTCCAGGTGGATTGAGGCCTATCCTACTGGAAAAGAGGACGCTAAAACAGTCATCAAATGTTTGGTGAATAATTATATACCATATCATGGTTTTCCCAAACTTATTCGCTCCGACAATGGCTCTCATTTCAAAAATAAGGATTTGAGAGAAGTGGAGACGGTTTTGGGTCTGGAACACAAGTTTGGCACAGTGTACCACCCCGAATCGCAAGGAAAGGTTGAACGTGCGAACCAGACCATTAAGGGGAAACTGCTGAAGATTTGTCAGCAAACAGGTTTGCCATGGACTGAGGCTCTTCCCATTGCTCTTCTGGCTATGAGATCCTCAGTCAATAGGCAAACAGGTTTAACACCGTTTGAACTCAACTGTGGACGACCTTTTCCAGGTCCCACAGTGCCTTTGTGTGTCCTACCTGCTGTAGGCTACCGCCCGTATTATCAGAAGGTGAATGCTCTTGTCTCAGCTCTCTCCTGTTCAGGTGCCCCCCATGCTCCGAAGCCTGTGTTGCTGACAGCACCTGAAGGCCCCCCGGAACACCTTTGGTTGAAGGTGTTAAAGAGGAAGTGGTCGGAGCCACGGTGGACGGGGCCTTATAGAGTGATAGCGAGGACAACAACGGCAGTACAACTTGGAGGGAAAGGCGGAGTTTGGTGGCACTTGACCCAGTGCAGCTCAACAAAAAATCCAAAACCAACGGCAGACTTCATCAGCGGAGGGGTGGACAACCCAGATGAACCGGACAAAGGAACAGCACCACGCATCTCTGCAGGGACACCAGAGAAGAGCACAGAAGAAGACGCACAACCCAGATGAACCGGACAAAGGAACAGCACCAGGGGTAGATGCAAGCATCTCTGCAGGGACACCAGAGAAGAGCACAGAAGAAGACACGTAAACATTGAAGCTAATGACTGAATTTTTTGTTTTCTATACTGAATTTTTTATATATATCACTGTAAAAAATATAAGTGAGCTGTATGAGACACAATTAAGGGACGGAAGGTTTCAAGGTCTTGCCTGTTTTACAGATAAAACACGGCTTAAACGTAAGGAAAAGGTGACTCAGTGAAAGTCTTATATATTATATGTTGTATTAATTATTGCTTTATATATCACGTTAACAATAGCTTATTTTTTATTCATCTATCGGGTAGAGGGGTAGGGTTATCAGGACATTAACCATGGGATGGGTAAATAAAGCCCTAGTGGTATTGGGCTCAATACTACTAGGGGGTCTTATTCTATATTTTCTAGACTTCTTACCAAGACAAGCGAGCAAACAGGTAACCAACCAGACACACCCCAATCACACTTTGACCAGAACAAAACGAGACATACCTCAACGTAGAACTAAAAGATCGAGTCAATGTACTTCTAAAGAATTCGAATTAACATATACATTTGGTAGCAACACCATCTATCAGATAGATTTATGCGACATTATTGACTGCGGGGGGTCAGATGGGGGCCTTCAATGGCGTGGTTATGCGTTGTACACATGCTCATTCAACAGCCGATACAGATGGTGTCCGTCATGGGATGCGGTGTGGGCCTATACAGGACCACACTGGAATCCAGGGAGGAAGTGTCCAGCTAATCATCTCTGCATTTCCTCCCATGTTTCTGTTATGAGAGGTCAAATACAGTCTGGCATACCGCGAGAGCGTCGGAACACTCAATCAAACAACAAAAATAACCCTATGCTGATCACTATTAAAAATCTTAAACAAAACCCACTGAGTGGAGGGGATTGCGGATCCAATGACACAGGACGTATAATAATAGGGGTAGATCAATCAGGAACTGATAAAATGGGGGTAATTAGATTCAAATTCTTACCGGAACCAAAACCAAAACCAAAAGCAAAACCAGAAACAAGACCAAAACCAAAACCAAAACAAAGTCAAACGTCCACCGCAACCTCAGTAAACCCCCCATCACTCACCTCAACACAAACCCCAGAACAGACCGATCCCCGAATAATAAAAATAGATTTTACCCAACTAAATACAAATGACATCATACGTTTAGCCACGGGATATGGGGATAGAAACATCTGGCTTGATTGGATGACGTATACTGCAAAACAATACAAGGCAGGTAATTGTTTTGCCTGCTCAACTGCACGACCCACTCTATTTATGGTACCCGGACCGATACATATGGACGACCCAGAGGGGTGGGAATGCATGCAGCAACTTATAACATCCGGATCCAATATAACCGACACATGTACTAGACTAGATGAAATATATCCGCCCCTAAGGAAAGACATCCAGCCACCAATGTTTACTATACGAAAAGGGGACTATGTATGTTTTAATAGAACAGGCCAAATTAGTGTAACAAAGGGGACCGCTAAATGGTGTAACGTATCCTATGATGTAACAGGAAATGAAACTTCTAATAACTGGACTCAGGGCCGAGGTGATCTTTTCTGGTATTGTGGAAATCAAATCTTAAGAATCATGCTACCAGCTAATTGGTCCGGAGTATGCTCATTAGTCCGGTTGGCAGTACCTATGACTATCATAGGATTAGATAAAAGACAAAATATACGCCAAAAGAGGAGTTTTGACACCTCTGCAAATAATCCCACATACATAGATGCTATTGGTGTACCTCGGGGAGTGCCAAATGAGTTTAAATTAGCTGATCAAATAGCTGCAGGATTTGAAAACTTGCCCCTGGTGTCCGCTTTGTTTCCTATCACACCCAGTAAAAATGTTGACCGCATTAACTACATCCACTATAATGTTCTCCGTTTGACTAATTTAACCCGTGATGCAATTGCCGGACTAGCTGAACAAATGGCTCCTACGTCACTGATGGTGATCCAAAATAGAATGGCATTGGATATGCTGCTAGCCGAAAAGGGCGGAGTATGTTCCATGTTCCAAGATTCCTGTTGTATTTTCATCCCCAACAATACAGCACCTGACGGGACAGTGACCAAAGCATTAGAAGGACTTAGGACATTATCTGACAAAATGCATGAGGATTCTGGTATTGACAGCCCGATAAATGATTGGTTAGACCGTACTTTTGGGAAATGGAAGTCTATGATAATTTCTCTGTTTTCCTCTATCCTCGTTGCCATTGCATGCCTGATATTATGTGGTTGTTGTTGCATTCCATGTATTCGTCATCTCAGTGAGAGAGTAATAATTACTGCTATAGAAAAGAGACAGCCTGACAACCCACCTGCTTATCAGATGAGCATGCACACAGCGGAAGAAGGGGTAGAAAGGCTTAATTTAGAATACCGTGACACCGACCCCGATTCAGAGGGCGGGAATGACTTGAACCTCATGTCATATATTTCTGTGAAGTGAACTTAGACAAGTTCAAAAGAGGGTCTGTTGGAAATATATCATGAAGAATAATATGGCAAATGCTTAAACTATTATGTTACGAGTTCAGTGGGTTGAAGATGTTTAGACTAGAATTAGAAGATGAATACTGTGGCGTCTGAGGGACGTCTCGTGCAGAGTCTCAAGGGTGAGACGGCATAAACATATTTTTGTGTAGATAGAACAGTCTCAAGGACTCAGCCTTAGGGAAGAAACAGATAGGGGGGAGAGGACAGAATGATATGACCAGTAGACAGCGTTGTCTAAGGATGGAGTCAGATAATAGGAAGGTCAGATATTGTGGAAAAGTACTACAGTGATATTGTGGAAAAGTACTAAGACGGATCAAAACCCTGCCCTCTTCAGAGAATGCTTGTTGCTGTGTATAAAAGCAAATGTAAAGAAAAGCTCGGGGTTCATTCACTGCGAACTGAAAACTGTATTACATGTTATCAGGGACACATTGATGAATCCAGAACTTCTGTAATAACTCTTTGCAACTTTGATGAATATATCTGCGGAATAAATTGATACTGATTTAACCTAATTTGCAATCTTTTATGATTTTAACTCTGAGCTTGCAGCTGCCTAGAAGATAAACCAACACGCATGAAGGTGACGATTCCCTGAGGGGAATTCCTTCAGTGTGTGCGTGCGTGTGTGCGTGTGTGTGTGTGTGTGTGTGTGTGTGTGTGTGTGTGTGTGTGTGTGTGTGTGTGTGTGTGTTTGTGTGTGTGTGTGTGTGCGTGCGTGCGTGCGTGCGTGCGTGCGTGCGTGCGTGCGTGCGTGCGTGCGTGCGTGTGTGTGTGGACACAATATGGCTTCTTGTCTCAGTTTATGTATGTGATCTTAATGTGTGTTAGATATGCAGTGGGTTAGAAAAGATGGTTAGTTTGCATGCAAGACCTTGTCTATGTGAAGCATAAACTAAACACATCAGATATGGTGAAGCCACCTACCCAAATATCAAATACAAATGAATCACCACAGTCAAACTCAATGAATAACATTAAACCAAATCAATACAAGTACATCCTAGAAATCAAAGTTGAACAGTCTTGCTCAGCCATGTGCGATTGCTAACTAAGGTAAGCCCAGTACGTTACCGATCCATGGAAGAAAGGGTTTGTGATTCCATGGGTTAAAGTTGTGGTTCCAAGTCAAAGAGGTCATCTTTGCTGTGCAGATTGGTTAGCTTGGTGCTAACTGTGAGAAGGCAGGCTCTCACGTCTTCTGATTTTTGGTTCCTTGTGTTGCTAGGTCTGTTTCCTAACAGACCATGGAATCACAGAGCAGAGCTGCTTCCGGTTTGGAACGCAGCAGCTCACCTCTTGCAGGTCAGGAGAGAGGAGATGAAGAGTAGAAAGAGGAGGAATGAAGACATTCCTCTGGTTTTGTTCTCGGTGATTTTCACACCTAGGTGTGAATGCTAGAGTAGCCAATGAGGACTGAGCTGAGTCCAGAGTCAAGGATCATGTTACTGAGTTCATGAGGTCACTGTTTCTGCCACCAGAAATGGCAGGTCCCTACAGTACCTTTTACTTTAAAGTCCGTATAGGGATTTTAAAGTAAAGGGGTGGTTCAAGTCCAGCGTGGACCAGGAATGGAGAGAGGACTGGTAGCTGGAGAGATGTCAGGTGTTTCCATTTTAGATTTAGTTCAAACTTTATGTACTATATGTATGACCCATCAGCCAGACGGTGACTGTTTAGATGTTTGGTCTCAGCACAACTTCTGAGGTGATGTTAACGGTCATTTTCCCAAAACCGTCACAATTGATGTTGTTTCACATCCAACATCTGGGACGGTGGAAGCATTCTTTACTCTGACATTAGTTTTTTCTGCTGGAATCATTTCAATTCAAGCCCATTGTAACATGAACATCATTTCAAATAGAATCATTTCATATATTTTCTGACACTACAGACAGATGTTGGAGGGAGAGAGTCTTGAGTCTCTTGTGTTCTGACTACTGTATGCTCTGAGGACTCATTCAAAGGGGGTCCTCCAGACTGACTCCTGTTAGTCCTGATGGGTTGTTTCTCTGAGGAACTCTATACGACTGCACAGATGTTTCATTTCTTATCAGTAGATTTAGTAAATAATGTCTGAAGGCAAAGCAGAGTCCAGCACAGAGAGCTGCTGCTGTCAGTCCCAGTCCCAGTCCAACGTAGAGGCCGATCCTTCCCCGACTCTCTGGTTGTGGACTCACTGTTGGTCTCTGAGGTCTGGGCTCATCAGGAGCTGCTGTCAACTCACCAGTGACATTGAGGCGACATATCCTAGACTTCCCACCATAACCTGTGAGCACGTCACACCGGTACAGACCCGAGTCATTAGTCCTGAGTCTGGACACGTGAAGTCTGAGTCGTCCTTCTCTGAGGACGTCTTTGTCACACCGGACTCGTCCTGCAAACTGTTCATCCTGAGACTCTGGGACCTCAACACCTTCATGGAGATGAAACAGGACTAAGGGTTCGAGAACAGCTAACAGTTCACAGTAGATATAAAGTGAGTTGGGGGAACTGTCGGTTCTGGTTGTGAACGTCCACTCCAGTGTGATGTTGTGGTTCTCCTCTGCCTGATAGGAGGTCTGTGTCACATTCACTACAAATGATCCTGTCGAGGAGACAGAGAGGGAAAGTGAGCAGCAGACAAACTGACAACTTGAACATGTCAAACTCCGTCTAGAGATGTTTCTGTGGAGAGTCTAGTGATCATGGTCTCAGTGCTGTAAAGTGCTTTAAAGATAATAAAGTGAACTAACCAGAGACACAGCAGATCAGGCTGATGAGAGGCAGGATGCTGCAGATCATCTTCTCCCTGTGAGAGCAGACGGAGGAGAAGAGACACAAACACGTCACATCAAAGTTCAGTCGTTACAGGTGTTAGAGGGGAAATCTACAGTCTGTCTGTAGTCATCACAATACTCCTTTGTATTTATTAGCCTGCTTACTAAACACAACTGATGAACACCGAGTCTTGATGCTAATACCAAAAACAATAAACTACAACTAAGGCAATGTAAAGACATCTAACATTTATAATAAAGAAAATGTCTAAGCTGCAGTAATGTGTTTCTCTCATAAGATGGCGACAGAGGTTAAACTCTCCAGGAAACAATCAAGTCTTGCCTAAAGACTACAAAATGAATCATGTGACATCTCACAGAATGAGGTCAACGGGAGTTTTCCTCACTGGTCCACCAATTTTTAGTCATTTTGCATCCTTTTTTGCCATTTTGCATCTTTTTGTAGTATTTTTGCATCCATTTTTAGTATTTTTGCATATTTTTGTAGTGGTTTGGCATCTATTTTTAGTCATTTCACATCTATGTTTAGTATTTTTTCATCCATTTTTAGTATTTTTGCATTAGTAGTTTCACATCTATTTTTAGTCATTTTGCTTCTATTTTTAATAGATTTGCATTGTTTTGTATTGGTTTGGCATCTATTTTTATTCTTTTGCATCTTTTGTAGTGGTTTTGCATCTGTTTTTTGTCTTCATAAATCTTATGTAGTGATTTTGCAACTATTTTTAGTCTTATAATACTACCTACACATTTTCTTAGGGAGGACCCCCAAACCCAATATCTCCTGGTATATTTTATTCACTGTAGGAATTCAGAATGTGTCTCTTTATCCTGCTGCATAATATGTAGGAGCATCCTGACTGGATCTGAATGATACCCTACTATAGGCTACAAAAAAAACAGGAATGTATTATGATAGCCATTCATCTGACTGGCTCAATAAAAACATGTCTAAGCTGCAGTAAATGTGTTTCTATCACAAGATGTCGCCAGAGGTTAAACTCTTCATGAATCATTTGACTTCTCACAGACTGAGGTCAACAGGTTCAGTGCTGAAAAGTATGATTTTAGTTCCTTATTGATACTCTTACCTGCTCTTTTTCATAACTAAATAATTGCTTTTTAATATAATATTTAAAAAAAATATTATATTCAGAACAGGATTAGAATTTATTTATACATTAAAAATAACTCCATGTTGTTTTAGAGCAGCGACAGTAATGTTTACAACAGTAAAGTCACCATATAAACTCAATAATCTCACTGGAAACACTCTAAAATGTCAATACAATTAAATGGTATTCGAGTTCTACTCCGGAAACGAAACTGGAGTCGAAAATCACAGTTTTTGGCCAAAATTTCAAAAAGTTTTGGGCACCCTGGACTTCTGATCCCCAAAAGGCACAACGAGACCACACTGTCAACCATCAGACCAAATTTAAAGTTCCTAAGTTGAATAGTTTCTGAGTTCTGCTCCGGAAACAAAAGTGTGACACGTTAACGGACGGAAGGACGGACGGAAAGACAACGGAAGGACGGACGTAAGGACGACAGAAGGACGCTGATTTCCCTCTTAAAAAATAATATATATTTTTATCAATGCTGATGGGCACCCTTCCTCATTTTCTGCATTGAGGTAACGAATGAACAAATAAAGAAAGAAAGAAATACACTTTTCAGCTCTGTAACTCTTTTTCTCACGCTTGCTCATCTTCCTGGCTGCACTTATTTGTTAATAAAAATGTAAATTGTAGTGAAACTGACTAAACACTTTGAGGCCAACAATATCAGAGACCAATAGTTTATTTATATTGTGATAAATACAGGTATTTATGAAAAATAAAAATCTTAACTTTTGTCTTAAAACCATTGTGATGTCTGATGTGAGTTGCGGTTTACAAGGAATTTGGCCTAGAGCACCAAAAGGGTTAGAGCCGGCCCTGGAGGAGGGCCTGCTTTGTCTCAGTCTCCAGAACTCATCAGAATTTTAAGATACGCGGCAAACTGAGCTAAGCAGCGGATGAGAGACTGCAGACAGAGCAGATTGAAATATCATGATGTCATAACATGGTTACATCATGTTCATGCTTGTTGAACAGGTTTATTGATAAAGTATTGGCTTTTTACTCACAAAGGTTTTATTGCATTTACAGTAACCAGAGTAGTTGTTGTAGTTATCTTCACTTCACCAGAGGTCTGTACTACAAAGCAGGATTTGGGGTTAGTGAGGTAACTTCAGGGTTAACCCTTCAGGGTTTTTACTTCTACGAAGGTGGATCACTTCTTACCGGGGTAGATCTCCAACGCCACACCTCCACATCAAAGGGCATAATCAAGTGTAATTTAATTGTCTAATTTATTTTGAAAGCTATTTATAATATCACTGCCCCATCTAGATGACTGTATCTGACTTTTGAGTGTTCTGTTAATTTAATAAGTCTGTTAATTTACACATTCACACATCAGCATTTTTGTTTCTTTCACCAGCTGTCCTTCCTGCATCTGGCAGCTTCAACTGTGTTACTTTATTCTTATTATGTGTTTAACTTCTTGGTAGTTGTCTAATATTATAGTCTGCTGTTGGTTTGTAAAATATCCCTCTCTGCTGCCAGTAGACTTGTCCATGTTTGTGATTGGTCAGATGCTGCAGACACCGCCCCTTTAATGTGTACCTGCTCCAGGTAAAGATGGACTCTGGTTGGCTTGATGTTTAATGTCACACAGAGCTGGTTTTAGTCTCATCTGTCTTTAATGAATCACGTCGTTGGATTGTCTCTTTACTGACCGATCAACCGATCCCATTATTCTCCGTTAACTTCCGTTAACTAATCAAGTCCTCAAATACTAATCTGCACAACATCATTCATCTAATGACAATGAAGACATTCATACATTACCTTTTATCAGTCATGCTGCCGACAGTGTTCTCTGGTCTGAGATCAGAAGTCTTCTTCCCAAGAGACAACAGGGATATCAACATGTAGGTAGGTAGGTAAACTTGTGAGCCTGTTATATAGCTCATGGCTTCTGCCCTTTCCTATCAATAGGAGATGTTGGAGGGAGGAGAGAGGAGATGGAGGAGGAGCCCAGTTGGTGCTGAGGCAGCATGGACCAGCCAGATGAGGATTTTTTTTTCCTGTTTTTTTTTTTCTTGTTTTTCCTCATAACAAAATAAAAAATGAAGTATGGATAAAACAAAATGGAGAGAAAAATAAATTAAAGAAAGAAAAAAAACAAAAAAAAACAAAGAACGAATAAACAAACAAATACATAACCAAAAACAAAACAAAAAAAACTTTAAAAAAGCCAACATAACTGGGCAAGATCAATATAATATGTGTGTGTGCGCTTGAGAGGGGTGGGGTAGCTGGCTGTTAGTCAGGTTGCAAATCAAATTAGCGCAAGATTAAAAAGACTGAGATAAAATAAAGTAAAATAAATATAAACAGGTAGATAGATAGAAGTAAAAGAATGATGGCTTAAAGGATGGTGTTTAATAGGGTGATGGATAAAAAAGATGATGTTTTAAAAGAGAATGATGGATAAAAAAAGGATGTTGTGGTTGTATGTGGTGTGTGGACTGTAAATAGAGTTAAATGTGATCATGGGTTAATATTGGTGGTGGTGGGGGGAGTGGGGGTTTGATAGTTATGGTGGTTTGTTTTGGAGTATTATGGAGAGGGGTGTTCTGGGGGCCCATTGTGCTTTGTGGATTAATTGTGTCATGGCAGGGTTATGGATGGCTCTTTGTTTGTATCTCTGGGTAAGGATGGTGTTTCTTTCTTGGATGGGTTTAAGTCCGGACATACTGTGGATGTAGTGGGTGCTGATGTATTGTGGGAGTCGGTATGTCAGTTTTATTGCCTCGTTCTGGATGATTTGTAGTCTGTTGAATTGATGTTGTGAGGCTGTGGTCCAGACTGGTGCTGCATATTCAAAGATTGATCTGATGTCTGTTTGGTAAACCTTGAGGATGATTTCTGGTGAGGCTCCGTGTTTGTGTCCAGTGAGTGCTTTGAGGTGGTTGAGTCGTTGGTTGCCTTGTTTTTCCAGGTTATTGATGTGGGTGGTCCATGTCATGTTCATTTGAAAGGTGACTCCTAAGAACGTTGCCTCTTTGGCCAGGGTGAGGGGGGTGTTGTGGAGGGTGAGGTGGATCGTTGGTTTGAGTTTGGTGTTTCTGGTGAACAGGATGAGCTGAGTTTTGGAGGGGTTGAGTTTGATTCTCCATTTGTTGGACCAGGTTTTTATTGTTGTGATGCATGTTTGGAGTTTTTTGGCAGCCAGTGGAATTGATTTGGAGTGAGTCCAGTAACAGAGGTCGTCGGTAAATTGTGAGATGTGTCCTATGGTGGGTGGGGGGTAGTAGACGTCGGAGATGTAGATGAGAAAGAGGAGGGGGGGGCGCCTGGGTTAGCTCAGTTGGTAGAGCGGGCGTCCATGTATTGAGGCTTGGTCCTGACCGCGGCGGCCCGGGTTCGAATCCGGCCTGTGGCCCTTTCCGCATCCACTCTCTCTCTCCCCCCTTTCAAGACTCTATCCA
Organism: Sebastes umbrosus; assembly: GCF_015220745.1. Taxonomy (NCBI): domain Eukaryota; kingdom Metazoa; phylum Chordata; class Actinopteri; order Perciformes; family Sebastidae; genus Sebastes; species Sebastes umbrosus. Next base: position 2,927,134 of record NC_051282.1, on the reverse strand, counting down.
CTGTCCTGTCAATACAAATGGAAAATGCCCCCAAAAAAATAACTTTAAAAAAAAAAAAAAAAAAGAGAAAGAGGGGACTGAGGACTGCACCTTGAGGGACACCGGCTTTGGGAGTGAAAGGGGTGGAGAGGGAAGTGGAGACCTTGACCTTTATTTGTCGGTTGTGGAGGAAGCTTGAAATGATGTTGTATATTGGAAATGGTATTTGGAGTTTTTGGTCTGGTAATCTGTAGAGTAATCTGTTGTGCCACATTTTGTCGAATGCCTTTTTAATGTCAACGAATATTGCCAGGGTGAATTCTTTTTTGGTGAAACTGCGGGTGATTGATTCTGATAGTCTGAGGATGTTGTCGGTGGTGGATCTGTTTTTACAGAAGCCAGCTTGGTGAATACCCAGGAGTCCCATGTTGTCTGTGTGTTGTGTGAGGCGTGCAGTGATGATTCGTTCAAACAGTTTACCGATGTGACTGAGGAGGCTGATGGGTCTGTAGCTGGTGGGATGTTTTGGATCTTTGCCCGGTTTATGGATCATTGTGACTATGGCTGTTTTCCAGGGTAAGGGGAAGTGACCGGTGGTGAAGAGGAGGGAGAGCAGGTTGAGGCATGTGGTGAAGAGGAGGGAGAGCAGGTTGAGGTAGGTGGTGAAGAGGAGGGAGAGCAGGTTGAGGTAGGTGTCTGGTGCTTGTTTGATCAGGATGGTGTCTATGTTGTCTTGTCCAGGTGCTTTATTTTTCATTTTTTTCAGGTAAGTCCTGATTTCTGGGGGGGTGATTGGTTGTGTCAGTGGGTGGTCATCTGTTGAGGTGAATGATGAGGGGGGGGGGGGGGGGGGGGGGGGGGATTGGATGTGGCCATGTCGACAGTTTCTTTCCAGTTGTGATCAAAGTGTGGATCTGAGGGACAGGAGTGAGTGTTCTGGAGAGTTGGTATGTTGTTTTTGTTTTATGCACCGTTCATGTTTTTTATTTTCTGCCAAAAGCTGCGTGGGTTGGATCTGTAGTCGCTGTCCAGTTTATTGTAGAATGATTTCCATCTTTGCTGTGAGTGCAGAGTGAGTTGTTGTCTGATCTGGTTCTGGAGCCGGTTTATTTCTGTTTTGGTATCCGGTGATCTGTACTACAAATTTGATTAAAAATTATTGAATAAATTAATTAAATTTAAACAAAAATAATAAGTAAATCCAAATTAATTTCACTAGGAAAACTGATTTATATTTACTGAATATCTGGGTGAAATTGATTTATATTTATTAATTATCTAGGTGAAATTGATTTAGATTTTCTGAATATCTGGGTGAAATTGATTTATATGAATTACTTATCTTGGTGAAATTGATTTACATTTACTGAATATCTGGGTGAAATTGATTTATATTTATTAATTATTTGGGTGGAATTGATTTAGATTTACTGAATATCTGGTTGAAATTGATTTATATCAATTAATCATCTTGGTGAAATTGATTTATATTTATTAATTATCTGGGTGAAATTGATTTATATTTACTAATTATTTGGATAAAAATGATTTGGATTCACTACATAAAATACATAATATCAACTAACATTTTAACACATTGTTGCTTGAATCTATTCAATAATATTAATTGTCACTTTGTTGCCACAAATTTTCTATGCCTAATCTACTCAATATCATGCCTTTTTGGTGCCACAGTTTACTTAGGTTGGGCCAACAGATCACAATGCATAAGTACAGCAGGTAAACATTTATTTGAGCCATTTATACATTATTAAGTTTCTCCAATGTTTTCCAAGTGCAAAGTGCAAACATACAACAATAAAGTAGAGAGGGGCTATAATAAAACAAAGAAAGAAACCATTCATGTGTACAACAGGGATACAATTAATATTTACCTGACAAATGTATACTTGAGACTACTCGACAGACAGATGTTCACTTGGAATGATGAAAAGGCTAAATTTACCAAAACTGCACAATGACCTATAACCTCTGCCCATCACTTCATTACAGACACAGATTCCTTTTTTTTGGATGTGATTAAAGGTTTAGTCCTGATAGTTTAATGCATTTAAATTACGTTGTATGTTTTCAGACTGCAATTATTTTTTTTAATTTGATTATGAAATATTTTTTTATGACATGCACTAATTGAAATCCTCAGGGCCATTATGTTTTTCAAACAGCTAAAAGTAAGCGATAAAATATCACATGTTAATTGACTTACAGTTTGGGATAAGGTCAAGTGCTTACATTTGCCTTACATCTTCACTACTGGCTAAAATAGGACTCTGGACAATCACATTATTCATTTGTTAAAATTCCCCAATTAAAACCTATTAAATTTGCATCCCTGGTGTACACAGTAGAATCACAAGGTACAAGAACAGCTACCTGTGGCAATATTAAGTCAAAAACATAATACCACTCCCCTCAAATGAGTATGATAGTTTTTTTTCTAAATAACCACCTGCAACACTGAAACTTGTGCATTTTACAAAGATAACTAACCCTTGAAAGTAACAATGTGACAGTTTTCACAATTACTTAACAATTCCCTTCATTCTGCAAGGGTCCATTTTCTTAAGCTAGTAGCTTATTCTTGAGGCTGTTCACTTTTGGGGACAAATTCAAACAATCCAGCTCGAGGAAGAGTTTCTGGAAGACTTCAAGCGTGTACCTGAGCTCCTTTGGATAGGCGAGGTTCAATGCATATGCCAACCCAACGAGCAAGGAGCAAGCCCTTGGAAAGTTACCCAGAGCAGTCAGAACTTTCTTGCCCTCGATCACAATACCGATGTCGTCGGGAACCTCTGACGTATTAGTGTTGATGTTGTAGATTTTCATCCTCTGTACAGCAAGGTCCTGTGACACACTGTCTTCATCAGCATCCTGGAATAGCACAAACATTGTATTTCAGAGTATGCAGTCAATAGAGAAGGTCCTAATTGAAGATCTCCTAAATTGCTTCTAACCCTTTGGAGAAGAACTGACTCACAGTTGTAAATATTTATAAATGACATTTTTGAAATTAAATCAATCCATTGCTTCATAAATTGATTTCTTCCTTGCACTTGTGTATTGATGAATAGCTTATTCTACATTCACTAACACAGGCTGGTCACCCGTCAACCAGTCCTCTATGGCAGTGTAAGCTCACTCCTGAAGCTTGAAGTAATCCACAGCAACTGGATCAACTCTGCTCCTTAACTTATTTTAGAAGTTGCCTCAGTCTCTCCGTAAAACTGTCTCTCAGCTGCTTTGTGAATAGCTCTTAGAAAGAAACTCTTAGCTAAGAACTTTTAGGGCCAAATTTTAAAGAGAAGAAGTCAACTACTGATAACTTGAATTAAGTCAGTTGGTCAAATCAGAATGAGATGGTGAGCATTTAGTAACACCTATTTCTACAGTAGTATGTACGAATTCCGTAATAGAAAACAAAGACTTTACACACAGAGAGGACAATGATTACTTACACGACTCAACAAACCTATAAAAACCTTGTCAAGAATTACTGAAGAAATAGAGTTAAGATCGTATTTTTTTTTTTTTTAAAGTTATTTTTTTTGGGGGCATTTTCCATTTTTATGACAGGACAGTGGATAGAGTCTTGAAAGGGGGGAGAGAGAGAGTGGATGCGGAAAGGGCCACAGACCGGATTCGAACCCGGGCCGCCGCGGTCAGGACCAAGCCTTAATACATGGACGCCCGCTCTACCAACTGAGCTAACCCAGGCGCCCTAAGATCGTATTTTGTTATTTGACCTTCCCAAGACATACTGTACAAGGTGAGAAATGAGAGAGAGAGATCAGTTTCTTTATTTTTTAACATTAAACTTACATCATACTCTTTTAAGAGTTGGTCCGTCGATTCCCCAAGGTACACCATCAAACACTGAATGACAACATCTCTGGTCATGTTGATGCTTGGAAGGCTTGGGGCCTGGAATGACAAAAATAAACATAGTTCAAGTTCTATTCAAGTAAAAATCATCCACTGACCTCAAACTGGCCAGAAGATGCAATTTTTAACACTAGGTGGCGTATATTACTGTTTAACAAACTCCTATCAAGCATCCTTAATGTGCTGTCCAAGTGACCAGTCTACTGAAACACTTCCCGTTATTACTGAGGTTTCCAGGGAACCAGCTGGGACTCCAGGAGGTCATTGGTCCCATCAAAGAAAGAGTGCATAGCACATAAACTCCCATAAAACTACAACATTTACACCTTTCTTTTTGTATGGATTAAAGAAACACATTACATTTTAATCAGTGAGCTCTCAATGTGCTGGTAGGCAAATTTTGTTAACTTTGGACCGTCTCCCCTTGTTTCCAGTTTTTTATGATAAGCTATGCTGCTGGTTGTAGCTTCATATTTATAGTACAGACATGTGAGTGATATCAATCTGATATCATCTACCAAATTATCTTCCAGCGGTTTGATCACAAAATTCCTAAAAAATAATATTAACAAACATAATACTCATTGAAGGATACCTTGAGTAGGATAGCCTGCAGCCTCAACCCCATGGTTCCGCCCTTGGAGTAGAAGAGGTTCAGAAGCCGGGGAGTGTATTCATCCAGCTTGGACATGCACTTTGATTCAAGGTGCACAGTTGTGATTCTGTGAAACTCATCCTGGATCTGAAAGACCAGTAATAAAACCAGCTTTAAAGCCTCAAATATTACTATTATACAATTTTATGACATCCGTGTTTGCTGATTGTTTACCTTCTGGGTTAAATCATCTGACTGTACACTGCGGGATTCCTGATGGAAGTACCAACTTCTCAATACGGTCATCAATCATCACTCGGAGCTTTGCCTACATCTCTGCCAGCCTGACAAGAATGTGAATAGACAAAAGTTCAATAGCATCACAAGCAGAAGTTTAAAGATGAGACAAGACATACAGTGAGTAACGTAATTAAGAGGCTGGAGTGTGCCACCAGAATAGAAAAAAAAATAGAACTAATTAATTTATTAATTAGATTGTTAATGTAATTAAAGTATATTTAAATTTGCCAATTACAAATATTTCCTTATTCTGTATTTAATCAATAACATAATTGTAATATTAGTATTTGTTGTTTAGTATGTGTTGATACTGTATATATTACATTAAAATTTAGTTTATAGGATTTTTGTCTGAAATCTAAAAAAAATTCAGAATAAATTATTATTACTATTATTTACAATATTACAAGAAGAACATGTGATTAATTTGAGTAATATAAATTGTAACTAGGGTGTGGAAAAGTATGCACAAACCATGTGTTATCATAGCTTAATTATATGTCTATGAGAAATGAGTGATCAGTATTTTACATTTTCTGCTGCTTTAATTCAAATTCAGGTTGGAACTACAGGGTTTTCTGAACATCACTGATAATCAAAACTGATAAAATCTGCTTTCTAACCTGCAAAAGTTGATACAAAAAAAGCTAGTATTAACCAAATTTTGTATTGCAAAACAAACGGTGTACAAAACATTACACAACCTGTACTGTATGTGAAACATTGTATCACATCACATTGTGTATTGCATATAAGTGTGATACATACCTGTTGATAGATTTCAGTCAAAGACTCTTGATGCACCTGGAAAGACATTCATATTAGCTTTAATTCATGTAGCTGGTATGTCAATATACAGTCAAAATATCACTTTCACCATCTGTGGCATATTCTACAGATGTCTAGACATTGAAACTGTAGTAATGTTGCTGGTATGATGTCAATAAAATGTCAAACGGTCATTTTGACTGTCTATCTTTGCTGTGAACGGCGCAGCACACGGAAAACAATAGACGAGACCAGTAATCTGTAGAAGAGACTCAGCTCTGCAGCCACGCTGCGCTGCTCAAGCGGTAACTAGTTTACTGACCTCAAACCCGCATTCACTAACAAGGCTTGGTGTAATCTGTCCGCATGAGCTGCAAACACTGTTTGAAAGTAATGTTACTCCAACAGAGTCAAAGTAAAGCGGGTCGGTTCTACCATCTGAATCCCGCTGTGGCCTCATAGCACCGTGAAGAGAGACATTAAACTGCGAGGCTCTGTGAATTAGTGATTAACAGCAACCAGAACATTCACTAAACACAATCACGAACTTTAGAGAGAGAGAGAAAGAGGAAATAAGGCACTTTCAAAATGTAATGACAAACCCTGATTAAACTACTGATTTTTAGGCTACAAAAGCTGAAAAGTTGGTAACTGCTTTCAACAGTTTACTTGAGAAAACGAAATGTAGTAATGTCAAATATCTCTTATAATTAATCACCTCTGAGAGCAGGAAAGTTTGTTTGTTTAAGTTTAATTGTCCATGTTAATGCACAACTAAACAGGTGTGAGGTCTGGCTACTTGCTGGCGTTAGCTAGCTTGTTAGTGTGGGGGGATGGCTGGAAGCTCCTATGAACATGTGTAAAAGTAGATTAGGTGGTATATTCAAAGGGCATTATATATGGTATAACGTTACACCTGGGAAAGTCACATGAAATTGTGACATAGAGTCATTCTCTTTTTAGGTCCATGCCTTTAGTTGAATCAAAGATAACACAGACAGACTATGAATACAGGCCTAGCTAAAGTTAACATTAGCTAGTTGATTTTTGACTTACAGTGCAGTAAAGTTGGCATTTTTGGTAACTTGCAGTAACGTAAAACAATGTTGAACTGCTACAGCAACTTGGTTATAAATTGTTCGTTAATAACTAAAAACAATTAAACAGGTCTTACCTTTGTGAAAACGGTCAAATGGCGGTCCCTCAATGTGTGGCAGACAATGCTGGAAGTCCATGTGGCGCCAAAATGCCGTGGACGGAAATGTAGTAAAGTGATTAAAACTAAAGACATCCCAATGAGTCAAATTTATCAATTTTCTGCATCTTTAATGTAACTGATAAAATATAATTAAGTTCTACTCAGTGATTCACATTTGATTTTATTCAAACAAAACTAAGTAAAATGCATTAATACAGTATATCATTCTAATTTGTTCAATTCAGCTCAATGTGATTCCAAACTGCACAGTCTTTTTTATTATGTATAAGTTACTATTATTTATTAATTAAATATTAATTAACCCCAATCCCAGTTTTTACATGGTGGAGTTGGCAGAGTGGATGTTTGTTGGTTCCTCATTATTGAGGATAGTGAGGTTGGTGGTGTCCAGTATTTCTTTGAGTGCTATTCCTGATTTGTTTGTAGTGTTGCAGTTAAAATCTTTGTGTTTGGCATTAAAATCTCCCATTATGAGCACGTTTCTGTTTTTGTTGGTGATGGTCTTGATGAGTTTTCCTGAGGGCTGTATTCCAGGGGGACAATATATTGATGAGATGAGGAGAGTGGTGGATGTATTTAAAAGCAGTGTGGTGGCCATGTATTCATTGTGTGCCAGTTCTTCTTGTGTCAGATTAAAAAGGGTTTCCCTGTATTCGATTCCCTGTTTGATTAAAAGTGCCACTCCGCCTCCATGGCCTGTTGGTCACTCTTTTCTTAGAATATTAAAACCATCCAGGTTAAAAGGTGTTTCTTTCCTGAGGAGAGTTTCATTAATGGAGGCTACAGTGACTTGCATTGCAGTTAAAATTTGCTTCAGTTCACTTTTGTTTTTCCTTATTCCTCTGATGTTTATGTGTAAAAAGGTGGTAGCCATAAAAAGGGTTAAAAGGATTGGATAAAAAGACTAAACAAATAAATTATGAGCAGTTTAAAATATGGGACTGTTTAAAAAAGTTTGTGTTTTTTCTGATGCTTTCCAGGATTTTCTGTACAGTAGTGTCGTCTTTGCATAGGAGTTTGAGGTCTTGGTGAATCTTGTTGAGGTTTGTGCTGGGGTCCTGGGGGGTTGGTGTGGAGTCCTGGGGGGTTGGTGTGAGGTCCTGGGGGGTCGGTGTGTTGTCCTGGGGGGTTGGTGGGATGTGGGAATTGGGGGGGAACTGGAACCTTGGATGATTTTGTGGACGGGAGCTTCTTGGTGCTGTGGTGGTGAGGGCTAGGTAGGTGGGGCAGTGTTTGGAGATGGAGGGGTGCTTGCTGCTGCAGTTGGCACATTTGCAGTCTGTTGGTGGTTTCCTGAACATCTGAGATATGTGACCGGGGTCTTGCATTGCATTGATGTGTGGTTGAATTGTTGGCAGTTGAAACATTGTTGGATGGATGGGGGTGGGTGAGATTTTTCATCTCTGTAGTGGGAATGCTGCTGGTAGTTATACCGCAGGTTCCTCTTCTCCTGTCGACACGTAACGCCGTTTTTGAGCCAATAGCAACGCACGACCGCAGCTGCAGCTACACTGTGAATGTGTTATACCACAAAGCTCCAGACCGTGTCCTATCCTCTTGGCGGACTTGGACGAGAACAACTAAAAGCAGTCAGTGGGAGGTATCAAAGGCGTGGCCTGAAGTGGTGTTGGTGTTATTTCTGCTTTTAAATGTTCTAATACCAGACAGAATGTTCTGTTGTTAATGTTAATATTCTTCTGACTCTGTGAATCACTTTCTAACTTAGTTTGAAACATCAAAATGGGACTATTGTTTTCTATTATGTGAAAATATACCTTGTTATGTATTTTTTGTATTGTGTGACTGAAGGAGCAGGGAGGGGTTGTGTTCCCAGCAGACTGAGCACATTCAAACATTCAGAGGTCATATTTATAAATATATATATATATCAACCAGAATAAAGTCCAGCAGGTAACCAGACAGCAGCTGTTCTTTGTGTCCTTCACACTTCAAACTCAACTCAACACAGATCCTGTAGTCAGAGTTCATGTGAGGCAGATTTGCAAATATTTCAGAACAAAAGCTTTGTGTTACTCTCGTTTGAGAGGTGATCTAAACACTTGCTGATTGTAAAAAATAAAGATTTGACAGCCTAGTGCTCTTCCTGGGGGCTTGGTTTTGCCCTCCAGGCTCTGCGCCAGTCACGTGACTGAAAACTGTGAAACACTCCTGCTCTGTCAGTGTGTTGAATGGTTTCAAGCAGGACAGACAGCAGTGATTATATTTGCAGCAGTTTTCAGTGAATATTAACGCATCATGCTGCACGCATGATTACTACGTTGACTACATTTATATTCAGTATTATATAATGTATATAATGTTGTTTTTGTGGGGAGTGGCAGAGAAACCGTATTATTGAGTTTTATGGAGGGAAAGGGGGATGTCAGCATGGCGTTGAATACAGATACAGTAGCTTAGTCATATTTTTCTCGTGCTTCTGTGGTCATAATTACTGTGACATTCACATAAGCATGCACAACAAGTGAATAGAAGATTCAGCTTTATTGTCATTGCACAGAGTACAGTTACTGAGACAACGGAATATAGTTTAGCATCTAACCAGAGATGTAAATATTGTACAGAATACTACAGAATGAACAGTAACATACAGCATATAGAACAAACGGTAAGGATAGGAACATGTTATATAGCCTACTGTATACAGTAAGAACAGTAGAACGTGCAGCAATTACAGCAGGCAGTGTATGTAAAAGTATCAGTAAAAATATCTATAGGCCTATAGTACGAAATGATATACAGATAACAGCTGGAGGTATGATAAGAATGTGGTGTATAGGTCTACTACACTATAGATCCAATATGTAGCCTACAGTACAGTAGTATGAATATGAATAGGCTACACTCTGTATGGTCAGAAGTACATCAATGAATGCCAGCACCAATTTAAGCCAAGAAAGAAGTTTGGTTAGTGAGGCAAAATGTAGACTACAAGGCAACCAACTGCATTTAAAACATTTTATTATGTTATCTGGGCCAATGAGGTGACAGTAACCGTTGGGTCCTGAAATGATAGTTTCTAAAAACAAACTAGACTCTGTGAATCACTTTATAACTTTGTTTGAAACATCAAAATGAGACTATTGTTTTCTATTATGTGTAAATATACCTTGTTATGTATTTTTTATGAAGTGAACGTATTGTGTGACTGAAAGAGCTGTTTCCCTCCAACCAGAATAAAGTCCAGCAGGTAACCAGACAGCAGCTGTTCTTTGTGTCCTTCACACTTCAAACTCAACTCAACACAGATTGTGTAGTCAGACTTCATGTGAGGCATATTTCAGATGAGAATTAAAATAAAAAGTGGTCTATATTCCCTAGAACCTCCCAGCTGTAACCTGCAGACAGGTGAGCATTTCTAAACAAGAACTCTTGACTTCCAGTAAAGAGCTCCATCTGCTGGTCTGTAGCAGTAATGCAGGAGTATTCATGTTGGCTACACTGGTCGGCCTACAGGCCTACAGTATATTAGTACCTCAGTAGATGTACTACAGAAACTCACAGGGGGAAGTACTTTTACTTTAAAGTCCGTGGGGACTTGGGGGACCGGAAGGTTGCCGGTTCAAGTCCAGCGTGGACCAGCAATGGAGAGAGGACTGGTAGCTGGAGAGATGTTATGTGTTTGCATTTTAGATTTAATTCAAACTTTATGTAAATGCAAAATAGCTTCATAACAACTTCTCATATAAATAAGCATTTATTTACAATATGAACTTTACATGTAAGGCAGTGCATTGAAACAATCTCCATCAGAGGACATGAGATGATTGATAACAGCTGATTGGAGAACAGAGAGATCAATGACTGAACCAACTTACAGCTAAATGTGAATGAGAAACTCTTCATACAGTGATGATGACTGAGACAAATATGACGCTTTACAGGTTTTACAATGGAGGATCTTGAATGGAGTCACATCAACCAGACGGTGACTGTTTAGATGTTTGATCTCAGCACAACTTCTGAGGTGATGTTAATGGTCATTTTCCCAAAACCGTCACAATTGATGTTGTTTGACATCCAACATCTGGGACGGTGGAAGCATTCTGTACTCTGACGTTAGTTATTTCTGCTGGAATCATTTCAATTCAAACCCATTGTAACATGAACATCATTTCAAATAGAATCATTTCATATATTTTCTGACACTTCAGACAGATGTTGGAGGGAGAGAGTCTTGAGTCTCTTGTGTTCTGACTACTGTATGCTCTGAGGACTCATTCAAAGGGGGTCCTCCAGACAGAGTCCTGTTAGTCCTGATGGGTTGTTTCTCTGAGGAGCTCTATAAGACTGCACAGATGTTTCATTTCTTATCAGTAGATTTAGTAAATAATGTCTGAAGGCAAAGCAGAGTCCAGCACAGAGAGCTGCTGTCAGTCCCAGTCCAACGTAGAGGTCGATCCTTCCCCGACTCTCTGGTTGTGGACTCACTGTTGGTCTCTGAGGTGTGGGCTCATCAGGAGCTGCTGTCAACTCACCAGTGACATTGAGGCGACATATCCTAGACTTCCCACCATAACCTGTGAGCACGTCACACCGGTACAGACCCGAGTCATGATGCTAATACAAAAACAATAAACTACAACTACAGCAATGTAAAGACATCTAACATTTATAATAAAGAAAATGTCTAAGCTGCAGTAATGTGTTTCTCTCATAAGATGGCGCCAGAGGTTAAACTCTCCAAAAACTCACGTTTTTTCATTTTTTAATTCAAAAGGAATAACGGATTATCCGATGATACAAAGACAACTGACTCTCGTCACAGCAAACCTTGTGATTCCAGGGGTCATTTTGATGACATTTGCAGCAGCTGCCCTGCCATGTACATCATGAGGTACTGAGCTCCAACAGATCTTACCATTTTTGGACTTGAATCTTTCAGCGGGAGCAGCTTCACCACCGGTGACCTCCTTATCAGACTCATCAGATGTGTCTGTGTCTTCTGGATGATACTCCACATTGTCTTCCTCCTCAGAAACCTGCTCATCCGTATCGCTATGCTGCTCTATGTCCTCTCCCTCATTTTCACCAAAAATATGATCCAGAACTTGTATCACTGAAAATCTTCTTTTCATTTTTGCATGCTGCAAATTGGAGATGTGCACTCTGCAAGTCACCAACTCTATACTGAATTGACCTCACATGTCTGGACATGCCCGTCTTTGTTTGTTTTGTTTTTGTGCAGGTATACTGGATAACAAGGCAAAATGAGAATCCCCTAAAGCTCACATGATTGGGAGAGGAGCTGGCTGTCAGTGTGTTGGCTGACAGTGCACTTATGATTTCAGTTTTGGCTCTAATTATTGCTTTATAATCTTATTTTTATAACTGGGTCGAACGGACCCTAACAACACAAAGGTCATAATTTCAACCAGAGCATTTTATAATTTAGTGAAAAAAAATGTTTTTGTTTTATTTTATTGAAATAGAGGTTCCTGACAAAGTCAAAAAGCCTTGATGCAATAAACAAATTCATGTGGTTCTTTTATGCATTTAAAACCTAAAAAGGGTCAGTGCCGACCCTAACACAAGAGGAAGGTTAAACAGATGAGGAGCGTGCAGGAGAGGAGAGAAAGGCTGCGCCAGTGAGGAACAAAAAAAATGCTTTCATCTGCAATATCCAACGCTCTTACCGTGTTACCAAAATAGTAATGATCATGCACTCGCACAATGCGACTAGGTAAAAATTTCACTCGCATATGCGATCATTTTGGTCGCAGTCTAGAGCCCTGTATTATACTCGTGAGTCAGTTGTTTAATAGAGAAGGACTACTTTATAATTACTCCGAATTTCTCACCAGGTACAAGATACCAATAACCCCAAAATAATTTTCTATTGTTTTTGATGCTATCCCATCTGGTTTGTACATGTTATTGAAGAATGCTGACCACTCTCCGCCCTTGTCAGTGTCGCCCCCTGACCCAATTAAATCTCCCTCAGCTAAAGTCTGTTTTTCTGTTGATAGGAGGTATGAACTCCAGGATAAGGGCCTTGTTTCAGGACAACATGGTTTCTACTCCGGCAGCAACATTTTATTGGAGTAATTTTGTTAGTGATATTGACTGGAAGAAAGTTTGGTCCTTACCGCAAAAGTTCCTTTTAACAAATAAGGTAAAAGAGGTGTCATTTAAGTTGATCCACAGATTGTATCCAGTGAAACATTTCTTACAAAAGTTAAAGAGTGACATAGATGTAAATTGTTCCTTCTGCGAATCACATCCTGAAACGTGCTCTCATTTATTCTGGTCCTGTCAATTTATATGTGAATTGTGGAAAGATGTCAACAATTTTATACTTGTTAACATTTTCTCAGATGTTGCACTGTACTATAGAAATATTATATTTTGTTGGTATGATTACAGAGACAAAGACAGTAATGCATTTTTTCTTATTAATTTAATTTTAATTCTCGTGAAATTCCACATTCACAAGTGTAAATTTACCAAGAAAAAAAGCCTAATTTCTTTGTATTTATGAATGAAATGGAATTATATCTGTCAACAATGTATTCCTCACAAAACAAAAAAGCAATGAAAACAATGAATTTATGCAATATCTTTAAAGTTTTTAAGTGAAAAAAAACAAACAAAAAAACAAGCGTCACTAGACACAGTGAGAGGCCCAACCCACCAAGCGTCACTAGACACAGTGAGAGGCCCAACCCACCAAGCGTCACTAGACACAGTGAGAGGCCCAACCCACCAAGCGTCCAATGAGAAGCGAGTCCCCGATAAAAAACGCCCCACTGCAGCTGGTCGTGCGTTGCTATATCATACTCATATACTGTATATCAGACATATATACATATATATATATATATATATATATACACATACTGTGTATATATATATACATATATATATATATATATATATACACATACTGTGTATATATATATATACTGTGTATATATATATACACAGTATATGTACATATTTTTTATACTTTATTTTGTCCCTTTTTTCAAGGCTGTTTTCATATATGCAATCCACTGTGTGTAATTACAACAGTCTATAAACCCACTTTTAAGTAGATGAGCTTACGGGCAAACCCATCAAGTACTCTAGTGAAAACAACCTCAACATTCTAAACCAAAACAAAACTAGGAAAAGAAATAACAATAATAATAATGACAAAAAGATAGAGTAGAGTTAAAAAACAACAACAACAAAGCAAACCCAAAAAAAACACACATAACAAACAAAAAAAATAATAATAGTACAAAAATACGAGAGTAATAATAAATGAAATCAACTAATAAGTTAATAGAAATAAAAGGGGGTCGGTTGGGGGAGCGCAAATATCTAGTAATATCATTTACATGGGCACACATATGCATCCTCCTTAATGTGAGGTCACCTCCAAGAATATGTACATGTGCATGCGTGTTAACCTATGTAGCTATATTTTTTCTTCTGTCAGACTCCATCTCTTCTAAAAAAAAATCCATATTCCTTATTTTGTGAGTTCCCTTTTCCATAACTTTTACTTCTTAAATTAAACTTTTCCATTTTATAAAATCTGGGGGTTTAGTTTTTTTTCCACCCTTTTGTTATTTGCTTCAGTGCTGTGATTCGGAGTATTCTAAATAAGTAACGTTCATCTTTGCCGAGACCAATTGGGTGTTTCCCTGAGTATGATATGCTCTGCTTTTAAATACAGAGGTTTTCTGAAAATGTCTTCTATAAACTTAAATATTTCTAACCAAAACAGATTTAATACACTATATGTGTAAAAAATGTGTAAATGATTTGCATTACTTTCACCAAAGCATCTCCAGGACTGAGCGCTTGGTTTTATTTTATATTTAGAAGTGGGACGGGGTAGCCTTCACTGACTGTGGGCCCGCGCACACATCACCTCAGGCCACATACACTAACATTTCTCCGCCGCGCCGCAGACACACACACACGCCAAACATTTCTCCGCTCCCTTCCTGATTCACTCCGTAGTTAAAACACATCGCGACATATCCCTCTCCCCTAAACTGTTTATCAATAGTGCAACCAAAGGTGCACACTTGATTGTTCTGCTGTTTCCTATACGCATATATTCACACAACGCTGCCTGTCCATCCTGTCATGTCCCATTCATGGGTTTGCCGAGCGAAACAGGGCCGTAACAAATCCCCCCGTTAAAAAGGGCGCTCTCGAGCGTTTTTGAGATCATGTGATCAGCATAAATATGTTTATTATTTTGAATTGTGATTTTGTTGCAAATTAACTTGTTTTGGTTGGGGGGGAATGTTTAGACAGAGGTATATAATTTATATGTAAAATATGCCTAGGTTAAAGGGGCTATAAATATCTTCTATGATGAAGAATGTTGTTAATTGTTATTTTTCTATGTAAGTAATACGCCCAGGGGAGGGGCTATGAGTTTAAAAGGGGGTCATCTTGGCCTGCTGAAGTCAGTCTGATCTTGAAGTGGTTACAGAAAAGGTAACACTCAGGAAGGTAACATATATGTAGATTGCATTGTTTTTGCCTGTTTTGAAAGAGAAGCATGGAGTTATTGTGGAACTCAATTTTCAGTGCTATTTGATGTACATAGCTTATTTTCTATTTTTTCACTTTTTGTAAATATTAAGCACTGATTGCACTTTGGGAGGCCGGCATAATAAAAGGGATTAATACAACGTTTTTCGACTATGCCAGTGTTTTTCATGTTGTACAGAGTTTGGAAATAGAACCCCGCGACAAGAATTTATTTCAGATGTCAAGAAGTATCTCATATTTATCTTCCAAGCGAATTCTCTCCAGAACAAGGAACTGGTTGTTTTATATATTTCACTCGACATCTGTTTCCATTCTTCATCAGTTATTTGTGTTCCCAACTCTTCTTCCCATTTTGTCTTTGTATTCATTGTTTCTTCTTTCCCTTGTAAGATTTTATATACATTACCTATAGTATATTTAAGTTTGCCATTATAATTGCTTAAAATATATTTCAACAGGGGGTGAATATTTTATATGTCTTTTATTTGTTTACTTTTTACATAACTTCTAATTTGTAGATATCTATAAAATTGATAGTTAGGTATGTTATAATGTTTGGAGATGTTTTCAAAAGTGTCCATTTCATTTCCAGTAAACATTTGCCAAAATTGAACGAATCCCTTTTTAGCCCATGTGTTAAAGACCATGTCTGTTGCATTTGGTTTAAATTCTGGATCTTCAGCTATTTCCTTCAGATATAACATTTCATTTTCTGTTATATTCATTACCTTAACAATCCTAATCCATTCAATTCAATTCATTTAATTAACAGAATACTCAAAAGTCAGATACAGTCGTCTAGATGGAGCAGTGATATTATAAATAGCTTTCAAAATAAATTAGACAATTAAATTACACTTGATTATGCCCTTTGATGTGGAGGTGTGGCGATGGAGATCTACCCCGATAAGAAGTGATCTACCTTCGTAGGAGTGAAAACCCTGAAGGGTTAACCCTGAAGTTACCTCACTAACCCCAGATCCTGCTTTGTAGTCCAGACCTCTGGTGAAGTGAAGATAACTACAACAACTACTATGGTTACTGTAAATGCAATAAAACCTTTGTGAGTAAAAAGCCAATACTTTATCAATAAACCTGTTCAACAAGCATGAACATGATGTTAACATGTTATGAAAACATGATATTTCAATCTGCTCTGTCTGCAGTCTCTCATCCGCTGCTTAGCTCAGTTTGCCGCGTATCTTGAAATTCTGATGAGTTCTGGAGACTGAGACAAAGCAGGCCCTCCTCCAGGGCCGGCTCTAACCCTTTTGGTGCTCTACGCCAAATTCCTCGTAAACTGCAACTCACATCAGACATCACAATGGTTTTAAAACAAAAGTTAAGATTTTTATTTTCATAAATACCTGTATTTATTATAATATAAATAAACTATTGGTCCCTGATATTGTTGGCTTCAAAGTGTTTAGTCAGTTTCACTACAATTTACATTTTTATTAACAAATAAGTGCAGCCAGGCAGATGAGAAAGTGTGAGAAAGAGAGTTACAGAGCTGAAAAGTGTATTTCTTTCTTTATTTTTTTGTTCATTCGTTACCTCAATGCAGAAAATAAGGAAGGGTGCCCATCGGCATTGAGATATATATATATATATATATATATATTTTTAGAGGGAGATAAGCGTCCTTCCGTCCGTTCACGTGTCACACTTTTGTTTCCGGAGCAGAACTCAGAAACTATTTAACTTAGGAACTTTAAATTTGGTCTGATGGTTGACAGTGTGGTCTCGTTGTGCCTTTTGGGGGTTAGAAGTCCAGGGTGCAACAACATTTTTGAAATTTTGGCCAAAAACTGTGAACTCGAATACCATTTAATTTTATTGACATTTTAGATTGTTTCCAGTGAGATTATTGAGTTGATATGGTGACTTTACTGTTGTAAACATTACTGTCGCTGCTCTAAAACAACATGTAGTTATTTTTAATGTATAAATAAATTCTAATCCTGTTCTGAATATATTCTTTTTTCTTGTGTTATTTGTAGCCTATAGTAGGGTATCATTCAGATCCAGGCAGGATGCTCCTACATATTATGCAGCAGGATAAAGAAAAGCTTAAAGATCATCTTGCTATAGTTAAATATGTATTTATTTATTTACACATATCACAGTCTTCATGTGAACATTTAATTATTCTAGTTTGCCCGGTGATATTATATTTTGTAAATCAAAAGTGCAGAAAAGTTCTCTTTGGTTTTAGAAAATTTAAAAAGCAGAAATAACAAAAAAAATGACTTCGAGAGGGGGAGAAGGAGTTAAAAAAAGGTGCATAAAGGCTAAAAATAGATGCAAAGCCATTACAAAAAGATGTATGAAGACTGAAAATGTATGCAAAACGACTAAAAATAGATGTGAAACTACTAAAAATTGATGAAAAAAGACTAAACATAGATGTGAAATGACTAAAAATAGATGCCAAACCACTACAAAAAGATGCAAAAATTGTTTCCTGGAGAGTTTAACCTCTGGCGCCATCTTATGAGAGAAACACATTACTGCAGCTTAGACATTTTCTTTATTATAAATGTTAGATGTCTTTACATTGCTGTAGTTGTAGTTTATTGTTTTTGTATTAGCATCAAGACTCGGTGTCCATCAGTTGTGTTTAGTAAGCAGGCTAATAAATACAGAGGAGTATTGTGATGACTACAGACAGACTGTAGATTTCCCCTCTATCACCTGTAATGACTGAACTTTGATGTGATGTGTTTGTGTCTTTTCTCCTCCGTCTGCTCTCACAGGGAGAAGATGATCTGCTGCATCCTGCCTCTCATCAGCCTGACCTGCTGTGTCTCTGGTTAGTTCACTTTATTATCTTTAAAGCACTTTACAGCACTGAGACCATGATCACTAAACTCTCCACAGAAACATCTCTAGACGGAGTTTGACATGTTCAAGTTGTCAGTTTGTCTCTGTCTCCTCAACAGGATCATTTGTAGTGAATGTGACACAGACCTCCTATCAGGCAGAGGAGAACCACAACATCACACTGGAGTGGACGTTCACAACCAGAACCAACAGTTCACCCAACTCACTTTATATCTACTGTGAACTGTTAGCTGATCATAAGGCCTTAGTCCTGTTTCATCTCCATGAAGGTGTTGAGCTCCCAGATTCTCAGGATGAACAGTTTACAGGACGAGTCCGGTGTGACGAAGACGTCCTCAGAGAAGGACGACTCAGACTTCATGTGTCCAGACTCAGGACTAATGACTCGGGTCTGTACCGGTGTAACGTATTCACAGGTTATGGTGGGAAGTCTAGCATATGTCGCCTCAATGTCACTGGTGAGTTGACAGCAGCTCCTGATGAGCCCACACCTCAGAGACCAACAGTGAGTCCACAACCAGAGAGTCTGGGAAGGATCGACCTCTACGTTGGACTGGGACTGGGACTGACAGCAGCTCTCTGTGCTGGACTCTGCTTTGTCTTCACACTTTCTTTTACTAAATATACTGATCAGAAAGGAAACATCTGTGCAGTCTTATAGAGTTCCTCAGAGAAACAACCCATCAGGACTAACAGGAGTCTGTCTGGGGGACCCCCTTTGAATGAGTCCTCAGAGCATAAAGTAGTCAGAACACAAGAGACTCAAGACTCTCTCCCTCCAACATCTGTCTGAAGTGTCAGAAAATATATGAAATGATTCTATTTGAAATGATGTTCATGTTACAATGGGTTTGAATTGAAATGATTCCAGCAGAAATAACTAACGTCAGAGTAAAGAATGCTTCCACCGTCCCAGATGTTGGATGTCAAACAACATCAATTGTGACGGTTTTGGGAAAATGACCGTTAACGTCACCTCAGAAGTTGTGCTGAGACCAAATATCTAAACAGTCACCGTCTGGTTGATGTGACTCCATTCAAGATCCTCCATTGTAAAACCTGTAAAGCGTCATATTTGTCTCAGTCATCATCACTGTATGAAGAGTTTCTCATTAACATTTAGCTGTAAGTTGGTTCAGTCATTGATCTCTCTGTTCTCCAATCAGCTGTTATCAATCATCTCATGTCCTCTGATGGAGATTGTTTCAATGCACTGCCTTACATGTAAAGTTCATATTGTAAATAAATGCTTATTTATATGAGAAGTTGTTATGAAGCTATTTTGTATATACATAAAGTTTGAACTAAATCTAAAATGTAAACACCTGACATCTCTCCAGCTACCAGTCCTCTCTCCATTCCTGGTCCATGCTGGACTTGAACCGGCCACCCTCCGGTTCCCCAAGTCCCCACGGACTTTAAAGTAAAAGTACTTCCCCCTGTGAGTTTCTGTAGTACATCTACTGAGGTACTAATATACTGTAGGCCTGTAGGCCGACCAGTGTAGCCAACATGAATACTCCTGCATTACTGCTACAGACCAGCAGAGGGAGCTCTTTACTGGAAGTCAAGAGGTCTTGTTTGGAAATGCTCACCTGTCTGCAGGTTACAGCTGGGAGGTTTTAGGGAATATAGCCCATTTTTTATTTTAATTCTCATCTGAAATCTGCCTCACATGAACTCTGACTACACAATCTGTGTTGAGTTGAGTTTGAAGTGTGAAGGACACAAAGAACAGCTGCTGTCTGGTTA
Source organism: Sebastes umbrosus (assembly GCF_015220745.1). Classification (NCBI taxonomy): domain Eukaryota; kingdom Metazoa; phylum Chordata; class Actinopteri; order Perciformes; family Sebastidae; genus Sebastes; species Sebastes umbrosus. The sequence goes on along the minus strand of NC_051282.1, from coordinate 2,907,251 downwards.
CCTGCTGGACTTTATTCTGGTTGGAGGGAAACAGCTCTTTCAGTCACACAATACATTCACTTCATAAAAAATACATAACAAGGTATATTTACACATAATACAAAACACTATAGTCACATATTGATGTTTCAAACAAAGTTAGAAAGTGATTCACAGAGTCTAGTTTGGTTTTTAGAAACGATTTAAAAAGCAGAAATAGCAACAAAAAAACACCAGAAGGAGGTGCAAAATGAGAACAAGATGTAAAAATACTAAACATAGATTCAAAACATATAAAAGAAATTGCAAAACCATCACAGAGATCACTCAAATTAGATGCAAATAGACTAAAAATAGATGCAGAACGACAAGAAAAAGTTGCAAAACGACTTAAAATATAAGCAAAATTACTAAATATAGATTCAAAATGACTTCAACAAGATGCAAAACAACTAAAAATAAATTCAAAAATGACTAAATTAAAATATTAATGAAATGTTTAGATATTTTTATTTGACCTCAGATATAACTCTTTTATCCTCACTGTTATAAACTTATTTGCTTAACTTATTCAACTTTCCATGAATACCAAAACCACTACAAAATGATGCAAAATGACTACAAAAAATGCATAAAGACTAAAAATAGATGCAAAATGACTAAAAATAAATGCAAAACTACTACAAAATGATGCAAAAAAAAAACTAAAAATAGATTCAAAACGACTAAATTAAAATATTAATGAAATGCTTAGATACTTTTTTTCCCCCTCAGGTATAACTCTTTAATATTCACTGTTATAAACTTATTTTGATCTCGTCAGCTTCCCATGAATAGCAGATAAACAGCACATGCACATCAACGGTGTGATCATGTGTAGAAACTGTTGTTCATGTTGATGATATTCAGGTTCAAACAGAGAAGAACCAAACCGTGTTGTTTGTGGGAGTTTAGGTGTTAAACGTTGACTAGTTCTACTTGATCCTCGTTTAAGGCTGATTCTGCTACTTTAGAGACTCAATGTGTCTGTTGGAGACAACAAAGTCATGACATTAAACATGAATAACAACATGTCATGGTCTTTATAGGAAGTCTAGTGGTGATTAAAGGTCATCTCTCTTCGCTTCACAGTTTTCAGGGATCCATAAAGACTTTAGTGGTCTGTGTTGATCCAGATAAACAACACTAGGATGTATTGATGACACTGATACCAAGGTTCAAATACTGAACATCTTCCTTATGTCAGGCTTGGCACACATCTCTGATGAAGCTGTATTTCATGGTTGTCAAGACACTTCCTCTTTCTCTGTGAACGAACTAGACAACAAACTTCTTCATCATCTAAACTAACAGAAGCCTTAAAATGTCTTTTATTTCTTTGTCCTGTCATTTATATATTGAACTGAACCATATCAGGACACAACGGTTAATGTCACCTCATTGGCCCAGATAACATAATAAAATATTTTAAATGCAGTTGGTTGCCTTGTAGTCTACATTTTGCCTCACTAACCAAACTTCTTTCTTGGCTTAAATTGGTGCTGGCATTCATTGATGTACTTCTGACCATACAGAGTGTAGCCTATTCATATTCATACTACTGTACTTTAGGCTACATGTAGGATCTATAGTGTAGTAGACCTATACACCACATTCTTATCATACCTCCAGCTGTTATCTGTATATCATTTCATACTATAGGCCTATATATATTTTTACTGATACTTTTACATACACTGCCTGCTGTAATTGCTGCACGTTCTACTGTTCTTACTGTATACAGTAGGCTATATAACATGTTCCTATCCTTACCGTTTGTTCTACATGCTGTATGTTACTGTTCATTCTGTAGTATTCTGTACAATATTTACATCTCTGGTTAGATGCTAAACTATATTCCGTTGTCTCAGTAACTGTACTCTGTGCAATGACAATAAAGCTGAAACTTCTATTCACTTGTTGTGCATGCTTATGTGAATGTCACAGTAATTATGACCACAGAAGCACGAGAAAAATATTAATAAGCTACTGTATCAATATTCAACGCCATGCTGACATCCCCCTTTCCCTCCATAAAACTCAATAATACGGTTTCTCTGCCACTCCCCACAAAAACAACATTATATACATTATATAATACTGAATATAAATGTAGTCAACGTAGTAATCAATGCGCATGATGCGTTAATATTCACTGAAAACTGCTGCAAATATAATCACTGCTGTCTGTCCTGCTTGAAACCATTCAACACACTGACAGAGCAGGAGTGTTTCACAGTTTTCAGTCACGTGACTGGCACAGAGCCTGGACGGCAAAACCAAGCCCCCAGGAAGAGCACTAGGCTGTCAAATCTTTATTTTTTACAATCAGCAAGTGTTTAGATCACCTCTCAAACGAGGTTAACACAAAGCTTTTGTTCTGAAATATTTGCAAATCTGCCTCACATGAACTCTGACTACAGGATCTGTGTTGAGTTGAGTTTGAAGTGTGAAGGACTCAAAGAACAGCTGCTGTCTGGTTACCTGCTGGACTTTATTCTGGTTGGTATATATATATATATATATATATATATATATATTTCTTTATAGGAAGTCTAGTGGTGATTAAACATTATCCAGGGCTGGACTCGCCATCTGCCAGGCGGTCAAGGTGAGGAGGAGAGGGAGAGAGATGAGGGAGGGAGTGTAGAGTTAAGCAGTTCTGGGCTGTCTGGCTCAACATGTCATGAGAGATGAGCAGTGCTCTAGTGGGCCAGTACGGAGCGGTACGCAGTATTTTACTCATTTTACTCCTTGGCGTACCGTGACTTTTTCATGCGTACCGGAGCTTCTCACAAGCTGCCGGATCTCCTCTGACCTCTCCAGATCAGGTTCTCTGGGAGATTCATAACGGCGCAGAGCCAGCGGATTTGCGCCGCGTGCATTCCCGTAGTGAACGGAAACGGATGAAAAAGACTAAACATAGATGTGAAATGACTAAAAATAGTTGCCAAACCACTACAAAAATGTGCAAAAATAGTAAAAATGGATGCAAAAATACTATATAAAGATGCAAAATGGCAAAAAATAGATATAAAATTATTAAAAAAGGATGCAAAACAACAAAAAATGTGTGGACCAGTGAGGAAAACTCCTGTTGACCTCATTCTGTGAGATGTCACATGATTCATTTTGTAGTCTTTAGGCAAGACTCGATTGTTTCCTGGAGAGTTTAACCTCTGGCGCCATCTTATGAGAGAAACACATTACTGCAGCTTAGACATTTTCTTTATTATAAATGTTAGATGACTTTACATTGCTGTAGTTGTAGTTTATTGTTTTTGGCATTAGCATCAAGACTCGGTGTCCATCAGTTGTGTTTAGTAAGCAGGCTAATAAATACAGAGGAGTATTGTGATGACTACAGACACACTGTAGATTTCCCCTCTAACACCTGTAATGACTGAACTTTGATGTGATGTGTTTGTGTCTCTTCTCCTCCGTCTGCTCTCACAGGGAGAAGATGATCTGCTGCATCCTGCCTCTCATCAGCCTGACCTGCTGTGTCTCTGGTTAGTTCACTTTATTATCTTTAAAGCACTTTACAGCACTGAGACCATGATCACTATACTCTCCACAGAAACATCTCTAGATGGAGTTTGACATGTTCAAGTTGTCAGTTTGTCTCTGTCTCCTCAACAGGATCATTTGTAGTGAATGTGACACAGACCTCCTATCAGGCAGAGGAGAACCACAACATCACACTGGAGTGGACGTTCACAACCAGAACCGACAGTTCCCCCAACTCACTTCATATCTACTGTGAACTGTTAGCTGATCTCAAATCCTTAGTCCTGTTTCGTTTCCAGGAAGGTGTTGAGGTCCCAGCGTCTCAGGATGAACAGTTTGCAGGACGAGTCCGGTGTGACGAAGTCGTCCTCAGAGAAGGACGACTCAGACTTCATGTGTCCAGACTCAGGACTGATGACTCGGGTCTGTACCGGTGTAAAGTGCTCACAGGTTATGGGAGGAACTCTGGGAAATGCTGGCTCAATGTCACTGGTGAGTTGACAGCAGCTCCTGATGAGCCCAGACCTCAGAGACCAACAGTGAGTCCACAACCAGAGAGCCAGGGAAGGATCAGCCTCTACGTTGGACTGGGACTGACAGCAGCAGCAGCTCTCTGTGCTGGACTCTGCTTTGCCTTCAGACATTATTTTACTAAATCTACTGATAAGAAATGAAACATCTGTGCAGTCTTATAGAGCTCCTCAGAGAAACAACCCATCAGGACTAACAGGAGTCTGTCTGGAGGACCCCCTTTGAATGAGTCCTCAGAGCATAAAGTAGTCAGAACACAAGAGACTCAAGACTCTCTCCCTCCAACATCTGTCTGAAGTGTCAGAAAATATATGAAATGATTCTATTTGAAATGATGTTCATGTTACAATGGGTTTGAATTGAAATGATTCCAGCAGAAATAACTAACGTCAGAGTACAGAATGCTTCCACCGTCCCAGATGTTGGATGTCAAACAACATCAATTGTGACGGTTTTGGGAAAATGACCATTAACATCACCTCAGAAGTTGTGCTGAGATCAAACATCTAAACAGTCACCGTCTGGTTGATGGGACTCCATTCAAGATCCTCCATTGTAAAACCTGTAAAGCGTCATATTTGTCTCAGTCATCATCACTGTATGAAGAGTTTCTCATTAACATTTAGCTGTAAGTTGGTTCAGTCATTGATCTCTCTGTTCTCCAATCAGCTGTTATCAATCATCTCATGTCCTCTGATGGAGATTGTTTCAATGCACTGCCTTACATGTAAAGTTCATATTGTAAATAAATGCTTATTTATATGAGAAGTTGTTGTGAAGCTATTTTGTATATACATAAAGTTTGAACTAAATCTAAAATGTAAACACCTGACATCTCTCCAGCTACCAGTCCTCTCTCCATTCCTGGTCCACGCTGGACTTGAACCGACCACCCTCCGGTCCCCCAAGTCCCCACGGACTTTAAAGTAAAAGTACTTCCCCCTGTGAGTTTCTGTAGTATATCTACTGAGGTACTAATATACTGTAGGCCTGTAGGCCGACCAGTGTAGCCAACATGAATACTCCTGCATTACTGCTACAGACCAGCAGAGGGAGCTCTTTACTGGAAGTCAAGAGTTCTTGTTTAGAAATGCTCACCTGTCTGCAGGTTACAGCTGGGAGGTTTTAGGGAATATAGCCCATTTTTTATTTTAATTCTCATCTGAAATCTGCCTCACATGAACTCTGACTACACAATCTGTGTTGAGTTGAGTTTGAAGTGTGAAGGACACAAAGAACAGCTGCTGTCTGGTTACCTGCTGGACTTTATTCTGGTTGGAGGGAAACAGCTCTTTCAGTCACACAATACATTCACTTCATAAAAAATACATAACAAGGTATATTTACACATAATACAAAACACTATAGTCACATATTGATGTTTCAAACAAAGTTAGAAAGTGATTCACAGTGTCTAGTTTGGTTTTTAGAAACGATTTAAAAAGCAGAAATAGCAACAAAAAAACACCAGAAGGAGGTGCAAAACGAGTACAAGATGCAAAAATAATAAAAATAGATTCAAAACATCTAAAAAAAATTGCAAAACCATCACAGAGATACAAAATCACTCAAATTAGATGCAAAAATACTAAAAAAATAGATGCAGAACGACAACAAAAAGTAGCAAAACGACTTAAAATATAAGCAAAATTACTAAGTATAGATTCAAAATGACTTCAAAAAGATGCAAAACGACTAAAAATAAATTCAAAACGACTTAATTAAAATATTAATGAAATGTTTAGATATTTTTATTTGACCTCAGATATAACTCTTTTATCCTCACTGTTATAAACTTATTTTTTATCTTATTCAACTTTCAATGAATACCAAAACCACTACAAAATGATGCAAAATGACTACAAAAAATGCATAAAGACTAAAAATAGATGCAAAATAACAAAAAATAAATGCAAAACTACTACAAAATGATGCAAAAAAAAAATAAAAATAAATTCAAAACGACTAAATGAAAATATTAATGAAATGTTTAGATATTTATATTTCCCCTCAGGTATAACTCTTTAATCCTCACCGTTGAATCCCATGAATAGCAGATAAACAGCACATGCACATCAACGGTGTGATCATGTGTAGAAACGAGAGTTACGTATGTAACTACGGTTCTATGAGTTCTGGATGACTGCCAGAGGCAGTGTTTAACACTGGATGTTATCCATCTCGCGCACGCGCAGGTCGAGTATTTAATATCAACAAAGTCACATGTGACCTGGGATGACGTAGTTTATATAAGCCCACGTCATCATCAGAGATGTCCCTCCAGAAGCTTCTCGCCAAGATTCCGAGTGACAGCCAACTCTGGCAGTCATCCAGAACTCATAGAACCGTAGTTACATACGTAACTCTCGTTCTATTTCGTTCTTCCTGACTGCCAGAGGCAGTGTTTAACACTGGATGACGACTACCAACGTAGTCACGAGGAAAACCCACCTCACCGGGAACGGCCTGTGGATTCCTGAAAGACCACCGATGCTACTGCATGGGGAGCAGCAACATTGACCCTGTAAAAACGGGCAAAGGTGCATGGAGTAGCCCAGCTGGCCGCAGCGCAGATATCACTTAGGGGGATCCCCCGTAGTGCTGCCCAGGAAGTGGAGACACTCCTGGTGGAGTGGCCTCTGATATTAAGAGGTAAAGGCAGTCCTTTTGACCTGTATGCTTCCTCAATGGCCTGAACAATCCACCTGGAAAGCCTCTGCTTGGACAGGGTGTGCCCTTTCCTATGGCCCCCATAGCAGACAAACAGACTATCAGAGCGGCGAAAGCTCGTAGTCACCTGTATATAATGCCTTAAGGCCCTCACTGGGTAGAGCAGTTCTGCTGACTTAGCATCTTCACCCTGTAGGCATGAAGGGTCATAAGCTGCCAGCTCAATGACCTGATTAGAGTGGGCCGGAGCCAACCTCTTCGGGAAAAATGATGGGTTAGGCCAAAGTGCTACCCCTGTGCCATCCGAGTTCCAGCGAATACACGTTTCACTCACTGACAAGGCGTGAAGTTCACTCACACGTTTTGCTGATGCCATCGCCAAAAGGAAAGCAACCTTTACTGAAGACCACTCCAGCCCCGACTGATCCAGAGGCTCGAAAGGGGGGAGACAAAGGGCTTCTAGCACCAGAGGCAGTTCCCACAAGGGAACCTTGACAGCCTGCGGGGGGTTCCGCCGCTGGGCTCCTTTAAGAAATCGGGTCACCAGAGTGTGAGACCCCACGGTCTGGTTATCCACTCTGACATGCCCGGCTGAAATAGCAGCTACATAGACCTTCAAGGTAGAAGGAGAGAGTTTCTTCTCCAGCAAAGACTGCAAAAATCTCAGTATTATTGGCACAGAGGCACTCTGAGGTATCTCCTCATGAACTTTACACCACTCTGAGAATATTTTCCACCTGTTGGCATACAGTGCCCTGGTGGAGGGTGCTCTTGAGTCAGAAATGGTTTGAATTACCGCCTGGTCACATACCCTTAGGAGTGGGTCCGGCTCCTCAGGGGCCATACCCAGAGCTGTAGGCGATCCGGGTTCGGATGCCAGATGCGGCCCCCCAGCTGTGAGAGCAAGTCTTGCCTCTTGGGCAGGCACCATGGAACTCCGTCCAGAAGCCTGTGCATCCCCGGAAACCAGGGTCTCCCCGGCCAGTTTGGGGCGACCAACAGGAGTCTGTTGTTGCCGTGCTGTATTCTGTGTAGCGTTACTGCTATCAGTGGGAATGGTGGGAAGGCATAGAGGAGGCAATCTGGCCATGGGTGTGCCAGGGCATCCTGTCCCAACGGGCTTGCTGTCTCCGTCAGGGAGAACCAAAGAGGGCAGTGCGTTGAGGCTTCTGAGGCAAACAGGTCCACCTCTGCTGCGCCATATTTGCGCCATATCTCCTCTACCACCTCTGGGTGGAGCCTCCACTCGCCCGCGGGGGGTTTCTGGCAGGAGAGAAAGTCTGCCACCACATTCTGTGGCCCTGGCAGATACATGGCCCTGAGGCTGGAAAAACAAGGGAAAGCCCATACCAGAAGTCTCCGTGCCACCTGTAGCAACCGGGTTGATCTGGTGCCCCCTTGCCGGTTTACATGGTAGACAACTGACTTGTTGTCGGACCGTACAACAACATGCCTGCCTCTCAAATGTGGTAGGAATTTGCGAAGTGCCAAATATATAGCACGGAGCTCGAGCACATTTATGTGCTCCGCCGCTTCCTGTGCTGTCCAGAACCCCCTTATCACTCTGTGCTGCCATACTGCCCCCCAGCCGGAGGGCGAAGCATCGGTCACCACCACCTCGCGACATGAGGGAATCGAACCCAATGAGATGCCCCTGGCCAGATATGCCCCAGCTCTCCATGGCCGCAATGCAAGGAGGCATCGGCTGGACACCCTGACTCTCTTGGATCTGTGGGACTTTGGATCTAATTGGAGACAATTGATCCAAATTTGGAATGGCCGTAAGTACAGGAGGCCCAGTGGCACTACTGATGTTACTGACGTCAACATACCTAACAGCCTGAGAAACAGGCTGTACCTCAACCTCCTGTTCTTCCGGAACCGGAGGAGGAGCTGGAGTATGGCGTTTACTCGTCTTGGTGTTGGGAAGGCCAGCATATGGCGGGAGTCCAGAGTTAAACCAATGAACACTACCCTTTGGCTGGGTATGAGACAACTCTTGGCATGGTTGACGGTAAGGCCCAACCTCGTCACGTGATGCAGAAGGGACGCAGTGTCCCGCTCTGCCTGTTCCCTGGTCAGAGCACAAATTAGCCAATCGTCCAGGTATGGGAGGATAAGCATACCCCTTGCCTGCATCGGGGCGAGTGCCGCCCTCATGCACCTTGTGAAGACCCGTGGGGCAAGGGAAAGACCAAATGGGAGCACCTTGAATTGGAAGGCCTTGCCTTCGAATGCGAAGCGCAGGTACTGCCTGTGAGGTAGTGCTATTGGGACGGGAAAGTATGCGTCCTTCAAATCGATGGATGTGAACCAACTGTGCCGTGTCACGTTTTGGAGCACATCTGCTGTACTCAGCATGTGGAAGGGCAACACCTTCAGAAATGTGTTCAGCCCTCGTAAGTCCAGTATAGGGCGAAACCCACCCTCTCTCTTTGGAATCAGAAAATAAACTGAGTAAAACCCACCTTGCTGTGTCTCTTGCCCCAGCTCTTCGATGGCACCCTTCCCCAGGAGGGTGGATATTTCTTGTCTGAGTGCCTGGGACTTTGTGGGATCTCTGACCGTGGTCAGTCTGATCCCACTGAAAACTGGGGGCCGGCGTCGGAATTGGAGATTGTACCCTTGGGAAAGCGTAGCCACCACCCAAGGGTCTGAAGTGCTGCTTTCCCAGCAGCTGAGTTGCTGCTGGGAGAAGCGTCCGACTGCCGGCCCCGGGGCATCAGGATCTTCCCCTCTGGCCCTTATGGGTACCTGAGGGGGCGATACCCTGACCCCCGACCCCTTCTCACTTGAGGCACCGGCCGTGCCGGAGCCTGCGAGGTCCTCGGGTACGTATCAGGACGAGCTGGAAGCCGAGGGCGACTGGTACCACCACCCTGTGGGGGCCGCTGTCGCAATAAAGGCGTAGGTTCCCGGAAGCTAGCAAACTGCTGCCGAGTCTGGTTCGCCTGGATTCCCCGCTCCAAGGCCTGCTGTGCTGCTGGGCCAAACAGCTCCCCCGGAACCACGGGGAGAGTGCGGAGGGCTCTCCGGCCCGGCTCCGAAAGCGGAGATTGGGCCAGCCATACCTGCCGACGAGTCAGCGTAAGGGTCGACATTAGTCTGCCAAGCTCCCTTGTGATAAGACCGAACGCCTGCAGGGATGCATCACTGAGGCTCTGGACGGAAGCATCCACGCCAGCAGCTTGCAGGGACTGGGACAAGGATAGTATCAGGTGGGAAAGAGAGTTTCCAAGACGGCCCATGCGTGCCGCTGTTTCATAAGCCTTGACTAGAAAGTCGTCTGTGATGCGACACTGGGGCCTGGGACAGCGAGCATCAGGCCTCAAGACCTCATTGGGAGACACAATAAGGGCGGCAATAGATGGCTCCACTGCTGGCATCTTACCCAGTCCGTAAGTGTCAGCGTTCTGCATTGAAGCTAAGGCCCTGCCGTCAGTGGTGTGGTGGGAAAGCGATTTCGGGTCTGGCCAGCATTTGTGGAGCTCCTCAATGTATGGCTGGGAGGGTGGAACAGAGAAACCCGCCAGGGGCGGGGCCCACCTAAAAAATGCACTGGATGAGGTGCCCGCAGTCGGGGCCTCATCCAAGCCTAAGCGTGCCAGAGCCATACGGACCACTGGCTTAACTGTCGCTGGAGCAGACTCTGAGCCTGCCCTGGACCCACTTCCTGACTGCTGGGAACAGGTGTCAGAAGCGTGGGAGGAGGCTACTAGCTCTCCCTGTCCAGGCCGGTCCTCACAGAACTGGCTACAGGAAGCCCTCGTAGACAGGGCATCCTCATCCCATCCCGGTGGGGTAGGTGTCATAGCCTGCGGGCTGTCATTCTGGGTTGCGTTCACCCTGCCTGGCTGAAGGTTAAGGAGCAGCACTTTAATCTCAGCAAACTCTGATGTTAGCGTGTCGACCTTAGTTGCCAAACAGTCCACTTTCCGTGCCTTTTTTGTAGGTGGGGCCCCCTTAGGTGGGGCGCGTCTCCGCCCACTCCGTGCATTTGAAGGTACACCCAATAGGGGCAACTGGCACTCGAGCTGCTCTTCTAGCTCAGCTAATCGAGCTATCTTCAGCTCCCGTGGCATAAAACTACAATTCATGCACTGACTGTCGGACAGCCCCTCCCTCAGGTGTACAACACCGAGGCATGTGGGGCATTCATCATGGCCATCAGTAGCTAGCAGTGGAGCCATGCAGGCACGGCAAACATGCTCACCTAACATGGTGCTGCTGATATTTATAATAATTCTTAGTATTAATTTTATACTCTTATATTTAATTAAATAATGTATTTATCTTACTTATATAATGTGTTTACTTCGTTATGCAAATCATTGGTTACACTGGAGTGAAAGCACTCTCTAGTAACAGAGAGAAAAAAAATTACATCAATTTGCTTAACAGCAAACTGTCTCAGTAACTAGACACTAGCTTTGAACTAGCACTGTTATTATACAAAAGACAGGGGAGATAATAACTTCCCCTTCAACAGCAGCCACAAAATAAGTTAACCCACAAGCGAAATCACTTACTGGGGAGCGGTCGCTCTATCTATCAACAAAGGAGATGTCTGCTTTAACGAGCGAAATCACTCGCTGCTGAGCAATACACACTGTAAAAGGAAATGAATTAGCCGACAACAGCCCAACGGGGCTCGTTGTCCGACGGAGGCTCGCCGATACTGTAGCGCAAACACTTAGCTCGGCGGCAATAAACAATAAAGGAGACCGAAAACAGACTCCTATCAACAAACGTAACTTAAACTCTAACGACGGGAGGATATACTCACCTTGTTATGCTAGCTCACCTGTCGTTAGCCTCGCTGAATTGAACCGGCGAAAACACCGGTGTTACAGCGTCTAAAGTGTTAGAGTGTAGCCGTGATTAACTAATCGCAGCCCTTGGAGGACGAAACCGTAGCTCCAACCATGCGGTTGCAGGGCTTCCAGCGAAAAGTCAACGGCTTATCTCTTTTAATCAACCTGCATTCGCGGATTACCTGCCGCGAGAAGATTCAAGGGACATCTCTGATGATGACGTGGGCTTATATAAACTACGTCATCCCAGGTCACATGTGACTTTGTTGATATTAAATACTCGACCTGCGCGTGCGCGAGATGGATAACATCCAGTGTTAAACACTGCCTCTGGCAGTCAGGAAGAACGAAATAGAACTGTTGTTCATGTTGATGATATTCAGGTTCAAACAGAGAAGAACCAAACCGTGTTGTTTGTGGGAGTTTAGGTGTTAAACGTTGACTAGTTCTACTTGATGCTCGTTTAAGGCTGATTCTGCTACTTTAGAGACTCAATGTGTCTGTTGGAGACAACAAAGTCATGACATTAAACATGAATAACAACATGTCATGTTCTTTCTAGGAAGTCTAGTGGTGATTAAACGTCATCTCTCTTCGCTTCACAGTTTCAGGATCCATAAAGACTTTAGTGGTCTGTGTTGATCCAGATAAACAACACTAGGCTGTATTGATGACACTGATACCAAGGTTCAAATACTGAACATCTTCCTTATGTCAGGCTTTGCACACTTTAAGGGACACATCTCTGATGAAGTTGCATCTCGTGGTTGTCCAGAGACTTTTTCTGTGAACAGTCTTGACAACAAACTAACTTCCCCATCATCCAAACTAATGTCGACGAAGAAGCGTTGAAACAAAATGAAAACTTTTGAAGTTGTGAAGTTCTTTTAGCCATAGGTTTATTTTATCAATAGTTTAATTTGAAATCAATACACAGGCTAAATAAGACCTGGGACCATTAAAGTAACAGTGTTTCTTTCCATTGAATAAGAGAGCATTTAGACATTAACCATCATTGTGGCATGTCTTGATAAACCACAGTGAAGGTGTCAATAAATAAATAATAAATAAGGTCTATGACTCTAAATTAGAAATGTTCTGATCTGTCAGGAATAGACGTGGTTTTAAATATTAATAACTATTACAGACTGTGTGGGCTAAAACACTAGAAGCCTGATTCTCCTTTACAATAATTCACTAGTTACATGTTTACAATCAGGCAGGCAAACTCATTAAAATACATAATAATTAAGATCAGTGTATATGATGGAATAGTAGCATTACAATGTACCAGAGGTCACCAAGTTTTGGCTTTTATAAAAAAAATTATCCGGGGGGGCCTCATGCCACAGCTGACTACTGTTTCCCACTGGCTGGCTACTGTTTCCCCCTGGCTGGTAACTGTTTCCCACTGGCTGGCTACTGTTTCCCACTGGCTGGTAACTGTTTCCCCCTGGCTGGCGACTGTTTCCCCCTGGCTGGTAACTGTTTCCCACTGGCTGGCTACTTTTTCCCACTGGCTGGCTACTGTTTCCCACTGGCAGGCTACTGTTTCCCCCTGGCTGGTAACTGTTTCCCACTGGCAGGCTACTGTTTCCCACTGGCTGGCTACTGTTTCCCCCTGGCTGGTAACTGTTTCCCACTGGCTGGCTACTGTTTCCCACTGGCTGGCTACTGTTTCCCCCTGGCTGGTAACTGTTTCCCACTGGCTGGCTACTGTTTCCCCCTGGCTGGTAACTGTTTCCCACTGGCTGGCTACTGTTTTCCCCTGGCTGGCTACTGTTTCCCCCTGGCTGGTTACTGTTTCCCCCTGGCTGGTTACTGTTTCCCACTGGCTGGCTACTGTTTCCCACTAGCTGGCTACTGTTTCCCCCTGGCTGGCTACTGTTTCCCACTGGCTGGCTACTGTTTCCCCCTGGCTGGTTATTGTTTCCCACTGGCTGGCTACTGTTTCCCACTAGCTGGTTACTGTTTCCCACTGGCTGGCTACTGTTTCCCCCTGGCTGGTTACTCCATATCCTTGTGGAAAGCCCTGATCAGGGCCTCAACAAAATAAAAGCCAGGGTACAGAGAGAACAAGAAAATGGAAGGATCAGAGATTAAAATCTTAACCACTAGATGTAGTTTTATGTGCCTGTTTATATATATTACATACTCTTATGGTTAAAATTCATAGAGGTTGATTTTTTATTTTGGAGAGTTTAAGTGCCCGTAGTTGCAGAAACAGCCATATATGATATAGTGTATATGATGTATATCAGTGGTTCTCAAACTGTGGTAGGAGAGATCTTTATAGTGGTATGCGGAGGAATCTCTGAAATATTTTTTTAAAATGAATAAGAAATAGGGCTGACCCATAAATCGTATTTTCATCGTCATCATATGAACATGCGCGATGAACACATCGCAAAAGGCTGTCTGAAACGAGATGAATAAGAACAGTCATAATATTTAGTGATAGTTAACACTTCATCTTCTCCTCTGTCTCTCCGCTGTGTCAGAGCTCTCCACTCACATCAACACACAGTCAGTCAGTCTGTGAACAGCTGATCAGAGAGGAGGTGGAGACAGATACAACTACTCCTTACTGTAAGTTCAATACAACTTTGCAAGTGTAAAGCCAAGACACGTTATCATTACACCTGTTCAACAAGCATGAACATGATGAAACTGTTAAAGGAAAGCGACGCTTCAATCTGCACAGCGCGTTAGCTCGGCGGCTAACAGCGAACTGGAATGACGTGCAAGTTATTTAGTTGAGTTGTGACTGACTTTAGTTCCCTGGTCAGCAGCGATCCAGTGTTGGTGTCCGGGGAGTTTATTGTGAAGGACCGGAAGACGTGAAGCGGTGATGCGCTGCAGACTGAGCCTCTGTGTTATTCATTTATTATCCTCATAAGGTATCATAAACCCTCGGCTACACCAGCTGAAACTAAAGCTGCAGTAGGCTGTCTAGTCTCACTGTTTAGGTTAGTTTGTCACATAACTTACCTGTAAACTCATCAGCTGGCTGAAACCAAACAGCCTCTCTTCACTCTATCAGCCCTAACTGCAGCAGAGGGAGGAGGACAGAGGACAGGAGGACAGAGGACAGGGGGACAGAGGGAGGAGGACAGAGGACAGGAGGAGGACAGAGGGAGGAGGACAGAGGACAAAGGACAGATGAAGGACTGATACTGACTGATGTCTGTGTTCTTCAGCCTTTATAAACTTCACTTAGTATTTTCATGTCAGGAATATGATTTATTTCATTAACATGTTAGATTGTTTCCAGTGAGATATTAAGGAGTTGATATGGTGACTTTGCTATTATAAACTTTACTGTTGCTGCTCTAGAAACAACATTTAGCCTAGTTATATATTAAATACAGTATATGTATATGTATATGTATAGCTAATATGCACACTTATATATTTGTTTATTTATCACAAGTCATATCGTCATCGCAATATTGAACAGTGTTATTGCGCATCGCAGATGTTCCTCATATGGTGCAGCCCTAGTGTGAGAGGCTGCCCCTTGTGTAGTATGAAAGTTGTGTGGAAGAGTTTAAGTACCAGTTCTAGTACTCCCCCTTTGTACAGCGTGGCTGACAAAAGTCAACAATAAGTAATATTCTTATTAGGAATAAATTTGCCTCCTGTGTGAACTGTGCATTGCTGAATAGTGTAGGCCTACGCTACTGTATTTTAACATCGGTCATAATGGTGATACTTGGAGAGACAAATATTATCTGAGGTGGTACTTGGTGAAAAAAGTTTGAGAGCCGCTGATGTAGATTATATGATAGAGGTCTGTCGCCTGATGCCTCCTGGCTGAACTCCTGGCTGTCCTCCTGAGCTGCATTTCAGTGACACACCGGACTGACGCGCATGTGTCTGCGCGTCACCGGCGCCCTGCCGATGGGAGGGAGGAGAAGCTCCCAGATGGTTTTAGTGTCACAGACTGTCACAGTGTCGGTGGTGCGGGTAACCTGTCCACCATGAGACACCGGCACCGCGCGCTCAGCTGCCTCTCCATCGCGCTGCTCCAGCTGCTGTTACCGCTGCTGCCGCTGCCGCACGGTCCGGGGCGCGTCATGGCGGCGGAGTTGTCCTCCTCTAAAACCGACCTGGACTACGAGTTCGGGGACTACCGGGGAAAGTGGTGCCTCGACGACCACGGCTTCGTTTACGGACTCGGAGAGGTCTATTACCCGAGCCCCACGGCGTGTCCGTGCACGTGCACCGCGGACGGTCCCTTGTGCGTCCGACCCAAGTGTCCCCGTCTCCACCCCCGGTGCACGCGGATGAGGTATAAGGCGTGCTGTCCGGTGTGCGAGGCTGTGGCCCGGGTGTGTGTCTACGGGGGAAGAACGTACCGGCTCCTAGAGGAGTTCAGGGTGAGACACATACACACTTATATACACCCCCCTCCCCCCACACACCCCCACAACAGTAAAGTATTGGTAGTAAATTGTACTTAAAGTATCAAAAGTAAAAGTACTCATTATGCCCAATGGCTCCATTGAAAGTGTTCCATTTATTATGTAGCCTATTTATTATTGGAACTGTATTCCTGGTCGGGTAGAGCTACATTTGAACAGCTTAGTAGTATCATCTAAAGCAAATTCATATTCATAACTACAGCTGTGAGATAAATGTAGTAGAGTAAAAGTGTAAAGTAGCAGAACATGGAAATACTCAAGTACAAGTACCTCAAATGTGTATATCCACCACTGGATATAATTATTGACATGTAAACACCCAAAAGTGACCATGTTGTATAATGAATAGAATATTTGTGTATCATCATTGCTGGATTAAGCCGAGGGCTTAATCTTTACGTGCTTCTTTACGTGCTTCATAAATGCTTTGGCAGCTTGCAGAGAGTAAGCCACTTCTGGGTGCCAGCTGTGCTAGCTGTGTGTGATGAAGGGGGCGTGGCGCAGCACGGTGTTGTACAGGTGATCCTGGCAGTCAAGTCGTCGGTATAGATCAGGGTGTTAAGTTCTGGTTTCAACAATAGCTTGAACTCAAATGCAGACACAGACTTCTTTTAAAGGTGAACAAAGATAATTTATTAACACAATATTAAATGTTCAATGAACAGGGCTGGAGATCCTGGAGGTCCGAAACGTGACAGTAACACAGTCAATACTTAATTCACGGAACGGGGGGCACGGGGAGGGGGTGTCCAGGAATCTTTCCGGAGGACCAGATGAATCCACAACAGCTCCGAGCGGTGGAATGGCGTCGGAGAGTGAATAGGCAGGATATAACTAAAGCAGGGTTCCAGGTCGAGGAGGAGCAGAATGCAGGAGTGAGCAGGCAGGTTGGAAGCAGCCACAGCTGGCAGGTGAACAGACCTGAGCACAGAGCAAAAACGAGGTGAGTCCAAACAATCCAAAAACAAGAGCAACAGCAAAGTCAAGAGCAAATACTAGGGAGCCTGAATTTGTCTAGTACCACTGAGGGCGACGGAACGATCTGGCGATGACTGGCAGGAAAACCGGGGTAGATATACTGCAGGTGTGTGTGATGATTGGATAATTGTTGTCAGCTGCTCCAGCAGTGCCTGCCCAGGAGAAGGAGGAGGAGGAGGAAGGCCACACCTCCCAACACACTGACAGACTAGACAAACCAGGGAAAAACACACAGGAGACAAAAGGGCAGGGAAACAGAGGAAACAAAAGGAAACACTAGACTGCCAAAGTGATATCATGACACAGGGGTCAGCAACCTGCGGCTCCGGAGCCACATGCGTCTCTTTAGCTCCTCTCCAGAGGCTCCCTGTGGATTTATAAAAATGGAAATGAATAACTGTTTTGTGTTTACATTTTCATTTTTATTTATCATTGTTATAGGTCTATGGTACGACAGTGAGACGGAGTATAAGGGCCACATTGAGAAAAAAAAAAATCTGAGATTTCGAGAATAAAGTCATAATATTACGAGAATAAAGTCTGAAGTTTACGAATAAAGTCATAATATTATAAAGTAGTAATTTTACGTGTTATTTTTTTTTCTCGTAAAGTTATGACTCTATTCTCGCAATATTACAACTTTTTTTCTTGTAATAATATGACTTTATTCTGTAAATCTCAAATTTTTTTTCTCTCTTTGCCTAAAATGGCTCTTTTGATAGTAAAGGTTGCTGACCCCTGGTATAGTCTGAGGGCAGACATTATGTTTGAGCCCTGATCTGTCATCCACACCACTTTATTGAGCGCGCTAATGTCTAGCCCGTATTCTGTTTGCATTCGGGTTATTTCTCTCCTGATATTTTCGCCTCGTTTTAGAATCTTCTGGCTGGAAACACTGCCACTGTCGACACTTTGCTCATCAGTCTGAATGCCGTGTCACGTAAAGACATGACAAGTGATTATCATGTAGCTTCATTTGTGATAATCTTCTGTCCAGATGTTCCAGATTTCAGTGGTCATTCCAGCTGTTTTCACTTCACTTCACATGTTATTTAGCTGCTCAATCAACTGCTTGCGTGTCTCTGCATCCAGCTCGTGGCACCGCCGAGACACAGATCTGGGATCAGGCAGTATACTTTGCTGGACAAAGGTCCATCCATGATGTCCAGCACCATGCTGATGATCTCCTGAGCTAACTCCACAAAAACCTCTCCTGCGATGGAACGAAACGGTCTAATATCTTTGCAACAGTATGCAACACATTTCTCTATGACCTTTGATTTGGCCTACTGTCAGATTTTCTTTGAGGGTGTAGTAGCGAAGCCAGTAAGAGTAGTTTGTAAATGCTGCCCTTGTGTGTGTTTGTTGGACATGTGACCTACCAATCACCTCTACCATGCTCTCAGTTCTTGACTGTAATTACACCAAATGGTCACAATTAATGAGGCAACTGATTGTTCAGATGGCCACATGTAAAAAACTTGAAATCGATGACGTTCAAATTGTTTGTGTGTTCCAGTTGTCGAGGTGTGAACGATGTCGCTGCGAGGCCAACAGAGAGGTGTACTGCAGCATTTCAGACTGCCCCGCCCCTCACTGTGTCAACCCCACCTACGAACCCAACCACTGCTGCCCCATCTGCAACGCTGGTGAGACTCACATGCAACTTTCTCTTTGTCACTTCAACACATTGGTCCACGAGTAGCTCTCAAACTGATGTCAGGATGTGCCTTGAACTTGCTGTGGACGTTCACGGTCTACAAAGGACTACTAATGGGTTCTATGGTCACCCCTTGGATCTTTCCTCTCGCTCTACTCTTGAGCCACAGTTTCCACATGCACACAGCTAATTACAACTATTTAAAGGGACTGTTTGTAAGAATCAGAAATGTCTTGTTAACAGTGACACCTGTGGCCGTTAAGTCAACTAAAGTCAGCGTCCTGTTGCTCGCGCTTGTGCTCGCTCTACATAGACATGAACGAGCATCGCTCAAAACAGTGAGGCGACACACGTCATCTAAAAGCACAATATCACTCTATATTTCTGCTGCTTGGCAGTAATGTTAGCTGACCAGACGAAGGTCTCCATGAATCAATGCTGATCCTAGTGTTGGCTTTTCCTGCTTCAGCCTCCCGACCGCGGCCGGAGGGAACAGGGTGTACATTCACTAGATATTCTCAGAGCTAAACTAACTCTTCTGCAGTGTGTAGTGTGCGCGCATGCACGTGAGAGGTGGAGCGAAACAGTGAGAACGAGCGCGGTGTGTGAGTGAAGGCAGGCAGAGGAGCGGAGGAGCAGAGTACAGCAGAGACTCCGGCCCTGGAGACCAAAGCTACGGTCTCCCTGACGTACTACGACTGCGGCCAACACTGTTTAACAGACGGGCTTCACTAGATACAACCAAGAGGTTTTGATGCTTCCGTGTAGTTTGTGTTGGAGTCTCGTCTGAACAGCGTAGCCACACACGAGCGCGCATGGGACACCGACCCGCAATGATTTATACGTGTAAGAAGTTACAAACAGTCCCTTTAATGATGAAGCTTCTAAACTCAGGAATGGTCCCAAGGGGATGAACCCTTTTCCAATTTGGACACTCAACAAGCCGTTCCTCAGAGAACCTCTTTTGGTGTTAACTTTGCACACGACATGTCTCGTGATCTGACCGGGAGATCTCCATAAAATACTGAAGCACATTCACACAAAACAAGTGGATTAACCACTTTGATTGACTGGGTGACATGTTCCTTCATTGTATTCAGACTCAATCCCACATACGCTGTCCTGTTGCCACTAATACTCACTAGAGCACCAAATGTGGCTTAAACAACCGCTGAAAATAGTCCCCAACAAAGGCACTATATATATATATATATATATATATATATATATATAAGACCACCAGCCTTACCCATTACCAGAGCCAGTTCTGAGAGAAACAACGGGCCCTGACCAGTGCTGTTGACAGTTAAAAACTTCAGCCCTGCAAATTTTTTTAATCCTTTAACCACATCCCTCCAGAACATCTCTGGAACTACTCATCTCTTGAATCATTGATACACATCTGTGTGTTTATAGCTCATAAAGACAGAAGCACAAACGATGCGCTTCAGTAACTGTGCTCTGGTTTGGTAATCTGTGGACTTTAGAAGCTGCAGGGACACAAAGAGACAACTAACTACACCGATAAAGCTAAAAGAGCTAGCTGGTGAGATAGACACTGCCATATCTCGCTGTTGTCTGTCAATGAAAACAATTTTTTTTGATGATCTGCCTTCTTGGTAATTCAGTCTTAGTACACATAACTAAACGAGGCGGTAACGAAATTCAACCCTGATGAAGAAAAACAGCAGCTAAAGGCCAACTAACGTCGCAGATATCACTTTTTGACTCTAGTGGAATTCATGTGAATAAAAATTTGAAAGTAGCATCGCCTCAGGAGCTCTGTCTAAACCACCCCCCGCCCCTCGGGGCTCCTTCCAAGGCAACGCCCCCCCCACACACACACATGCACGAGCACCGCCGCATCGTAACTACTTCACAGAGCGGAGAGAGAACCTCAACTCAACAACGCTACCTCATGACAAGTAACCGCAGCAGTGTTACTGCAGGACTGAGTTTTCTCTTCCATTCTCCAGGAAACGTGCGATCAGACCGACAGACGCCTAGCAGAACAGAGAATGAAACAAAGCTTTTTTTTTGGCAGATGCTGTGTTTTCATCTTTTGCATTCCATGAAGAATATCCCAAAAACAGAACGCACTCTGTATTTTTGTAGATTATATGGCGATGGGTTTTCAGGGGTTAAATAATCTGCGTAAAAAATACATCAAATGAAGGCATTACAAGCTGTCTATACTGTACGTTGTGCAGTTTGCCAGCCAGCTTGAAAACTTTAAACCCTTTTTTTCACAACTTCACTACTTCAGTTTCGGCTCTCTGTGTGGGCATAGGCAAACTACTACGACCTATTTTACCTTCCGTACATAGTGTCTCAAATGTAATCTCTCAACTGGCAACATCCATGTGTACCAGGCAGCTCATAGCAGGACGCACGCACACACACACGCACACTTAAGCTCATGCCCTCAGCCTGTGTTGTACACATCATTAGGAGGCTGATCTCCCTACCACTGGTTACGTCACCTATCAAACCCAGCAGCTGTTATGTCATACATGCTTTCACTCTCTAACATCTGTTGGCTTTGTGTGTGTGTGTGTGTGTGTGTGTGTGTGTGTGTGTGTCAGACAGGAATAGCAGAAGCGATAATAACGACTAAGCTAAACTAAACAATCAAAAGCATTATTTCACTTCTGTATTTTGATTCTGTACGAACACCTAAAAGGAAACCACGTGAACGCACAAGCCTGCTGCTTCATGGCAGTTGTGGTTTCTATTTCGACCGCTCCACAGATGGTTGGGTTTGTTGCGTCATTGTTTTTTTCACCCCCTGCTGCTGTCAAATTCCCTCTCATGAGCACTGCTTTATCCAACGGGGTTGGGATCTGGCATCAGATGAACTGTGCTTCCTGTCCTCCTGCTGACTGGCGATGGTAATTGCTTCACAGGTAGCTGCCAAATCAAGGAACCCCCATCTGTGAGAGAGGGATGCTAATGATTTCAAAGGCAGGCTGTTTATATTTTTTGCTTGCATGGTATTCAGCATGTCCGTCCCAAACAACACATAACTGCTTTACTGAGAATATCCTTATTATAGTAGATGACATGCACAGAAGAAAAGAAATAGCATCTGTGGGAAGGATTTTTTCAGGGACAGTTTAATTTGACCTTACGTGGTCGGTGTCTGTAGCTGTTCCTGTGTTGCTCAGATCATATTGCCCACTTCTATTGATATCATACACACATATAGACGAGATTATTTCATGATGACGTTGAACCACAATTGAAGAAAGACTTTGTGCTGCAATCAGTCTAATTAGTCTAATTTAGAGCTTCATTCATTGCAGAAACAAGCCGGAAACACAACACTATAACATTTACTCTATTTTAGCTCCGTTTGTTTGGTCTCCACCAACTCCTGAGGGAAATATCGTTCTCTAGCTGCTAAATGCTCCACTATGTTCACCAACTAACTGTCTGTCTGCCATTTAGAGAAGGTAGGGAGAAGGTTTTAAGAGCTTTTGGCTGTTAACAGCTGAACCAAAACAATAAAGTTGGTGGACATAAAACCAAAACTAGGATCAGAAAGACGCTAAAACCCTCTGTAGAGCAATGAGAACTGCAGAAGCTGGCCTGCAGTCGAATATTAAAAAAAATGACGAACACTTTTCCTCGACCTCGATGGAAAATGTCATGAGGTCAAGGAAAGATCCTGATGATGAGTTCAGAAGGACTTAGGAAAAGACAACCGTGGTGCTATAGAATCTGACTCCAAGTACACTAGACCCCGTAGTTCTGATGGTAACGGCGGATGTTGTTAATGTGGGTCTGCCGCAAGGAATTGTGGGACGGCATTATCTCCTTTCCTTTGGTAAAGGATAGTCCAGTGCAGTGGCGATTTTAGACTCATTTTAGGGGTGCTCAAGTACACCTAAATTTGATCTCGGCACCCCTTAAAGATACTACAGAACCTTAGAAATCCATTGGTACCAACCATGTTAAGGTTATAAAGGGATAACATTAAATGACAAAAGTTTATCTACAGGAGAATAAATATTTGAAAGCAATACAGAATGGCTGAGAGCCTTACTGCATTATATTCCATTATATTCCATAATTTTTAGGGCCCGAAGCACCGACAACGTTGGGCAGCAAAGCCCTATTGAAACTTTAGGAATTATTAATCTTTTTTTACTTAAAATGAATCACATTTCTGAGGGCCTTAAGGTGCTTGAAAAGTTGTTTAACTTTGCACACTTATCAGTTGGGTGTAAGATTTGTTATTTTAAGGGTCTTGGGCTTGGTTGTTGACAAAATGGCTCGCTGGCACCCCTTACAAAGTTAGAAAAATTGAGCCCCTCGTTCAGGTTTTATCTACATGTATGAAATTTGGTAGGCAAATGTAACATGTGGAGACGCACAAACAAGCCTCTTAGAGGTATACCCAAAACTCAACAGGAAGTCAGCCATTTTCGATTCAATGTGCCATTTTCGATCATTTTTAGCGTTTTATAGGCTGTGTACTTTAATGAACTCCTACAGATTTAATCATAATGACTTGAAATTTGGTCAGGACCATCTAAAGACCTTAATGATGGAAAGTTATTAAAACCTTGAGTTTTCATTGAACGACCTTGCCGTGGCGTGGTGGCAATTTTGTGCCATTTGCCATGAAACAGGAAGTTGTTGTAACTCCAATGTATATAGTCCAATCTGCCCCAAATTTCTCAAGCATGATAAGGGTCCAATCCTGAGGACATTTACATGTCAATATTGAGTCACACTTATAGCGCCCCAAACTGGCAACAGTAAATGACATGTTTATTTTTTAATGTACTCCTCCTAGCAAGTTAGCCGGATCCACCTCAAATGTGGTCAGAAAAGCCTGAAGACCTGGATGATACATTGTTGTGAAGATTGTGAGTTTTCGTTGAACGGCGTTGCCATGGCATGGCGGCCATTTGGCGTGATTCGCCATGAAACAGGAGGTTGTTGTAACTTCAGCATACTTTGTCAAATCTGCTCCAAATTTCTGAGCCATGAGGTCATTTACATGCCAATATAGGCTCATGAACGTTGTAGACACTTGTGGGAGGTGTCACTGCACTCAGCAGAGAGTTCCTGTTTCATTGGTGACAGTGTTCCCCGCCCACTGCAATTAAACCCCGCCCTCTTTCAGAACTCATGAACGGTTTGTCGCAGGCTCTTGTGGCAGGCGTCATTGCACTCAGCAGCGTTGCGGTTTCACTGTGCCTGGCCACGTCCACCGGCGTTCTGCCAGTACCCCTGGCGTGCGGGAAGGTGTGAGGGCCCGTTCGTCACTGCTTGCAGCTTTAGTTTTGTTTGTATTTTGAATTGTCACCTGGCGCCTGAATTTAGTGTTTTCCTTTACATAAATAACATTTCCAACAAAACGTGATGCAGAAAAGGCAGATGGTGCATCAAAAATCACTAGAATGCAGGAAATTAATTGTTTGATGCTCAGAATTTCCTGAGGGACAACCCCCAGACCCCTCATTTATGTGTCCCTCCCAATGTAAAAATGAAACCTACGCCCTACTGTACACATGTCACATTAGGGGCTGATTGAGCCTGAAGCTCTGATCCTAGAATCGCTCCTGGTCCAGATTATCCTATGCTAAAGGAGATAAGAAAAGACGCATTGAAGCACCTTCCCTTAGCATTTAGAGGATTCAACCAGCTGTTATCATGGTGGGCTCTTACATACTTCGGCTAATTTCACTCCGTTAGGAACCTTCCTAAGAAGGCTCTTTAAAATGAATCAGGAGACGAGACTTTCTGGCATTCATTGATAATACCAGAAACGAGTATTTAGGCTTGTGTTCACAAGATGGAAAGTACAGCTTTCACTACAAAAGCTGAGCAAAAAAAACTCTTTCCTGTCCCTCTAGGTCCCAACTGCTTTGCCGGGAACAGGGTGATCCCAGCGGGGGAGCGTGTCAACATTGATGAGAGGACGGTATGCTACTGCAGCTACCGGGACGGGACGTGGCACACCCATCCCCAGGCCACCTGCGAGCAGCGCCCCCAGCCCAGCCCGACCGCCGGCGCCCGCACCGAGCCCCCCGGAGACGAGGGGTCCAGGGGGAGAGAGGGGAGGCCGTTTATTCCCAGGCTGGATGTGATACCATGAAGCCGAGTGTGAAATAAATGTCTCATGGTGACAGAGGTACAAATAAACTTCAGCTATATCGATTAGCATCAGGTTTGCTATACCGGGCTGCAATGTAACATTACGTTTAATGAGACTATCTGAGACGTGTAGGGTAACCTGCTGTGTGGTTGGTGTCGAGAGGAAAGAAGGAACACATTTTCATATTTCTAACATTTTGTTTTGTTTAATTTCTCCTGTCAATATTTGTTTCAAATGTGAAAAGTAATGTGAAAAGAAAGAATTTGCATGAAAATGTAATTTTCTCACAGAGAATGAATTTCACATTAACCTTAACTACCCTTCAGTTACTGATGCTATGCCCGTCAAACTTTCCACTCTGGCACGGCACACACGCAGTTTTCGATGATAACAGTGGCTTCTCAATCAATTTCGCCACCATTAAATGAAACTGTCCTAGCAGATTTTATCATCTGTAGCCAGCTAGCTGATCGTTCATGTCCCGTGTTCACAATGTTCCGTCACATTTGCGCTGTAAAAACGTAGCAAATTTTAAGCCCGACCAGTGTTGTTTTTTTCCTAAACGTAACTAGAGTGGTTTTGCTGCCTGAACCTAAACAAGTGTTTTTGTTTAATTCACAACGTTAAGCACCGAAAAGTGACGCAGAGAGGTGCGACAAAGCGTCGGTATGTGATGAGTTGGGACGAGAACGTGTTGAGATGTCTCCTTGGAGAGATGACATCTGAGAAAAGAGTCGTTAGTTGCATGTGAAGCATGAAGAGGAATGATGAATTATGAAGAGGAGCCGCCCACTGACGGGGAGATCTGTCTTTTTCAATGCCTGATGTGGGTGAGGCCTCACTGATGTTAAGGATGTTAACTGTATTTATGTGTGTTTATACCTTCCCTGCACACGGGAAAATCTGCAATCTATCTACCGGAAACCCATAAAACCTCCCATCATTCCGCTGGGGGAACATGGATGGAGAGGACTGTATTGGTGATATTATACAGTGAGTGACAGAGGGGGGAGTGTTTCCGTTAGTAAGCACAGCGAAGCCAGAGATGTCCACAAGTAGACCAGACGCACAGACACACACAAACACTGCTGACGGAGAAAGACTGTAAGCAGAAGATCACACAATACCTGGAGCAACAGATGGTACATGCCAGTAAGCATTGATGTCTTATTCCTGTTAGTCTCAGATTGGGATGATTTGGACTCCCATATTGCCAGGTTTCGTACAGCTAACACATGCTTTAAATCCCCTCTGTTCAGACATCTACTGTATGCATTTTCTGTCCTATCCTCGTGTTATATCCTAGACTTCCTGTCCTCATCTTCACGGTAGAGACTTGTCCTGTTTATTGCTCATTAGAGGAGAGTGTCGCTCAGCTCCTCAGGTTTCTAACCCTTTCCCTCAGTGGTTTGTCTTCCCGTAGTCACCCTAACCCAGGGGTCAGCAACTTGTGGCTCCGGAGCCACATGCGTCTCTTTAGCTCCTCTGCAGTGGCTCCCTGTGGATTTATAAGAAAATTAATGGAAATGAATAACTGTTTTTTGTTTACATTTTCATTTTTATTTATCATTGTTGTAGGTCTATGTTACGACGGTACGACGGAGTATTAGGGCCACATCGAGGAGGAATAATGAATCTGACATTTTGAGAATAAAGTCATAATATTATAAAGTAGCGATTTTACGTGTTATTTTTTTTTTTTCTTGTAAAGTTATGGCTTTATTCTCGTAAAGTTTTGACTTGATTCTCGAAATCTCCAGATTTTTTTCCCCTCAATGTGGCCCTAATACTCCGTAGTACATTTGCACTTTTTCCCTCACTGCATTAGACTTATATATTATATACTTAGACTATAAACTGTGTTACCTTCATCACAATGCTCAAATGTTTTGCTCAAGACAGATTCTTTTTTTATTAATTTGCCTAAACTGGCTCTTTTGATAGTAAAGGTTGCTGACCCCTGCACTAACCTATTGAATTGTCTGCTATGTTGTTATGCGTCTCATCTGTTAAGTAGTCACAGTTACTGTGCAACAACTGTATCCAAACTGTAAACTTTAAAATAAAGCTTTTACAGATCATCATATCTTCTCCCAAGTCTTGTCCGGTTTCAGTACCCCCTCTGATGGTAGGTCTGAGGAAGTGCATCAACATGTGACAAAGCCCTCTATTAAATAAAGCACTCAGGATGTATTCATACATCAAACAGGAAAAATTGGACCAACTGTAGAAGAAAATGATTTCATGGCTGACTGGAAGTAAGTAGCCATATCTGAAAACGAGTGTGTACAATGTTAAGTAACAACCATGTGGACATATAGAATACCATCACCCACAAGAGAAACACCATCCTCACTCAGAGATATCTACAGAGAGCCATCCATAACCCTGCCATGACACAGTTAATCCATGAAGGACAATGGGCCACCAGAACCCCCCTCCAACCACCTGTACTAACCCATGATCACATTTAATTCCATTTACAGTCCACACACCACGTACAATCCATCATTCTCTTTTAAACATCGTCTTGTTATCCATTACCCTTTTAAACACCATCTTTTTTATCATCATTCTTTTACTTATCCATTTATATTTATTTGTTTAATCTTGCCTTAAATGAGATATACATACAGCAGGGTGAAATATAATTTCATTGTAATGAGCAGTTTTAAAAATGTATTAGATTCTTCTAATACCACATCTGCATTTATTCATAGAACTATTTCATAATATTGAACTCTTTGGGTCTCCTATATGTAAAAGCACAATGCATTCTATGTGGTGCTCGAATTTAAACGGATGTAGTGTTTTCTGTGTTTGCTCTCCTTTGTATCTGTAGCTTCCTAATTGTGATTTATGGTGCATTTCTATTATTTCTTTTTGAAAATGTACAGTGGATACTCATGTTAAAATACCCATATAAAAATCCAAGAGATCAGTTTTTCCAACACTCACTCTTAACATACACTAAAATCGGACCTCAGATGTAAAGGTCGAATTAAAGCTGCAGTAGGCGAGATTGGAGCAAATATGATTAAAAAAAAGTTATTTTTATAAAACGGTCGCTATGTCCTGACAGTAGTACATGAAACAGGTAACCTGGAAAAAAAAACGGTATCTGCAAGATTTCACAGACCGGAGGAAAACAAGCAGTAAGAGCTGATCTGAGGTCTGCTGTCCATCTGCCGTCTGCGAGAGCCGACTGTCAATCACTCACGAACTCCGACCAAACGGTCAAACTAGGCAGCGCTGATCAAATATGAATCAATATTATGTTATGTTAATGCCTATTTCTCTCCTCAAATGTTCTCAGAATCATCTTGTAGTGCACGGTTTAGCTGTAAAATGAGAAAGTTTGACGCCGCCGCCATTGTGAAATCTGGTGAAGGAACACCAAGTACCGATCACATGACCGGAGCACATCCAATAGGAACGCTCTCTCAATGAAATGACCTGTGATTGGTCAAAGTCTCCCTTCACGGGCTAGATTTTCTAAAGCCTGAAAACAGAGCCATGAGGAGGAGCAGAAGTCTAGTTTTCTATCAGAACACTTGAATTACAATATGCTGATAGGTTATTATGGAATTTTTGCCCAATGATGCCAAAAATATACTGCCTAGTGAAGCTTAAGAGAAAACCTCCTTTAAAAAAAAGAGGTGAAAAGATCCAGTAATGTCTCGAACTGTAGCAGAAAAAGCCACCGAAGGGACTGAGAAATCATCTTTATTTGGATAGATAAGTTCAGACAGTACAAAAGAAAGATGCAAAAAACAGGCATATTACTAAAAACAGTCCAATTCAAGTAAGAAAAACAGTCCTTTAAATGCACAAATTTACTGAGGTTACATTAGGATGCATTTCTCTGCTTGCGGTGTAAACAGGAAATATGCAGTCTTTAAAAGAGCCTCACCTGGTAGAGAAGCTCTGAACACATTAAAAAGACTGTGTTGGTTCTTTCTACAGGGAACAAAACACCATGTCAACGGTCTATACTCAATGCAAGTCATTTAATCACCCACAGATTTTTAAAAAAAGCACAATCGGAGACGTGCCCATCATTTCATTTTGTCCTACACATTTCATTTCAACTTTTTTTTCAAAGTTTTCCTCGGCCTCAACTCTTTGACTAATGCTTCAGTTCATAGTTCAGATTCTTGCAGGATTATGGTTAGTATTTAGCATGCAGAATGTGAGTGCAGCAATTATTTAAAATACCTGGAAACAATCCTAAATTGTGTTATCCCCAGTCGAGTACAGGATTCATTGAAGTATATTCATCTAAAAAAGGTTCCACTATGTCTCTAAAAAACACAAAGAAGTAGTAACAGTAGGAGTTCTGCAATTCACACAAACTGATAATCCACTAAATTGTGAGGTTTTAAATTGGGGGGAGGTGTGTGTGTGTGTGTGGGGGGGACATAGACTCAGACTCTGAACATGGATTATGTAATATGTACCCCTCACGTTTGCAGCTGTGATGTGATTGAAGAAAACTGAGGGGCTGATTTAAAGGTTTATACACAGAGGCTGAGCTGATATAGAAGCATGAGGAAGTCATTACAAAGACTACACAGTGAGGTTTACATTGGATCTATGGATGCCTGTTTGTCCTGGTGTCATAGACTAGGGAGTCTTATGGAACATGGTAATGAGTGCCCTTCACACAGTAGCTCGTTGATGTAGGATTGTAGTTTAAACGAGAGGATCGACAGATTATTTAGTTTTTTTCCCGAACATACGCTCTGTAGTTGCAGCCGCTTAAAAGGACTGTTTGTCAGAATCAGAAATAACTTGTTAACAGCGACACCTGTGACCGCTAAGTCAACGAAAGTCAGCGTCCTGTTGCTCGCGCTTGTGCTCGCTCTACATAGACATGAACGAGCATCGCTCAAAACAGTGAGACGACACATGTCAGCTAAAAGCACAATATCACTCTATATTTCAGCTGCTTGGCAGTAATGTTAGCTGACCAGACGAAGGTCTCTCCATGAATCAATGCTGATACTGTGTTTTCCTGCCTCAGCCTCCCGACCGCGGCCGGAGGGAACAGGGGAGAGTCTGAGTCTGAATGGGGTAGCCACAGGCGAGCGCGCATGGGACACCGACCCGCAATGATTTGTAAGAAGTTACAAACAGTCCCTTTAAACGTAAAAATGTGCTGCTTTTCTCTGTCAACTGGAGATGTATCTGAGGATTTATGGATGGATGGATGTTGGACTAACGGTGGCGTATAGGTGTTAAGTTGGAGGCGTTACTGTTGACCATGTTACAGCGCCCTGCTACCCTGTATGTGGTTATTTTATGCTGGACATGATTAGAACAGAGGAACGGCTTGTACAACGCCTGGAACACAAACTTGGGTCGGGGTCAAATTTTGTACTCTTTGGTGACATTTCAATTCATTCAGTCACATCATCATGCTGAGTAGGCGGACTTCTCCAACAGGCTGCTGCTTGGCCCGGCTATACGAGGCCGGGTGATGAAAAGCCTTCATCTCTCTCTTGTATGAAACACATGTGGACTGTTTATTGAGCGTACCATCAGACCCTCGCTCATTCACCAGATCCGTTACGATAGAGCCACCACACCACTAGAGCTGCTGCTGCTTCACCCACAGAGGAGGAACGGAGGAGAGCTGCAGCACGGGGGAGGACTTGTACAGTTACTAACGGACTACTACACATCATACTGCTGCTGACTGCTCTGGCTGGAGGGCAGTAGCGGTGGTGGTGGTGGAGGTGGAGGTGGTGGTGGAGGAGGGGCTGCTTCTTCTGAAGCAGGGGGTGGCGGAGGTACTGCGGCCGCGTTAGGGTTAGCCGCGCTGGAGTTGGCTTCCTGAGCCGCCGGGGGGTCGGGGGCTGCTGCTGCTGCTGCTGCTCCGGGGTTGCTGTCTGAGGAGGGGGGGGGCATGCTGTTGCTGCTGTCGTCGCTGGGGGCGCAGCTGCTGTTGGGAGTGCTGGTCTCCCTGGCTGCCTCGGGTGGAGGGGTCGCTTTATCGGAAGAGGGGGGGTCAGACGGAGGAGGCGGAGCAGGCTGGGGGTCTGAGGAGGGCTCCGCAGACGGCGCCTCATCTGGGGAGACGGAGACAGAAATGCTTTAGTTAAAATACTTGATTTGAACACTTTGATTTAAAAACTGAGAGCAAACTCAGCACTCTGGGCTCGAGCACCGCTCTAGTGGATACTGGACTTCCTCACAAACAGACCCCGGTCACTCCGTAGACCCCCCAACCCTACCCGCTGTTAAACCCACGACTGCAACCCGTGACATGGAGAGAACTTGTGAAGTTTGTAGACGTGAGAGGAAATCAACAAGCTTGCAGAGTGGTGCTCGGAGAACAACATGACTTTAGGGAAAAAGGAGGTGAAGACACACACTAGGGATGTCAATAATTAACCCTTTAACCGTTAAACAAGATTAATCATTTTAACTGATTAACGCTATCGGTTAAAACGGTTAAAAGAAATGTTAATAATTAACTCAAAAGCTGAGCGGCTCAGAGGAGCGGCTCGTCACTTTAAGGAGAAAAGCTGGTCCACCTTAACAGCCCATGAGCGGAGCGGAGGAGTTGTAGTTTGGTAGCATTTATTCACCGACAAATAAACTGTACACACACTGCTACACCTACGTTCACAGCTAGAACGCCACCAACAACCTCACACTCACCACCAACACACACACACGGTCTGTTAGAAACTCACTAAAGTTACTCAGACTACGTGTGCGGCGGCGAGCACGAAGCCTCCAGCAATGCTAGAGCTGCTAACGTAGCACAAATACACACACTGTTTGTTGGCCATTCGCAAAAGTTCCGCCGGGCAGACACACAGCTGACAACCTGCTAAACTAAACTAAATGTGCGGTGGAGACTTTTACTGGGAAAGTGGCTGCATGTCCGCGACACTACACGCAGCATCGTAGCTGCTAAGTTAACGCTCCCGGACGGTGAACTGGAGACTCCCGTCAACCAATATCTGTTGTGCTCCTGCAGCTGGTACACCGCTGCAGGCGAGGCACAAATCTTGTCAGTTAACGGTTAATAATCGGTTAACGAGGGTCGGTTATCGGTTAAGATTTTTTTTCAAAATGAGCATCCCTAAAGTGAACCGTTTTAGATTCCTGGGAATCAGCATCCCAAAGAATCCGACAACTTCACCTCACACTTCCACCCTGGTTAAGGAAAGTTAAAGAAGGATCTCACCGCTGGAAAGAGGGTGTTTCATAAAACTAAGATGTCTATGAAGTAGAAAGGCGCACATAGTTTTTGAAAGTGGTGCAACGTGAAAGAGAAAACAGAGAAAAGGGAGCTGTGGTATTCTCTTTTGCTAAGAAGGTAGAAAACCTACAACACCCACAATGCACCGGGCTCACTGCAGCCACTGAGTCTTTTAGCAACTTTATAAATATCACATGGAAATCAAGCCAAATGTGAGCATGACTGCCTGACCCCTGCTAAAGTAGGAACAAAGTTTTACCCTTTAGGAAAAATTTCAGAAATTTTGGGCACCGTGGATGAACCATCTCAGCTGGCCCCTTTACAGACGTATTAAGACGGCTTTCATCCATATCTACAGGAACATCTGCCTTCTGCCTAGGTTGACCAGTGGGAGTTCTGATTGCTGTGTAGGTACCTGTCTCCATTGGGGTGGGCTTGTCCTCCTCCTTGGTCCCTGAGGGGGGGTTAGCTGTGCTGCTAGCATTAGCACTGCTCTGCTCTGCAGCTTTGTTTCCGGCAGCCTCCTGTTGTTGCTGTTGCTGTTGCTGCTGCTGCTGTTGTTGTTGTTGTTGTTGAGCCTGTTGAGCAGCTTTCTCCGCCTGCTCTGCTGCCTCACGCTCCCTCTCCTCCGCCCGCCGCCTGGCCGCCTCTTCGGCAGCGGCCATCTCTGCTGCTAGCTTCTCCATGTCCACCTCCACCTTCTGACTGCACAACTGGAGACAAGAGGGGAACACTAGTAAAACGATGGCTTCAACAAAACTCTATTCTCCATTTACAAAAGTAAGCTTAAGATGTCAGCTGATTGAATGCAAAGGACAAATCAGAAGAAATAAAGTGAGGTGAATACGTGCGTCAGTACAGATGCTCCTTTTGTCTTTTATAAATCAGAACACCTCAGCCTTGCCTCTCACTCAGCTGTCTCTAGGTAAAAAAAAAAAAAGTGCTGCTGTACCCGCTTCAGTTCAGTGTTGAAGGAGTCAGTGGTCTCCAGGAAGCGTCTTTTCTTATCTTGGTGGCGATCCTCGATCTGCAGAAGTTCTGCCTCCAGCTTCCTCTGAAACACAAAAGAGGCCGAGTGTGTGTGACTCTGAGGTGCTCATCATGTGCACAGGACAACATTCTCCAACATGCTTTTTTAGAAGGAAATAAAAAGCCACTGAACTCCTCTCAGCTCACATATTCTCTGGGCCCCCCAATGGCAGAGGATATGTTCGTTCAACCCTACCTGGTGCACCATGAGAGACTGGACCTGCCTCTTAAGGACCTGCATGCGGGCCGTGGTGACCACCGAGCGGACATCAGGCACCACGATCTCACTGAGGATGTCGCTGATGAGCCGGTGGTTCCTCTGGAAGCGAGCGGCTGCCGTGTGCTTCACTGAAAAACCGTCATCGTAGTCTGGACGGAGGAAAAAAGAGGACACTGAGCTGACCGCCATGAGAGGAGCAGGTTAACTGCACACACACACACACACACGCTTTGCAGATGTCCATCCTAAAATTACCTTCAAACCATTTTGTATGTTTAAAGCACAAAGAATCCCACTGAAAGGGCTTTTCAGACGGGGAGCGATTGAACGATTGCAGCTCGTAATTCATTTTCAATGAGAGGCGAGAGGCGCAGAAGATCTGACAGGATGGAGCGATAAGCGGGCGTAATCCCATGAAACTGTCGCGATTGTGCTCGTCTCACGCACACCCGCTGCCAGAGTTGAATTGACTTTAACTTGTTTCCTTACACCTCGTGATGTGAAGTGCAAATCAGTAGAAGAGAGATGGATTCTTGTTGTTTGTTGAGTTCCCTGAAACCTAAAACTATTTTCGGGACACAAACAGGAGGGCTTTCACGCGGCAGAGCATCGGCGCCAGACTGGATGTGTCAGGTAATGTTATGTGTAATGTTATGTGTAGTTTTGACGACAATGCTTTAGCTAACTTTAGCTATCGACAG
This sequence comes from Sebastes umbrosus, assembly GCF_015220745.1. Lineage (NCBI taxonomy): Eukaryota > Metazoa > Chordata > Actinopteri > Perciformes > Sebastidae > Sebastes > Sebastes umbrosus. The sequence continues at coordinate 2,873,362 of NC_051282.1, read as the reverse complement.
TAACAGTCTGTGGTTGGCATTGAAGACTAGGAATGCCGCTGTGGCCCTGTTCACACCTGGTATTAACATGCGTCCTCAGTGATCGGACCACAAGTGGAGAGCTCTAAGTGCAGGTGTGAACACACTCGAGACGCATTGAGATCGGATCATTCAGAGGTGGTCTGGGTCACATGTGACCACATTCTTTTAGCAGTGTGTAGTGAATGTGTCCTGGGCCACATTAAGGACCGCCTATCAACTGATCCGCGTGTCTCAGGTGAATAGACAGGCAGACGCGAGTGCTCGTCTGCCTCACGGCATGGAAATGGCCTCTGTGCTCTACTGTTTTCTGTCGGTACAACTGTATTATATTAAAATATATCTTGTTTATTGACTACATATCTACAGACTATTAGACTAGGAACAGGAAGTGCATTATTATCATACTGTCGGAGATGTGTCTGTGTTTTTGTTCCGTTGCTTTGCTCTGAGCTGACACCCGACCGACTGTCTCTCTCCTCCCCGGCTCTCTGAAGCTCTGTACCCCCGTTATCTGGCGGCGCGGATGTCGCGGAGGTCGCCGGGGACCGCCGGTACAATAACCTTTTATTTTGATGTTATAAAAATGTACCCAAATTCACGAATATGTAGGATATTACTACTGACACTCATATAATACGACGTCACAACGGCTGCTGTATTAACCGTGTGTTTACTGCATGTTTATTTGCATATAGAGCGGGGAAGTGAGATCGGATCACAAGTGGCCACTGAAGACGCATGTGGAGACGCATTCTAATACCAGGTGTGAACAGACTTACTTAAAGCTGGTCACTTGTGATCCGATCACTGAGGACAGATGTTAATACCAGGTCTGAACAGGGTCATGTGTCAACAAATGGGCCTGTGATTATGGATATATGAGACACCACACAGTTGTACCTGCAGGGCAGGGATACATACACTAGTGCACAGCGGCACATTTCCATGGTTGTTACGCATAGCGTCTGACGTTTACTCGCAGAGCGCTTGTGTGTCTGTCTGTGTATTCCCATGAGGAGCGCGGTCAGACCCCGCGGATCCAAGCGAGTACGCAGGCGGAGTGTCGCTCCCCATCTGACGAGATCTTCAAACATTGCTTTCACTGCTTTGTAGCACCACACATTCTCATTATAAATGCACTGGCTTTCACATATATATATTCATGTTTTCAAGCTATTGTCAAACATCTTTGATATCTCGACTGATACACTTTTTAAATGATTTTCAAACATCCATATCTAAAACTTACCATCAGGGTCTTCAGCGGGCTGAATGCTCATGTACGGCTCTCCTTTGTCCATACGGCTCTGCCTCTGTCTGCTCTCCTCCTCCATCGCGGCCTCGGCCCGGTTCTTAGCGTTGACGTAGGCCAGGTAGGCGGGCGAGTTGTGGTAGGCCTTCAACGAGTCGTTATATTCAATCTGAGATGGAGAGAGAGAAAAAGCAAATAAGCTGAGCAGGATAATAGGACTGCCTGTCTGGTCCTATAGGCCATCAATCATTTCTGTTAAAAACACATTTGTTATTAAGTTCACAGACTTTTACTGTTAAATGTCTTGTTAGCAATTAAAGGGACATTCCACCCAATACCTATACGCATCAAAGCCTCATCCCTTATAGTCTACTTTGAAGCTTTTTTCCTGAGGGTGGTGGCTGTGACAGAGAGAACGAGCGTGACGTGTGAGTGAAGGCAGGCAGAGGAGGAGAGACTCCGGCCCTTGAGACCAAAGCTACGGTCTCCACCTCGTCCTCCGTATGCTGTTGACTTGTCATTTGAATACTAAAATGTATTTAAGTAATCCACAGTATCTGCAGATCTGTCCTTCCCACCGACACAATTTTCTGAGACGTATGGACAACAGAATTGTGCAAAGTGTACACAAGTAAAAAAAAAATACTGCAAAGTACACAGTACCGTGCGGCCGTAATTAGGACACTCGCGGCGGCTCACCTTCTCAGCTTCGTACTCGTTCAGGTAGTCCTGTTTCTCCTCATCGGTCAGGTCTCTCCACATCCCTCCGATAATCTTTCCAATCTCCCACAGCTTCAGGTCCGGGTTGGATGCCTTCACTTGGTCCCATACCTTGCATTTGCGCACACAAACGCAAGACGCAAACACACCATGCACCATCAGGAGCATCGCCCCACACGCACACGCACACAAACACACACACAAATAACACATGGTCACAATAGGGCTACTGCAGTTGAGGCTAAGTTAGGTTGCTATAAGAGAGTGAAGGAAATAAAGGAGGAAAAGTGCCAAAGAAAGAAGAAATTAGCTCCAAAATGATCAATCTATTGGACAGAATTATTAACTTACATAAGATAAAGCACGTTTTGCAATGGAATGGGATGAAATATATCTAAAGACAGAATCTCCCGTTTTATATGAACATGAACGTTTAGAGTAGATTTTGTCTTTATGGCATATTCAATGTTAAAATTTCAGCTGTAAAAACTAGAGAAGCAGCGAAGCGACAAGCACAAAGGGGGAAACGAAGGCAGGAGCAGATCATGCTGGCAGAAAGACACACAAGGAGATGTAAGTTCTCTTTATAGTTATAGACAAACGTAGGAGGCTACTGGAAGACAACGGCATAACAAGAGTGGAGAGTCTCCACACTGGGTGGTTGAGGTGGTGGTGAAGGCGTCATGGCTTGGCTGTTTCCCACCCTAAAACCCCTGCAACGTTTCAGGGGATGGGAGGACAAGCAGTAAAAGCAGACACCGTGGATGGGTGTCTTACCTTCCTGCTTACCTTCCGGCTGTACCGCATGTAAGGCATCAGTGGCTTGTCTGGAGGTTTGGGAGGCTTTGGGACGGTGATGCCCGTGGAGTTCTGTGGAGGGGAAAGCAGAGAAAGAGAGACAAGGGAGGGGGGGGGGGCAAAGAAGTGTCAACGAGGAGATGGGAGGGATGTAGATGAACGAGAAACATAAAAAAGGGACAAAGGTTTAGAGAGAGGAGAGAAAAAAAAAGAAAAAAAAAACATCAGCTGTTTATGGTCTGTTCATGCCGAGGCTTGTGTGAAGGCAAATTAAGAGGTGTACATGTAAACATGACGATACATAACTACAGCAGGATTAAATGCATTCACGATGCATGTTGCATGGCTAGAAGTGGTTCTAAAAACTATTACAAAAAGGGGAAACGGTGTTGGTTTCTATTTAGGGGGTTGGCTGAATGCCAGGCAGCCAGACAACAAGCCATGTGAGCTTTGGGAGCTGAAACACCACCAACTTAAATCAGGCATCTAATTCCTTTTGGCCATTCCTGTTCACATTTCCACTGCATCTGAAAAAACGGGAAGACGAGGCAAATTATATCCACCCGACTGGCCAAAAGTAGGCTAACCGAGAGCTGTATGGCAGCGTCCCATAAAAAAAAAGGTATATTCAGTCGTACCAAACGAGAGACAGCAGATATTCATTAAAGGGGACATATCGTGCTCATTTTCAGGTTCATATATTTGTATTTTGGGTTTTTACTAGAACACGTTTACATACTTTAATGTTTAAAAAAAAACTCTATTTTCCTAATGCTGTCTGCTTGAATATACCCGTATATACCCTCTGTTTGAAACACTCCGTTTTAGTACATTTCAATGGAATTGCGTTGCTAGGCAACAGCTTGGGTCCATGTTTACATCCTGTCAGCTGATGTCATTCACATACACTGCAACGGGAAATAAATTGGGACACATTTAGAATGTTTATGTTTAAAACTTTGAAATGGTCTAAATATTGAATATTTGGGACATCACAAATGGACAGAAATCCTGACGGCTTATTTCAAATGCAGAGTTTTTGAATATGGGCTGTGTGTATTTATCTGTGGATTGAGCGTTTTGATACTCTTACAGTATTTATAAAGAACTTAAACCTGCTTTATAATATAAAAGCCATGAAAATGTCACTTTTTATAATTTGGGACCTTTAAGTTCTGGCCTGTAATACCCAGGAACTCATAGGCAATGCATGAAAATGACTTGCTTTCAGTCTAAAATAGGCCAGAAAGTCAAACTGCCGTGACTGTCACTCTATATTTAATTTTTTTTATGATGGGACAGTTGTGCACGAGTCTAAAAAGGGGGTAACTGTTCTTTCAGAGGTGGTCTGGGCCACATGTGACCACATTCTTTTAGCAGTGTGTAGTGAATGTGTCCTGGGCCACATTAAGGGCCGCCTATCAACTGATCCGCGTGTCTCAGGTGAATAGACAGGCAGACACGAGTGCCAGCACCCATTGTTTACTACGAAAGCCTACAAAACGAAACGGTGGCATTGAGTCGGACACACCGCTGTCCTATTCCCCAGCGGCTACATGCACCAGTTCTCCAGCACTTGAGAGGGAACTGTCAAACTAATTACAGAGTACGCTTTATATGAAAAGTGTCTTGAGAGAACTTCTGTTATGAACACGGGGCTGAGGCGGCGCTTTAAAAGGTTGCGCACGGTGACGAGATAGTTTGATTTGGCCAGTTTTCTTTTATCCTGACAAATGTACATATTTTTTTGTTTTAGATTTTTAATGTTCGATCTTCATGATTGGTGAGGGGTCTTGCTATGACTTGTAGAGAACATTAGTTATTGTCTGACAGATTAATTTTTGAACCCGAGAATGCAGCAACACATTAAGATAGGGGGTATCATTTTGCCTCTAGTACCTCACAAGTAAAAACACACTAAAAGACATTCATAAACTGAAAAATAGAAAACATATAGCCTACTATTACTGTCCTGTGTTCTCATACAGCGTTTCAAGCTTAAAAACTAGACAGGTAAACAGGTAAATCATCAATCACAAGGACTGATTAGGTTTTCCCCAGTAATTTACATTTACACGGTTGTTTTTACTCGTTAACTGAATGATAGTAAATATGTTTGGTGGAGGAGACGTCAGTATTATACAGCCTGCATTGAAAAGTCTAATTGAGTCAGAATTATGTTTAATGCGGTTGAAAACGTTCTTATACTTTCATTTCCACTGTCCAAAAAATGTAACCCTAAATTATGTTTCTGGTATAATGGCAAAAAACACTAATTTGTTGAGAAACTAAATTAAACTACTAACTACAGCTAACTTAGCAGCTAGGGATGTTAATAATTAACCGTTTAACTGTTAACTGACGTTAAGAACTTTAACCGATTTACGCTATCGGATAAAACAGTTAAAAGAAATATTAATAATGAATCAAAAAGCTGAGACACTCAGAGAAGCGGCTCGTCTCTTTAAGGAGAAAAGCTGGTCCACCTTAAGGGCCCACCTTAAGCGGCGGAGCCGGAGTTGCAAGATACAGGAAGTTGGCTCCGGTCTATGGCTCGCTTGAGCGGAGCGAGTTGTAGCCTCGTAGCATTTATTCACCGACAAAGAAACTGTACACACACTGTCTGCTACTCCTACGTTCACAGCTAGAACACCACCAACAAACCCACACTCCCCGCCGCCACACACATACGGTCTGTCGTACACTCGCAAAAGTTACGCCACAATGACAGAGCGGCGGCGATCACGAAGCTACCAGCAGAGCTACAGATTAAATGTGTGGTGGAGACTTTTACTGGGAAAGTGGCTGCATGTCCGCGACACTACACGCAGCACCGTGGGTTCTAGTAGCTCTCCTGATGGTGAACTGGGGACTCAGTTGTCTGTTGTCCTCATACACTGCAGCTGGCGCACCGCTGCATGCGAGACACAAATCTTGTCGGTTAACGGTTAATAATCAGTTAACGTGGGTCGGTTATTGGTTAAGAATTTTTTCAAAATTAGCATCCCTATTAGCAGCCTAATACTAGTTTAGGTAGTATTTACCACAGGTTGTGGATACGCACTGAGCCCAACTGTGGCATATTGCACTATATGAACAGGAAAAAGATGGTGACCGTTTTAAAAAGAAAACCGTGGGAGCCGTAAATGAGCTGCTTATAAAACTGAACACAACTTTTTTCTCACCGCCACCTCGATTTTGTCTGTTCAAAGATTTTACTGATCGTCTATTCACATCTTATTTCCTTCCTTAGCACCACCTTCTAAACCTTTTTGAGGCTCCTTTCTTTCTACTTGTCCCATATCTGTGCCCCTATATTTAGCCCAAGACAGTTTCTTACTACCCTCCCTCTTATCCTGCACCATCCCCTTCTTCCGGTTGTTTTTCCAAATCCCTCCATCAATTCATTACCCTGCTGGAGCCTCCGGAGCTCCCTCCCAGCCGGAGATTGTTGTAGGCCAGATGGCTGTAAGGGTTGTAGCCCACAAACCCTGGGGTGGTAGGCAATTGCTGATGGAAGACAAATGAGACAAAACACGAATGAGAAATGGTTTACAAACAAGAGGAGGTAGAGGGATCAACATAAATAAGTGAAAAGGGGGGAAAACGTGAAAATATATGCGTATTGTTTTCCTTGGTTTGTTTTTCATGATGTCATCATGCGAGGCAAAAAAGGCAACTGGCTTGCCAGGCTGGCAATCTGAATGTGAGCGTTGCATGTAAATCAGGACCCTGCGACAAGCTCACATCACCCCCCCAAGTTGCATTTAATTAGCCATTTGACCGCAACATTGCATTTCAACTTTAAACAGTGCCGTGGCCTGATACTGGAAGTTGTTGACGCTATAACTGTATACATATGTGCTAAACTCTGACATTTGGTGCAGAAAAGCCTCAAGATCTTAAATCAGATTTACTTCGTAAAAGCGCATGAGGCACATTGATCCCTTCTGTGCAAGACCTTAAATAAGTGGTGGTATGACAGTAAAAAGCAGGAGTGAGAGCGATGATGGAGAGCTGAATAACTCTGTGGCAACCTCTGTGTGTTCAGATAGAGAGAAAGGAATTAAATGAAAGCAATATCAAAAAGGCAGAGGGAGTAAGACTGCAAAAAAGAAAGATAAAAGTGAACCCAAAAGAGTGTACTGAGCTAAAATGGCCCTTTGGCCACTAAACAGTAAAATGCTGAGACCGGTTGGACACTTACTGCTGCAGGGGCAGGGGGAGGGGGAGGGGCGTAGGATGGTCGTTCTGTGTGAGAAAGAAGAGAAAAAAAAGAACCGTTAGTCGGCTATTACCACAACCTGCTGTGTGTATTGGCTATGGTTTATATATATATATATATATATATATATATATATATATATATATAAAATGTCCCTTCATAGTACTGCTATACAGTGAACACTAAACGTTGATGATTCAATCATGGCAGGTCAAACCCTTTACAAACTTGTCTTGTTTCAAAATGACCCAACTGCAAACCTAACTATTTATTTATTTATTAAACATAAAGAGGGCTAATAGCAAATGAGGACAAAGCGACATGGGCAGTTTACTAAGACCAAGGACTATTGAAAGAGGCTGGGTCACACATAATATCTTTAGGTACAACACATGCACTGTAAAACCTGGTCTCCACTCGTCGAAACTGAGCTAATTGCAACGCATGACCGCAGCTCCAGTTACACTGCGCATGTGTTATACCCCAGAGCTCAAAACCATGTCCCAGCCTCTTTCAATGGGCCTTGACTAAGACCAGGAAGTACGCTATATTTCTTTGACTGTGTGTGAATAGGGTGTCTTGTGGCTGTATTCGAAACCACATACTGGTAGTACGTACTGATTTGGCCAAAATGTAGCATTAAGTATGCAGTATGCCAACAAAAGCAAAATCTACAGTATGCCAAAAATACCGGATGTCGTACTGATTTGGAAGAAATCTCCAGTATGCATCGGACCAGTCTACCTCGCTTACTGTATCCCACAATGCAGAGCTCTGGACCGCTACAGGCTACGGTTACGACAACAACCAAAAACGGCTTTTTTTTTTTTTACATTTTTCGTAGCTATTTCATCACTAAATTCAATTTTGAAACGCTTTGAGGCGAGAAATCAACGGCGTAGATTTTGAATATTGACAGTTTTACAGTATTAGATGGCGATTCGAACATTTGCTCCACTGTTTTCGGAGTTTAGAAGCTCCACAAACTGCAGTCACAGCAAGCTATAGTGCCTGCCGGGGTCGATACCTCTCCAGCCGGACAGTCACTCTCACAGACCGCTATGAGCTGGCAGGAGCTCTCTGTAGAGACCGGTCTTGTAAACGAAAGGCTTTTATTTCCTTGTTGACGGATAGTTTTGTTAAAATATCACAACGCACATGTTCATTATAAATAAACGGGAACCTGTGTTTATCTGACTTTTAAATTGAAAAGCTCCACAAGCGCGGGCGGGAAGGGAAAGAGCATCCTCTGACGGGGCAGAGAGATACCTGCTGAGACAACATGACCCTTTTAACATTACTCTAATATCTGGAGGGAGATCACTGTTTTGTTTCTGTAACTGAAAAAGCAGTTTGAGTAAATTTTGTGGATCAATATTTTATATTTCCCGTCTCCCCTCGTTGATGATCCTGTTTGTCCTACTTCACTATGAACTTGTAGAATAAATAATATAAACCTGCAGTATCTTATAAAGTAAACAAAGAGAACATAAATCAACTAAATCGAAGTTGTATTTTTCGATAATATTACAATAGTGGTACGTTTTTTTGTCCAGTGCTTTAAGAGCTGGTTTAAAGGCTAAAGCCTGGTCTAGCATACTGCTAAATACATCACTTTAACTGTCGCATACTGCATACTACTCAGGAACGCAGTATACAGTATACAGTATACGGTATATAGTATACACACATTACAGATGATGTGTTCAAAGGCACTAAAACAAGACTGTTGCTCTACTTTAGGCTATTATAAGAAGACTGGAGTAGCTGCTCTGCAGGAAGGCTGCACTGAGGCCGTGACTAATATTGTATTTCTTATAAATCTACAAAAAACATATACAGTAATAATGTTGAGTTTTTATTTGAAATAATTCTACATAGATACATTTGCCACTTCGTGCAATCTCTTCTCTTGAATTGTGATTTATTCAATCATTCATTTATTTATACACAAGAGCTATGATAGTGTTTACTATTCACTACTTACAGATCCATCACATAATATGCTGCCTGCTCTAATAACAGGAACACCACCAATGAAGTGATCTTTGTTTTTCTTCGTACAGTATTAACAACGTGTGTGTGTGTGTGTTTACTCACTTGACATGGTGGCTGGAGACGAGGCTAAGCAGAGGACGCTGTTTTCATACTGGTTAACCTGGAGAAAGGAAAAAGAGATCAATCAGCCATACAAATTAAACTAACTACAACCAGTCCGCTATCACAGTTGCTAGTTTGGTAGCCAAAGTAGCAAAAAGACATCCGGTAAATGACTTTAAATGACCGACTAAAACGACGAATGATAACAATGGCTGACGGGACTAAAGAAGCTAACTAGCGCTAGCTGACCGCAAGGCCTAAGGAAAGGAGGCTGGGTCACGCGTCATACCTCCAGGGGTATTGCACATGCGCTGTAGAATCTGGCCTGCACTCGTCGAAATTGAGCCAATCGCAACGCAGCTTGAAATACATTGCGCATGCGTCATACCCCCCACACCCATGTATGTTCTATCCTCCTTCTATAGGCCGTGGCGCACCGGCTCGGCCTCCTAGCCGACCCTGCTCACACAAAGACACCATCTGTCCCAAAATAATGTTGAAGAATATCATTCAGTCAATGCGTTTAGGAGCAGCTTCGTCTCACAAATAGAAAACACACAAAACATGCGTTCGTGCAGACCGATTGGCACTTGAGGAGCGTGCACCGTGAGCGATCTGCTGCTGAGGCTAATGAACAACACAAAGTCCCGCTGCCGGTAACAGCTACCGGCTAACAGCTAACGGTAACGGTAGACGGAGGGAAGGAGCTACCGGTAACCTGACTAGCTGAGTTATCTAGTGGTAAAACAAATAGCCTACATTTTAAGTCGTTTTGAAACCGAAGTTACTAAAGTTCCAGTAACGTGCTGTAAGCAGCGTAGAGAGAGAGACTCACTCAGTCGTCCTTTGTTCCCCCTCGCTCTCTCTCTCTCTGCAGGTCTGTCTGCTTCCGCCTTTCACACACAAACCGGAAGTGCTATATTAGTTGGGCGGAAACGATGTTTTCAGATGAAAAGGCCAAATACACAGCTGCTGCACTGTTACTACCAATAAATACAGCAATACTAATAATACCAGGTTCCTAAATCAGCAATACTCCAAATTAAGAAACCTTTTTTATTTGTTTTACTTGTGTTCATTGAGAAAATTAATACAAACAAACAAGGCCTCTTTACATCATGAGCAAGATCACAATCAAATCAAACACAAGAAGTAGATTAAAATAAAAAATAAAATAAATAAAAATCAAACATAAAAAACAGGGCTATCTCAAAGTTACTTAAAGGGACGGTTTGTAACTTTTTAAGCGTATAAATTTAGCGGGTCGGCACACATGCGCGTTCACATATGCGCGCTCGCGTGTGGCCGGAGCCTCGTCTCCGCTGCCTGCTCTCCTTCACTCTGACAGCGCGCGCGTCCTCCACCTCTAGACGTGAACGCGCGTTCACTACACACTGCAGAAGAGTTAGTAGCTCTGAGAATATCTAGTGAATGCACAGGGGACGTTTGTGCAGAAATAAATGCTGCAGCTCCTCCAGACCAACAGAGCTTTCCCATGTCTTGTGAAGTGACGGAGCTCTTCAGAGAGTTACGTTGTCTTCTCGTTATCGACCGGGTGCCGGTGTCTCCTCTGCTCTCTCCGGCTGCAGGCGGAGAGAGCAGGGAGACATGCTGCAGAGCCCCGCTGCTTCAGCCTGCACTTAGGCAGGAAAAGCCAACACTAGGATCAGATCTAAATCATGTTCATGGAGAGACTTTCGTCTGGTCAGCTAACATTACTGCCAAGCAGCTGAAATATAGAGTGATATTGTGCTTTTAGCTGACGTGTGTCGCCTCACTGTTTTGAGCGACGCTCGTTCAGGTATATTTAGAGCGAGCAAGCGCTAGCCCGACGCTGACTTTCGTTGATTTCACGGCCACAGGTGTCGCTGTTAACAAGCATTTCTGAAAGTTACAAATAGTCCCTTTAAAGCCATAAAGTAATGAAAACAACAAGAGTGTTCTTGTCTTTAGTGATTTACTTTAGAGTTAGGGTTAGTCATTCTTCTTATGGTTCAAACCGGACTTAGTCGTAAAGTATCTACATTCATGTATCAAACCTTCTCCAGTAGCAACACAATATTGAGAACACAGTCCAAGTTCCTGTTTTCAACACAAACACCACGCTTAACAAACAACTCAGTCTACCTGGACTGGAACCAGCTCTGCACAATCCCTCCAGACAGACTGCACCGATTCACAGTGAAAAACACACATTCCAAACTTCACATTCACAAACAAAGTTCACGTTCACAAAATACACAGTTATTCACCTCAAAATGAAATCTCAATCTTAAGAATTCATTCATTGGGTAAATCTCATTTAGGATTTTGAGGTTCACCTCTTTTACCTTCGGAGGAAGTGGAAATATCTAATATATATATATATTTTTTCTGATTTTCTCAACCTCTTGAATTCCAAACTATTTAAGAACACATTTTCTTCTTACTGGGTTAGGGTTAATTTCCTTTAATAGAAGGTTTCTAACAACTGTTGGTACATTTATTGTAACAAAAGTCAATTCCTTTGATGCATGGGCGGCCATGACCGGATGTAATCCTTGAATGCAGGCGTGACGATAGACAAGACGAGCGGCCCCGGCCAGCCAATCTGACATAAGTTGAGTCGGCTAGACCCGCCCTCTCAGGCAGCCCAACACACAAATAGAAATAATACAAATTCTCTGATTTTTTATTTTCCATTTTCCAATCTAACATTCCACAAATATAAAATTAGAAAAACTACTCCAAAAATGATTATACAATGTAATTATACAATGATCTGACAAACGAAAAATACAGTTCAATAAAATTGAATTAAGTTTTCCATTTTTCATTTTTTAGATGGAAAATTGAACTGATTAGCATGACATAGACCGCCCATGTCCAATTTACAAACGGGTGGGTACAGGATTGTCGGATCTACAAGCCAAATGCCAACTACACAATCAGCCGAACAAATATAAGCTACCTAATGTTATGCTAACTGAATGCTAACAAAACGTCAGCTATTCTTGCATAATGAAACCCACAACATTAGCCACCTTTGTGCCGGACTGTATACTATATATACTACATTTAGTCCTTTGAATCTTATTCACTGTGTAGGGTTTTGTGTTAGTTCAGCAGTTATTTTGACACTTGCAGTAAATAGCCAGCAGATGGCCGTCTTACCCTTTACCCTTCAAAATATGTTGTAAAGTTTGCTGATGTCACATTCCCATTCCCGAAAGCTCTCCAAACAGAGGCCTATTGAAAGAGGCTGGGACATGGTTTAGAGCTCTGGGGGTATGACACAAGCACAGTGTAACTGGACCGTCAAAGTGATTTATGGCATGTCATGCTGTTAATGAAGGCTAATAATAATAATTGAATGTCAAGCAATTAGAGACACAAATAACATTTGTTGTTCATTTATATTTTATTGCATGTTAGTTGATACACGTTTGAGTTAGTCTCAGGTTACTGGTGCGTCTGCATTGAACGTGGCTGTGGGAGGAGAGTTTTGCTCTCTTTGGACTCAAAACAGGAAGTTCAACAAGACATGCCAGTGTCCCACGTCTGAATGTGCACCAGAACGCAACACAGTGTAGTCGGGACCTGCAGACCGTTCATAGGTCACACAAATTCTAACAAAAAAATACCATATCTGGGGTCTCATTTATAAAACAGTGCGTAGGATCCACATTAAATGTTTGCGTACATACAAACATTATATTATTAAAATATTCTGATTTATAGAACCGTACGTGCGCCTGCCAGTGCGCAATTTCCTTTTATAAATCCCAAACCAACTTGGAAATGTGCGCAAGTGGATCAGCCTCATATCTCGCCCACTACACGCCCACATTCAACCGTAAATGGTCGATGCAAAGCACCTCATGAATGTTTCTGTGTAGTAATGAGCCTGCTGATCGATGAGTCTTTATGGTGAATCACAGCAACGACTGAGGAAGACACAGAAAAAGGAATTTCTCTGACACAGAGATGGAGGAGCTTGTGGGTGAGCTGGTCCCTGAACACTCGTTCCCTCCTAGATCTTCCAGTCACGCAGTCCTCGCAGTGCCAGTACATCCAACATACAGCATATAATGTTGGAGTGTCAGTGTTAAAGCTTCAGTAGGCAGTATATTTTTGGCATCATTGGGCAAAAATTCCATAATAACCTTTCAGCATATTGTAATTCAAGTGTTCTGAGAGATAACTAGACTTCTGCTCCTCCTCATGACTCTGTTTTCAGGCTTTAGAAAAATCTAGCCCGTGACGGGAGACTTTGACCAATCACAGGTCATTTCAGAGAGAGAGTGTTCCTATTGGCTGTGTTCCGGTCATGTGACCGGAACTTGGCGTTCCTTCACCAGATTTTACAATGGCGGCGACGGCGTCACAATCTTTCTCATTTTACAGCTAAACCGTGCACTACAAGATGATTCTGAAAACATTTGAGGAGAGAAATAGGCATTAATGTAACAGAATATTGATTCATATTGGATCAGTGCTGCCTAGTTTGACCGTTTGGTTGGAGTTCGCGAGTGATTGACAGCCGGCTCTCATAGACAGGAGCTGGACAGCAGACCTCAGATCAGCTCTTACTGCTTGTTTTCCTCCGGTCTGTGAAATCTTGCAGATGCCGTTAGGAGCCGACCGTCACACGCGTCTCAGTGACTGTTTTATAAAAATAACTTTTTTTAAATCATATTTGCTCCAATCTCGCCTACTTCAGCTTTAATCGGCTGCAGTGCTCCACAGCTGAGTGTCTCCGGGGGTGAGAACGAGATGGTGAGAAAACGCTGATGAAATATTGAGCGGAGTTTTGATTTGAGATTTGAGTTTGAGACTTATAGCTTTTACAACTGAAAGGTGCTTATGGAATAGTTATGTCACAAGTAACACTGCTGGTTTGAATGTTTATGATAAAGATTTAATTTCTACAATCTAGCTGCAATTCACCATCTATGTCTCCATAATGTGCGTACGCGTGGGTCAGAGTTTCCACGTTCGCGTTCTCCCATAAAGTTTGTTTTTATAGATCACAACTGTTGCGTGGGAAGTGGCGTACGCACATTTCAGATCTTGTTTTGTGCGTACGCAACGGTTATAGTTGAGACCCCCTGGTCTTGGTTGTGAAAGTTTATTATTGACCTTGAGACTATTTACTACCATTACTTACTACTATTTACTACTAGATTATTTTGTCAAACCAATTATGACCTGTTGGCAAACTGAAATCAATAAGACATTTCAAGGTACAAATGTCAACCCCCATTTTTGTTCAAGTTTAAACATTTCAGATGGAAACACGAGAGCAAAGAAAGTGACCTGTTCTCACTGTTTATTAACACCTGCCTGCGGACAGCAGACACATCAGCCAACAGGGCTAATTATTAATTCATTAATTCATGCATTTATTGTCCCCAAAAAAAAAAAGTATGATGTTGTTAAGCAGGGGTTGTAGTGGATTTAAATATGGTTGTGTAGTGTTAGTCTTTGTATTCAAATACCATTTTAGCAGGTTCAAATCTTTTGTTTAGTGTTCGTTGGGTTAACATGATGCATATTAAACTATAAACTTGACTGCTTTCTCACAATGTATTCATGTTTCCTCATCACTTGACATCACTTTCTCTCTTTTCCTCCATCTTTTTCTTTAAATCTTGAGTCAGTTGCACTCTCTTTACTTTCTCCATGTTTCTCTGTCTCTCGCAAGCTGAGACACTTCGCCTTCCTTCATTTTTAACCCTGCATGACGCAGCGGTTTAACTTGCATAGTGTTAACAGCAATCGTGGTTAAAGAAACAAAACAAAAAAGGTAATGTTGTGATAATAGAGAGGCAAAGTCCCGCCCCCTTGCGATGGAACATAGCTAAGTTAGCTAGCTAGCTAGCGTCAGTGACGTATATTGTGCGAGACTAGAGATTTAGCTCACCGAGCGGTTTCACACAAAACTAAATGATACAATGACAAAACTGAGACTTTCTTGACATGCAAAATCATCTTTTGAATTGACAAACATCATGTGTGTGATTCATGGCGCAATTCAAAGGGGATCAAAAAATTTGTCATACATATTTTTTTCGAAACAAGGTCCCATGGGGTCCACCGGAGCTACGGAGTTTACATTCAAGCTAAACTGGATGGTTAATCTTTAGCCTCCGCTACGTGCTCATGAGTGGCTACTTATTTTGTGGTCTTTTGACTGGCAGATTATTATTATTATTTGAGCCAGTTGAGCAGCTAATTGAATCCTTTTTGAATTGTGCTTCATCTGGCTGCTCCGTGTAAGCGGCTCTAGCCAGCGTTAGTTTGAGGGTTAGCTTGTTTTAAATCCTGCATCGCACGAATGGTGGTGGGTGGTGGGTTGTTGTTAACAGGATACAGTGGTTCTAACATGAGGATGCAGTGTTAAACAGAGAGCTAAAAAAAAGTTACCCTAAAATGTACAATAGAACCTGTGTGAATTAAAGAGCCCAGCTTGAGCACACTCAGATGTGTTTGAAATGTGCTATAAAACTGCCTCGCCTTGCCTTAAAGTGTGTGTAAAAGCTGTGGGTCGGGGCTGGGTTAATGGCGGTGTTTACCCTCCGCTAGCCCTGTCGCTACCAGCTCGTCCTATGATTGGTCTGTTTGTTTTTGATGCGGGTCTTCAGGGCTAGAAGGTCAATGTAGAGGATCTGGTTGAGGACGGCCGAGGCACAGAGCAGTCCACCGTGCAGTGCCCCAGCCATGCCGTTACAGAATACGTCCTGACCTGTACACACACGCACACACACACACGCAGAGACATTAAGCAGGTGTGTCAGTCCCTGTAGAATCCAGACTAGATAAAGCCTCGTCCACACTGGGAACGTCAGGAGCGCGTGGCGGCTGCGTTACCTGTTGTTTTTTATTTCGGTGTCCGTGTTAACAGGTTAGAGCAGCCACACTGCCATCTCTTCTAGAGATTCGAGGTCTCGCCTATTTTTGCCGCGAGCCGCGCGCGGTTCACAGCAACAACAGACAGTGAAGATGATCTATTGACTGTATATTGGCATCATATCAGCAACATTACTACAGTTTCAATGTCTAGACATCTGTAGAATATGTTATGGAGATGAAAAAAGTAAAGACTTGTTTTTAAATCAACACTTCCTGCCTTCATTTAGAAATAAAAGCCCTCAAGCGTTTTTTTCTGTGGACAGAATTCCTTCATTTGTCAACACGGGGCTTTTATTTTGAAATATGTGCAGGACAGTGTTGTAGAACATGCAGTGACTTGCAGAGCTCCATGAGTGAATATAGTACAGGGTTTTAATTGTGGATTATTACTATTATTAATACATTTTCACACGTTTCTTAACCTTTCTCTGTCTAAAATAAATATTAAATGATATATATAATGAAATGAAATGGCCATTATGGCAAACTCTGTAGAAACAAAGAGCTGACAGCAGCAGCAGAAACGCAGCTGAAACACAGCTGGTGTGAACACCAACTCGTAAATCATGCAGCTGGTACGCGACGCAGCGCAGCCGCCACATGATGCAGCGCAGCCGCCACGCGCTCGTGACGTTCCCAGTGTGGATGAGGCGTTGAGACTGTTGTCAGTCAGGTCACCTGTTAGGTAGAGCCCATCGATCGGTGTCTGTGGTCGCGTCCTAGCGACTGTGTCCGGGGTGAAGCGCTCCAGGTTGTGTTCAGCACCGTACATCTCACCTCTCGGAGCACCCAAATAGTGGACATTAGTTAGAGGAGTGGCAGCGTCCACCATCACCACCTGGACACAAACACACCGGCTATTTGTAACAGTAGAATAGTTTCCACTTTGCGCTCGTGTTTTGGAGACACAACAATACTTTGGACTGGCAGCACGTACATACAGTAAATACAGTAAATACAGGCTTCTATTGGAGTCAGGGAACAAAACAACAGATATACCATATCCCACTGCTTTCTACAGCAAATGGAAAAGGTGACACCTGAGTTCCTTTCACCGAGGATGGCTGTGGGACATAGTTGAAAGCCCCAGGAAAAAAAGCTAGTAAGTGAGCAATATATTACCTTGTCTCGCAGTTGAGGGAAGATTGTTAGCGCCCATTCCAGCAGCTCTTGAGCCATGCCGTTTTTCATATCCAGGTAGTTCTGTCCCCTCTTGCCGAGCTTGGTCCCCTCCCATTCCTCGAACCACTCGTAGCGAGCCATGGTTAGCAGAGTCATACAGGACTTACCTGCAGAGAGGTAAAGAGAGAGGGATACAAAAGGTTTCAGTCCATTTATCTTTTGATTCTTCTTGAATTGAACTACTGGGTTGTCCAGAAAAAGTCATTGGTTGTGGGTAAACTTTGCATCATACGGTTACATGCTGCATTAGATTCCAGATGAAAGAACTTACAGCAGGTGATAGATAGCTGCAGAGGAGGAAATGATTGCTGCTGTATTTCTTCTTGCCTGCCTCTGCTGCTAAGAAGGTGTCTTTTCATGTAAATGACATTTTTGTACAGTGCTATAAAGACTAAGAACAATGCTGCTCTTTTATTTTCATGTTATCCACATCAGGGGTTCTCAAATTTTTGCAACTTAAGGTCCATTTCTGATTGTTAAAACATTTCCGATGACCAGCTTCCCAAATAAATGAGAAAAAAACACAACATGACAAAAAAAGCGAAAAAATAAACTTGGCTGTCAATATGTGTTATACCGCTGTCAGCTGTAATGACCAAAATAAATATTCTGCTCACATTCAGTGAGACACTCGGGCTTGCCTCTGGGAAATAATGAGATCAAGTCGTGGTGGGATGGGTGAGAGGCTGACACGCAGAGTAGCATTCAAAGTTCATTGAAGAGTGGTATTGACTGAACTTTGGTTGCAGCGGCCTCCCCCAGTAACTCTCGGCACATACCCACAGCGCTTGGCAAAATAAGCTCCTCTGATATCGTAAAGGCTTTCTTTCTACGAGCTACACGAGCGGCATTCATATATCTAGCTTTCAAAGTGGCTTTTGACTGAGTTGTTAATGTTGTGATGACTTTCTGTTGTGCCTGAAGCCCGTCCCTTTTCCTTATAGGTGCTTTGTGTTTAAGTGTCTCTGGAGCGTCGATGGTTTTAGCACCTCATTGACAAGATTTCCCCACATTCAACACACTGTGCTTTCGGCTCAGCATCACTGCCTGCCATTATGAATCCAAATTTAATGTATTCAAGGTTGTCTCCCACATCACTTTTTCGTTTCAAAAGCCGATCCATTTTGTGTCACTGCACCCGAGGAAACCTTAGCTAGCTAACAGTGGCAAAACACCTTTGTTTCTACCTGACGATGTTCGGGGTTTTACGCAAGTCCTATTGAAGGAGGCTGGGTCACACTTCATCAACGCGTCATATCTTTGGGGTAAAACACATGCGCAGTAAAATCTGGTCTGCACTCGCCAAAATTGAGCCAATCGCAACACACGACCACAGCTCCAGTTACACTGCGCATGTGTCCTACCCCATACAAGGCCCGTGTCCGCCCATGTCGCAGCCTACTTCAATAGGCCTTGGTTTTACGGCAGCTGGCATCCTACCTCTTTCAGGTTTCACCCGTCCATTCTGCTAAATAATAATAAAAAATGTAGATAGATGGCGCTCTGAGGCCCACCAGTGGGCTGATCTACATGGATCATCAGCTGTTAAGGATGCTGAATTTTTGCCTGGTTTCATTCAGCTTCATCCTCACAACTTTTAGTATACTATATCATGTATGGAGCCATCGAGTGCATTAAGAGCGTTTTACAGGGTTCTTGTTTTAAAAAGTTAGACCGTTGCCGGCTAGAAAATGAACAGCCATTTCTGTTTATTTGTGTGTGAATTGTTTAAAAAGATGAAATACCAGTGGTAGGTCAGCCTGAGCTATATCATTGTGTATCAATGGAGAGCTCGACTTGGCACAAACAGTCAGTTGCACAACTGTATGCAGGAATCCACCTGATCACATGATTGCATATCTCGCAGAAAAGAGTACAGAAGCTCGAGGAGCCAAAGACCGACATCGAAGAAATGTCAGTGAAACGGAGGGGCCGTTATCAAGTATCCATTAGTGCACGTGTGAGTGTGTTACCTGGATGTCTGATGTTGGCTGTAGGATCTTTAGCGGATGGGGAGGTGATGAACATCATGGGAATGTTCCCCAATACCTGCTCTCTGCTCAGAGAAGAGTAACGCTCCATACTACACACACACACACACACACACACACACACACACACACACAAACAAACACACACGGATGTGTTATTAAACTAAACAAAATAGTAATATCTTGTTTTTTTTATAAAAACTTACAGTGAGTCCAAGTCATTGTCTTTATACATCCAGAAGTTGGTGGAAGGGATGCCCAGCTCCTCTTTGGTTCCATCCAGACCAACAAAGACCAAGAAGGAACCCATACCATGACGCACCAGACCTAACAGTGACTGGATCTCTACACACACACACACACAAACACAAACAAGATAGCAAATGAGCAAAAAGTCCGACATACCGTTAAGTGGCTGCAGTCAAGTGATACATAGTCCACATTCTGTGTTACCTGGTTTGTCCTGTACGGTCTGAGGCAGAAACTTCTGGAAGGTGTTGAAGATTCCAGCGTTGGAAATTATGACAGGGGCGTGGACCTCGATCTCTTCTTGTCCTTTAAGCACCGTCACTCCTGACACACATACACACAGGGTGCGAAAGGTCGAAAGGTAAAACAAAATGACATCCTAACGTCTTTTCCTAACCACTTTTCTTCAAGGAATAGAGTGTCAAAGAGCATCTCACTGCGGACCTCCGTGACCATAACGAGCTGATGGAAAAGGCTACTGCATCACAGGAGCCCCTTCTCCCCCCCTCCCTTTCTCACCATAGGCCTTCCCTTGATGGTTGAGCAGGACGCGTTGGACAGGAGCTCTGACCAGCACAGTGCCGCCCCCCTGCTGAATCACAGGGATGATGTGAAAGGCGAACTCGCTGGAACCTCCCCGCGGGTAGTACGCGCCACGCTTGTAGTGTTGAAGAAGGAGAGCGTTGATGAGGAAGCTGGAGTCTTTAGGAGGGACACCTTAAAAGCACATAAAGCAGAGCATTGAGGAGAATGTACGGAACGGACGTGGTCTGGGATGCATCCAAGTGTGTGTACGTCCATCACCGTAGAACAGGTAGGCAGACAGTGCCTGCAGGTCCTTGTTCTTTGTGAGGCGGTTCATCATTTCTGAATGGTTGGTTGCCGCTAGGCGGAACACCGAAGAGATGCGATCCAACAGGCCGGTTCGAATCAGGAAGTTAGACAGCCAGTAAGGTATAATCTTCAAGGTGGCGATAAGTGGCGTCCGCCGTGAGGCTAGCTGCAAGAGGAAGACATACAACTGCATTTATTAATCACAATCAATAATACACGTCCTTGGCACTATCCTCCATCATCACAATGTCCACTTTCACCGCTATGCCGACGACACATAGGTCTACATTTCAACGAAAACCCACCGCTGCCCTGCAACCCACCTCCCTCGCCACCTGCCTACAACACATCAGGAGCTGGATGAGCAGGAACTTTTTAAAGCTCAATAGAAATAAAATGGAGGCCCTGCTCATCGGCTCCAAAAACAACCTCTCCAAAGCACATCACACAACCGCTCCAAACCTCATCATTGATGGCTTCTCCGTTCCATTCTCCACCCACGTCAAGAGCCTCGAGGTCACCCTAAACAGCACCCTCTCCTTTGCACCCCACATAAAAAACGTCACCCGGACTGCTTTCTTCCACCTACGCAACATCTCCAGACTCCGCCCATCCCTACTGCAACGCTGTTCTCTTTGGCCTTCCCTCCAAACTGCTCAACAGACTTCAAATCATTCAGAACTCTGCTGCCCGGATCATCAGTTTGAAAAGGCTCTGGGCGAGGTGGCTTGCAGCCGCAGCTTTTGACCCGGGCGGACTGTCCTCAGTGCGCCCCAACCGCGTTGTGCCACAGCCCACGTAAAAGGCGCTAGGGGTCTGTGGCGATGTCGGCAACCCACCCGACCCATCTTGAAACACGGACCAAGGAGTCTAACGTAAGCGCGAGTCAGAGGGTGCAAGCAAAACCCTGTGGCGCAATGAAAGTGAGGGCCGACGCGCACCGTCTGAGGTGGGATCCCGGCCCCTCGGGGTCGGGCGCACCACCGGCCCGTCTCGCCCGCACCATCGGGGAGGTGGAGCGTGAGGACCCGAAAGATGGTGACGAGAGGTTAAAGTCGCGCTGCCGTAAAGTGGTATTGGTGCTGTTGTATCGGAGCCATTTTGCGAGTATGAGTACGAGTACATGATCACAGTATCGGACCCATCCCTAATCATGATCATCAATAGCTCCCTCCTACTCTACCTTCATCAGTCTCATGAACTCATCAATGGCTTCCTCCTCTCCTGGGAACTGCTTCTTCAGGCTAGCCGCCATCTCCGTCTTCCCGGCATGGATATGGTACTCCCTGACATAGGGGTTGGAAATGTTGGATTAGTTGGAAGCCAGGTAGGATTCATAGCCCTCTGTTGATCACACTTGAACACTCCAATATGGATGAAGTAACAAATATAGTTCATGTCAGGTTTTTTGTTTGTTGTAGATTTGAGTAGTCCTGGTAACGAGATCAGAGGGCAGAGAACCCCACTAAAAGAAAGAAATCATTTCATTGTACAATAACCAGATTATGTGCCGTACCTGCGCTGGTCAGGCTGACCCAGGATCAGCGTGTCAAAGTGCTGCTCCAGCCGTGTGAACTGCAGCTGTCCCTCTGTGATCTGATCCAGAGCAACCTTCAGCAGGCTGCCCTCATGAAGCTGGCCCAGGTAATGGATACCTGGTGGTGGCATCAACGTCAATGATATCGTGCTTTAAAATGTCAAATATTCCAAAGTGTGCAGCACTAGGAATCATTCTCAAGACAAGATTATTTTTAGACTTGACAAGATTCTTCATTCAGTCATAGTGAGATGAATGGAGCATGTAAAAGTAAAGCTAAAATCAGTCCTAATCAGTCTAATACGGTGGTAATCTTTGCCTCTACTTTGTCCATTTTTACTAACATTCCAAAAAAAAAAAGTAGAATAATTTAAAGATCCCATAGTGTAAAAAGTGAGATTTTCATGTCTTTTATATTATAAAGCAGGTTTAAATGCTTTATAAATACTCTTAAACTATCAAAACGCTCAATATACAGAGAAATATACACAGCCCGTATTCAGAAATTGTGAGTTTGAAACAAGCCGTTAGGATTTCTGTTCATTTGTGATGTCACAAATATACAATATTTAGACCCTTTACGCGGTTTTAAACGTAAACATTATAAATGTTTCCCAGTTTATTTCCGGTTGCAGTGTATGTGAATGACATCAGCTGACAGGAAGTAAACATGGACCCAAACTGTTGCCTAGCAACGCAATTCCGTTGAAATGCACTAAAACTGAGCGTTTTGGACAGAAGATAAATACAGGTATATTCAGGCAGACAGTATGAGTGAAATAAAGATTTTTTTGAACATTATAGTATGTAAACATGTTCTAGTAGAAACACAAAATGCAAGTATGAACCTGAAAATGAGCACGATATGGGACCTTTAAGAATTTTAGAAATAGAAAACTAAAAATCTGTTACTTTTTTTTGGACCGCTAAAAAAAACACAACCAAACAGCTGGAACTTCAGATAACAAATGAAGCAGTGGAGAAAGATCTAATACTGTATTGTAACAGGTTTGCCTCTAATAATTTTTGATAGGTGTCTAACATGTGAAATATTATTTAACATTATGTGAAAGCGCATGAATTAGTCGTTTGTGTCCATGAGTTATGAATCTGCAGGACTCTAAACTAATTAATAAGCATGAATTTTGTGTGCGTGCGTGTGTGCGTGTGTGCGTGCGTGTGTGCGTGCGTGCATGTCTACTTGGCCTTCTTACCCACATCAAACTCAAATCCCTTATTCTGAAAGGTGTGTGTGCAGCCTCCAGCCTGGTCGTGTTGCTCCAGAACTACAACCCTCTTCCCGGCTTTAGACAAAATCGCCGCTGCCGTCAAACCTCCCACACCGCTGCCAATCACCACGGCATCCAGAGCACGGGGAACACGGTCCACACGAAACCCTGCAGGGGAGCAACGGATCGCATTTTAAAAAACAGTCACGGTGAAAAGGTCGTCGGCTGGTCTCCGACTGCATCACACCGTTCATAGATGGCATGCGCAGAAACAAATTTTTCAGAAGCATTTTTGCTGATGAACCATGACTATAGAGCTGGTTGAAAATGACTTGTGATGAACCAGATGAAGAGAAGCTGTCCGAACATTAGCGGGGTCCTACAACAGCAGATCACACTACAAAACTAATGGACTTATTTGAATATATGTTTGCACAGTGCAGTTGTGTTCTGTGAAAACTCAGAGGATCACCAAAGTGATTTAATTTCATCCTCTTAGACGACATGAATGTCGGTACAAAATTTCACAGCAATCCATTCAATAGTTGTTGGTATATGGTATAGAGGAAAAGGCATTAGGATACAACATCTGGGACCATGAATGTTTGTGCCAATCTGTCTATTACAGGTTCCTTCAATGTGTCCCTAATACTACGTCGTACCGTCGTACCATAGACCTACAACAATGATAAATAAAAATGAAAACGTAAACAAGAAATAGTTATTCATTTCCATTTTTAAAAAAGCCACAGGGAGCCACTGGAGAGGGGCTAAATGTGGCTCCGGAGCCGCAGGTTGCTGACCCCCTGCTCTATTAGATGTCAAGTTTTTTCACTGAATGAGTGAAAACTTTGACCTGCTGGTGGCACGAGAGGAAAGGATGAGCACGGTCCTCAGAATTTATCCTCTGGGGAACATGACATGCATGCTATGCATCCAATTTTCATTCAACTTCCATGTGGTACAATGTGAGATATTCTAGTGTGGACTGGTGATGTGATGGACTGGAGAGGTCTTGTTTTTCATATTTGACCTCTCTGTTTCCCAACGATTCCAAAAGATTATAATATAATAATAAAAATATGATATAATAGACAGGACAATACACGCAGTGTCTGTCCGCTGTGTATCAGAAAGCAGCTCTCCTTACCTCTCTTCAGCCTTTCGTCCCTCTGCCTGCTGTCGGTGACCAGGGGCCCCGGTGGCCTCAGGCACTTCTCGCTGAACACCTTGTAGCGCTGCCCGGTGGTCAGGAAGAAGATGACGACCCCCAGCAGCAGCACGCAGCTCAAAACGCCAAGCAGCCACCACCACATAGTAGCAGAGGAGAGCTGAGTGTCCTACTATACGGCAGGATGGAGAAGAGAGGAACGAGGAAAAGAGAGGAAATGCTGAGGTAGATGGAGAGAATAATCCAGAAAGAGAAGGGATGAGGTAGGAAGTTTAAGGATGAAGACAGATGAAAAGCTATCTTCACAAAAAGAGCACCAACCACGCTGCAGAGGAGGAGATGGATCAAGTGAGGGGAGGAGAGAAGGAAGAGATGCTTATTAAGGTTCAGGGAGGACATGCAACACATGACATTTTGGAAATTCGGGCTCCGCAAAGAGCAGAGCAGATAACACATTCTCCACGCCAAGGACATGAGACTGGCAGAGAAGAGAGAGCTGGTTGTTTATCACCTCTTTAGACTGGTTTTACACGCCCGCCACCGATTTGGTGCTCTTTCTAAACTGCCTCAGGAGGACTATTCTTACAACTATCTCACTGTATAGCTGAAAAACCCAGTTCCACTGCATGACTGTGAACAAATGGTGGGTTTTCCGAGCGGAGATGCTGTGAATGCGATATGTTTGGGCCACTTGGCTTTCTGGATAAATGGACCAAGGTTTAAAGGTCCCATATTGTAAAAAGTGAGATTTTCATTCCTTTTATATTATAAAGCAGGTTTAAGTGCTATATAAATACTGTTAAACTATCAAAACGCTCAATATACGGAGGAATACACACAGCCCGTATTCAGATATTGTGCGTTTGAAACAAGCCGTTAGGATTTCTGTCAATTTGTGATGTCACAAATCTACAATATTTAGACCATTACACGGTTTTAAACATAAACATTCTAAATGGGTCCCAGTTTATTTCCTGTTACAGTGTATGTAAATAACATCAGCTGACAGGAAGTAAACATGGACCCAGGCTGTTGCCTAGCAACGCAATTCCGTTGCAATTCCGTTGAAATGCACTAAAACGGAGCATTTCAGACAGAGGGTAAATGCAGGTATATTCAGGCAGACAGTATGAGAAAAATGAAGGTTGTTTTTTTGAACATTACAGCATGTAAACATGTTCTAGTAGAAACACAAAATACAAGTATGAACCTGAAAACGAGCACGATATGGGACCTTTAAGTATACGTTAGTAAAGTTTATGACTATTTCAATTGGACCTTCCAGAAGCCATGAGGCCGTTTCTTTTCTTTTCATTGTATTCTGTTCATATGACATGTGCAATGGAATGCAGCGGAGCCTTCTCTAAAAAGGTTAGTGTGGCATAAAGAATAATTACCATAAGAGTAAATATGAAGGATAAACATTACAAGATAACTATCTACGTTTTAATGTATTAATTGTGGAAGTTGTGGAAGTTGTGGAACCTACAAGGTTCTACAACTTCCACAATCAACCCCCCTGTATTGATCAGTTTTAGAATGAACACACTTGAGTCACATTCATTTATACTTTTTCCATTGTTGCTTGTTTAGGTGACCTAACTGGCGAGGGCTGGAGTCTATAGGGACACTGAGTATTGAACATGAGGCACCAGAAGTAGGGACAGCAACCCAGATATTTCCATCATTCTCCATCAACAGTTCATCCTTGTTTTAGATGAACTCCCCCTTTAATATCATCAAATGGTGGATCTCAGATATAATTTAAACACAGATACTAATGAGTTATAAGGTGTACAAAGGAACACATGGCACTCACTCTAGACGACGCTCTTGATGAAGATGGGGGAACAGGTGTGGGGTCTCATTTATAAAACTGTGCGTGCGCACACCTGCAGGCAATGTTCCCTTTATAAATCACAGTCCACATGGACATGTGCGCACGTGGATCCGCCTCATATTCCGCCCTCTACACGCCCACATTCAGCCATAAATGGTCGATGCAAAGCACCTCATGAATGTTTCTGCATGTGAATGAGCCTGTTGATCAGTGGATCTTTACGGTGAATCACGGCGACTACCGAGAGGAAGTCGCCGTGATTCTGACACAGAGATCGAGGTGTTTGTAGGTGAGGAGGTCTCTGAACACTCGTTCCCTCCTCATTCTCTCATTCACGTCACGTAGTCCTCACAGTGCCGGTATATCCACCATGCAGCATGTTACCAGTGTCACTGCTGTGATTATATGTTTACAGCATCAAACAGATCCATTCACAACTTTTGAAGTTTGATAGGTGAACACTATTTGATGACTAGATGTGCCGGGTGGAGGTGACTGGAGGAGGCAGAGTGTGTGTGGCGCACCACGATGGCGCACTGGAGACAATCTGATAGTTGCGTATAGCTGTTTTCATTTTGTGTATGTATACTGTATCTGTCCCTATCTAATAAATCATAAATAAATGAATAAGTCATGTCATGTTCACTGCAGCGATTTTACACACAACAACTTTATGAAAACTAATATGGTACTTGGTGATATCTGCACACTGTTAGAAGATATTATTAAAACTATTGGCGCTCTGTTTTGCCATTCTTTAATGCTATTTGATATAATCTTGGATTTCTACAACCGATGATAATGATTTCAACAGCTGCTCCACAACTGACTGCGAGTGTCGGTAGTCCGGTCCTCTCCTCTGAGTTCCGGAGGAACGTGATGGTGACACAGCGCTGATGAGATATTGAGCTGAATTTGATTTGAGATTTGAGTTGATCTTTTACATTCGTAAGGTTCTTATGGAATAGTTATGGCTCACTAGCACAAATAGCACTGCTGTTTTAAATGTTTATGATAAAGTGGATATAAGTATGAAGAGAAGTTAAATGTGTGAGAGGCTGTAGACATTTATTTTCTACAGTCTGGCTTCAATTCACCACCTCACCGTCTGCGTCTCCAGTTTCCCCTACCTCGGTACCTCGGTGTCTCCATAATGTGCGTACGCACGGGTCAAAGTTTCCGTACCAGTGCGCACATTCTCCCGTCAAGTTTGTTTTTATAGATCACAACTGTTGCGTGGGAAGTGGCATACACACATTTAAGGCCCCGTTTTGTGCGTACGCAACGGTTCTAAATGAGACCTCTGGCCGGTAGCAGGGCAAACAGAGCAACGTTCTTCCCTCCCGGTGATAGCAGCACTGATTCAACTGGGCTCACCTGTAGGCTCACCTGTGTCTAGTTGCCTCCAGGTAGCACAGGTGAGCCTGTGGCTCCTCTCAGAGCTCACCAGGGCCCTGACAGACATGGAAGACTTCCAACATTGCTGCTGTATATGATCTTCACTGGATTTTAATTCTATTCTTATGCATTTATTATTATTTATTGTTTTATCTTTTTTTTTTTCTAGATTTTTATTTTAAAAAATCTGGGTCAAATGTTTCTTACATAATTTACGTGATCTGTAAAGGGAAGTAGCGTAGTAGCGCATCAGTCCAGAAATGGTACCATACTTTTAAATGTACACTGATACTGCCACGGACGGTGTTCATCCAACACATTCTCAGTCCCAACTCGTCAAATACCGGCGCACAGGTCGTCACAGTATAATACCTGAAATAGTTCATGAGATATGCAAGTAAAACGGTTTCAAAAACGTTTTTAGGAAGAGGGTTGCTCAAGAAGTCAATAAGCGGAACTAATGATAAGCGCTTTAAGCTCACAGGAAGAGGATTCGTATTTCGGTTGCACAGTGTGGGAGTCTTCGCTAGCTTGTTGGACTGTCTTGCTCATGTTTCGGAATGTTTTGGATAGATTGGTGAAGGAAACAGTCGGTGTGAAGAAGGCCCCGTTACTAGAGAGGCTAACAGCTCCCTCTGTGTCCGCCAGGAGCTTGTCGGACGTAGAGGACGAAGTGCAGCCGCCTTTTGACGCCTCCCTGCTCCAGGTCCTGGTGTGTCTGCTGTCCCAAGAAGCCACTGAGGTACAAGGCTAAGACCAATGAGCTGATCAACGAGGAGCTTGGTATCTCATCATTTACCGCATCCCCAACATGATCCCTCAGGAAGCCAGACTCCTAAAGAACGACACGGATACCTCAACCAGACCAACGCAAGGGTAGAAACTCCATCACAACCCGTTCGAAAGACCCAAGCAGACAGACTTAACATTGTTGTGTTTTAAAGGCTGTTGGACAGAAGGAGACTACTTGTGTAACACTGTAACTGGATCCTGCTCAGCTCAAACGCCATCTTGTATTGCAGAACAGTGAGAACTTGTACTGCGTTCTAGCCACCTGGCTAAAGCTACAGGCATACCCCTCTTGCGTTACTTTTGGACGGACCGGGCACTGCGTGTCAACATACGCTCGTTGAGTGCATAGTGTCCTTTCAAAATAAACTTTTTCCCAGGTGAGGGTTTGGAAACGGTCGTGGTTAATGTTTACTTCGCTGACTAGGGACGAGCATCAGTCCTGTGACCGACGATACCGACGAGTCACGTGACTAGAGACTGACGTGACAAAATCAACGCTACTTTTAGTTTCACATGGGACATGAACAGCGGTCTCCTGGTTGAAAGTCTTGTGTTTGTCTTGATCCCGGCCCCGCGGGGTCGGGCGCACCACCGGCCTGTCTCGCCCGCACCGTCGGGGAGGTGGAGCGTTAGGACCCGAAAGAGGTTAACGTCACGCTGTTGTGAAGTGGTATCGGTGTCGTTGTATCGGAGCCGTTTTGCGAGTACATGTACGAGTACATGAGCACAGTATCAGACCCGATACCTGATACTGGTATCGGTATCAGTGCATCCCTAATAAAAAACACAGACTCAATGATCAATCAGAATCAATCATTTATTCAGTATAGATAGAAGCCTGCACAATCATCAGTCCTACAACAAAACTACAAGGTTCAAGCTCCATTCACTGTCCATTTAAAAGCCGTGTGTGACTGTAGAGATGTTCTTCTTTGTTTTATCGTTGTGTTTGTTTAATCTGAAATGCAGACTATTGGAGCGCCCCGGTAGCTCACCTGGTAGAGGCGTGGCGTGAACCAAGTACCAAGGCCCGGGTTCAATTCCAGCCCGGGCCCTTTGCTGCATGCCACCGCCTCTCTCTCTCTCCCAGCCTTTTTTGTTTCTATCTAAGAAAGCAGACATGCTGACAAAGTGTCTTTGAAAAAAAGAAATGCAGACTATTTATATAGAATTTAAAGGAACATGCTGAATTTACACATCAAGGTTACTCGGCCTGTGAAAACATTCGAATAATGTATTTTTTACTCTGAGGGGACCTATGAAAGTAACCCAGATGATGTCATAGTGATGTCATCCTGATCATCTTGGTTTGGGCTGCGTTACAATCTGGGGCCATGGGATTCGAAAGACACAAACGTTTACCAGGCAGGGAGGGTTTAACGAAAGAGATGCTGCTGAGTTGCCTTATGGGAAATGTAGGATTCTGCTGCTTCAATTTTGACCAATCCTTTTTTTCAGTCTGTCTCTTGTGAGTTCCCCGACTTTATGGAAGTGCAACACTGAATCACTGGAGCATCCCTTTAAGGTAACTCTGCTCTTGTTATATAGCATCTTGGAATGAAACCCTTCAAAAGTACACATTTAGTACATAAACAGTGTACATATGTACAGTTAACCCATAGTTCAAGCCACTTCATATTTCATTTATTCAAGCACATAATTAACAGTGAGCCATGTTTTCTTTTAGAAACAATACAAATTGGTAAGCCCAAAGTTACGGTTTGTACTTAAATATACATCATTAAGTAAAGATACATTGACAGAAATGGTTTTATTGCATTTGTGAGATTTCATAGAAAAAAGGAGACAGTGAGGTTCAGGAATGTCCTCGAGAGAGAGAGAGCAACAAACGTCGAGTATCTCAACACCAAACACGAGATCAAATATAGCTGCCAGACAAATACCTGCTATTTTCAAGCCAGTTTTGGAAAAAACTAGAGCATCATTATACATTTTACAAAGAATGAGCCACTAAAAATGTCGGCTGAAGACAACTGGTCTGAGGGTCTCTTATTTATCAGTATTTGACAATTATCCTCATTTATTCCTAAACAATTAATTGTACATCGAATGTATTCAGTATAGCTGCCACAATAAAAGATCAAGAGTACAAACAAGCTGCTCGAGGAGGGTTCTGGCAGGAGGCGCCGTGGACAGTGTTACATGTACAGAGGCCCAAGAGTGCACAACACATTTGCAAGCTAAAGAAGAAAAAAGATGACACAAGGTTGTTGTAATTGTAATTTAAATTGTCTTCTTACTTTCACACTTGTATTACCTCCGCCAAGGCCGAAGGCCTAGGAAGGAGGTTATGTTTTCACCGGCGTTATTTTGTTGGTTTGTCCGTTAGCAGGATTACTCCAAAAGTCAGCAATGGATTTGAATGAAATTTTTTGGAGGGGTGGGGTGTGGCACAATGAAAAATGCATTTGATTTTGTGGGCAATCCGGATCATGATCCGGCTTCGGGAATATTTTTTGTTGGGGCAATCGTACTCGGGCATCTTTGCGGAGGTCTGCGCTCTCCGAGTGCCATTCTAGTTTTGAAAGTTTTGAAGTGCTTCAGTCTTGGAGGGTTTCTGCCACTTTTTTCTGTTGTGTTGTTCACTCGTAGGTACATTAACTGTATATATATATATATATATATATATATATACACATGTATACACGTCTCTGCTGATGGAATTCTGAAAGTTATCACTAAACTGTTACATCCTGTAAATACTAGGCAGGAATCTCATACCATCTAAATCAGTATATCTCATATCATTGTGTCTCTACATGCTATCTACAAACTATTAACAACTGACTTCATCAAAACAACCAATAGGCTTCAATTTGAGTTATAAATAAAAAGTGCACATTAGGAATGATAGTATGAAATCCAAAAAATAGCTTGTGTACAATGTTTTTCTCTGTGTGTGTGTGTGTGTATATAATGGGAACTGATTATATCTGACTGATATTGTGTTCTAAGGTTCTACATAACAGCATCAACTCTTCCACATCTGATAGTTTTCTTTCTTCATGTTCTACATGTTTGATTGCCTCATGATCACCAAATGTGATTGGCTGACTGCTCCAGCACCAATACAAATAATAAAAATTGTCGACGAGGTGCAGCATCTGCCTATAAAGGCCTGCTCACACCAGCTGAATTAATCTGTGTCTTTGCTAAATATTTGATCGTAGAAACTTGGTGATGTAGGGTAGTAATTTGTCAAATATAACATTCTCTGATAAAAAGTAATTTGACATGAAGAACATTCAAAGTTATTCTAGACCTGTAGTATTAAACCTCCAGTATTCTAGACCTGTAGTATTAAACCTCCAGTACTCTAGACCTGTAGTATTAAACCTCCAGTATTCTAGACCTGTAGTATTAAACCTCCAGTACTCTAGACCTTTAGTATTAAACCTCCAGTATTCTAGACCTGTAGTATTAAACCTCCAGTACTCTAGACCTTTAGTATTAAACCTCCAGTACTCTAGACCTGTAGTATTAAACCTCCAGTATTCTAGACCTGTAGTATTAAACCTCCAGTATTCTAGACCTGTAGTATTAAACCTCCAGTACTCTAGACCTTTAGTATTAAAACCTCCAGTATTCTAGACCTGTAGTATTAAACCACCAGTATTCTAGACCTTTAGTATTAAACCCCCAGTATTCTAGACCTTTAGTATTAAACCTCCAGTATTCTAGACCTGTAGTATTAAACCTCCAGTATTCTAGACCTGTAGTATTAAACCTCCAGTACTCTAGACCTGTAGTATTAAACCTCCAGTATTCTAGACATGTAGTATTAAACCTCCAGTATTCTAGACCTGTAGTATTAAACCTCCAGTACTCTAGACCTTTAGTATTAAACCTCCAGTATTCTAGACCTGTAGTATTAAACCACCAGTATTCTAGACCTTTAGTATTAAACCTCCAGTATTCTAGACCTGTAGTATTAAACCTCCAGTATTCTAGACCTTTAGTATTAAACCTCCAGTATTCTAGACCTGTAGTATTAAACCCCCAGTATTCTAGACCTTTAGTATTAAACCTCCAGTATTCTAGACCTTTAGTATTAAACCTCCAGTATTCTAGACCTGTAGTATTAAACCTCCAGTATTCTAGACCTTTAGTATTAAACCACTCATTATTATGGACCTCTAGTATTAAACCATATTTGCTGTTAGCACCAGTAAACAGGGTGTCGCCAAATCAACCAGGACTGATTGCCACTTTAAATAATAAGTCATAAAAATGTATTCATGACAATAATATAAAATCGCTGACCTTTTTTTCATTTCATGCTGTTGTAAATTGAAGAACTTTTTGGACTGCCAGGCAAACAAATGAGCATATTTAAGATATCTGTGTGTTCGGTTGTAAGTCATGACGGGCGTTTGTCATTATTTTCAACTGAAAAAAAAAAAATCAATACATCAGTTTTTGCTATTATGTTGTTGTTTTTTCTTTAAAAAATTTTACTAGCCCTCATAGCTTGGGAGATTAAGGTTAACCATCAGTATCGATCTCTGCGATCATGAAATGTAAAAGATGACGAAGTCTGCTGATCATCTCCAGTAATAACACCATACAAATCATTTAAAAACATACAAAAGTCTGCTCTAAAATCCATACACACACACGCACGCACACACACACACACACACACACACACAGTCCTTGATATGGTAAAATCTGACATAATCCTGTTTAAATAATGGACGTCTTATTCAAGAAAATATCCCGTAATGTAGCAACTTTAGCAAGGAGATAGCTTTCTAATGCTAAGCTACTTCTATGGTCAAAATGTAATCTCTGTGTAAACTTTAGGAAACCTCTATAAGAACTTCCATTATTGGCACAGTTTGTCTTCCTTATGTTCCCTCCCTCCCTCCTCTGCCCTCCACATACAGCCTCTGTCTAGAACACCCAGGTGACCGGGACCCACTGGGGGTTTTTAGAAACCGTTTCTAGGGCGGCCTTGACGGTGCGGTAGGTCTCGTCCAGGTTGTCGTTGACGATGCCGAGGTCAAAGTAGTGGCCGAAGGCCGCCTGGATTTTAGTGCTCTCGTCGCACGTCCTCTGCAGCTCTTCATCCTGAAACAGAAAACACATGACGGTCGGTGGTTTTGCACGTTCTCGTTGGATTGTTACCGTAATCACAGGACCTCATCTTTGAACTATTTCCAGTTTATATTGACTCCTACGCTGCTTCTTGGGCTGAAGATGTTAGTTTTCTCTACATGTGTGTGAGTGTTTCTTACCGTCAGTGTTTTGGCAACCACCGCCGCCTCTACAGCGGAGTGGTTCATCGCCTTGAGCACCTCAAAGTCTGGAGACTGAAGGAACACCACGTAGGGCAGGAACTCCGAGGTCCTCAGCACTTTGAGAGACTACAATACAAACACATTGGAGTTGGGAGAGTGTCTTAGAGAGTTTAAACAACTGGAGATTCCTGGCTGGTGACACTCAGTGACTAACTTTGTACTCTCCTACTATGGAGCGCGGAAGCTGCCAAAATCCTAAATAAATTAATAAATTAATAAATAAATTACTCGTAAATAAATTAATATGTAATTGGATGTACCAAAAAATTATATTCAAAATAAATGTAGGCATTAATAGATTGATAAAATATGACATAAATGGATATTTGTTATAATTATAACTCCTACAGTCTTTAATGCACTAACTTTTCAAAATATCTACATATCATCTGTCACTGTCAGTATAAATCCTACTTACTGTACATACAGTATATAGACATGTATACATACATACTGGACATAATCATCCAGTCCATGTATATCTATCCAGTATTTATTTTTTTTGACACTATTTGTATTGTTTACAACTTCTAGAACACTTGACTTGAGAATTTATTTTATTTCTTATTTTATTGTTGGTCATTGGTGCTTTTTATATAGATTAATATAATATGTGTATACACACCTTTATTTTTTATTTATTAACATTTTGTTTTAATTAATTTGTTATGTTTTTTAATTTATATATTTATTTATGTATTTATTTAGTTAGAGAATTAAGCGAGTTACTTTGTATTTGTTTACTAGTGGATCTTGACCGCTCTAATACGCTCAGTATCTACTGGTGTGTTTCTATATCTGTTTATAAGCCATGCAGAAATCAGTGGTGAGGGCTTTGAATGATTTCTTTACATATGTGTACCTGAGGGTTGGCGTCCAGTATGCAGACGCGTCCTGCCTCCACCACCTCATGAATGGAGTCCATCTTGATCCCATACAGGCTGCCGTCGTACTCTCCGTGTTCAAGATAGCGCCCGTTCTTGATGTCGGCCTCCATCTTGCTGCGGCTGGTGAAGGCGTACATCCGACTCTCACGATCTTCCTTTTTGGGCTTTCTGGAGGTGTCTGGACGGACGCAAAAGAATCCAGTCACGTATGCATACACATGCATTTCCCCTCTTAGCTTGAGTTTGTTAAAAAGGTCCATATCGTAAAGATTTTCATGTCTTTTATATTATAAAGCAGGTTTAAGTGCTGTATAAATACTGTTAGTATTATAATATACGGAGAAATACGCACAGTCTGTATTCAGAAACTGTGTGTTTGAAACAAGCCGTTAGGATTTCTGTCCATTTGTGATGTCACAAATCTACAATATATAGACCATTACACGGTTTTAAACGTAAACATTTTAAATGTGTCCCATTTTATTTCCTGTTGCAGTGTATGTGAATGACATCAGCTGACAGGAAGTAAACATGGACCCAAACTGTTGCCTAGCAACGCAATTCCGTGTGTTTTCAGACAGAGGGTAAATACAGGTATATTCAGACAGACAGTACAAGGAAAATAATGTGTTTTTTGAACATTACAGCATGTAAACATGTTCTAGTAGAAACACAAAATACAAGTATGAACCTGAAAATGAGCACGATATGAGACCTTTAAAATCATTTTCTGTCAGAACCACACTGAATATCTGTATCATCTATCAGCACCTGCTCCGAGTTCAGCTATATGATGTTTTACTAATTTAATAGATCACATTTCATACATGGGATGGTGGTGCCGAAGAGTAGCGGATCCCTCAGTAGAAGCTTGTTCTTCAGTCTCCGCCGCCCCACACCCTGGGCACCAATCAGAATCAGAGTTTTCCTCTTGAAAGGCGGAACCTTGGCCACCTCCTCATAGAGCAATATCTCATGTCTGTCGAACTCTGACAGAGGATGGAGATATAGCGGAGAGGGACAGACAGATGAGAAGGAAAAGTAGAAGAGTTGGGGGAAAAAAAGAGAATAAGAAGACGGAAGGAAGAAGTTGACCGCTATATGCAAGGATATCATGAAACTACATTTACAGCCACACATCTACAGCACAGGCTGTTACCTGCATTCTTGGTGGTC
This sequence comes from Sebastes umbrosus, assembly GCF_015220745.1. Lineage (NCBI taxonomy): Eukaryota > Metazoa > Chordata > Actinopteri > Perciformes > Sebastidae > Sebastes > Sebastes umbrosus. The sequence goes on along the minus strand of NC_051282.1, from coordinate 2,837,742 downwards.
ACGTACATCATTTTCTTCTTCTTCTTCCCTCCAACACCAGTACAAAGATTTCCTGTCACATTAAATGGGGCACAGAGTTAGTCCCACATTAGCTGATGTCCTGGCTCATCCATCGGGGTTATGTGCCAAATTATTTCTGGTCAGGACAATTTGCACGGCAACCAGTAGAGAGGAAGTTACTGGACCCAACCGAAACACAGTGGTATCAATCTTCTCATCTAACTTCCTCTGGTTATTACTAGCGGGATGAATTGGAAAAAAGCATGACTGTCACATGTCTGGGCTACAAATCACTATCATCTTGATGATCTGTATCTGATCTGATAAAGCTTCTTCTTCACACATCAGATGACTTGCTTTACAGCTCTCAGACTACACTCACTGCAGAGCAGGAACATTTAGAAAACATCTAGAACTCTTGGGTTTATTAAAGCTCCTCTGATCATTGGTACATAAACTTCATGATGTGTATATACAGACGCGGTATTCACCACCAGATGGCGGTGTAAAACAGCAGAAGACTGAAGATGGGAACAATGGCGCACAGATACATTAGGGAAGGTGCAACAGGAGCTAAATACACAGGCTGAGAGCTGTAAAGAGCTTCTGCTCCCTGTCATCATTATATTTAGGGATGCACCGATACCACTTCTTTCAGATCGAGTACAAGTACAAGTACTTACATTGGGTACTCGCCAATACCGAGTACCGATACGAGTACTTCTCTGTGCAAAAAGACCCTCGTTAACAGCCAGCTGGAGAGTGTGAGCGACACACGGCAGGCTGGGGAGTCCCGCATACGAGGCGGTGCACCACGACCGGCTCTAGGTCGTCTTGGAAAGACTCGGGGTGAAGGTGCTTCCCGGGGGCCATGGACAAAGTGTCACCGAGGCGGACTGTCTTTAGTGCGCCCCAACCGCGTCGTGCCCCCAGAGCGGGGCTCGGCTCACGTAAAAGGCGCCAGGGGTCTGCGGCGATGTCTCCAACCCACCCGACCCATCTTGAAACATGGACCAAGGAGTCTAACGCACACGCGAGTCAGAGGGTGCAAGCAAAACCCTGTGGCGCAATGAAAGTGAGGGCCGGCACGCGTCGGGCTGAGGTGGTGTCCTGGCCCCGCGGGGTCGGGCGCACCACCGGTCCGTCTCGCCCGCACCGTCGGGGAGGTGGAGCGTGAGCGCGTGCGATAGGACCCAAAAGATGGTGACGAGAGGTTAACGTCACGCTGCCGTAAAGTGGTATCTGTGCCGTTTTGCGAGTACGAGTACATGAGCACAGTATCGGACCCGATACCCGATATCCGATACTGGTATCGGTATCGGTGCATCCCTACTTACATTAATTTGTATTATCAGATTTTTCTCCATCTGTAATTATTGATCATCACTATTGTTTCTCTCCAGTTACCTGCTGGCGCCAGTTCCACATCTCTCTTGACAAACGCTTTCCTCTTCTCCTCCAGCATCTGGCTGGGGATCAGCCCCGCGCTGCCGCCCTCCACATGACGGGCCTGTATAACACACACATTCAGAACAAACGCTGACACTTGTATTGCTCCTGTGCTTTTATTATCAATCTTCAATCTAAAGACAATCTGAATTTGAACACAAACAAGTGAAGATTTGAACATGTTTTTGCACCACACCTGCCACCAGTTGACGTCATCCTGGTTGACTATCTGCAGGATGTCTCCTGTCTCGAACCTCAAGCCTGCCTCCTTACAGGGAATCAGGTTGTCGTTGGCCGGGTCGTAGTCATAGTGACACTTAAAGAACACCTGGAGAAACAGAAACAGGTTAGGGGGAGTCGGATAGGGCGGCTGTGTATCTCAGGAGATCGGGTCGTCCACTAATCAGGAGATCGGCGGTTCGATCCCCGCGCTCCTCCAGTCCGCGTGTCGAAGTGTTCTTGGGCGAGATACTAAACCCCAGTAGGATTTCTCAATAATATTCTTGATACCATGGTAAAAAAACAAAGCAATACACACTTTGGATACGTTGTTAAAGGAACAATATGTAGCACTGACAGCTAGCGTAACAGCACTCCAAATTCAAAACACTGGAGCCGTGGCCATCGCTCCTCCGCGTGACTGATAGCAGTTAGTGTGTGTTAGCATCACGGTGTAAGCCTCCGGACAGCAGTAGTGGGGAGCATTTCAGCGGCTGTGTGTGTCAAATACTCGCTGCCTTGATAATCCAGCTGCACACAGACCACAGACAGATGTGCCAAGGCTTTTCAGGTCGGGTAGAATCTAACGTTAACTCTGTTGATCCAGTCCGTTAGCTTGCTTCCATGGCTGCAGAAGGCTGTTTAGTGTTTGCGTGCCAGTTTGTTACATATGTGTCAACGGGGTGTTGAAATGGGCAGTGGACGGGATCACACCGGCCGAAACAAAAAAAAGACGTTACGGACCGGAATGGACATTTTAAAGGAGAACTTACTGGCTGTAGCATTGTTGTTGGAGAGGCCAGTATTTAAATTCAGCATGTTTCCTTAATCTTTGAAGACATATCGTGGTCATTTTATGATTTATTACAGTAAATATATTACATATTGGTCCTTTAATGTAACGTTAACATGTACTGAAACTCACTCACAATCTGGATGTGTGTCTTTAAGGTACTTCTTTGAGTTGGAAGTGTTTCCTCCTTTTGTCTGAAATGTTTGATGGCTCTGTTCGCGTACTGTTTTCTGCGAATTTATATTTATTTATTGTCGCGTCGATGGTGAGTTTACTGCACTGTTAGTCTCGATCACCCCGGTACCTATGGTACCTGCGGTACTGTAGAAAAACAAGTACCGTCACGTTTTCAGAATTTTGGCATCGACCTGGCAACGAAGTTTCTTCTTCGGTTCTTGTGACATCCCTAGATACAGATCTGTACGTCCTCAATGGTGCATTTGACAATGTGGGCTATTTATTTACTATTATTTCATAATCCTCAGTCACCAGAAAGAAACATGTACGACTGGTAGCATGAGCATGTGTGTCCACTCTGTGTGTGTGTGTAGCGTTTGCATCGGTCACCTGTCCTGCCTGTATGGCTTCATGGTAGCTGGGCAGTATCTTCAGAACTACACTTCCACTGGCTGCTTGCAGCTCCTCCTGCAGCACCCTGGCATCCTGGCCCACCTCTCGGCCATTCACCTGTTCAACACATCGGATAAAAGGACACATCAATAACCACATCTGACAGGTTACCATGGAGTTCACAAATATATTAACAGTAGAAAGAGACACTTTAGTCGGAGTGTTTCTGGAGGGATCTTAACTAGGTTTCAAAAGTCAAGGAACAACTACTGGAATTTCAAGGCACTCCCAGCTTAAATCAAAAGACTGGACGGCGTCAGTAAGGTCATATCTACTTAAAGCTTCAGTAGGCAGTATATCTTTGGCATAATTGGGCAAAAATTCTATAAGAACCTTTCAGCATATTGTAATTCAAGTGTTCTGAGAGATAATTAGACTTCTGCTCCTCCTCATGGCTCTGTTTTCAGGCTTTAGTAAATCTAGCCCGTGACGGGAGACTTTGACCAATCACAGGTCATTTCAGAGAGAGAGAGCATTTCTATTGGCTGTGGTTCGGTCATGTGACCTGCGTTTGGCGTTCCTTCAAGCCATCTCAACATGGCTGCCGTGTCACAAACTCTCTCATTTCACAGCTAAACCGTGCACTACAAGATGATTCTGAAAACATTTGAGGAGAGAAATAGACATTACAGTAACATAATATTGATTCATATTTGATCAGCGCTGCCTAGTTTGACCGTTTGGTCGGAGTTCGCGAGTGATTGACAGCTGGCTCTCATAGACAGCAGACGGACAGCAGACCTCAGATCAGCTCTTACTGCTTGTTTTCCTCCGGTCTGTGAAATCTTGCAGATGCCGTTAGGAGCACCGGAGGACACAGAGGAACATGATTTATTCCAGGTTACCTGTTTCATGTACTACTGTCACGATACAGCGACCGTTTTATAAAAATAACTTTTTATAAATCTTATTTGCTCCAATCCCGCCTACTTCAGCTTTAACGGTCTACCTTACCTCTTTGATGATATCTCCGACGTGCAGCAGTCCTTGCTGGTCGATCATCCCTCCATGGAGGATGCGGGCTATAATCAGCTCACCACCCTCCACCTTGAATGTTACACCCTGAAACACAGTTAATGTCCGTTAACATTATCATGTACAGCAGTAAGTAAAACACAAACTACACATGACCTGCTGTTTTACTAGAAGCACAACATTCAGGAACTGGGACTCAGGCTCTCTTTGAATTACTGATTCAATGCTTTTATAACAAACATAAAGAATACTTGGAGAAGAAAAGTGCAAAACAACATGGACTGAACTCAGCTGTGTCGACTGTGTTTTTTCCATAATGTTACCTACCAGGTGCTCCCCCGCCACTTTGCGTATGCCCACCATGCGGATAGCGTCAGGTGGCGGGTGCAGGTTGTGGGTGTGGCCGTCGTCCTGCTCGTGATCCACAAAATCACATGGGCTGGGGGGCGGGCTGTCACATGCCTGGGACGCCACTGAGTCATGAGTCTCCAGCAGAGACTGACAGGCCAGAAAAGAATACATTCAATGTTAGACATTATCACAATATGTAACACTATTGGCTTTTTTGAAGGTCCCATATCATGCTCATTTTCAGGTTCATACTTGTATTTTGTGTTTCTACTAGAACATGTTTACATGCTGTAATGTTCAAAAAACCCTTTATTTTCCTCATACTGTCGCCTCAATATGCCTGTATTTACCCTCCGTCTGAAACGCTCCGTTTTAGCGTATTTCGACGGAATTGCGACAGAATTGCGACGAAAGTGCAACAGAATTGCGTTGCTAGACAACAGCTTGGGTCCATGTGTACTTCCTGTCAGCTGGTGACACACACATACACTGCAACCAGGAATAAACTGGGACACATTTAGAATGTTTACGTTTAAATCTGTGTAAAGAGTCTAAATATTGTATATTTGTGACATCACAAATGGACAGAAATCCTGACGGCTTGTTTTAAATGCAGAGTTTCTGAATATGAGCTGTATGTATTTCCCTGTGGATTGAGCGTTTCGATACTTTCACAGTACTTATATAGGACTTAAGCCTGCTTTATATTAAAAAAACATGAAAATCTCATTTTTTATAATGTAGGACCTTTAAAGAAGCAAGATGCAGCACTGACAGCTTTTCAGGTCGGTAGATTCTAATGTTAACGTTATCTCTGTTGATCCAGCTTGTTTCCATGGCTGCAGAAGGCTGTGTAGTGTTTGTTTGTATCATATGTGTCAACGGGGTGTTGAAATGGGCAGTGGACGGGGTCACACCGGCCAAAACAAAAACAGATGTTCAGCACCGAATGGACATTTCAAAGGAGAACATACCGACTGTAACATTGTTGTTGTTTCAATTCAGCATGTTTCCTTAATCTCTGATGACATATCATGGTCATTTTATGATTTATTACAGTAAATATATACATATATATTACATATTGGTCCTTTAAGTGTGTGAGGAGAAAAGAGGTGCAAAGGTTACAAAGCCCCATTTTATTGTCAGATTCAGCAAAACAAGTTAATTTATGGTTTCCTAATACAATCCACATTAAAGACATTTTGACACTGGACTATATTTTTCACTGTTTTGCTATACTTGCTTTGCTTGTACTAGTGTGTGCTAGTGTGCCCATTTGGAACGAGCCGATTGCTTGGCTCCCGGTAGCCTTCTGGTATTGCTGCTTGCAGCGTTGTCGGGGGCTCGTCAGTACTGGAAATTAGCACCAGCCACCAGCCAAATGCTGGTAAAATATGGAAGTGGCTGCTTAGATTTGCTTCACTCACCGGCCAAAAAAACCAATGGTAATCTACGGAGTGGCTGGCAGATTAGATTTGATACAAGCCACAGTGGCAAGTGGACAACATCGGGGCTCGTGCCCATTCGGAGAGCGTGGTCGTTCGGAGCAGGCACATTGCTTGACCCCAAGGAAGTGCTTCTTTCAGCATCCGGCAAAAAAGTGAACTGCAGTCAATGAGCTGCGGCCTGTAAAGGCAGAGCCCTGAAGCCCCGCCCCCGCCGCTGCACAGTGCGCTGTGTGTTTGTCTATTCAAAGATTACTGATATTGAAAGTGTCGCGTGTCCAAATTGCACCAAATTTGACACTGCGCTACCTTGGGTCCCCAACAATACACACACCAAGTGTGAAGTAGATCGGATGAGCGGTTCTCGAGATATGTGAGGGACACACAGACAGACAGACAGACAGACAGACAAACAGACAGACAGAGACAGACAGACAGAGACAGACAGACAGAGAGACAGACAGACAGACAGATGTGTGTGTTTTCTCCACCTGGAAGTGAGGCTGTGTGAGGATGTGGCTGAGCTCAGCTGCAGTGTCCGAGTGAGGGGTGAAGGGGTCCAGCTCACTGAGGATCTCCTGCAGGAGCTCCACGTTGTTCTCCCTCACCGGCGACGGACGCGGCTCCTTCAGGCTCTCGTCCTGCTCCTAACACGCAAACACACACATGTTCATCAAGACGGATACACGTAGACACAACAACATGTATGTATGTGCACATAAACAGACGCACAGACACACACCGGTAAGTCTATTTCAATTATTGATGTCATCCAGTGTGTGTGTGTGTGTGTACCACACCAGAGGGCTTTCCATGATGCCTTTGAGGTAGATGAGGTCCAGGTCATTGGCTGTGGTGGAGCTGGTGGTGCTGTCGCTCATCGCGTCCAACACCTGTGGCACTGTGACACACACACACACACACACACACACACACACACACACACATACACACACACAGACAAGGAATATAATGAGACAGTGACAAGTGACAGAGCTTTTCTGGCTGAACTGTACTACTTTAAATTAGGTCTGTCAGTCGATTCACATATTGAATGATTGTCTATAGTTAATCGCAAATTAATCACACATTTTTTTATCTGTTCAAAATGTACCTTAAAGGGAAAATGTCAAGTATTTAATACTCTTATCAACATGGGAGTGGACAAATATCCTGCTTTATGCAAATGTATGTATATATTTATTATTGAAGATCAATTAACAACACAAAATAAAGACAGATATTGTCCAGAAACCCTCACAGGTACTGCATTTAGCATAAAAAATAATATGCTCAAATCATAACATGGCAAACTGCAGCCCAACAGGCAACAACAGCTGTCAGTGTGTCAGTGTGCTGACTTCATGTTCTATCAGTAGGGCTGAACTGAGTGTCATGTTTTTTACAAAGCTTTTATTGAGGTTTTCTGATTATGCTCCGAATGCCCCTCGTCATATTTTAAGATGACATCTCCCTAGAGCAGGGGTCAGCAACCTGCGTCTCTTTAGCTCCTCTCCAGTGGCTCCCTGGGGATTTATAAAAATGGAAATGAATAACTGTTTTTTGTTAACATTTTCATTTTTATCTATCATTGTTGTAGGTCTATGGTACGACGGAGCATTAGGGCCACATTGAGAAAAAAAAGAAATAAATCTGAGATTTCGAGAATAAAGTCATAGGTTTACGAGAAAAAAAGCTGTAGTATTATGAGAATAAAGGCATAATATTATAAAGTAGTAATTTTACGTGTTATTTTCTTGTTTTCTCATAATATTATGACTTTATTTTCATATTACAACTTTTTTTCTAGTAAACTTCTGACTTTTTTCTCGTAATATTACGACTTTTTTTCTTGTAGAGTTATGACTTTATTTTCATAATATTATTACTTTTTTCTCGTAATATTATGACTTTATTTGGGAAATCTCAGATGTTTTTTCCCTCAATGTGGCCCTAATGCTCCGTAGTACATTTGCACTAGGGCCCTCACTGCATTAGACTTATATACTATATACTTAGACTATAAACTGTGTTACCTTCATCACAATGCTCAAATGTTTTGCGGCTCCAGTCAGATTTTTTTTTTTTTTTTTTTTTGCCTAAAATGTCTCTTTTGATAGTAAAGGTTGCTGACCCCTTACCTAGAAAAAGGTAAAAATATAGAAATGTAATTCATGGTGCCTCCCTTTGTGTTTTTGACCTCAGTGAAAATGTTGTTTTTGAAAGAAACACACCAACAAATATGGATTAAAGCAGAATATTGTGTCGGACAAAAACATGTTGTGAATTGGGGGAAATTATTTCATTTAATACATTTTGACTTTTGGACTGAAGACTGAGATGATTACAAAGACGAGGGCTGAGCACCGCGTCGCTCACTGTGTGCGTGAGAAATAGAAGCTGGAACTTTGAACACAATTTTTCTGTCGGTTATTGTTGATAATAATTTGAATATCGATATTATGAATGAAGCTTCGAAGCTTTTTGAAGCTATTCGGTGCAGCCCTAGTTCGATGTTCCGCTGTTTTATACCTGCACAAAGTGCTCAGCGCACGCCTCAGCAAAACCTGTAGATTTGGTGTTTTTTTCACATTTAACTCGGTGAAATTACAGTTGAGTTGGACCAAAGCACACTTGGTGATTGTTGGAAAGAGTAACGACGACGGTTTAGGAGAGGTTTACTTTGTTTCTGTCCGGTTTGAATGAAGTGTTTTACGATGCTCCTCTACGTACAGCTGATCTCAACATAAAGAAAAATACACGTGGATGATGGCGCAGGCTGAACGGAGAGAGGGGGGGGGGCAATCGTACTCGGGCAGCTTGGCGGAGGTCTGCGCTCTCTGAGTGCCATTCTAGTTATGAATTGTGATGTGAAAATATAGTATACGTTTGCCATTACTGCTCTACTGTAACCCCCGCTCCCCACATACACACACACACACACACACACACACACACACACACACACACACACACACACACACACACACACAGACCACCGACCGTTAGTAGGACTGTCTCACATTCAAACACATTACGAGCTTCACATCGGCTTACATTTTTAATTATTTTCAGGCCTACACTCGTTCACTTTCAGGGTTAAGCACAGACTGTGTATACAGTGCTTGAAGTAGAAAGTGCCAGTACTCTCTTATTCACGTGTGTGTACATGTGTGTCGGCCAGTATCAGTAATCTCTTGCCGCTTATTATTTGTTCATTATTTCTTTAAGCATGTTAAACTGTGTCAGTCATAATCAGCTGTGATTTTATTGCTATATTATTATTGGGCTATGCATCTTCTACAGTAGGCCTATAAAACTCCAATAATATTCATGCTGGAACATTATAGGTCTAAGGTGGTGTGTTTAGTGTTAATAGTTAAAGGGGACATATCATGCTCATCTTCAGGGTCATACTTGTATTTTGGGTTTCTACTAGAACATGTTTACATGTTGTAATGTTCAAACAACACATTATTTCCCTCATACTGTCTGTCTGACTATACCTGTATTTACCCTCTGTCAGAAACGCTCCGTTTTAGTGCATTTCAACGGAATGCAACGGAATTGCGTTGCTAGGCAACAGCTTGGGTCCATGTTTACTTCCTGTCAGCTGATGTCATTCACATACACTGCAACAGGAAATAAACTGGGACACATTTAGAATGTTTATGTTTAAAACCGTGTAATGGTCTAAATATTGTATATTTGTGACATCACAAATGGACAGAAATCCTGACGGCTTGTTTCAAACGCACATTTTCTGAATACGGGCTGTGTGTATTTCTCCGTATATTGAGCGTTTTGATAGTTTAACAGTATTTATATAACACTTAAACCTGCTTTATAATATAAAAGACATGAAAATCTCACGTTTTACAATATGGGACCTTTAAAGTGTTATTGTAGCATATACGTAGTAGGGTATCATTCAGGTTTTAGGAGCAGAGTCCCAGTCAGGATGCTCCTACATATTATACAGAGACACAATCTGAATTTCAACAATGAATAAAAGATACCAGGAGATACTGGGTTTGGGGGTTCTCCCTCAAGAAAATGTGAAGGTCTTTGACTTAAAAACAATGCATTTTGACATCATTTTGGACCATTATTATTACTAGTTAAATGATTATTTTTATCATTTATCACAGCCTTTGTCTGAACATTTAATTCTTCTGGAAAGGTTTGCCTTGTAAAATAATATTCTATAAACCAATTCAGAGACCTTTTAAATAATGTTTCATTGTTTATATTTGTTCACAACTAAAAAAAGTACTGACACATTTTTCATTAATTATTTTACAAAAAGCACGTGAACATTGTATTTGATAAATTACAGCAGCATCTCAGCGTTCTCTGTGTGTGTGTGTGTGTGTGTGCATGTGTGTGTGTGTGTGTGTGTGTGTGTGTGTGTGTGTGTGTATGAGTGTGAGAGAGAGAGAAACGTTGGACTATTACGTGTGATGGATCTGTAAGTTATAAATAGCCTGGTAATAATTTGAATGTCAACGTTATGAATGAAGCTTCGCACTATTCAGCCCTAGTGCGCCCTGCAAGGGAGGAGAGGAGATGGAGAGATTCATTTCACACACCATTCAGTAGTTGTATGAGCTCATAATTCATATTCATATTAAATATTTTGGTAGTAAAAAAAAAAACATCACCGTGGCTATATCCCAATATCCAGGCCCTAAACCAACATTATGGTTACCAGGCTGTCTGTCACCAATGAAGGCAGGTCGGGGACACGTGGATGCTGCTCCGCGCTGCACTCGATTTGCGTGCGTTAACATGTGGCGGTTGTGACGAGGGAGGTCGAGGAGGAAGGGGCTCGCAGATTTAGAACTCAAATGCAGTTGTTTTTTTTTGCATTACAACACGCTTTTAATTGAGAATGTTTTTGAATTGAAAAATTTAAATATAAAAATTAGAAAAAGATATGGAAATAGGAAAAAAAATGTCTTGCAAAAAGGGCACTTATCTAGTCAGAGGCCAAAAGGAAAGGTGCTTGAGCACCACTCGGGGGGGCGATCTGTGCACGTTCCTGTGAGCGGAGTCCAAGAGTCTCTGGTGAGTGCAACTGTCCTAGTCTGTCCCAACTCCCCCCATGCTACTTTTGCTTTCTAGTCTTCAGACAAGTTGTGTTTCTTCAATACGATGGTGACTCTCAAAAGTTCCATTCATTATGTGCAATCGTTGAATGCGATCTTAAGTATTTTATGCAGACCTGCGTCAATGAGTGAAAGAAATTGATGGCGTTAAAACAGCCGATAACGCCGTCCCGACCAACCCCGTCGTTGCAGAAGCGTAGCACCCCCACGCTCCGGTTCCCCCCCATGTTAACGCTGTTAGCACTGTTGATGTTGTTTTCAACTGTTAGCGCTGTAAGCACCATTAGCTGCGAGCCGCCAGCTCAGCTGTCGCCATGTTGAGAGCCGCGTGGAAGCAATAGAAATGCTCCCGATCTCACCTTACGATTAGAATTAGAATAGTTTAGGCCACGGGTTAAAAGTAACTAATTAAATCTAATAACTAACAGCTTTTTCATGTCCTTGTACAAGCTGGAGTGTATTCTGTAGCTAGACACTATTGAAATGGCAAAATGAAATGATGTTATTGCAGTCAAAATTATATTAAGTTGTAAGTATTAAGTTTTCCCTACTATGGGTAGTTTTCAACGGAAACCCTACTCTAAATCATTATCATGCAAGTGAAACGTTTCTTTTGCTTCAGTCAGATATTCTTGTACCTGTTTTTATCCGTTGAAACAGCCCCTTTTGTAAATTGGATGTGAAGGAAAGCATGGACAAAGAAAACATAATCAAATATGAGCTAATGAGGAGGAAGGTGTCTGGTCTCACCAGGCTCTGTCCTGGTGGAGGCCACGGGCATGGTAGAGCTTCAGTCAAATCTGAGAGAGAAAGACAAATAAAGAGAGAGAGAGAGGGAAAGAGAGAGGATGAAATAGTCCATCTTTTACAGTGAATTCAGTTTTCAGTTTTAGCAGGCCTCCAGTCTTCGTCAGCCCTGCTCAACACCCCATCATCGGACCTTCAGCAACTCCATTCACCACCACCACCACCACCAGTATCCAGACTCTTATATTCTGAACTAACCACGACATCAACATCCCCTTTAAAGTGCCAGTAGTCCGTATATTTTTGGCATCATTGGGCAAAACTTCCATAATAACCTTTCAGCATATTGTAATTCAAGTGTTCTGAGAGATAACTAGACTTCTGCTCCTCCTCATGGCTCTGTTTTCAGGCTTTAGAACATCTAGCCTGTGACAGGAGACTTTGACCAATCACAGGTCATTTCAGAGAGAGAGCGTTCCTATTGGCTGTGCTTCGGTCATGTGACCAGAACTTGGCGTTCCTTCAACAGATTTTACAATGGCGGCGGCGGCGTCACAAACTTTCTCATTTTACAGCTAAAACCGTGCACTACAAGATGATTCTGAAAACATCTGAGGAGAGAAATAGACATTAATGTAACAGAATATTGATTCATATTTGATCAGCGCTGCCTAGTTTGACCGTTTGGTCGGAGTTCGCGAGTGATTGACAGCCGGCTCTCATAGACAACAGATGGACAGCAGACCTCAGATCAGCTCTTACTGCTTGTTTTCCTCCGGTCTGTGAAATCTTGCAGATGCCGTTAGGAGCAGCGGAGGACACAGAGGAACATGATTTTTTCATGTACTACTGTCACGATATAGCGACCGTTTTATAAAAACAACTTTTTTTTATCATATTTGCTCCAATCTCACCTACTGCAGCTTTAATATACTACGTCACGGTGGGGTCTAATCACCAAAGACCCTTCACTATCCATATTATTGTGCACTATGCAATGAATTATTGTTCATTCTAAATGAAATCTCTCCTTATTGAAACACAGTTATAGAGTAATGTTTACATTAGATCAGGCCAAATATTTTCCTCAGTGTAGCTGCAAACATAACCCAATAACCTTTTGAGTCACTCTTTTGGGCAAATCAAAGGATTCGACATTTTGGCAACCGCTTATTGGCTTTCTTGCTGAGAGATAGATGAGAAGATCAACACATGAAGCTACAGCCAGCAGCCGGCAGCCTGTTTGTATTATTGCCCTACAGCTGTTGTATGCAAACTCCTTTAACCAGCACAACATGGCACAACAACACACACATACACACACACACACACACACACACACACACACACACACATATATAAAGCAGACAGTGACGTCAGCAAGGGAGGGCGGAGCTCCAGCCATTGTTCTGGAAAGAGAGAGAGAGGGGAATGTGGGTGTAACTAATCTATACATCGCCATGACAACAGACACACTACAATTGCAAAAGAGAGGAGAACAAAGAGGCACGGACACGCCGTTCAACTATATATGAAATCCCTTCTACTCCTACAGCTTTAACACTATCTATCTATCTATCTATCTATCTGTCTATCTATCTATCTATCTATCCATGCACCTACCTATCCATCCATCCATCCAAGCATGCCTTAAGGACATAAAACCCTGGATGACCTGCAACTTCCTGATGTTAAACTCAGACAAAACCAACGTTATTGTACTTGGCCCCGAACACAAAATTATCTAATGCTATAGTTACTCTAGATGACATTGCCCTGGCCTCCAGCACCACCGTATGGAATCTGGGAGTTATCTTTGATCAGGATATGTCCTTTAACTCTCACATAATACAAACTTCAAGGACTGCCTTCTTTCATCTACGCAGCATTGCAAAGATCAGGCACATCCTGTCTCAAAACAATGCAGAAAAATTAGTCCATGCATTTGTTACTTCTAGACTAGATTACTGAAACTCCTTATTATCGGGCTGCTCCAATAAGTCTCTTAGGACTCTCCAGTTGATCCAGAATGCTGCAGCACGTGTACTGACTAGAACTAGAAAAAGAGATCATATTACGCCTGTATTAGCTTCTCTGCACCGGCTCCCTGTAAAGTCCAGAATAGATTTAAAAATCGTCCTCCTCACCTACAAAGCGCTAAATGGTCTGCCACCATCATATCTTAAAGAGCTCATAGTACCCTATTACCCCACTAGAGCACTGCACTCCCAGAATGCAGCAGGGTTACTTGAGGTCCTTAGAGTCTCCAAAAGTAGAATGGGAGCCAGAGCCTTCAGCTATCAAGCTCCTTTTCTGTGGATCTACTCCAAGTCTCAGTACGGGAGGCAGACACCGTCTCTACATTTAAGAGTAGGCTAAAGACTTTCCTCTTTGATAACGCTTATAGTTAGGGCTGGCCCAAGTCTGGCTCAGACTGCCTTGGACCAGCCCCTAGTTATGCTGCTATAGGCCTAGACTGCCGGGGGACTTCCTGTGATGACACTGATCTCCTCTCTCCTTCTCTCCCTCTCCATCTGGATGCATTCACGACCCATTCATGCATGTTACTAACTTGATTTCTTCCCCCGGAGTCTTTGTGCTTTCTCATCTCATGTATCCATGGATCGGGTTACACCTGGATAGTGGTTGTGTCTGCTGCCTGCTCGACACCCACTGCTATTATAATTATCAGCCTTTTTATTATTAGTAGTAGTTATATTTCTATTATTATTACTGTTATTATTACTGATATTTCTAGTATCACTCTGTTCCATCCACTGCTATTGATTATTGTTAACAGTCCTATTTGTATTACTACTTATAGCTATTGTGCTATTATTGTGGTTGCTGCTCATCTCTCTCTCTCTCTCTCACTTTCTCTCTCTCTCTCTCAACCCAACCGGTCGAGGCAGATGGCCGCCCAACAGGGTTCTGCCCAAGGTTTATACCTGTTAAAGGGGAGTATAATAATAGAGTACGGTACACTGCTCTATATGAAAAGCGTCTTGAGATAACTTCTGTTTGACACTATATAAAAATAAATTGAATTGAATCTATCTAGCCATCCATCTTATCCATGTATCTATCTATCCATCCATCCCCCTCACCTATCTATCTATCTATCTGTCTATCTATCTATCTATCTATCTACCTATCCATCCACCATCCATCCATCCATCCGACAAAGCTGCCGTGCTAAGCTGTAGCTCGTGGCTGCCATGGTAACCTGCCCTCCTCCTTCAGTTTTGCCTTCACACACACTTCCATTGCTGTTTATGCTAGAGTACGCATTGCACAACACCTCGGGCAAGAGCAGGAGAGTTGGAAGAGAAGATGGTGTAAAAGACATGGAGATGTGAAGAGGAGAAGGGGATGGAGGGAGGACTGGGTGTAAATCATGATATCTGACCCACTATTATCTATCTTTTCCACTGATTACATTCAAGCTGATGACAACACGTGTAGTGGGAATCGCTACAACATACTAATTATCCAATCTGGTTAACAACATATCTTTAGGATTTATGTACCGCAATTCCTTGTTATTCACACTGTTATTCGCTCACCAACATAAACACTAACACCAAATATATCTGTGATCAGCAAAAATTGGTCAATAAATTCAATGTATTAGTGAGGGTGTACTAACATTAAATCAGTTTTTATTTTCTATTATATTCAGTATTGCTAATGGCCGTATTTGCAGATACTTCTATATTTTCTATACTCACATTTGACATCAAATCATTTTATTAATTTAAATATAGGCCTTAAGAAAGAACTTAATTTGTTTTGTAATTCAGATGTCCCAAAGTCAAAATGTATTATTTGTAGTTCAAGACATGCACATATGAAGAAACACGTCTCACATTTCTGGTTAATTTGATAGAGCAGATTACAGAAACTAATGTCTTAGGTAAATGTCTTGGTCTGGTCTAGTGTTTCGTGGCGTAATAGGTCTATCTGTTATTAAAAGGTATCACTGATGTCCATCACAGAGCACATTAAAGGTCCCATATCATGCTCATTTTCAGGTTCATACTTGTATTTTGTGTTTCTACTAGAACATGTCTACATGCTGTAATGTTCAAAACACCCTTTATTTTCCTCGTACTGTCTGCCTGAATATACCTGTATTTACCCTCTGTCTGAAACGCTCCGTTTTAGTGCATTTCAACGGAATTGCAACGGAATTACGTTGCTAGGCAACAGCTGGGGTCCATGTTTACTTCCTGTCAGCTGATGTCATTTACATACACTGCAACAAGGAAACAAACTGGAACACATTTAGAATGTTTACATTTAAAACTGTGTAATGGTCTATATATTGTATATTTGTGACATCACAAATGGACAGAAATCCTAACGGCTTTTTTCATTCTATTTAACAGCCAAAAGGGGGCAACTCCTCTGGTTGCTAAAAGAAGTCTGATTGTATAGAAGTCGACGAGAAAATGAGCCTACTTCTCACTTGATTTATTACCTCAGTACACATTGTAAACATCAGTTTATGGTCTCAATCGCTATTTTCAAGTCTTCTTCAATACAGCATGATGTTCATTTAGTACTTTATGGTCCCATTTAGAGTCAGATAGACCATAAAGCAGGGGATGCTTTAGGGCGTGGCTACCTAGTGATTGACAGGTCGATATCACGGCGTTGTCCGGTCTGGGAGTTGTCCGTGTTTTCGTCCTACAACTTTAACCCTTTCACAGTGTGCTTTCACTTCATCAAAGTTAATTATAACATTTATGGTTACCTGAAAATGTCTTATTCAGTGATCGGTTGTACTTAGCTCCACCCTCTCGTGTCACTTCTGGTTGCAAAATACCAAGATGGTGACGGCCAAAATGCCAAACTCGAGGCTTCAAAACGGCAGTCCACAAACCAATGGGTGACGTCGCTGTGACTATGTCCACTTCTGACATAGAGTCTATGGTCCTATCCTATTTACCCGTTTCATATGTTTCATAGACCACGCAATTAACATACTTCGCACACCTCCGCACAACCCTGCGGGAAGGTGCCGAGTTGTTGGATTTTGAATGATTGCAGCCGAAAGGCAGGCTGTCCTCTCTAGTGCCTGGTGTGTGCGCCTCAGTCAAACTGAAACACCGATAGCTGCACACAACAGCCACTGCACACCGCAGAGGAGAGACAGAGGAACAGGGGAACTCACAGCAATATAACAAACCCGCGCTCATCCGTCAAGTACGGCCGCAAAGCATCTAAAGGGGGACTTGTGCCCATTGATGTATAATGCTTGTGCCTTGGTATCAGAAGCCGAGGGGCATGACGAAGCGGCGTTATTTGACCACCTGAAAGGGCTGCACATCCTGCGTGCTGTTATTGGCTAGGGGTTACACCCCCACGTGGGGCCAAAAGGCCGTTTACAGACGCACAGAAGCGTTTTGTGTAAAGCAGAATAATAAGAAAAGAGAAAACCCAGGCAGAGGGCTGCAGGGTCTCTGCAGAAACAGACACCACCACACACTGCTAGTGGGGCAGAAGTGATGATTGAGAGGGATTCTTTTTGTATCAGTCTATACATTGTTTTTTTTAGAAAATTGTTGAATATTATACCTTTAAGTTTGGTTTACATAATAAAATTAAATTATTGTCATTATTTTCTTCCTGTGGATCCCTCTGTTGCCCTGGTAACACTGCTGCGAACTCCATCTGCTACCCTCTTTCTCCTCATCTTGCCTTCTCTTTCCATCCACACTGTTTTCTCTCCTCCTCAACATCAACAGCTCCCCCCACTGCCCTATCCTCTCTCTCTCCCTCTCTTTCTTTATGCTTTCCCTTACTCACGTGCCCCCTAATGTTCCCTCCCTCCCTCCCTCCTCTCCTCTCCTCTCCTCCTACCTCCATCCTCCCCTCCATTACTCCCTTATTCATCCCCCCCCCTCCTCCTCCATCACTGCCCCTCCTCCCCCCCCACCATCATCCATCTGCTCACACGCTATAATATGTAAAGAGACCAGTCTTGCCAGGTGCGCACACTCATACTCACTCACACACTCACACACCATTACATATATAAAAGGTGTTCTTGCAATGTCTGGCAACCATAACCTGGTTTTAACTGTTGTTGGCCTCCATGCAGTGAAACTATCTGTTTTAATATAAAGATACAGTGTTTGCTGACATGTTTACATGATGATCTTTGTGCAGATATGAAGCTGATAGGTGGAGTGTTTGTGTCAGAGGAGGAGGTGAGTCACCTGAACCCCATCAACACTGTCTGCTGTCAATGTGGCTCTTCTTCTCTTGTTAAATGTCAACTTTTGCATTATCTGCAGTGTATCCCCCACCTACACACAACACCGCACGCGCGCACACACACACACACACACACACACAACCACACACACACACACGCTGAAGTCTAATGAGTCTCCGGGGTCACATATACAACAAAGCATGACACACACACACACACACACACACACACACAAAGACTGCCCGAAAATGAAAAAGCTAACACCACACAGTTAGACTAACTGTGTGGTGTTAGCTTTTTCATTTTTTTTTTTTTGCATTTTAATATTAATAACGTGAGACTAACGTTATTAATACTGATGGTCCTATGAGCGACTACAGTCCAGTCCGGTGTGAACCGGCAGCTGCTCTCAGTCCCGTTAAGCCAGCCTCAGTGGGACGAGACAGAAAAAAACAAAACAGAAGCACAATGAGTTCAGTACCACCACTGAACCATCACAGCCAGCCTCAGTGGGACGCCGAGGTGGTGCTGAACCAAACCACCGTGGTTCAGCACCACCACGGTGGTTTGGTTCAGTGGTTCAGCAGGCTGGCTGTGATGGATGTGAATGAAGCCGCCATGTTTGTGTTTCTCCTACCTTTTCAACACAAAGAGACGTTTCCCGCCGCTGCTGTCTGTGATGTCTCGTCGTCTGGCTTTCCCTTGTCTTATTAGGGTTATTGTTATTATTATTATACATCCATGCGTCAAGACCACAGACGGTGTCAATGGCAGCAAGAAAAAGACTAGCACTTCCGGCAAAACATTTCAGAATAAGACGCTTGTGGCAAATATAGTAAGCATAGGCCCTACCGGTATGTGAAGAGTCAATAAAAAAACTAAAATTAAACTGTTATCATTGTTATGACATGACTAGAATGAACTGTTATAAGACCTAAACTACATGGTATGCATTATGAAGCATGTCGAACATGTTCAAACTAAATCTTGCAGGCCGATTCGACGTATTTCCGGTTCGACTTTCCACGTTACTGGTGTTTTGACACCTATCTGAGTATTAAAGGGCCAGTGCGCTCCTCTCTGAGTCATCGAGCTGGTCTCATCAGACTCTTCTTTGTGACAGGCCTGTTCTAAAATAAACGTGTCTGTATGTTCCTCCATTTCTATCGAGTGAAATGTTGTCAGAGAACAGACACACACACCAGGAAACAGGACCATAATAAACCCTTCAAGTTCCCATGCAGCTCTGAAGTTGGGATGAAAACAGAGCAACAGCAGCGCGCAGTGGACAAACTAGAGTATTACACCTGGGTTGAGTCAACTAATGTGTCAGCTATGGTGAACAGGGATGACTTCATATTACAGCTCAGTAAAAACAAGGTAATGTGGGACTAGTACCTTAGGAACAACAGCGTAATACTAGGGTACCCGGGGTTAAGTTCTGTACTACTGTAATAATGGGGCAAAATATTAGCATAATAATGTGTGAAGAAATCTCAAGGTAATAATGGGTTAATATTTGTATTTTCTTTAAAAATATTGAGATTTTTCCCCAGATATTTGTCTTACTCTATTATGGGAAATAAACCCAAACAAATCAAAGAAGAAAAAAATCAAATAGATTCGTTGGGGATTTGGGTGGGATAGTGCAGCATAAACAGAACTGTCCATACCAATTACAGATAGCCTAGACCAGGGGTCTGCAACCTGCGGCTCCGGAGCCACATGCGGCTCTTTAGCCCCTCTATAGTGGCCCCCTGTGGATTTAAAAAAAAACTGTTTTTTGTTTACATTTTCATTTTTATTTATCATTGTTGTAGGTATATGGTACGGCGGTACGACGGAGTATTAGGGCCACATTGAGGAAAATAAATAAATCTGAGATTTCGAGAAAAAAGTCATAATATTACGAATAAAGTCATAGGTTTACGAGAAAAAAGTCGTAATATTATGAGAATAAAGTCAGAAGTTTAAGAGAAAAAAGTCGTAATATTATGAGAATAAAGTCATAATATTATAAAGTAGTAATTTTACGTGTTATTTTCTTTTTGTCTTGTAAAGTTACTACTTTATTCTCGTAATATTATGACTTTTTTCCCGTAAAGTTGTTACTTTATTCTACCAATATTACGACTTTTTTTTCTTGTAAAGTTATGACTTTATTCTTGTAATATTACGACTTTGTTTCTTGTAAAGTTATGACTTTATTCTCGCAATATTACAATTTTCTTTTCATAAAGTTATGACGTTATTCTCGCAATATTACCACTTTTTTCTCGTAATATTTTGACTTTATTCTGGAAATCTCCAATTTTTTCCCCTCAATGTGGCCCTAATACTCCGTAGTACATTTGCACTAGGGCCCTCACTGCATTAGACTTATATACTATATACTGAGACTATAAACTGTGTTACCTTCATCACAATGCTCAAATGTTTTGCGGCTCCAGACAGATTTTTTTTTTCTTTGCATAAAATGGCTCTTTTGATATTAAAGGTAGCTGACCCCTGACCTAGACCATATAAGAAGCCATTGTATTCAACCATGTTGAACAGCTGGAGTCTGAGACCCCAGACAGAAGTAATACGTAATTTTTCTCTGGAAAATGACTGGACTTCTGAAACATCGTCCATCCATCATCTGTATCCTTTAAGGAGAAGCAGTTACAGATGATGGATTGTAACCACTCCAGGAGCTCAGGAGCCGATCCCAGCTGACATTGGGTGAGAGGCGGTGCAATCTGACTCAATCCCACACACACCGCCCTGCTGCCACTAATACTCACCAGAGCACCACATGTGGATTAATAGTCCCCAACAAATACACTATTTCCTCTTGTTTGAGTGACATTTGTAACCAGCTGTTAGAGGAAACTACTGTACATATATACAGTATATATATATATATATATATATATATATATATATATATATATATATACCGATCAGCAATGACATTAGGTCAGCATGGGCTCCCTGACCGGTCTGCGGCTACGCAGCCCCATACGCAACAAACATGATGCACTGTGTGTTCTGACACCTTTCTATCAGAACCAGCATTCACTTTTTCAGCAGTTTGAGCTCCAGTAGCTCTTCTATTGGATCGGACAACGCGGGCCAGCCTACACTCCCCACATGCATCAATGAGCCTCGGGTCTGACCCTGTTGCCGGTTCATCGGTTTTCCTTCCTTGGATCACTTTTGGTAGGTCCTGACCACTGCAGACCGGGAACATCCCACAAGAGCTGCAGTTCTGGAGATGCTCTGACCCAGTTGTCTAGCCATCACAGTTTGGCCCTTGTCAAAGTTGCTCACATCCTTACGCTGGCCCATTTGTTCTGCTTCCAACACAAAGTTCAAAGTTCAAAATCTTCACTAGCTGTCTAATATATCCCCCCACTGCCAGGTGCCATGGTAACGAGATAATCAATGTTATTCACTTCACCTGTCAGAAATCTGAATGTTATGGCTGATCGGTGGTATATACTGTTTACTGTATATATATATATATATATTATGACTTCAGTAGGAACAGAGATCAGAGAGTATTGAGAGACGGACTAACATATTGTGGGTTTGATCTTTTCATGGGATTTGTTGACAATAAAATATATATATATATATATATATATATATATATATATAATAACGCCAGTCTTATCTTAAAGGTCCCATATCGTACTCATTTTCAGGTTCATACTTGTATTTTGTGTTTCTACTAGAACATGTTCACATGCTGTAATGTTCAAAAAAGCTTTATTTTCCTCATACTGTCTGCCTGAATATACCTGTATTTACCCTCTGTCTGAAACGCTCTGTTTTAGTGTATTTCAACGGAATTGCAACCGAATTCCGTTGCTAGGCAACGGCTTGGGTCCATGTTTACTTCTTGTCAGCTGATATTATTCACAAACACTGCAACAGGAAATAAACTGGGACACATTTGGAATGTTTACGTTTAAAACCGTGTAATGGTCTAAATATTGTAGATTTGTGACATCACAAATGGACAGAAATCCTAACGGCTTTTTACAATTTCTAAATACGGGCTGTGTGTATTTCTCCGTATATTGAGCGTTTTGATAGTTTAACAGTATTTATAAAGCACTTAAACCTGCTTTATAATATAAAAGACCTGAAAATCTCCCTTTTTACAATATGGGACCTTACATATGAAAAGTAAGAGTGTCTTGGCAAAAGTGTCTTTGTTTCTAATTATCCTCTGAATTACAGTGTGTGTGTTAATCATCAGCTGATATTGAAGCTACCCAGAGGGTTCAGAATAGGATATAAGATGAGTATGCTCTACAACCATACTTATTAAAAAGAAAAAAAAAACAGTCTGAATAATCAACAAATTTGTCATCACACAGAACAGTTTTATTAATTTATTCTGATGTTACTTGTTACAGTAGCAACAGTGAAACAGGAATTTCCTCCTCTAAACAGTGTTGGACAGCAGAGGGACGTTAATGCTCACAGAGACAGACGGACACAGTTCCACCTTCTGATTAATAGCTCTGATCTCATATATATATATTATTATTTCAATAATAAATTATGTACAATTGTGTTGTAATGAGAGAGGTGTGAGACAGCTGACAAGAGAGACAGAGAGAGCTTGTGTCTTGGGTCGGGGTCGGGGTCGGGGTCGGGGGTCAGGTCCAGGGGGTCAGAGGTGAGAGGCACATGTCGGCCCCTCCGGGTACATAGCGGGACGCACCTGGAGGGAGGGAGAGGGGTGGTTGAGTCACCACACGTAGGAGTCGTCGTATCTGTGGAAGAACACGAGGGAGAATGTGTAACTGCTTGTATAAATTATCAGCATTTATATGGGTTCATTACAGGTCACATGACTCCTTCAGCTTATGTGCATGAGGTTTCTTTACCTTGACCTCTGGTCCCTGTTGCTGTCGCCACCGAACAGCAGCTCTGCAACCACATCCTCCTGAGTCGAACGCTTTCCATACCTGGGAGAGAGACAAGGAGGGCAGCACATTTTTATTATTTCAATTCACTATTGGATAGATTGCCGTGAAATTTGGTACAGATATTAACGCCGCATGCATTCATGATGAATCCAAATGACGTTGGCGATACTGATTGGATGGATTGTCATGAAGTTTGGTAGACACATTCATGTACCCCCTTGAGGATGAATTGGTGATCCCCTGACTTTTGATCTATAGCGCCACCATCAGATCAAAATTCCCATCCTTCCATCCATTCCTATCTCCACTCTGTGTTTGCTAAATAGCAAATGCTAGAATGCTAACTCGCTAAACCAAGATAGTGAACATGGTAAACATTACGCTTCTCACTGTAAGCTTGTTAGCAAACTGATGTTAGCATACTGATGTTAGCATTTAGCTCAAAGCAGCGCTGTGCTTCCGAACAGCGTCATAGAGCTGCTAGCGCGGCCGTAGAACCTTGTTAAACCAACACAATATTATTTCAGAATGTCGAGAGTTAATAGTATATATAGTAATAGTTAGTAGTTGCTGAGCCCCGACTGAGATAACCCTGATGACATCACTATGACATTAACTGTTTTCGCAGGCTGAGTAATATTCCTCGTGACTAATAAACTGACCTTTATGTGTAAAATCAGTTGAGTTCCCCTTTAATGAGATGTAGAATATCATTTAGCTTTTACATTTACCTTTTATATATACATATTTTTATGAGCATTGTTGAAGGAACCGGAGACCAAAGATTTTCATTGCCAATATGACAAATAAAGAACCTTTAAAGGAACGGTGTGTAGCATTTAAAGGGATCTATTAGCAGAAATGGAATATGATATTCATAACTATGTTTTATTTAGTGTATAATCACCTGAAACTAAGAATTGTTTTCGTTAGCTTAGAATGAGCCCTTCATATCTACATAGGGAGCGGGTCCACTTCACGGAGTGCTTCATGTTGCTCCTTCATGTTTCTACAGTAGCCCAGAACGGACAAACCAAACACTGGCTCTGGAGAGAGCCTTTAGCATTTTTTACGTCTCCTGACGGCCACCGTAGTTCTCCGACACGCTTGTGAAACTGTGGTAACGGGAGCCGCGGAGTACAAAACTGTGGCACCGCCAACTGCCGTCTGAGTTCCGTAAAGTAGCAGAGAGGTATTCAGTTGGTTGCAATCTGCAACCGCACCACTAGATGCCACCAAATCCTACACACTCTCCCTTTAAACACACAAGTCTGCATCACTTTTCAAAATCCAGACTATTTTTCCCATAACACAATGCCTCCTGTGTCAGAGAGGACACCACTGGTCTGTTTCAAACCTCTGGTTTTGGTGGTGGTTGTAGCAGTGAGATTAGGGAGATTATGTGTTATACAGTATATTCTGAGACATTCGAGACAAATGTGTCTTTTTTGCCTTCTTGACTCTCTTTGTCTGTGTCCTCTTACCCTGTCTGTCTGTCCGTCTGTCTTTGGTTCTCCTCCCTCCCTTTGTTCCTAATGCTTTAATTTCACAGTCAGATTCAGACTGGGCACGCTGGAGTGTAAGAGGGTGCCATTTCCCAGTCTGGGTGAGTCTTCTCATTCTCATGATAAGGAAACCAAGAGAGCCGCGAATGTAAAACCACAGAGCCGTTTAACAGAAAGTTTACTACCTAATGTGTGTGTGTGTGTAACCGCACTATTCAACACAGCCCCTGCAGCGCGACCTGCAGTTCCTCTGTTTTCCCATTAACCACCTGTTCCACCTCCCACTATGCCCCCCAGCACCCAATCTTATGCTTCGTTACACACACAGGGAGGTGTGTGAGTGTGATGCCCCCGTAGGAAAGCAATCAAACAACTGTGTCTCCGCTGTCACACAGCGCGACACATCCGGACATAAAATGTTTTCCCCATCTGATAATGGCTCCATCTGCACCCATATATGTGTCCCTGAGTCTCCCTGCTCAGTCCTGCTCTCATTCTATCTGTCTGACTATCTGAATATCTGCCTTTTTTGTTTATGTCTGATTGTCTGTCTATCCAATGGTCACTTTGACTTTGTCTTTTGCTCTCTGCAATGCAGTAACCTTCATCACGTTTTTTAGAAATATAACCCCAGTATGTGCTTTTCCTGTATTACCATTACATCAGAGTCAAAGTTATCCGATTTTCTAAAAGATAAGTACCTGGCCATCTTTGCCTGAATATATTTTCTGTTGATTTCATTTAAATTCAGAACAGTATACTTTCAAGAAATGTCCTCTGAAAATCAACAGCTGCTTATAAACTCAACTAACAAAAATAACTATCAGAACTTTGTCGCTATTTTCTTTAAAATAGTTCTATATTTCATGAAATTATGAGGAAAATAGAAATTGTCTTCAGAAAACGTAAGTCTGCTTGCTTTCACTGAAAATAACAGGAGCAAATAGAGATTCAAATGTCGTATCATTGAAATAGTTTGCATGAGAGATGTCTAATGGGAGCTAAAACAGTTGAAGTGTTTGTTGAAGTTGAATCACTGAAAGGGGTTTGAAATGTAATTCTGCTGGAGAATACTGAATCCTGGCGTCAAAATACTACAATCAGCTTAAAACATGTACAAAGTGTAACTTATAGAACATTAAAGGGGACATATCATGCTCATCATCAGGTTCATGTTTGTATTTTGGGTTTCTACTAGAACATGTTTACATGCTTTAATGTTCAAAAAACACACTATTTTCCTCATACTGAATGTCTGAATATACCTGTAATCACCCTCTATCAGAAACGCTCCATTTTAGCGCATTTCAATGGAATGGCAACGGAATTGCGTTGCTAGGAAAAAGCTTGGGTCCATGTTTACATCCTGTCAGCCGATGTCATTCACACACACTGCAACAGGAAATAAACTGGGACACATTTAGAATGTTTACGTTTAAAACTGTGAAATCGTCTAAATATTGTAGATTTGTGACATCACAAATGGACAGAAATCCTAACGGCTTGTTTCAAATGCACAGTTTCTGAATACGGGCTGTGTGTATTTATCTGTGGATTGAGTGTTTTGATAGTTTAACGGTATTTATATAGCACTTAAACCTGCTTTATAATATAAAAGACATGAAGATCTCACTTTTTACAATATGGGACCTTTAACTCTCCACATTTCCAGAACAAATACAGAGGATATGACCTCAATGGTAACTACGCCTCTGATTTTCATGTCTGTAAGTAAAGACACCAGTATATTTATACAATGCTATGAACTGCAGTATAAATTTATGCACCAAAGGCACCTGACTGCCTGCATCCATCTATTGGTATTTATATTATGTAGAGTGCATATAGCCATCACTGCATTCCCCAGCCAA
Organism: Sebastes umbrosus; assembly: GCF_015220745.1. Classification (NCBI taxonomy): domain Eukaryota; kingdom Metazoa; phylum Chordata; class Actinopteri; order Perciformes; family Sebastidae; genus Sebastes; species Sebastes umbrosus. Next base: position 2,811,486 of record NC_051282.1, on the reverse strand, counting down.
ACCTCCATTAGTTACCTTTATCACATATAATATGTCTTCATCTGCAACTCTCCAGTGAAATGTAAAAAACATTTGACTTTCTATGGCTTCTTTAAAACCACCATATCTAAATATCAACGACCTATTTGGCTTTCATGAATGAGAAACAAATAGCTCATGAGCCACACTGCTTCAAATCAAAAGATATCCCATCTGACAATTCTGTACCAGTGACGTTTATACCTGAGAGCAGCAGGCCTCGGCTCAGGCCCCGCTAACTGGATTTGGGATTCTTTCTTGGGTCCATCTGTACTGATTTTATTGCTCTGGTCCCATTGATTTGGAGGCCTGGAGGTTTTGGAGAGTGGCCAGTAATCTAATCTACTGAGTTAAAGGGTTAGGGGGGGGGGGTGGAGGAGCGGGGAGTGCATCACACATCAAAAGAGCTTTGGGCTTAAGTATGGCTGGAAACTCATAGAACTCAGTCGCTATAATGACTTGAATCAAACAAAATGAAATCTGGACTAAATGGGAAGAAGGAAAAAAAAAAAAGGCTAACTCAGTTCAGCTGCTGTTACATTTTTATTAGCTTAACACCTGGAAATCAGTTTGGGGGAAGGGTTCGTTTAATTTTTTGGGGATCCACATATGGTCCATTCCACAGAAGGATGTTGACGTCTATCTTCATACCCTTAGGATTTATCCTTAGGGAGTGTATAAAAATGATTAAAGGTCCCATATCGTGCTCATTTTCACTTGTATTTTGGGTTTCAACTAGAACATGTTTACATGCTGTAATGTTAAAAAAACAACTTTATTTTCCTCATACTGTCTGCCTGAATATACCTGTATTTACCTTCTATCAGAAATGCTCCATTTTAGTGCATTTCAACGGAATTGCGTTGCCTGGCAACAGTTTGGGTCCACGTTTACTTCCTCTCAGCTGATGTTATTGATATACATCGCAACCAGGAATAAACTGGGACACATTTAGAATGTTTACATTTAAAACCGTGTAATGGTCTAAATATTGTATATTTGTGACATCCAAATGGACAGAAATCCTGACGGCTTGTTTCAAACATACAATTTCTGAATACGGGCTGTGTGTATTTCTCCGTATATTGAGCTCTTCGATACTTTCACAGTATTTATAAAGCACTTAAACCTGCTTTATAATATAAAAGACATGAAAATCTCACTTTTTACAATATGGGACCTTTAATGACGTAGGGGTGAACAGAAAAAAGGGGGGAGGGCATTGTCATCTGTCTTTTGGCTAGAATGGAGGGTAGTCTGACTTTTTAGGGAGAGCCGAGGGACCCCAGATTTATATTGTAGTATTTCTGGCTTCCCTTGTCAGAAATGTCAGCGAGAAAAAGATTGCTGTTGGTCATAAAATGTCTCACTCCACTCATATTTATCAGCCCTGTATTCAAAAATAAAGAGATTGTCGGGAGTTGTTATATTTCTAATTTCACTTAACTTTCAACTTAATGTGTGCACTGATGGCTATAGTGAAAATTATTATTCAATAGTGAGATCTACACTATCTGATCCTAAATTTGGTATATGACTTGATTTGGTGAGTCCAAACATTTGGAGGATCAAAACGAACATTCAGTAAGTCTGTTGTGGCCCTTGCGTTGTTGGACATATCATAGTATAATAATCTAAACCCATAGCCAGAGAGCTTCACCCTAATGACATCATTTATCTGTCTACAACTCAACAAAGTACAAGACTAAACCTGTGCTGTGTATACGTGTGTGTACATACCTCTGCCTGGTGATCAGATTGATGTAGTGCCTTAGGGCGGTGTAGTACTTGGCCAGCTCTTCAGGTGGAGCGTCATCTCCGGGGTTCTCAGGTTTGGGGGGGTAGGCGTCCGCCAGCGTTCCCAGACACACCAGCACGCACAGCACTACGGCTGCCAGCACCGTCCATGGCTTCAGTATCACGGCCATCTGTAACAGGGGCTGCAAGATTTTGGTTTTGAATTAACTCCAATACGACAATTAACATGACCATTTTGGATTTCTTTAAAAAAAAAAAATTCTATAGTTATTTGATTTGTTTCAATGGTTGATTGTTGTAATTGTACTGTGTTAATTAGGTTGTGAAAAAGTTTTGTTAAAAATGAATAACTAAAAGAAAAAAAACACTTTTCCTATCACAGATGTTTCCTTGAATCAATCCCATTACACCTCACAAAGAAAAGAGAGTGAAGGAGGCCTGACGGCTGATAAAGAAACATTTTCTCCATGTTTTCTATGAAAAAAATGTGTGTTAAGCCTCTCCTGAGGGGCATGGGGTGGAAAAAAACATTCCACCCGATTCATTTGTTTTCTTAGGAAATGCCTGCTCAGGCTAAGTTAGCTGACGAGTAAATAGAGGTGTATGGAGCAGCTAAACAAATCAATATTTATCATGTAAAGAAAAAAAGGCTTTAGATTGACTTATTGTCCGCATTGTTTAGTTCCTGAGGAAGATGAAGAAAAATGGATCGACTCCAGTGGAGGAAAGTAATTTCACATGTCATCAGGGAGTTTGATGGTGGTCATGAAATGGACATAAATGTTGTGCAATATGTTGATGATGTGATGGTAATACTCTGTGTGATGTGATGATAATACTCTGTGCGATGTGTCGATAATACTCTGTGTGATGTGATGATAATACTCTGTGCGATGTGTCGATAATACTCTGTGTGATGTGATGATAATACTCTGTGCGATCTGTCGATAATACTCTGTGTGATGTGATGATAATACTCTGTGTGATCTGTCGATAATACTCTGTGTGATGTTGCAGCAGCTTGATTTCCATTCTAGTGCATTATGAGGCTGATATACCTTTTCTTTTATGTGAGCTTTAAGGCTATTATTATTATTATTATCATCATTAAATCTACTACTACTACTACTACTGATCATTATAATTATTATTAGTATGAATGCTATTTTAATAAAAATATCAATAACAATATTAAATAATCATGACTAAATGAAAAACGAAAGAAAAACAGAAATATAAGTAAAGTTTGCACACTTGCCACTCCACCACTGTTCACCAGTAAAACAGTCAAATAATCGCAATAATTATTAAATCTTTTTCACTTTTACTTAGGCTTCTACATCGGAATATCAAGGCTGAGTTACGTCGTCAAACAATGAATAAAATATATAAGTAGATATACAGTAACTCCTCTTTTTTCTTCTTTTTTTTCTTCATTAAACCCGCCGGCAATAAGAAATACAGCTGCAGGTGTTTTTTTTAGACCCTCTATCTGCTCTTACAATGATTCTTCTACTTCTAGAGTTCTCTTCCCGCCAGGTCACGGGGGGGGCGGGTGATTACCTCTGTGCTTCTTTCTTTTGCTGCATGTGCGATGTTTTAAGTACGAACTGAGGCTTGTTTGACTGAAAAAGGAGCAAGTCAGCGACTGCATATGTCTGCAATAATGTAATGACGACATAAAATAAGGAGACTTGCTCCAACAGTCCCGTCTGTCTGTCTGTCTGTCTGTCTGGATGAGGTTCGGATTTGGCGCTGTCCGTGGTGCTGAACGCACCTCGGAGCTATGACCTGCTGCCTTCCACTCTGCAATCCACTGAAATATATGAATTATTTAAAAAATATATTTTGATTTGTTTTGTTGGATTGACGTTGTTATTTCTTTTAAATCTCTATTATTATTATTATTATTATTTATTATTATTATTATTATTATTATTATATATATATATAATTTTTTTTTGTAGGTGAATATTGTATGTATTATATTATTTTCTAGTGTGTTTCTAATTTTGGTGTCATTACTGCCTTAAGTCTTATCACTATTAGTGTTATATTGGTTATTTCCTTTATTATCGGAGGTGGGAGGGAAAAATGGATGAAAAATAGAGGACTACTTATTTGCTCTGTAATTTATATGCCTTGCAATGTTCTTACAATTAAAAAAAATGTTTTAAAAATGTTATGAGAGCTACAAGTTCTTTTAATATGGTATATATGGTATATATATATTTGTATTCTGTGGGTATCGTTCCTATGCAGAGGGTAATTTAGTTTATTTATTGACTACACTGAGAGCGTTTTATATTTTAATAATTTATTGATTTATTTATCGTGTTGAGTTGAATGTGCTACTTATTGTCTACTGTAATTACCCTGTGCCTTTTTTACTTTTTCTTTTCTTAAAGCTGACTCTGTGTAAACTGCTCAGAATTCCAATGTACTTAATAATAATCTAATAATCTAATAATCTTGAATCTTGAATCTTGAACTGGTCATTTAAACACCGAGTTTTACAGCAAAGCCAGGATAAGAAATATATACATGTTAACCGCCGAGGCTGAGCAGAAAATCGGAGTTGGTAAGTTTAAAAAGTCTTAAACCTTTAGTCTGACTGTAAAGATGTGAGCTTTTTGGAGTCTGGCGGGGAGCGTTTTATTTTACGCGCAAAAGTTGAATAAAAAAAGACATCGGTTGAACAAAACATTGAGACACAGTAAATATTTAAAAGTATTGCTCATAAAGTTTAAATGTGTCGTAATATTTGTCATGTTTTTCTCCTAAAAAAAAAGTACAAAAACTGTTGTGAGATAATTTGATCCAACGCAATTTAACTTGTATGTTTGCCCAGAATACGGCACAAATATATATCAGATAGATCTGCTATTAAAACGTTCTTATTCGTATCAGAAAACATGTTAAATGGCTCCATGTGAGAGTGAGGAGAGTGAAGACTTACTTTGAGAAGACTTTTGGAGGTTACAGGTAGAAGAAGTCGGTCTTTGCTGTCTTCTTCTCTCTTCTTCGATCAGTTTGACTCTGGAGGTGTCTTGGTTTCAAACTCCACACAGAGGTGATTTATATAGTTGAGCAGCACCGGAGGAGGGAGGGGTGACACCAGAATGCGTACATACTTTGGTGCGCGCGTGTGTGTGTGTGTGTGTGTGTGTGTGTGTGTGGTGTGTGTGTGTGTGTGTGTGTGTGTGTGTGTGTGTGTGTATGTGTGTGAAGCAAAAGGGTGGATGAAGAGGCCGTATGCGTCAGATGGTGTTGATGATGGAGATATTACGCACGTCAGTCCTGTGTCTTTGATAGAGTTAACAGATGATATTTTGGGCTGTGATGACACACAAAAGCTCATCAGTGGTGAATAAAAATAATCATCCACCCTTTTGCTGGATTGTTCTTTAAAGCCAGACTGCAAATTACCTTAATAATAAGAAAGGAGAAAAATTAATTAGTCAACCAGAAGGAAATATTTCATGAACTGTTTGTGCCATCCTGAGATACTACAGGTTGGAGTTCAAGACGATGTGGATTATTCACAGCTTGCAAACTTGGTTCTGACTAGTGAAGTCCAGCCTGGCCACTGCATTTGTCCTGCAGAGATGGTGTGTTTTGGGGGCATTACTGCAGCAGGGAAGCCCTTAAAGGGACTGTTTGTAACTTCTTACACATATAAATCATTGCTGGTCGGTGTCCCATGCATGCTCGCGTGTGGCTACGCTGTTCAGACAAGACTCCAACACAAACTACATGGAAGCACCAAAACCGCAAAGTTCTATATAGTGAAGCTCGTCTGTTAAACAGTGTTGGCCGCAGTCGGAGGATGCGGGGGAGACCGTAGCTTTGGTCTCCAGGACCGGAGTCTCTGCTGTACTCTGCTCCTCGGCTCCTCTGCTTGCCTTCACTCACACACCGCACTCGTTCTCACTCTTTCGCTCCACTCTCACGTGCATGCTGCTCACTCCACACTGCAGAAGAGTTAGTTTAGCCCTGAGAATATCTAGTGAATGTACAGTGGACGTTTGTTCAGAAATAACTGCTGCAACTCCTCCAGACCAACAGAGGTTTCCCGTGTCTTGTGAAGTGACGGGGCTACGCAGAGAAAAACGTTATCGTCTCCGACCGGGTGCCATTGTCTCCCTCCGGCCACGGTCGGGAGGCTGAGGCAGGAAAAGCCAACACTAGGATCAGCAGTGATTCATGGAGAGACCTTCGTCTGGTCAGCTAACATTACTGCCAAGCAGCTGAAATATAGAGTGATATTGTGCTTTTGGCTGATGTGTGTCTCCTCACTGTTTTGAGCAATGCTCATTCATGTCTATGTAGAACGAGTGCGAGCAACAGGACGCTGACTTTCGTTGACTTAACAGCCACAGGTGTTGCTGTTAACAAGCAATTTCTGTCCCTTTAACAGGGGGCAGCAACGTATAGAATAAATCTGTAGTCCAGACCACAATCATTGTTATGTGTGTGGTCAGCTTGACTGTCTTTTGTGAGAGGCATTTCCCGCCCACCCCTTGAAAATACGCTAGTAAACTTTCAGTTATTTCACCTCAGCAGTCCGTCACAATCTGTTTCTGACTAAATTTGAGGCGAGAAATTGGCAAGACATAGCTGCTAAATCTTCACTCTTAGATACACGAGGCCTAATTTAAAAGTTTGTTCTGACTTTGGTCGCTCAGCAGACTTCCAGCGAGTTAGCCTACGTTAGCACAAAGAGGGCGGCAACGGAAGAGAGAGACGGCGGGAAAAACCAGCATGTAGAGCCGTCATATCTTCACATCTAACTCTCCAATTAAGGCTTTATTTTGACCAAAGTTAAAGAGTTCAAGGTTGTTGTGAAAGTGGAAAGACTAACCAAGACAGGTTTGATGAGTTTTATTTGGTTTCTGTCGTGCTTCAAGTGTGTTTTACGATCAGCGAGGTCAAATTGCTGTTTTTTTCTATGGAGTCTGGTCGGTTTGAGGAGAGCATAACGGCGTTTTCTTTTCACCACTAACACAGTGAATTGAGGGTTTATTTCCACCAAACCGGAGTTGGTGATTGTTGGAACAGTGGAGAGACTAACAAAGACGGTTTTCATGAGTTTTATTTTGTTTCTGTCGAGTTTGAATGAAGTGTGTTTTACAATCTATAAATACTGTGTTTTTTAATGGAGTCTGGTGGCTTTGAGGATGATATTAATTGTGTGTTTTGTGCGTTTATCAATTACAATTGTCCAAATCCCTGTTGATTTTATTTATTTTTAATAGGCCTCCATGTTTTCATGGCAGCAGCGGCTCCTCCTCCATCCACTCCTTGCTGCTCCTCACTGCTCCGCCACTGCTCCTCGCACCATTTCATGCTTGAAAAACATCATACATTTCTTAATGTAGACCACTGACCATACCTGCTACAGTCACGTATCATATATTGCTGGATTCAGCACAGTCATACCGTTTCATCAAACCAACAAAGATTGGTGCTTCTGGGACAATACCAGCCAAAGCTGCCTAAAAAGTAAATGAATACGTTCATCATAGACCTTCATATTTGATATTTCCCTTTATTGTACTTATGTGTTTGTAGTACTGTACTTCCTCAATGCATCAATATATTCACATTCTGTTTCTTCACACATGGAGAGGAACCTGGTCACCCTCACACCAAATTTGGGATCAATCAGAGCTAGCATTATGAAATTACATGAGTTTTGTTGTACCATCTCCCATTCGGCCTGGCTTTATTTTGCACTTCTTTAATTTATGCAGTATGTCACAATATCTGTCAATTTAATCCCTTTTACAGTAAAATATTTTTATACAAGAATACATTTCATATATAGGAGACCTAAGAGAATATGAAAAAACGTTGTTGTTGTTCTTTGTTTTACCTCCTGTGGGGGTATCTCAAGAACTAAAGCACCTTTGGGCGTCTTCCCTCTAGCCTACTACAGCTTTAGTCCACAGGAACCACCAAAATCAACACAAAATGAAAGTTCCTCGTAGTAACTGTGGCTTTACACAGTATGTGTCTGTGAAGATTGTGACTTTGTAAAGATTGTGTTTGGGGCAGTTGAAGTTGACGTTGCTCGCCCGTTCCCACATATTCTTTCACTTCCATTTAAAGGGAATGTTTGTAAGAATCAGAAATTGCTTGTTAACAGCAAAACCTGTGGCCTTTAAGTCAACGAAAGTCAGCGTCCTGTTGCTCGCGCTTGTGCTCGCTCTACATAGACATGAACGAGCATCGCTCAAAACAGTGAGGAGACACACGTCAGCTAAAAGCACAATATCACTCTATATTTCAGCTGCTTGGCAGTAATGTTAGCTGACCAGACGAAGGTCTCTCCATGAATCAATGCTGATCCTAGTGTTGGCTTTTCCTGCCTCAGCCTCCCGACTGCGGCCGGAGGGAACAGGGGAGACACCGGAGTTTTGGTCGGAGACGATAACGTTTCTCTCTGCAGAGCCCCGTCACTTCACAAGACACGGGAAACCTCTGTTGGTCTGGAGGAGCTGCAGCAGTTATTTCTACACAAACGTCCACTGTACATTCACTAGATATTCTCAGAGCTAAACTAACTCTTCTGCAGGATGTATTGGCGCGCATGCACGTGAGAGTTAAGCGAAAGAGCGAGAACGAGCGCGGTGTGTGAGTGAAGGCAGGCAGAGGAGCAGAGGAGCAGAGTACAGCAGAGACTCCGGTCCTGGAGACCAAAGCTACAGTCTCCCCCGCGTCCTCCAACCGCGGCCAACACTGTTTAACAGACGGGCTTCACTAGATACAAACAAGAGGTTTCGGTGCTTCCATGTAGTGAACAGCGTAGCCACACGCGAGCGTACATGGGACACCGACCCGCAATGATTTATACGTGTAAGAAGCTACAAACAGTCCCTTTAACAAGTGTAGCCAGTGTGGATAATGGCACATGTACACAACATGAACAGACACATACGTTAAAGACTGCTTCAGTTAGCATAGTTTTATATCAGGATGCAAATTTAATAAGAGTGAGGTATCACATATCTGCATAATATAACTAATATCAAGGATATTAATAATGAAAACCCACCACTCATTTACATTGTAATCATATCTCTCACTGTCAATACTGTGGGAATAACATAAAGCCTTGGTCTTATTAAAGCAAATACCCCCCCCCCCCCCCTCCCCCCCCCACAGAAGGTAGATACGTAAAAACTTGACATATGTAACACTAAACCATTCCAATACTAGTAGAGAAAAAACAATGTTATATCAGTCTCCACCGCAAAGCGTGAAATCCAATCACATAAATTTAATTATCCTGCCGGATTATGATGAGGTTCAAAAGAAAATAACAAAAAAATAAAGAGAGATGATTTGCTCACTGTGATGGATAACCTATTAGCAAATTAAAAGTACCTGCAATTAGATTTTCATGCTGTTTTTGTGAAGTGAATCTCGTGGCTGCTTGGAGGGTGAGAACTTGTTAAATGTTCTGGTGTTCTTTAGCAAGTGTAGATGTAGAACATGTAGTTAAAGGTCCCATATTGTAAAGAGTGAGATTTTCAAGTTTTTTATTATAAAGCAGGCTTAAATCCTATATAAATACTGTGAAAGTATTGAAACGCTCAATCCACAGGGAAATACACACAGACCGTATTCAGAAACTCTGCATTTGAAACAAGCTGTCAGGATTTCTGTCCATTTGTGATGTCACAAATAAACAATATTTAGACCCTTTACACAGATTTAAACGTAAACATTCTAAATGTGTCCCAGTTTATTCCTGGTTGCAGTGTATGTGAATGACATCAGCTGACAGGAAGTACACATGGACCCAAGCTGTTGCCTAGCAACGCAATTCCGTTGAAATGCACTAAAACGGAGCGTTTCAGGCAGAGAGTAAATACAGGTATATTCAGGCAGACAGTATGAGAAACATAAAGGGTTGTTTTTACATTAAAGGATGTAAACATGTGAAACAAAATACAAGTATGAACCTGAAAATGAGCACAATATGGGACCTTTAAATCTGAATTCCCTTAAAGGGGACATGCTCATCTTCAGATTCATACTTGTATTTTGGGTTCCTACTAGAACATGTTTACATGCTTTAATGTTCAAACAACACATCATTTTTCTCATACTGTCTGTCTGAATATAGCTGTATTCACGCTCTATCAGAATCTATGGCAACAGAAATGCGTTGCAAGGAAACAGTTTAGACACGTTTAGAATGTTTACGTTTAAAACTGTGAAATTGTCTAAATATTGTAAATTTGTGACATCACAAATGGACAGAAACCCTAACGGCTTGTTTCAAACGCTCAGTTTCTGAATACGGGCTGTGTGTATTTCTTCGTATATTGAGCATTTTGATAGTTTAACAGTATTTATGAAGAACTTAAACCTGTTTTAAAATATAAAAGACATGAAAATCTCACTTTTTACAATATGGGACCTTTAACTTTTCTTCTTCTCAGTTTCAGTCATCTTTTCCTGTTTAAACACACCGGACGAGAATTGGGGAAACTTGATATACTTTATATTTTCTTATTTTTTTTGCCAAGCAACCATCCATTCATCCAGCATAATCATCCAGCGTAATCCATCTCTTTCGTTGTCTCTTTCTGTCTCTGTATGACACACTCAAGGCCAGTAAAAGCAATACAAACATGTCAGAGATTAGCTCTCAACCATAGTCTATTCCCTGAGCAAACACAGGAGCCAACTGCCCTACTGAGTGTGAGTGTGTGCGCGTGTGTTTGTGTGCGTGTGTGTGTGTGTGTGTACTTGGTAGGGAATGTTGAATGTGTGTTTAGAGAAGCCAGCACACCATAGTTCCTTTCACAAATACTTTTACCTGTGATAATGCTTCACTAAAAGGGCAATTACTGACTATGGCGTATGTGTGTGTATTTGTATGTGTGTGTATATGTGTATGTGTGTATGTGTGCGTGTGTCTGTCTACCCAAGAGGCCACGTTTAAACTGACAATGACCAGTTTTCTAAGACCTAGCTTAATCTATGATATGAGACAAATGAAGAAGATGGAAACAGATTTCAGTGGCAACTAGAATGGCACTCGGAGAGCACAGACCTCTGCAGTATTCATCAGTGATACACAAAATAAGCTTTCAAGTTGTTTTATTGACACCATCAGCATCATTCTATTTTTGTTAACAAATGTGGTCCTCAAAGAAAATATTAGAAGATACAAAATATTACATAACGAATGTGGTTAATTAAGGATACATCTGACAGGAGAACAGGCTGAACTGAAGGAGTTTTGTCACACTATACTATAGTTGACCACAGTTTGCGATGTCCACCTTGGCTGAAGTTTTGCCGCTGTGTGAGCCTGCGCTCTCCATTCTCTGGACAACATGGAAACCCTCCTCAACCTTTCCAAACACCACATGCTTCCCGTCCAGCCTGGAGAGGAGAAACGAACATCTGAAATAAGCTGAAACTGATGATTAAACCTGAATCCAGCAGCCCATGAGTCAAAGTGGAGCTCACCATTCAGATTTTTTAAAGCAGATGAAGAACTGGGATCCTTGAGGAGCTGCAGCATTTATATCTGCACAAACTTCTGTACAGTGGAAGTTTGAATATCACTAAATATTCTCAGAGCTAAATTAACTCTTCTGAAGTGTGTAGTGTGTGCGCTCATGCACGTGAGAGGTGGAGCGAGAGAGCGAAATGTGCATCAGTGAAATTTCTTCGGCTGTGCTTGCGGAATATGTGGTGCTGGAAGTTTGGTGACACAGTAACTTCTGGCGCTCTAATTGGACATATCGTTTTTACAGGGTAACTATCAACAAAGTTAAACTTTAGTATGGATTTACTTGCCCCTCGAGGTAGTCCACTGCTTGTGGGGATTCCACTGAAATGACCCAATTTCAGTCCAAAACTCTGCTATTCTAAGGACTGTGGCCTTAATGTGGGTGTGTTTTCTCCCAGCAGATGATGAGTCAGTCCTTAGTGAGTCTGGATGCAGATTAAAGGTGGCAGCTCTTCCTTAATCTCCATCTCACTGCCCTGGGCTGTCTGACCCATGTGGGGAGAGGGGCCCGTACATTTTTCCCCGGGGTTCTACACTTCTGTAAAAAATCAGGCATGATAAAAAAAAAAAAAATCCTAATTACAAATAGCACTTCAGTTCAACAGAATTCGAAAACCTTTGTCTCCACACTAGTTTTTTGGTTACTTGTGGGGCTCTGTTTACAGCTCTAGTTTCTGTATTCATTGTTTTGTTTTCTTGGTGTTCTGTCTTACAATAGAAACATTTAAAAAGGGGACTCTTTTACAATATTTACCCCATACACACACATTCATACACTCATAGCAGAGGCTGCCATACAACCCATAATGGCAGGTATATTTAGTTTTAATATACCTGCCATTATGGGTTGGTCTGAATCTATACATGGTAGCAGCCGTGATCAAGAGTGTCATTGGGCAAGATACTGAACCCCAACAACTGTAGATTTGGCGTTTTTTCACTTTAAACTCTGTGAAATTACAGTTGAGTTCAACCAAAGCACACTTGGTGATTGCTGGAAAGAGTAACGACGACGGTTTAGGTGAGTTTTATCTTGTTTCTGTCCAGTTAGAATGAAGTGTTTTACAATGCTCCGCTACGTACAGTTGATCTCAACATAAACAAAAATACACGTGGATGATGGCGCAAGCTGAACGGAGATGGGGGGCGGAGGTCTGCGCTCTCCGAGTGCTATTCTAGTTAGCATATGAATTCTTGAGTTCTGGCCAGTTTTTTGAGTTTACAGAGATCTTGACCTTTGACCACCAAATTCTAATCAGTTCATCCTTGAGTCCAAGTGGACGTTTGTGCCAAATTTGAATCAATTCCCTCTGATGGTATCAGACTATCAGATGTGTGGAGGGAGAGAGTTCCAGAGCCTGGGAGCAGAGCAGCTGAACTCCCTAGCTCCCATGATGCTGAGGCGTGAGGTGGGGGGGGGGTTAGAAGACCAGCTGATGATGAGCGGAGGGAACGGGAGGGGGTGTACTCCTGAAGGAGGTCAGTGAGGTAGGTGGGGGGGCGAGGTTGTGGAGGGCTTTGTAGGTGAGCAGTGTCACAATATCTGTCAATTTAACCAATCACTTTACCTTTACACTTTCTATGACGCCCATGTCTATAATGCATTATAAACATACTAAAGGGATTAAAAAAACAATACACTGTCATTCACTGACTCGGGAAGGACATTGTTACACACTCTTGGTATTAATGATTTTAAAACCCTTAAGTTTTCTTTCTGTCTTTCTTTCTTTTTTAATAATTGATCTGCATGCCTCTCACTCTCGCTGTCTCTGATCCCCTCAAATATTTTAGAATCGTCGTCCTAGAATGAAACATCTTCACAGGCCCTACAGGGGTTTGTGGTGTGTAGGTGTATGTGATTGTGACTATGCATGTATTTGTGTCATTTATGTACGAGCGTCTGCATGTGCGCAAGTTCTTTCATTACAGTCGTAAGGACCAAATGTGCAATGACGTCCTCCAGAGTGAGTGCCTTTTGCTGGCAAACCAGTAATATAGATGAAAGTGTGTGTGTGTGTGTGTGTGTGTGTGTGTGTGTGTGTGTGTGTGTGTGTGTGTGTGTGTGTGTGTGAGTGTGTGCGTGTGTGTGTGTGTGTACACACGTGTGGAGAAAAGTGTGCAAGACCTGCAGATGACAATCTCTCTCCATCGCTGTGATGACTTGAGCCCCACAGACACCATCACCGACAATTCAGTGCACATACATACACACACTTTGCAGGAAATGATTGCATATTTTCCACGGCGACAGTTATTAGGTCATAATGATGATGGATTCTCCAGCCCTGTGAGGTTGTAAACTTTGTTTCTCCTGCAGACAGACGTCCTCAGAGGACGCTGTTTTTTTACACTGGCAGCCAGTTCACTCGAAACATACAAAACTCTCATCTCAATAATCTGATTTGAGCTGGTGTGTGTGTGTGCGTTCCTTTGGTTCATTTCCCAGCAAATGTGTGTGTGTCAAATATGTAGGAAAAAAGGACTTGAATATAGGGATGCACCGATACCGATACCAGTATTGGGTATCGGGTCCGATGCTGTGCTCATGTACTCTTACTCGCAAAATGGCTCCGATACAACGGCACTGATACCACTTTACAGCAGCGCAACGTTAACCTCTCGTCACCATCTTGCGGGTCCTCACGCTCCACCTCCCCGACGGTGCGGGCGAGACGGGCCGGTGGTGCGCCAGACCCCGCTGGGCCCTGATCCCACCTCAGCCGGCGCGCGCCGGCCCTCACTTTTATTCCGCCACAGGGTTTTGCTTGCACCCTCTGACTCGCGCGTGCGTTAGACTCCTTGGTCCGTGTTTCAAGACGGGTCGGGTGGGTCGCCGACATCGCCACACACCACTAGCGCCTTTTACGTGGGCCGTGGCACGGCACGGTTGGGGCACTGAGGACAGTCCGCCCCGGTCGACAGTCGCACCGGAAACAGGGAGCCCCGTCACGGTGCGGCGAGGTCCAGGCGGGGAGCGCTGTAAAGCTGCGGCCGCGAGCCACCTTCGCCCCGAGTCTTTCCAAGCCGACCTAGAGCCGGTCACAGCGCACCGCCTTGTATGCGGGACTCCCCAGCCTGCCGTGTGTCGCTCACACCCTCCAGCTGGCTGTTAACGAGGGTCTTTTGGCACAGAGAAGTACTCGTATCGGTACTCGGTATCGGCGAGTACCCAAATGTAAGTACTTGGTCTGAAAAAAGTTGTATCGGTGTATCCCTACTTGTATGCTGTTAGTTTTAACTCCTCAAGATGGTTGATATCACAAGGCCTACTCAATTTATTCCTATCATTCAATTTAGGCACATCTATAACGGGTAGTAGCAGTGGTTGCACAAAGTCGTCGGGCCCTGTGTAACATCATTTTCATATTTAGCTTAGATCTCTTTTTTCTGAGGCTAGTTCATACGTTCCAGGTCGGCTTCGCCAAACTCTCTTGACTGCACGAAATCTTGTAAATGCCTCGTTCCAACCTAATAAAGGCCGTCCGATCATCAGTAGGTGTGTGTGAGATATGCTCATTAGCATAATTGGTGACCCCAAATTGCGAATTGAGAATCCCTTCGTCTCCCAGCTTTTGGATCTCAGTCTGCCCCTCGTCGGGTATCATTTGCTTATGGACTGATCTCTTATGGATGACCTCCCAGCTTCATGGTAAAGGAACTTGTTTTTTTAAACTTACCTGGTGTTCTGAGTGTTTCTCTGCTTTCAAGTCTCTGTTCCCTGTCTACATTGTCACAGTAAAACCTGGCCATGACTGACTCAGTAGAGAAAGAAGCTCTCCGTTCCGCCCTGCAGGCTCAGGGAAGGGGAGGCAGAATGGGAGAAGCAGTCCCCCATCTGTTCATCTGTTCATCAGTTTTCCGAAGGGGCTCTGTGGAGGTTTAGTGACCACAGCACACCAGGCAGAGAGGCAGCTCGTGGACTTCTGGGTCTTCGCCAACAGTCGAGTTGCCGATTATGCCATTTGCTTCCGCACCCTGGCGGCGGACGGCGGATGGAATGATAATTCTTTGTCTGATATGTTCCTGCTGTCTGTCTGAGGACATTAAGGAAAAGTTGGCTACCTTTGACTCACCCTCTGACTTTGATACTCTGATAATAGACTGTTTGAAACGCAAGGCAATGAAAGGCAGCTTTATTTGTAGAGCACATTTCAGCAACAGGGCAATTCAAAGTGCCAAAGTGTCATTATCTGATTTAATAAAAGGCAGCAGCAAACAGGAACGTTTGAAGCTTTGATTTAAAAGAACTCAGAGTTGGAGTTGGTCCTGCAGGTTTCTGGGAGTTTGTTCCAAATATTTGGTGCATAAAAACTGAACGCTGCTTCTGCATGTTTAGTTGTGACTCTGGGGACACTAAGCAGACCTGATCCAGATGATCTGAGAGGTCTGGATGGTTCAGAACATAGCAGAAGATCAGAAATGTATTTTGGCCCTAAACCATTTAGTGCTTTGTAAACCAGCAGCAGTATTTTGAAATAAATTCTCTGAGAGACAGGGAGCCAGTGTAGAGACCTCAGAACTGGACTGATATGATCCACTTTCTTGGTCTTAGTGAGGACTCTAGCAGCAGCGTTCTGAATCAGCTGCAGCTGTCTGATCTATTCTTTAGGAAGACCAGTAAAGACGCCGTTACAGTACTCAAGTCGGCTGAAGATAAATGCATGGACTAGTTTTTCCAAATCCAGCTGAGACATCAGTCCTCTAATTCTTGCTCTATTCTTCAGGTGATAGAAGGCTGTCTTTGTAATTGTCTTAATATGGCTGTTAAAGCTCAGGTCAGAGTCCATGACTACACCAAGATTTCTAGCTTGGTCCGAGCTTTTTAACATCACAGATTGTAGGTGAGCACTAACCTTTAATCTTTCCTCTTTGGCTCCAAAAACTACGACCTCAGTTTTGTCTTTGTGTAGCTGAAGGACAAGAAGGGGGCCTGTTCGGCGAGGAGACCTACCGTCCACTTGAGGCAGCCGTCCTCTTCGCTTCAGCCAGGTCTCGCTTGGAGTTACTATGGTCATGGGCATCAGTGTCACCAGGTCATTTCTGTCATGGCTTAACCCTGAACATTTTGATTGTAGGTAAATGGTAAATGGTAAATGGACTTGCGTTTATAGCGCCTTTCTAGTCTTCCAACCACTCAAAGCGCTTTACACTACATGTCAGCATTCACCCATTCACACACACATTCATACGCTGATGGCTGAGGCTGCCATGCAAGGAGCCAAACCTGCCCATCAAGATCTAATCTAAAGACTCATTCACACACAAATGGCACAGCCTTCGGGAGCAACTGGTGGGCAACCCGCTATACGTCTGAGACACAACCGCTTCAATGATGAAGACGTGTATACTGTGCATGTAAATGAGGTGCCAGAGTGCATAAAGAGCATCAAAATAAAGCATGTTTATATAAAAAAAAAAAAAAAAAAACTGAGGGAGGAGGATACCCCAGACCCCCTCGCCACAGAGATTCAGGCTAAACCACAATGTCTATGTCATGTTTACTTGTATTGCTCTGCTGGTCAAAATCACATCCACGTCCTGGCAGCGCCCCAGAAAATAGCTGCAGGAAATGTGCAAGGCGCATATGCTACGTACAGATAGAAAGGATGTGCTTAGAATTGTAATCAGCCTGATCAATACACTCACATGCCAGCGGGGCCTATTATGTTTACATGGGACCCGCCCATGGATTTATGTCTGCCACAGGGTCTGGGATGGGGAAATAAGAACAAGGGCTGTATTCAAAACCGCCTACTACATACTACTGACAAACGCAGTATGCAGTATGCAGTATACAGTACACACTGAATACTGCGTTCCTGAGTAGTATGCAGTATGAAGTGGTTAAAGTGATGTATTTAGCAGTATTCTAGACGAGGCTTTAGCCTTTAAACCAGCTCTTAATGCACTGGACAAAAAAACAAACTCGTACCACTATTGTAATATTATCAAAAAATAAAGCTTAGATTTCTTTTGTTTATATTATATTTGTTTACTTTATAAGATACTGCAGGTTTATACTAATTATTCTAACAGCTCATGGTGAAGTGAGAAAAACAGGATCATCAACGAGGGGAGACGGGAAATATAAAATATTGATCCAAAAACAACCTTTACTCAAACTGCTATTTCAGTTACAGCAACAAAACAATGGAATGATCCCTACAGATATTAGAGTAATGTGTCAGAGGCTGCTCTTTCCCTCATCTCTCCCCTCGCCAATCTGCTGCTCTGCGAGCGTCACTGGCTGGCTGGCGAGCGAGCGAGCGAGCTACGCCCACGGGCGATTGTGGAGCTTTTCAACTCCAAAAAGGCAGATAAACACAGGTTCCTGTTCATTTATAATGGACATTTGGGTTGCGATATTTAAACAAACTATCCATCAACAATGAAATAAAAGCCCCTTGTCTACAGACCAGTCTCTAGAGAGCTCCAGCCAGCTCATAGCGGTGACCGCCCGGCTGGAGAGGTAGCGACCCAGGCAGGCGCTAGGTAGCTGTCAAGGCAGTTTGTTGAGCTTCTAAACTCTGACAACGGTGCGACAAATGTGCGATTTGCCATCTAATATTGTAAAACTGTCAGTATTCAAAATCTACACAGTCTATTTCTCACCTCAAAAAATGTGTGATGAAATAGCTACGAGAAATGTAAAAAACGTGTTGTTTTTGGCTGTTGTTGTTGTAACCGTAGCCTGTAGCGGTCCAAAGCTTTGCATTGTGGGATTCAGTAGGCGAGGTAGACTGGTCCGATGCATACTGGAGATTTTTTTTCAAATCAGTACGACATCCAGGTATTTTTGGCATACTTGAGATTTTGCTTTTATTTGCATACTGCATACTGCATGCTACATTTTGGCCAAATCAGAAGCCTACGTACTACTACTATAGTATGCAATTTTGGATACAGCCATATTGTGTAAGCACACAGGAAGAGGCATGGCACAATAACTTGCTTAGCTCTGAGCTATTACGTTTTAATGCCACAACACTGCCTACAGCCGCATCCCACCTGACTAATGCACTAATGTCACAACAGCATTGGTGTATGCAGTGGTGAGCAATTCATCCGGCAGGCTTCATTTTATGATCTCTTTATGTCTCTCCAGGTATCACAATAAGATAAGCAGGCCATCACTCTAATTCTTACATCAGTGTGTATTGCTCTACTATACGAACTGCCAAAATGTGATTGATGACTTAAATAAACATTAGATCAGTGTCCCTATAACCTGGAGGAAAGCCTTCATTGCATGCTCAATGCGAAACAACTTATTATAGACTCATCCTGTACCTTGATCAATAAATCAAACAGACAACTAATATTAGTCTTAGTTTTGACAGATTTCAACTCTCATGAATGATAATTCCACGGTGCTGGTCTGGTTAGACGCTGCTTTATTCACAGTACTGTGTGCTAAGAGTAAGACCCACTGGGCCACCAATGCTAAAAGTGGATGGGATTTTGTCAGCTATAAGTCATTTTGGGTCAAGATGTCCACCAAATGGCATTGAAGTTATTTCATGCAGGCAACTGATTCGTCAAAGGTAACAAATGTATAATAAATAAATGCTTCCACTGGCTTTGAAGCTGCATTTTATTCGTGTGCTAAACTGGAAGTTAGCAGGCTCGGCTGACGGAAGTCTCTGGTGCACATGAAGACAATGGAGTAGAAGCACTGCTGGGTCTCTGAGGTAATCACATACAGGTGCTCTTTGGATCCTTCAGGTGTATTGGGCTCATTCAGTCTTGTGAAGGGCTCATTGCATGGGTGGAATATGGTCTCAAAAAAGTACAAAATGCAAGTCTCCCTCAAAAATAATCCAAGGCACACTGTAGTGTTTGAACAAAATTGAAATGATGTTTCTTAGGTGGAAAAAAGCGGATTTGGAGATGGACTTGATGTGCGACTGGAATGAGAGAGTCGGGTCCAGGATGACACCCAGGTTGTGGACTTCCGGGGGATTGGGAGAAAGAGCAGCCGTCGACGTCCAGATGTAGATCTTCAACCTTCCGGAGCAGGGCCTTGGGAGCCACAACCATGAGCTCTGCTTTGTTGCTGTTGAGTTTTAGAAGGTTAGATGTCATCCAGATTTTGATTTTGTGCAGGCAGTTTACAAGCGACTGTGGGGGGAGCTGGGTGGATGGTTTGGTGCTAAGATACAGCTGTGTGTCGTCAGCATATGGGCAAAAGCTGAGACCGTGGTGGCTGATGATCTGACCAAGGGGGAGCATGTAGCATTAGATACAATGTCTGCATTAACTGCTGATGCTGGACCTGTCCACCTGTTGATGTTGCATTCCACCTCACTGGTGAACAAGACAGTTTGAGGTTTTCTCTTGGGGAAAGGACATGCTCGAAAAAAGTGATTTTTATGCTGTGTCGTCCGCTTACGTCAGAGGCAAACAAGCAAGCACTGATGTTGGAGTATACTGGTGCCTTAATTCCCAGTCCAGATTGAGTAATGAAGCACCTCTATGAATCAGGATCTTTGGGATGAGGCAACCTCACCTGGAGCCAGGCCTGGGAAGTGAGCTACCTGATGAGCGCCTGGTGGCCTGACCTATATCCACAGCAAGGAAGTACAAAGAAACCTTCCCCATGTGGACCATCTGCAGTGCAGGAATATAGAGGTTGATGTGCTGCTAAGCACACAACAGGTAAAGGCATGGGGCTTTGGCGCGTTGCACACTGGCTGAAGGCACATGTCCTGCTGTTACAATTGTTTTAGCAGAAGGTGACATGTTCCTTCATTAAGCACTATTTCCTCCTGAAAATGAGCACAATATGGGACCTTTAACTACGATAGAAACAAACACTTCCTGTTTGATGTTGAATCAAAACTTACTTCTCACGCTCACATTTTCACTTGCATGTGTATTGTTAAAACAGTAGTCCTACATGACAAATGTTTTCTTGAGAAATTGTCCTTTCTTTAGTATGTATAGTTCTTTTCATTAAGAGCATGTGTTGCTAATTGTTGAGATGCTGATATTAAAAGAGAATATGAGAGACTATGATGGCATCACATTGTTAATTAACAGGAACAGATAATGTAGTTAGCGGCGAGATTAGAATTTAATTTACTGCGGGGAGTGGAAAGAAAAACAAAAGTGTAATAATATGGCTATGAAATTTTAACTCATTCATTTGACACATTATTGTGATTTATTTTATTTTTTTATTTAGTGAAGCAAGACAAGACAGGTGAAATATGACAAACAAAAACAAACAAAACAAAACAAAACAAATATATAAATAACTAAATAAATAAAATACGTCGGGTGACATAACAGAATT
Source organism: Sebastes umbrosus (assembly GCF_015220745.1). NCBI lineage: Eukaryota > Metazoa > Chordata > Actinopteri > Perciformes > Sebastidae > Sebastes > Sebastes umbrosus. The sequence continues at coordinate 2,790,868 of NC_051282.1, read as the reverse complement.
AACGGGACAGGGCAATTCTAACAAGATGAGACAAATAAATAAGGGATGTTGGTGGAGGCAGGGTGGGGGAGGATGAGTATTTTTCGTGGCAGGGGTGGCTTATAATATCTCATGGTACGACAATGTTATGTTATGATATTTTGTCTTTATATATTGGTCTTTATTTGTATTTGCATTAGCATTTTTTGTTTCCTGAGACAGGTTACCCTCCTTAAGCTGCCCTCAAGCCCTGGGGAGGGGGCTGGCTGACGGAGGTGTCTACCCTTTGCCTTTTCTGAACAGCCCCCAGACCCGTCAGGAGAGAGCCTGTTCCCTGTTGGGAGAGGGATGTTTGGGTTTTTTTCCGTTTTTTTTTCCCTTCCTCCTTCCCAATTAATTTCTTTAATTATTTTATTTATTTTAAACAGGACATCAGGCCACCCCGGCCAGGAAATAGGGAAAGGGGAAGGTGGATGAATAAGTGAAGAAAAGGGGGAAAGAGGAGGAAAAAGAAAGGGAGGAGGAGGAGTGGTGATACTTGATGGGGTAAAGATGAGATGGGGTAAGGGTGTTATGTCAGAGGGATACAGTGAAGTGCTGTTGGTGCAATGTATTTTTTGCAAGCAATGCTGTACTTGTATGTAATTATTATGAAACAATGATAAGTAAAATAAATAAATTATCCAGTAAATAAGTCATTTAATTAACCCATCCATCCACCATCTAACCATCCGATTGATTCATTGTAATAATAGTAACAATAATAATGGTTAAAAAAAAACAAAAAAAAACTTATTGTGATTAAAGGTCCCATATCGTGCTCATTTTCAGGTTCATACTTGTATTTTGTGTTTCTACTAGAACATGTTTACATGCTGTAATATTAAAAAAATATATATATTTTCCTCATACTGTCTGCCTGAATATACCTGTATTACCCTCTGTCTGAAACGCTCCGTTTTAGTGCATTTCAACAATTGAAACCGAATTGCTTTGCTAGGCAACAGTTTGGGTCCATGTTTACTTCCTGTCAGCTGATGTCATTCACATCCACTGCAACAGGAAATAAACTGGGACACATTTAGAATGTTTGCATTTAAAACCCTGTAATGGTCTAAATATTGTATATTTGTGATATCACAAATGGACAGAAATCGGCTTGTTTCAAACGCACAATTTCTGAATACGGGCTGTGTGTGTTTCTCCGTATATTGAGCGTTTTGATAGTTTAACAGTATTTATAAAGCACTTAAACCTGCTTTATAATATAAAAGACATGAAAATCTCACTTTTTACAATATGGGACCTTTAAGACTTAGAATATGTTCCCATCACTGCAGTAGGAACAGAGACGTACAGAGAAGGAACTGAGTGTAAGACAGATACACACATCAGGCAAACATATGCACACAAAAATATACAATAAGAAGCAAAAGGAGAGTGCACACACACACACACACACACGCACGCACGCACGCACGCACGCACGCACGCACGCACGCACGCACACACACACACACACACACACACACAGGAGGTTCCATTAGAGTGATGTGTTGTATTTGGCACAGATACAGCTGGTTATCAGGTAAGTCTGGCTGTCATATTGGCCTGACAGCGCAGAGATACAGATGGATGAATCACAGACTGAATAAACACTGAAAGGCACCTAAACATCAAGACAGGAGGTGGACTCTAATCTGTGTGTGTGCGTGTGTGTGTGTGTGCATACACGTGCTTGCTAATGTGTCAAGATATCTGTATTTATGGAACCTGTTAGCGTTATGTGTATTTGTGTGAGTGTGTGAGGCGATGCTGAGTGACATGCAGTGACAGCGACAGCACTGTGTGTTTTATCAGCGCTGGTTAAATGTTTCCTGCCACTCTTCCTCCCCGCTTTCAGTCACTCTAACCTTTTACAAGGCTGCTGTTGATACAATCAGACACAAACACAAAGATGCGTAAACACACACTGATGCAGACACACCGACGTGCTCTTTCTCAGCTATGTTTTATCCGTATTAATGCGTACTGTATGTTCACATTCACAGCTGGAAGTACTTCTGCAGGAAACCCAGCATGAGGCATCTCACTCGCAATCAGCCAGCCTGCTGTTCTTCACGCATGTCATGGGTAACCTGATTTATTTTGCCTGGTTTATGAGTTACTAAAAACTTTGAAGGAATTATTGCCTAACAAGCCACCCAGCCGCAACGATAACCAGATAATCAGCTGCAGTGTGTGCACAAAACCATAGTTCACCTGACCCGTCCAGGGTAGAGTTAGCAGCCCCGATCAAGTCAAGTCAATTTAGTATTTGTCCCAAGTGGGCAATTTGTGCTGCAGCAAACATAAGAACACATAAAAAACATACAATATAGAACATACAGCAGTTGACATACAGGAAGCACAGGTTTTAAGTGTCCATAAAAACATGATAAATATACAGCTGCAAGCGGCAGTTTGCGGCTTCGAGCCTTTTTTACGCTCAACTGAACAAAGCAGCTCAATTGCTAATAGGAAAGCCGCAAGCAGCAACAAGTGAGTTTCAGGCGTCACAAAATCACTTCAGTTAGTTTATTTCAGTCTAAAGAAGGAATAATGGCACGCTTAAAGTCCCGCCAGTCATATTTCTTGGGAAGCATTTCGTTTCATGTTTCAGTTGAAAAATATCGAGCAAGTTTGGTGATGTTTGGGCACACAAATTTGCTCCAGGCCCATGCACGTGTTTGGAACTGGTGGCGCCCTCTTTTGAGTCATTTTCAAAACAGTTTGACACACGTGGTTCAACATTGTTATGAAACATATCCTGTGAGTTTTGTAATGATTGGACGAACAATTTATGATTTATAGTCTGATTTGTGTTATGCTGCGCCCATTTTTTTTTTTTTTTGCATTTGTAGCGTCCCTTTGTGGTAAAATTGAATGAAACTTTCAGGGTATGTTTCAGGTACTCTTGAGGACATATCCTGCATGTTGTTTTATGATTGGCCCAACGGTTGTTGACTTTAGTCTATTTCTGTGCTGAGCCACGCCCTCTCAAAGTTCATTGGTCAATATCTTCAACATGCAATGGAGAGCAACAAACTTTATGCAACTTGTGATAAGCTTGATCCAATAATGATACACGGACGTAGGGTTTAGGAAGAGATGTCAAAAATTAGTTTTTCAACAAATTCAAAATGACGGAAAATCTAGTCAGGCGGACTCACGGTGTGATGGAGCCGGCCTTTAAACGTTTTCACTTTTTTGTCTGTCAATGATAGCGCCACAATCAGGCCAATTGCGATCATATTTTATGTGAAGCATGACAACATCTTGATCAGTTATGGTGACAAGTTTCGCGACTTATAGTTTTAAAGGTTCATTCCGCCAAAATACAACTTTCTGTCTAACGAGTTACAGTTTTAAAGGTTCATCCCACCAAAAAATGACTTTCTGTCTAATGAGTTGAATAACTCAACTTCTACCCAGTATTAAAGTTTAGCTTCCTGCTTTTCTAGCAGTGTATTTCAGCTCTTACCTTTTTTGGGGCTCATGCAGTTCAGCTTTCAACTCTGCCAGTTTTACAATTCAGTTCTGTATTTTCAGCAATGATTTGCATTAATTCCAGCTGTCAGCATTTCCACGCATTTTCAGCAGGAAATGTATTTTCTAGTTAATGTACAATAATTGTAATGGCAGAATTAGTTTCGTTCTGATTCTCACCAGTTGATCTTCACCGCTTCTCTGAGTCTTTGGGAAGAAACCGGATGCCGGGGCCTTTAACCTGCAATTTAATATCAAGCTCAAATGGTCAGGATGGGTACTAAGTCTTGTTGTGTTTCACAAGCGTCTCACCACTCAGCGACATAGAGGTCAGATAAACAGTTTCTGAAAGAATATTTCAAGAATTAAAGAATAACTTCATTATCATTTTCATGTTTAAATATGCTTTGTCTTTCGGCCGTCACACTACAATTGCATTTTGGATGGTAAGCACATCTGTTCTGGAAAACTGCTCAGAAACCCCCTTATTGTCAATCTAGCTAGTAAAGCCATCCTCTGAATGCTCTAGGTCTCTAGTTTGATCCATCCATCCTCTGAATGCTCTAGGTCTCTAGTCTGATCCATCCATCCTCTGAATGCTCTAGGTCTCTAGTCTGATCCATCCATCCTCTGAATGCTCTAGGTCTCTAGTTTGATCCATCATCCTCTGAATGCTCTAGGTCTCTAGTTTGATCCATCCATCCTCTGAATGCTCTAGGTCTATAGTCTGATCCATCCATCCTCTGAATGCTCTAGGTCTCTAGTTTGATCCATCCATCCTCTGAATGCTCTAGGTCTCTAGTTTGATCCATCCATCCTCTGAATGCTCTAGGTCTCTAGTTTGATCCATCCATCCTCTGAATGCTCTAGGTCTCTAGTTTGTGGCTGTAAAGTTTCATGAGGCTGTGATTATTCTAGAGTTCACCACAGGTCATTTTATACAGTGAGGTCGAGAATAAAATAGACGCGTGTCTGACTCATGCGGGCAGTGTGGCCACTCTAACCTGTTAACATGGACGCCGAAATAAAAAACAACACGCCACTCAGCTGCCACGCGCTCCTGCAATGGTAGTGTGTCCACCACTTAAGGCTGACCCCGCTACAGCCTCATAAAGATATAGGCTAGAGGGAAGACCCCCAAAGGTGCTTTAGTTCTTGAGATACCCCTACAGGAGGTAGAACAAAGCACAACACTGTTTTTCATATTCTCTTAGGTCTCCTGCATATGAAATGGATTCTTGTATAAAAATATTTTACTGTAAAAGTGGTTAAATTGACAGATATTGTGACACACCCCATAAATAAAAGAAGTGCAAAAAATAAAGCCAGGCCAAATGGGAGATGGTAGACCAAAACTCATATCATTTCATAACTCAAGCTCTGATTGATCCCAAATGTGGTGTGATGGTGGCCAGGGGGTTCCTCTACATGTGAGGAAACAGAATGTGAATATATTGATGCATTGAGGAGAAATACAGTATTACAAACACACAAGTACAATCAGCGGAAATATCACATATGAAGGTCTATGATGAATGTATTAGTTTACTTTTAGGCAGCTTTGGCTGTGATTGTCCCAGAAACACCAATCAGGTTTTAGCAGGTAGCAAGTATGGACAGTGGTCTACATTAAGAAATGTATGCTGTGTTCCAAGCATGAAATGAGGGCAAATGCCATGTCTGCAGTCAAGATAGATTCTTAAAAAGTTTTGTATCAACTTTAATTTAAGGAGTAAATAAATGTTCTTGATGCAAAACTAATAATCTGCGCTGGAACTTTTAAATATGAATAATCACCGACCAGCCATAACATTATGACCACTGACAGGTGAAATGAATAACACTGCTCAGGGTGCCCGTGCTGTCCTACTGTTATGGCTGATCGGAGTACAAAACGTTCCCTGCTCTGTCTTTTTCTTGCTTTTTTCACTGTACATTCACTAGATATTCTCAGAGAGAAACCAGCTCTTCTGCAGTATGTAGTGTGCGCGCATGCACGTGAGAGGTGGAGCGAAACAGTGAGAAGGAGCGCGGTGTGTGAGTGAAGGCAGGCAGAGGAGCAGAGTACAGCCGAGACTCCGGTCCTGGAGACCAAAGCTACGGTCTCCCCCGCGTCCTCCAACCGCGGCCAACACTGTTTAACAGACGGGCTTCACTAGATACAACCAAGAGGTTTTGGTGCTTCCGTGTAGTTTGTGTTAGAGTCTGAGTCTGAACAGCGTAGCCGCACGCGAGCGCGCATGGGACACCGACCCGCAATGATTTATACGTGTAAGAAGTTACAAACAGTCCCTTTAATACTCTGATTACGGTATGTATATTCCTGAAAATCAAATGACCAAAAACAAGTGGATAAATACTAACTAATACATGCACGATAGACAGAGTTGGAGAAACGGAGGGGTCAATAGGGGGCCCACAACTTATTCTTGCTCCTGGGGTCTCATAGCAGGTTAATCCAGCCCTGCCCGACTATTCTACTGCACAATAAATGACGAGGCTGAAATTGGCTTTCAGTTTGCATTTTAGGATTTGCCCCTTTTTGTTTCCACAGAAAGAAATTAATGTTTCACAAATTTGAAACATGGTTTCAAAAGGTTTTAGGCTCTTTAAAGGTCCCATATCATGCTCATTTTTAGGTTCATACTTGTATATTGTGTTTCTACTAGAACATGTTTACATGCTGTAATATTCAAAAAAACTTTATTTTCCTCATGCTGTCTGCTTGAATATACCTGTATTTACCCTCTGTCTGAAACGATCCATTTTAGTACATTTCAATGGAATTGCAACAGAATTGCATTGCTAGGCAACAGTTTGGGTCCATGCTTACTTCCTGTCAGCTAATGTCATTCACATCCACTGCAACAGGAAATAAACTGGGACACATTTAGAATGTTTACGTTTAAAACTGTGACATGGTCTAAATATTTTAGATTTGTGACATCACAAAAGGACAGAAATCCTGACGGCTTGTTTCAAAAGCTGTTTCTGAATACGGGCTGTGTGTGTTTCTCTGTGGATTAAGCGTTTCGATACTTTCACAATATTTATATATAACTTAAACCTGCTTTATAATATAAAAGACATGAAAATGACACTTTTTTTACAATATGGGACCTTTAATGTCATGTCTACGTCGTGGGATTGAAAATTCCAAGCCAAAAAATACTTCCCTGAAATGTCGCCTTATTTCTTAGAAAGCCAACTTCAGCTGTGTCTACTGAAGGAGGACTTTAGAACGAAACCCATCTGACAACATTCAACTTACACAGACTTTTATTTCATGAATAATTATGCAAATCAATGAATACACAAATAAATAAATAAATAAAAAAAAATCTTATAACTTTGACAAAGACGAAACCTGCCAGCTACTCATTCCAGTGTAGTTCTTCATAATGCTAATGGTTAGCCCTCTAAGCTGGGACATAGGCGGTGAAGGCTGTAGGTTTCCTCCGCTACTGCGGTCTAATAACAGCAGACAGTGGACACCGCCGAGGAGTGTAGTGCACATCATGAGAATACAAAAGTAAAACCACTTGAGAATAAAAACACTAGTTAAGCCAAACACTAAAAAGAGAATGTCTTGCCCTTATGTAATAGCATGCTGAGGATGATTTCACACTGGAAAGGTGAAATTGCAGGAGGCATGGTCTGACAACAAGCTTACTCTACATTTCTCTAAGAAATAGGGAAAGGGGAGGGGGCGGGAGAAATTCCTAAACTGCAGCGTTGGCTTCATGAAGAAGTTCAGGTAACAGGTGTTGGTAGGCTACTTTGGTTTTTTGCTTCTCATCTACGGCCTTGCCTCCCGCTAGAAACAGAAGAGTCGGAGAGGGTTGGACGATGAGGTGGAAGGAGGCGTCGGATTAGCTAGCCCCTGGACTCCAGAGATCTGCAGGAAGAGAGACGGAGAGTTAGGCTGCGTGCCGGTAAACAGCGCTACGAAAACTGCCAGACATACGGCCTCAACAACGTACATTTGGTTGGTTGTTCACTCACTAAACATGAGCTTAAGTACCAAGTTGTGTGTCCTAGTGTCAAACCTTTCCATCAATGCCATGAGAAGGACATCCATCCATCCATCCATCCATCCATCCAGTAAATGTAACTGCTGTCCTATTCAGGATCGTAGGGAGCTGAAGCCCATGCTGTAATCTGTCATTTTATTATGTTGGTTATTCTGCACACACATCTATTACATATCCATTAGGATTTGATGCTATATCAAAATAAATTGAATTGAACTGAATCAGCTGCTGCTCAGTCATCAGAAACGGACGTCACTTCACGTGACACTTCAGAGGAAACGACGTCTCATTTCTCTTAAAACATATTTCCTTGTTTCCTCTCTCCTCGCATGGTTTCCTTGTGTCTCTCCATGCTTCCCTGGTGGGAGGGACTAAGACGCCAGTGAGGGAAACGTGGATGCAATTAAGAGATATTGGGATGTACCCCCAGTGTGAACCCATACATACATACATACATCTATTAACAGTGGTGACTGGGTGCAGACTAACGAACGAGCAGCCTCACGAGTAGCTGGTGTGCTGCTGTCGTCTTCGGGCGCTCCTCATCTTCTCAAAGCGAGCCTCCATCTCCTCCAGGACCTTCGGGGTGTAGCGGACCACCAGCTTGACCGAACCCTGGGCGGCCTTCAGCAGCTCCACGGCCTTCTCGTGGTGCTCCCCCTCAACGCTCTGCAGGGACACCAACACACACACAAGCGTCTCAGACCAGACCACATGCTATAAGGGGCCAAAGGTCTGTAGGGTACCGTTCCAACCAGTCACTACAACGGCTCATTTCACTGATTAACACACCTGTTAGCACAGAGGAGAAATGAACCAGTGAGCTTAGCTGTAGCAGACTTCTAGACAGCACAGCAAGACGCACTTTTGTTGAAAGCCTTGTAAGTTAAAATCCAGTCCAAAGTAGGGATGCTAATTTTGAAACATTTTCTTAACCGATAACCGACCCTTGTTAACCGATTATTAACCGTTAACCGACAAGATTTGTGCCTCGTGTCAGCTGCAGGAGCACAACAGATATTGGTTGACGGGAGTCCCCAGTTCACCGTCCGGGAGCGTTAACTTAGCAGCTACGATGCTGCGTGTAGTGTCGCGGACATGCAGCCACTTTAAATATTCAAGAGGTGGATTTTTTGGACGGGAAAACATCTTTTGATTGACACAAAAAATGATCAACCACAGACCTTTGCTTTGACATGACAAACTGACAATTCTGAAATGATGCAATCAGAAAAACAGACCTATATAAGTTCAGTCTTGGCGCCATTTACACTTAAATATCAAGTGTCTTGTATCTGGAGATGCTCTTTCACGTCATTTTAATAAGAGGGAGAGTAGTAACTTTAGCTCTCTAGAGGCTATTTCCACAGTATTGCTGCATCTTGGAGAGATGGATGCATTCACACCTTTTCAACATCTGACTTAACTGCGTCTCAAACCTCCTCCTGATTTCAATCCATCCTTAAAGGTCCCATATCATGCTCATTTTCAGGATCATACTTGTATTTTGTGTTTCTATTAGAACATGTTTACATGCTGTAATGTTTAAAAAAAAACTTTATTTTCTTCATACTGTCGCCTGAATATGCCTGTATTTACCGTCTGTCTGAAACGCTCCGTTTTACCGCATTTTGATGGAATCGCGACAAAATTACAACAGAATTGTGTTGCTAGGCAACAGCTTGGGTCCATGTGTACTTCCTGCCAGCTGGTGACATTCACATACACTGCAACAGGAAATAATTTTTAGAACATTTAGAATGTTTACGTTTAAATCTGTGTAAAGGGTCTAAATATTGTATATTTGTGACATCACAAATGGACAGAAATCCTGACAGCTTGTTTCAAATACAGAGTTTCTGAATACGGGCTGTGTGTATTTCCCTGTGGATTGAGCGTTTCGATACTTTCACAGTATTTATATAGGACTTAAGCCTGCTTTATAATAAAAAAAAAATGAAAATCTCACTTATTTTATAATATGGGACCTTTAATACTGATATACGATCCACCCAAGACGAGTGAGGGGTAAATGGCTGCACTTATATAGCACCTCTATCCAAAGTGCTTTTCAATTTGCCTCTCATTCACAAGGAACAAAGTGCTGGCCTGATCATCCGGATGTCAGTGTGTTGCCCAAGGACATTTTGAAATGTGGACAGGTGGAGATCGATCCGTGGATCAATATCTACAATTGTTTTGTCATGTTAAGACAATAAACACTAATACTGAACAATCATTATGAACAGCTCTACCTTGAATAGTCAAATATAACCAAAATAATCTGCTGAAAACCAGAAGAGGTCAGTGAGATAAAGTTACTTAGCAAAGGTAAGTGAGAAGAGACCCTTAAATGCCACCTTTGTCCATTTTCAGGAATTCCCCTTCATACTCACATAGAACATACAATATAACATTTCAGTGAGGGTGTACACAGAGCGGACTGTGCATGCAGACTGCCCACACCCACAAACGTGTGATCATGTCTCCGTGTATGACGAGGAACGAGCTATAAACCACTGTCTGTGTCTATTTTCTGGTCTATATCGCCCTCTAGTGGTCGAGCTCTCTGCAGTGACACAGAAGCGTAGATGACTGCTGGATGCTTTTTTTTCTAGCTTTATTTTATTCAGGGGAGATTCACTGAGAGCAATGCTCTCTTTTTCAGGAATGCCTTGATCACATTCACAGTTACACATCGGCCCAACTCCAAACCACCCCCTACACCAGAGGTCAGCAACATGCGGCTCCGGAGCCACATGCGTCTCTTTAGCTCCTCTCCAGTGGCTCCCTGTAGATTTATTAAATGGAAATTAATAACTGTTTTTTGTTTACATTTTCATTTTTATTTATCATTGTTGTTGGTCTATGGTACGACGGTACGACGGAGTATTAGGGCCACATTGAGGAAAAAAGATAAATCTGAGATTTCGAGTATAAAGTCATAATATTATGAGAATAAAGTCATTATATTATAAATTAGTCATTTTACGTGTTATTTTCTTTTTTTTCTCGTAATATGACTTTTTTCTCGTTAAGTTGTGACTTTATTCTCGTAATATTACGACTTTTTTTCTCATAATATTATGACTTTATTCTGTAAATCTCAGATGTTTTTTCCCTCAATGTGGCCCTAATACTCCATAGTACATACATTGTCTCTTTGGCCCTCACTGCATTAGACTTATATACTATATACTTAGACTATAAACTGTATTACCTTCATCACAATGCTACAATGTTTTGCAGCTCCAGACAGATTTTCTTTTTTTTTCTTTTTTTGCCTAAAATGGCTCTTTTGATAGTAAAGGTTGCTGACCCCTGCTCTAACCCCTCTCCCTACCCACTTCCACTCTGTTTTGTGTGTTCACGTGGAGGGTCTGCCATATTAAGTGCCATTCCAAACCAATTCACTGGGGAGTGGAAGTGGGTTACAAAACCCTCCAACAGCGAGCAGCCTGCATCGATACCGACTTAACCAGCTCCCCTTACTGACGACGTGCAACGCCGTTTTGTGTTCGTCATGGAACACGATCCAATGTCAGTTCAATGCGACTACCGGTACAAACATTTACTTGTAATCTACTCAAAATATTAATTTATTCTACTTTATTGTCATACAGACGTCAACAACATAAAGTAAACAGGTTGTATTTAAGATCAAATAAACCCTTGTCTGGACTACAAAACGGTAGACATGCTCATTAGATTATATATATATATATATATATATATATATATATATACAACATTAACACTGCATTTATTTATACAGTACATTTAAACTAATATTCTTATTTTACACTATTCTTGCATTTTTATAAATGCATGTATTTATATTATTTGCATAGATCCTTTTTTTCAGCATTATTATTTGCACTGTTTTTATATATTTAATATTTATATTTTCTTGTGACTTCTCTACTTTTATATAATCATATTTATATTCTAGAATGGGAGCAAAACGTAGCTCGATTGTTGCGCTGTATTGATCCCCTCCACCTTAAAGAGGGAGCTTCATTGACCTGCGAGTGTGACTACAAACGGAGTTCACTCCACCATGGAGTGGGAGGGTGGAGGGGCCGGATTCTCTAACCTGTAGGCCTCCACTGTCCACTGCTTACAGGTCCAACAGACTTGAAGCTTTGAATCAGAAGAGGTTGGTGAAAGAGTGCATATCAGCTGTATATTTATTCTCTAGTTATTAACATTAATCATCTAGAAGTGGAGCATTTGGCTGACAGAGCGTGGATATTGTCATGTTAGTTTCATTATAGAATGTGTGTCAGTGGGCCAGTGAGCCTCTCACCACTCCGTTGACAGACAGCAGTTGGTCTCCTCTCTTAAGCCCTCCTTGGCGGTCGGCCACACCGCCGGGGATCACTCTGGAGATGTAGATGGGGGAGTTCTGCTCTTTTCCCCCCATGATGTTAAAACCCAGACCCTCTTCTGTCTTGGGCAGTTCCACCACCCTTGGGTGGGCGTGGCCCTCACTGGCTGCAAAGGCCGCCACTGTTGCCTGGGCGGGAAGTCAAACGTATGGTCAGCATAAAAAAATAGAAGTCTATTTCACAGGTTATGAAAAGAGTTCAGGTGCCTTTAATTTCCAGTTACATCACAGAATGTATCACACAAAGCTGTGTCAAATTGGTAAAATGCAATTAAAATAGGGCCTAATGTCTCAATTCCTCTTGTGCACTAGTGAACTACTCTTTTAGTTTGCGCGTAGTACCTTGGCAGTTGCCTGCGCTCGCACCTCTGGTCCTCCAACAATGTCCAGAGTGTCATATAGCTGCTCATATACCTGAGGGGAAACAGGGCATACGGTGATATACACTGGATCAACAGGTGATGGAAAATATTACAAACATCCAGGACAAAAAGTTGACACTTTAAAGGTCTCATATTATGCTCATTTCCAGGTTCATAGATGTATTTTAATGTTGCACTAGAACATGTTTACATGCTGTAATGTTCAAAAAAGCCATGTCAACATAACTGCAGGTGGGATGATTACAAATGCTGTGTATAATTAATATTGTCATCTGTCTACTCAAATAAAGTTTGACTGTGAAACAGAAATGTGTTGTGTTGCTTACAGTCACTACTACCTGTACTCTTCTACATGCATGACATCAAATATATATAATATATAAATATCACCTGTTTAAACAGTGTAATTACATAAAGCCTTTGTGAAAGAACATGTTATATTTAGATGATGGGAGTACATGAAGACTGTTCTGCTGGTTCTTGCAGACTAACAGTAGGAGCTACTTTGGTCAAGTTCGGTTGTGGATTACACAGAGTGACGCGCTGTGGGGTGGGGTCACCTAGCTGCGCGTTCTCTGGTTCAACCAACCCATGGCTTGCAATTCTCTAATGACGTCAGAAGAGAAAGGAAAAGCTGCGAAGTGATTTTTCGACACCCATTTCCGGACAAACGGAGCAGGAGAAAAAGAGAGAGGATAGTCTTTTATGATACTATGGTGACTTGTAGACACACTGGGGACAGATATTGATGTTTAAAAGACATGGAAAAGTGCATTTTGCATAATAGGTGACCTTTAAGTAACAGCCATATATTCGTGGACGAGAGTTTTACCACGATTACCGACTTTTACTGTGTGAGTTTTCTTAACAGACGTAGGCTCAACGGTGCTTCAAAGACGTTAACGGTTAAAGGAACAATTCAACATCCTACTTGTGAGAGTGAGAAGAGAAGATGAAGATCAGTCTCATGTCGGTATGTCAGAGAGCTGGAGTCAGGACACGCTTAAAGGGACTGTTTGTAAGAATCAGAAATGTCTTGTTAACAGCGACACCTGTGGCCGTTAAGTCAACGAAAGTCAGCGTCCTGTTGCTCGCGCTTGTGCTCGCTCTACATAGACATGAACGAGCATCGCTCAACACAGTGAGGCGACACACATCAGCTAAAAGCACAATATCACTCTATATTTCAGCTGCTTGGCAGTAATGTTAGCTGACCAGACGAAGGTCTCTCCATGAATCAATGCTGATACTGTGTTTTCCAGCTTCAGCCTCCCGACCGTGGTCAGAAGGAACAGGGGAGACACCGGAGTTTTTGTCGGAGACGATAACGTTTCTCGCTCTGGAGCTCCGTCACTTCACAAGACACGGGAAACCTCTGTTGGTCTGGAGGAGCTGCAGCAGTTATTTCTGCACAAACGTCCACTGTACATTCACTAGATATTCTCAGAGCTAAACCAACTCTTCTGCAGTGTGGAGTGTGCGTGCATGCACGTGAGAGGTGGAGTGAGAACGAGCGTGGTGTGTGAGTGAAGGCAAGCAGGAAGAGCAGCAGAAACACCGGCACTGGAGACCAAAGCTACAGTCTCCCCTGTGTCTTCTGTCCGCGGTCCGGGGGGGCTGGCGCAGGAAGAGTCGACAGTGTTTAACAGACGGCCTTCACTAGATATAACTTTGTGGTTTTGGTGCTTCCGTGTCGTTTGTGTTGGAACAGCGTAGCCACACGCGAGTGTGAGAGAGACACCGACCCGCAATGATTTATACGTGTAAGAAGTTACAAACATTCCCATTACAAAATTCTTTATTTGAATAACTTAAATTCTGAAATGAATGTGAAAATCCTCTATCGAAGTCTAAGTCAGAATGTCTTCTTGTCATGTTGCCATCATCTTTTTCTGCAGTTATTGGTTGAAAAAACTCTGGTAAGCTGAACAACGTGGATGTGGCGAGACTTTGAGGTGTGGGAGCTCCTGGCCTTCCGTGGTTAGGAAGAAAAAAATAAAGCGGCAATTGCCCGGGACGGTGAGGGACGACGTAGTGTATGCCAACATTATAACAAGGCTGCTGAATGAGAGGCATCCGTCGTAACCTTACACAGAAACACACCGTGTAGCCGACCGCCTCGCGGTACCGCCAGCTGTGAGCACATCTGTTTTTAAAGCATGTTTTCGCATGTTCTATTTGTATCGTTTAAACTTTTTTAATTTTCCAAATATACTTGCAAGATTCAGATTGTATCTGACCTGTCCTGACCAGGGTTAACCCGTGTTGACTGGTTTGGATTGAACTGACAAAAGGAGGGTAGAACACGGGTCAGATAACCCTGGTCATTGGTGTGAAAGATGTATTAGAACAGATTTCCCCATCGCTCCCCAGATACTATATGACCACCTGCTATTACAGTAGGACTGATCCACATCTAGTTCATGTGATGACAACTGAGAAGATTGAATTTGCTGATGACAGCCACAAGATCTGTCCTACTAGTATCACCCCCCCCCCGGGGGGGTGATACTAGTAGGATGTGGAAACAACAAATGGGCTTGAGATGAGACTTCCCCGTCCGTACCTCTCGGATGGCAGCACAGAACTTGCTCTGTAGGACTCTCTGCAGGGCCTGCAGTTTGGGAGGAGGCAGCTCACCGCTCCGCTGCAGCCGGTCCAGCAGCTCGATCACTCTGCACACATCTAACACACACACAAGGCTGGGTTATCAACAGGGCAAAGCAGGAGGCACCACAGGCTCCGGGTTCACTGTGTGGCAATTATGATCACTATGTTACGCAATTATCTTGAAGTAATTTGATTACCTGCGAATTAATTTAGTAATAACCAATACAGCACAATAGAAACAACTATGTATGGCATATTGAGGTGGCTTCTACCTAGGGATGGCACTAAAAACGATACTTCGGTACCAAGTCGATGCCAAAATTCTAAAAACGTGACGTACTCTTTTTCTACAGTACCGAAGATACCCTACGATGTCTGTAATCAAGGGCCGAAATTAACAAGAGCCAAATGCGGGTAGATTTTCCGTTTGGCAAGTAACTCTCTGAAGGCTTCTGTCCTCTGCTCTCTGTGTGTCAGAGTTTGACCCAAACACAACAGCACCGTCGAGATGTTGGGTTTGTTTACTTTTTCAGAGATCCTTTATGTTCATGTGGAAATAACTGAACTGAAAAACTGATCAGAGATCCTTTATTAATTTGTTTGAGAAGAGGACTCACTCCTGGGGAAAAAAATTAAATGAACTGAATTTCTATCTTTGTTGTTTATTGCTAAATCTCAGAAAAGTGGTGTTTTTTTTTTTATTGTCATCAAAATACAACATTAGCATTTTAAATAAATATTTAATGGTCTAGTGGTCTGTCACCAAGTCAGTGAATTTACACTACAGCTTGCAATCTGAGGATGTATATATATATATAGAGAGAGTGTGTGTGTGTGTGTGTGTCATTGAGCTATACCTGAGGAATAAAGTCTCATTTTCCTTTTGTTTTTTTTTTTACCATGGTATCAAATTGGGTATCGAGAATCGTGGAAATTCACTTGTATTGGTATCGACTACTAGATTTGTGGTATCGTGACATCCCTACTTCTACCTAACCATGAAGGCCTGTCTTGCGTTGGACTCATTGAAGAACAGCTTTTAACATTAAGCCCTCCTGCTGCTGCTACTGCTCTGCTGCTCTCCTGAGCCACCCTCGGGTGTTCATTCATTAAATGCGTGGTTATAAGGTCAGGCACGCGGCCACACCTCCCTACCTGCTGGCGACACAGGACTCATATTATAAACACTATAAACAGCCTCCACCTGCATTCTGACCAACAATGAGGAACACGGCTTTTAGTCGAGCGGCAGCTTGACCGCACCGGCTCACCACATCAGCTCGCGCTGCACGGTGACGGTAATTCAGACAGCTCCGTGATGCTATATTAATATTATTGTATGATAACACTTCACCCGTCACTCGAAGTACAGATAGTTAAAGATGGAGCACACCAGGCTGGACAGGCCGAGCCCTTTGTAATATTATAACGTAGGACGAGTAACTGCGACACATACAGCACTAACGGAGTATTTAAATGAGCACGACGCCGCTATTGTTGCCATTAATGAGTCACTGAAGACAAAGAACCACCGTGCCGTGCCGTGCCGTGCCGTGCTTTAAGTGAAGCCCAGGTTTGCCAGCAGGCCCGGAGCCTGACCTACTGATGCAGAGGTGGTGTTGGTGAAGCTGCTACTACGGTTACCTCTCTCCAGGCAGAGTGGCTCCGTCATGGCCGCCATGTCTGCTTCCTTTGCAGGGTGGTAGTAAGAGGACATCATCCTGAGCTCCTCCACTGTCCAGGCCGAGAGCCTTGTTTAACAACACCGCGTTACACGAGCAGGACAACAGGCTGGTTCACAGCAATGCGTGACCCATCTTCTCCTCCGATGACACGGTCCTGCACACTGTAGACGAGCAGCCCGACGTCAGAGGGTGGCTGAGGCTGGGGGGGAGAGAGGGCCGGTGTCCGGGGGGATGCTGCACCGAGGATCAGGATCAGGATGTAACGTTACAAACTGACGCACCGCAGCTCCGGCTGCACTGCGTGACTAGATGATGAGCATCTTGTTTAAAGGGACTCGCTCCTACTGCGCAGATACTACAAGTCATGTATTAATACACATTTACATATCAAGGTGGGTATTAGGATTGGCGGAATAAACTCTTTGTGCAATAAACAGCAAATTCTTCACACTTGGTTTGCTGCTAATGTTGCATTACCAATTACAACAGAATGAACAACTTAAAGGTCCCTCATTGTAAAAAAGTGAGATTTTCATGTCTTTTATATTATAAAGCAGGTTTAAGTGCGATATAAATCCTGTTACACTATCAAAACGCTCAATATAAGGAAAAATACACAGCCCGTATTCAGAAATTGTGCATTTTGAAATAAGCCGTTAGGATTTCTGTCCATTTGTGATGTCACTAATATATAATATTTAGACCATTACAAGGTTTTAAACATAAACATTCTAAATGTGTCCCAGTTTATTTCCTGTTGTAGTGTATGTGAATAACATCAGCTGACAGGAAGTAAACATGGACCCAAACTGTTGCCTAGCAATGCAATTCTGTTGAAATGCACTAAAACGGAGTGTTTCAGACTGAGGGTAAATACAGGTGTATTCAGACAGACAGTATGAGGAAAATAAAGTTTTTCTTTAACATTACAGCATGTAAATATGTTCTAGTAGAAACACAAGTATGAACCTGAAAATGAGCACGATATGGGACCTTTAACTGATGAAAAATAAATTTAAACAACAGCTCTGTCTGTTTGTACTGCATGGTGAAGAATGGTTACCTTAAAAAGGTACTATATGTAACAATTTGCATGTATTAATCGCTTTGTATTGCCATTGTGTGGACAGAGTGTAATGTAACTTAAAAATAGAGACCTTCCCCGATTTTCTCGGTTGCCTATAAAAGCCTGTGGACTGATTTCGATGTAAAGGACTCGAGACAGTTCTGCTTCGTACTGTTGGCTGATGAAGTAATTTGCAAATGGCAAGCTGGACAGTATCATGGAGATTGGACGTTACAGATAGTAACGGTGATATTTGATTGCAATTTACGTCACTGTTTTGGCCGATGCCGGGATGATCGCTTGTGCCTACGTAGTGCGATCAACAGGATGCTGACTGCAGTTCACTTAACAGCGGTGTCATTAATAATAAAGACTTTCTAAAAGTTACATATAGTACCTTTAAAGATTAGAAAAAAGAAAACAGTCACAAGTTGTGTAGTCAGGAGGATACAATATGGAGGAGCTCTGTCTTTAAGCCACATCTTTATTAAAATGACAGCAGATATAATTAAAAAAAAAAACTTTATTCCAGAATGAATAAACGGAACAGCCCTCAATTGTCACACAACACTACGTTTCCTTCAATTTCACATACATCGAGGAGAAATTTGTCACTTGGTTCCAAATGCGCATACAATCTAACTGCTTTATGAATCTGGAAGTAAAAGACGACACAATGTACCCATCTAAAACGAATAGAGCTTGTGTTTTACAGTTCATCCCAAGCCGAGTGAAAAAAGAAGAAAAAAAAAAAGACCGTTAAGGTAATCTGAGAACATCTAGTGGCACGGATTAGTTGGGCAATGCAAGGACAGCTGCAACTTTAGTGAGATCAAATCAGTTTCTATGCATCAACTGTGCGTGCAACGATATTAAGTGGAATATTTCAAAAGATTCTTGACAAATAGGAGGAAAAGCTACTGAAGAAGCTCCGACATCATTTAGGCTTCCTGTGCCTTGGTAAAAAGTTAAAGTATAGTATGAAACAACTTATTTACGAGAGGGGGGTCTGCTGGGAGAGGGGCCATATCTCAGTACTCATCACCTGGTGCCTCCATCTTGTAGCCGTTCTCGCTGGAGACGTAGCCGTCAGCCGATGGCACCGACTGCTGGTCTATCATCCCGTCCTGACTGTACTCTTCCATGTGCGGCGGCGCACCTCCCTCGTCCTCGTTGCCCATGTCATCTTGGGGGCCCATGTCGTCTCGTAGGGAACCGTGGCGCTCCTCTCTGCGTTCCCCCCTGTCTCTCTCCCCCCGCTCCCTCTTGTGCTCCCTGTCTCTGTCCCGGTCTCCCCTGCGCCTGTCTCTGTCCCTGTGGCTGCGCCTGCGGTCCCTATCCCTTTCTCTGTCCCTGTCTCTACGCTCCTCCACGCCTCCTTCACCCACTTCTCCCTCGTTCTCCTCCAGCATCCGCTCCCCGCCTTCGGGGGCCCCGTCTCCCTGGCTGACCTCCTCCCCGTCCAGCCCCTTGCCTCTCTCCCTGTCTCTCTTGCGATCCCGGCTCCTGCTCCTTTTCTTCCGTTCTCGACTCCTCTCCCTACTCCTGCTGTCTCCTCCCGCTGCCCCCCCCGCGGTCCTTCTCTCGCTCTCGACGCCGGCTACTACCACCACCGCCGCCGCCGCCACCACTACCACCGCCGCCGCTACCACCGCCCCCGCCACCGCCAACGCCGCCACCGTCCTCTCCTACCCCAATCGGCCTCTCCCTCTCTCGGGAACGAGTGCGTCGGCGCCGTTCGCGGGATCGGGACCTTCGGCGCTCTCTGTCCTTGTTGTTGGTGTTGTCCCGTTCGCGCTCCCGGCTGCGCTCCCTCCGTTCTCCGCGCTCTCCGCGCTCAGCCCGCTCTCCCCGCTCTCCGCGCTCCCGATCACTGTGAGCAGTCAGAACAGAAAGTGAAGACCGTTATACACAGCGGTACTCAAATTTTACACCAAAACGACTGATCTTCGCTGAAAGTACTCACACTACTCCCAGGGGGCGATCATCATAACGTGATGCATCATCTCGGCCAGAGTGCTTGATGTTGACATCGGCTCCACCTCTCCTAGTGCCACCCAATCCACCACCTAGATAAGAAAAACAAGCAAGACAAAGTCAAATATGTGTCAAGTGTGGACGCTCAGACTCAAGAGACTCAACACTAGTGACTGAAGGGGACGTATCCACCCTTTTGACCTGCAATGAGGTTGTGTTCAGAAAGACGATGGCACTGCATTGGCGTGGCTGTGTTGCTACAGCTAAGATAAAATACTAACCTGGGTGTCAAATTTGAAGGGTTAACAGACACAAAGACAGCGGTTTACACCCCATTGAGGCAGAAGTTTACTATACATTATAATGGTGACTACTTTGTTCACCCATCTCAACACTTTAGCCCAGGACAGACCGGCCGCAAGAGCAGCATGTGGCGGCTGCGTTACCTGTTGTTTTTTATTTCGGTGTCCTTGTTAACAGGTTAGAGCAGCCACACAGCCTGCGTGAGACACGCGTCTCGCCTATTTTTGACGGGAGCCGCGCGGTTCACAGCAACAACAGACAGTGAAGGTGATCTATTGATTGTATATTCACATCATACCAGCAACATAACTACAGTCTCGATGTCTAGACATCTGTAGAATATGTTACGGACATAGAAAAAAAAGTAAAGATTTATTTTTAAATCAACACTTCCTGCTTTCATTTCAAAATAAAAGCCCTCAAGCGTTTTCTTTTCCTGGGAACAGAATTCCTTTATGTGGTAACGCAAGGCTTTTATTCTGAAATATTTGCAGGACAGTGTTGTAGAACATGCAGTGACTTGCAGAGCTCCATGAATGAATATAGTACGGGGTTTTATTTGTCGATTGTTACTATTATTTACAAATTACCACACGTTTCTTAACCTTTCTCTGTCTAAAATAAATATACATGACATTTATAATGAAATGGCCATTATGAAAGGCAAACTATATGTATAAAGAAAAGAGCTGACAGCAGCAGCAACAGAAACGCAGCAGAAACGCAGCAGGTCTGAACACCCGACGCGTGAATCACGCAGCCGCCACGTGCTGTTCACGTGGGCGGTCTAAGCATGCTTGAACATATTTATATTTTTATCCTGTGACGCAATGTGAGCAACAAGGAGAGCCAATCACACATTCTAATCCCACAGAGACCGAATCAGAGTTGTTAACTACTAACCTAGCCTGCGAGGATGCCATCCTTTTACGGTGCGTCCTCGTTCCACGTCCACCAGCACCCGTCTACCGTCAATCTTCTTCCCATCTGCATGCTTGTAGGCGGCTGGAGAAGAGGAATGGGGAGAGGGAAGACAAGAGGTGAGATAGGAATACGACTGCATCAATGTGGCCAAGGAAACAAACAGTGCATTATTATACTGACCAGGAGCAGGCGAGGCCGAGATGGCTGCTCTCTGGGTAAAAGCCGAAGGATAATGGGAGCAGACTTCCTTCCACCCGATGAGTGATTGATATGTTACACTTTTAACTGCATCATTTAAATACCCAGCTTTCAGTTCTTGTCTGCATTAAACAACAGTACAATGTAGCCATTTTAAGTCGTCCAGGTTGTTTTAAGGCTCAGACACACCAACCCAACATCAAAGGACTAGCGGCGACGAAGGCCAACTGTTGAGTCGCCTGACGTCGCCTTCGTCTTTGCCAAAAGGTTGCAATTGAACACACCGCAAAGACTACAGCCGACAGCCAGTTAGCACGTACGTCAGCTCTGTATTATATATTTGTTATATTTAACTCAATCTGCTGGGAAAGTTGATATTGTAGTCATCTGCAATTAAAAGCACTGTGATTACCATAACTGTATGTGTTGTATTCACCTGTGACAAATATCAGATTTTTTTCTTACAGGTGAAATGTCATTTCTTTGAAATTCGAACACGCCAGGCGCGCACACTGCAATGCGTTTCAAGTTTCTGAACAACTGAAATCTATCGTAAGTCCAGACACTCGATTTTGACCTTTAATATTTACTAATGCTTGAGAATAAATTAGTGATTGTGCGCACACACAACAGTATGTCACTGGTCAGGCAGATCAAATTGATCATGTACTATTGGCAGAATTGGATTTTCAAATCAAATATTATGGTATGGCATTTGCAAGCTTCATGAGAGATAAACACGAGCAACAAAGGGGTCTCCAGCATTTTGGCATATATTCAGACTTTGTCATCATCCCTCATCCCGTTATACTACACATTAGTCTTGTATAATGGAAGGTGGACTTGGCGAAATCCAGGCAGCTCATTCTGGCTGCTACACTGGTCTGATGTAGTGATGATCCCTGAGGATACAACTTTTAACGTCCAAGAAGAGGGCCTTACCGAAACCCATCAATTTACAGCAGACAGACTGAGGGCCTTACCAAATCCTCACATAAACAGTCAGAGGGCCTTACCAGACTCCCTCACTCAAACTATACACTTGAAGGTCTTACCATAATCCCTCACTCATGGGCCTTATCAAAGTCTCTGCCCCAGTCTTAAGGCCTTACCAAAAATCCCCCAGCACCAGAGTACACATACCATCACAAAACCTCTATCAGGGGGCCTTACCAGAACCCCATCCACTTCCTGTGTTCACATCCATCCAATGATAGGGCCTTACCAAACCCCCACCAGTCCTACCAAACTGACCAACTGAAAAAAAACAAAAAAAAACAGACAAAAACAAAAAACGGTGCTACCTTCCTTACAGGAGTTGCCTTATCACAACCGCCCTTTTTTTCTTTTCTTTTTTATACTAAGAATTCAATCAAGTCATGTTCACGGACAAACTGGCATGTGTTGGATCTAAAGTGGCCTGAAATATCAATAGTCCAGTGTTTTTAAACTTATTTACTGACATGTACATAAACTGAAACTTTTCTATAAGAATCTTGACCTTACTATTGTTATGAATTAATATGTAAGGCTACATTAATTAGTATCTACCTTATGTTATGTAGTGAATAAATAATGTATGAATAGCCCATTTTAGCAGAATTACCAAGAAGATTGCCCTCATCTGCCATTTCTATTAAAGCCAGCTCAGACCTATTGGTTTTGGACAGTATCATAACATTTAGATAGATTTAATGGGGTTGTGAACTTTATTGAGTCAATTGGGCTCTACAACCCTGCCAGGCTCACAGAGGTTTACTCAGAAAAATAGGCAGTTTGGGGAAGGGAGTCACAGAAAAGCTCAGCTTCCATTATTTACATCTTGAGGTGCCTTTTTAATTAGCACTGATATTTTAACTATTTATATATATATTACGGAAAAGTAATTGCAGAATGCAGTCCTATAATTCCTTAGCTGCAGCTTTTGCTCGTACATACAGGGCAGGCACAGTCATGCAGCCGTACATTAAATGTTTCAAGTGTATCCACAGATAAACCAGATTTTCAGTTGAACATCGTCGGCGTACAGTTTGACACAAAGCATGGCCCACTGAGCTTGATTAACCCCGGCTAGGTCTAACTGGACTAAAACCAACTAGCATTCTACAGCTGAGCTGACAACAACTGGTGCACTGCAAAAATTATCCAGGTACTCTAGAATTTCTGTTCCGCACGTGCGAGTACCGTACATAAATAGACTATCCTGAGAGCTCAACGGTGCTGCACCTGGAGGGTTTTTGCTATACTAACTTTTTAGCCGCTGGTAAAATACGTCCACTCATTAAATACATGCTCTACTTTCTAACCATGGTGGTTATGTCAAAGCAAACGACTAACACCTCTATTTGGAAATTACCTCCGCTAGTATATTTCTGATGTTTTTTTAATGTGAACCAGTAGCTGATGTGTGTGGGATGCAACTATGTCGCGGCAGGCATATTGCTGATGGGGATTTGCATTCCAAGCAAACATTCAATAATCACTGGGAACTAGTAGATTTTTCGAAAACCGTCGCATACCCAGGTCGGATTTGAATGACGATATGCTCTGCTCCTGGAACAGCTGATCTACCTGGTGAAACTACGAGGGGCGCAGCGCTCGCACGCCTAGACTAATGCCTTCCCTGCTGACCTATTTTTACACATTACTGAAATGTATTGCTACGCAACAAGAAAGACTGAAAATTGCGTCACTGGGATTCTAAAAAGCTGCTACATATTCAGTCAATCTACACAGCATTAATCACAACTACCTCCACCAGAAGGTGGTGGGTCTGACAGCTGTGGAACAACACATTGGATTTCTCTTTCTTGTTCACCGACGTTGTGCCCCTCCATACAGCTAAGTTATTGCGAAGCATGAGCCCTAAATAACATGAGGAGGCTTTGACATAAAGGGCAGAATCATTGGGCAACATTTAATACACTAGTGGTCAGGGGTGCGTTCAATGGTCAAAGCCTAAGATCCAAGTAGTAGTTATTGCACTGAAAGCTCTTCAGGGCTTGCAAAGAAAGACGCTTTACCCATTGAACGTAGCTCCTCTTCCCTATGTAGGAGATGGAGGGTGGAAAGAAATCTTACCCATCATACAAACCCATTATACCAACCATATACTGAGCTGTGGTAGTAGGGTGTAGATGTATCATAACCATCATCATCTGCCAGCCAGCTCTGGCCAATAGCCATCACAGATTGGCGGCTGCAGTGGCAATGAGAACAACACACAGTTAATATACTGTTTAGCCCCCACATCCCCCCTCAGTTCACCCCCCCCAACTATGACTACACGTGTGCTGTGATTCAGCAACTCTGGTCTTGAAGAGCCGATCACACTGATAAATCCCAGAATGGTGTCATTGTGTTAAGATGGCACCATTCGCTTGTCTAATGGGACAGTACTCTGTTATTCACCGTGGCATCACCGCCGGCTTAAAATTATCTCACTACTGTGGTGAATTGAACTAATCTCACCATGACCAGGGTTGAAGACCACCAATAAAAAAAACTTTGACAAACAAGCTCAATACCTAGGGTCCTACAAAAGCAGGGTTTCCATACAGTCCTTGATACATAACCCCATTCAATGCTTGGTGACCAGCCTGACCTTTGTGCTTACCATCACAGTCCACCCAGGAGAGCTGCTCTTCCACAGAGCTACAACGCCTAACAGTTAAAAAGACAATGTGCCCTTTGACAGGCAAAAGATGTTCAGGTTCACAGATGAAAAGACACAGCTCTACCTCTTGGTCCTCCCACTTTTCCCAGGATGCCCCACTGAATGAAGTGGTTCCCCCTCCTCAACCAGACTATTAGTCAACTGATGACACGCGTCAAACACAGACACACATTTCACACAACCACCAGACTTCAACATGCAAATTGTAGAATATGTGTACTTTAAAAAGTACTCTGATTGCACAAACTATCTATTTTGTCGTTAGGTAGTAGTCGCCTTCCTAAAGGGTTAGAGAATGTCCCCACCCAGTATCATTACATAAATATGCATATACAATATAGGACAGGGGGTTCAACTGAAGAACCAACCCTGCATGTCAGAGATCAGTCTTCATGAACATGTGATATATACAGAACGGTTTTGGACTCAGAGGTCTACATTGGTACTCACAGTGCATGTCCCGTTCATGCTCATACTCAATGAATGCATAGCCCCGAGGCTTCCCCGTCCTCTTGTTGTAGACTATGTAAATCTGTAACAAACAAAATGCATGGAGATATTGGTTGGCTGTGGAATTCATCATTACACAAACAAACCTGCTAGTCCACACCCCAATACATTTACACACCACATCAGCTGTGTGTGTTTGTGTATATATCTATAGATATATCTATATCTAGATATATATCTAGATATATATACATATACACACACACACACACACACACACAGTATATATATATAAATAAATAACAACCCAATGCTCCATTTACTGCAGGTCAGTTGTGCTACACTGTACAAGCAGTTACATTTTTACAATGACTGAGCACAAACATAATGACAGAATAATTATTTTTGTGACGTGACCATTTGCACCGTTCCTTGGGGCAATATTTGCTGACATCTAGGGATGCACCGATACCACCAAGTACTTAAATTTCGGTACTCGCCGATACCGAGTACCGATAAGAGTACTTCTCTGTGCCAAAAGACCCTCGTTAACAGCCAGCTGGAGGGTGTGAGCGACACACGGCAGACCGGGGAGTCCCGCTTACGAGGCGGTGCACCGCGACCGGCTCTAGGTTGGCTTGGAAAGGCTCGGGGCGAAGGTGGCTCGCTGCCGCAGCTTTACAACGCTCCCCGCCTGGACGTCGCCGCACCATGGACAAAGGGCTCGCTGCGACCCCTCTCCGCGCCGGGGACAGCCCCCTGCTCCGGGGCGGACTGTCCTCATTGCGCCCCGACCGCGTAGTGCCGCCAGATCAGGACTCGGCCTACGTAAAAGGCGCCAAGGGTCTGTGCCGATGTTCGGCAACCCACACGGACCAAGGGGTCTAACGCACGCGCAAGTCAGAGGGTGCAAGCAAAACCCCGTGGAGCAATGAAAAGTGAGGGCCGGCGTGCCGGCTGAGATGGGATCCCGGCCCAGCGGGGTCGGGCGCACCACCGCAACGTGGTATCGGAGAGTTTTGAGAGTCCATGAGCACAGTATCGGACCCGATACTTGTATCGGACCCGATACTTGTATCGGTGCATCCCTATTGATAACAATTTGGAATTTCCATTACACCGACATTGCATAACAAAATAAATTAAGAATACAGTGTGCAAAAGTGGATGTGCCACTGACATATCTCTAAATGTTTCAGGTGTCCCTGAGGTATCAGAACAAGTTCTGAACATGACACTGGCACAAATAGTGGCAACTTAAAGACTTTTTATCCAAAACAAATCCTGTAGGCCTAACAGATTTAGATATAATCTGAATGGATTTCAAGGTGTAGGCTTGCAGGGACACATATATAGGATGTAATTAAAGTGTTCTTTGAACATTTACTGTAAACAGGTCTAGACAAGTGAGAAACAGTAGCTAAACTTACCCGTTTGATGGGGCCATAGACCTCAAACTCACGACGAAGCTTGGACTCTGTAGTATCATAGTTCTACAACAAAGACAGAATACCATTAGACAACAACAAATAGAAATTTTTGCTTAATCTACAGACTTGCTTCAAGAACACTTAAAATCACACAGTCATTTGTTTCAGCATACTCACCACTCGTGCAACAAACAATGTCTTGAAGGCATCCCCTTGTGCATTGGGGTCGTTATGGGGGTCCCCTGACATAATGCAAATAGGAAAGCAGGATTAGTGTGAGCCAATAAAAAGAGCTTGCCAAGTGTGTCACTGTGAAAACTTACAAAGCTTGAGTTCTGTCTCCACTACTGTTTGCCTCCTCTCGATCTTCTCTCGCCTCTACAAAAGCAAAAGATTAGCAGGAAATGGTCAATTCTCAACAATCACTCAATGCTCGCTTGGGATCACTGTCCCAGTCTGTGTGCAGCTCCATGGACCGCTGGAAAAATGCAGCTTTCATATACACTCAGTGTACACTACTATAATAAAGCGAACCGTGGCACGAGGTTCAAAACTCTCCTACAACCAGCGTAATAATCTGACCAGCTGTCAGTATTAGAGTGAATTAACTGTTAAAGTGGGAATTATGACCAATGAGCAACTGTTGGTTGTTAAAGGAGACATATCATGCTCATTTTCAGATTCATATTTGTATTTAGGGTTTCTACTAGAACATGTTTACATACTTTATTGTTTAAAAAAACCTGCCTGAATATACCTGTATTTACCCTCTGTCTGAAACGCTCCATGTTTACTTCCTGTCAGCTGATGTCATTCACATACACTGCAAAGGGAAATAAACTGGGACACATTTAGAATGTTTACTTTTAAACTTTGAAATGTTCTAAATATTGTAGATTTGTGACATCACAAATGGACAGAAATCCTGACGGCTTGTCAGGGCTGTGTGTATTTCTCTGTGGATTAAGTGTTTCGATACTTTCAAAGTATTTATATAGAACTTCAACCTGCTTTATAATATAAAAGCCATGAAAATGTCACTTTTTATAATATGGGACCTTTAACAATTTCAAAATAATAATAAAAAAAAGTTATTTTCTGCATTTCCTTTGTTTTCCCTATTGTACAGAGAACGTATCGAACTGTGAATTTTGTGTACCGTTACGTCCCTACTGGTAAAGGTGGAGCTCATTTAAATTACTTTATATACTGCTGGGTAGTTTAATCTATAATAATACATCATAATGTATTTGTTGATTTATATGCTTTATTAATGACCTGAATCTTCAAAGCAACTAAAGCTGTCAAATAAATGTAGTGCAGTAAATAAGTACAATATTTCCCTCTGAGATGTACTGGAGTAGAAAATAACAGAAATGGAAACACTCAAATAAAGTACAAGTACCTCAAAATTGTACTTACAGCACTTGAGTAAATATATTTACAGTTACATTCCACGACTGATTTCTTTACAACAGCAATATCTGATCAAATATATAGTCATTACATTTGTATTCTCAGTGCATGACTGCATCCCCAATGTCCATTTATTTTATTTTTTACTGTACTGTAGCAAAAGAGCATTGTACAAGAAGACGAGGAATACATTTTTTTTTTTAATAAAATACTGATAATAATAAAATGGAGCTTTTATCTTTTTATCTGATAACTAATCGATTAATCAAAGTAACGATCGACGGATTAATCGATTATCCAAATAGCCGTTAGTTGCAGCCCTGATCTTGATGCTCTGTGTAAAATCATACCGTCTGCACTGGTTTCACTTGAACAACTTTATGAGTTTCAGATTATGTATTTCGCTCGTTCACAAAACAAAGATTCTCAAATTTCCCGTTTGTTTACAGATGATCACATACAAATAACTTAAATCTGAAAAATGAAAGCTGGCTGCATGTAAGTTACTACATTGCATCGTTGAAAGCAGAGCTGCAACGATGAATTGAAGAGTTGTCAACTATTAAGTTAATAATCAACTATTTTGATACCTGATTAATCAGTTTGAGTAATTTTTTTAAGACAATAGTTTAAATTCTAAATATTTTCTGGTTTCTTTACTCCTCTGACAGTAAACTGAATCTCTTTGAGTTGTGGACAAAACAAGACATTTGAAGAGGACTTCATACAACTGTTTATGCTTTCACTGTCAGTTAAACTGCAATTACTTTGGCTATGCTCCTGGAGTAATGGTTGCATCACCAACATACAGTATAAACCAGCCGGTTTTACTATTTAATCAATAACGGACTGTTGCATTTTTTACCCATTTGGTTTATAGCACTAGGTACGCAGTCGTATAGACAGGGTCTGAAATTAGCACCCGCCACCCGCCAAATGCGGGAAAATTGTTGGCAGTTTCGGGTGAAATCATCAGGGCACCCGTCATGTTGGCAGGCAGGGAAAATGCTGGGGATGGGAATAGAGAACCGTAGTTGTCCGCTTTCTTAGCATCTTTTGCCTCTGCGAGTATCGATTCCTCTTATTGATGCTTTCCCGTAGTTACGCTGCACAATGACGCATAGGTACGCTGTATCATGTTTCAGTTTGTTTTCGACTGGAGTCAAGGCGGAGAAGAAGAAAAAAGCGCTCAAAAGCATGGCACTACTAAACCTGAGGGGACGCACCCTATTTTTCCCTGATAACGCGACACTGTAAAAAACAGATCTGTGTTTAAATCAGCAGGATAGTGTTAGTAACATTAGCTGTTAGCAGCCGGTGGGCAGCACAGTCCTGACTGGATAAATAGTGGAGCTACTAACATTAATGGAGGTGCCATTCAGTTAATATTATGAGACGTTCAAGCTCTGCTCAGCAAAATGACCATTGGGCAAAGGTAAATTACAACGTTATCATGGCGTGTTCAAATATAATCTCGTAAAATTAAGTTTTTAGCGGGAAACTTGAATAAATCCAGTTGTTTGAAGGAGATGTTTTCACATCAATATAAAATAGATAGAGAAAATTATGACCTGTTTAAATTCCTAACAAAGTACCAAGATTTGTTTTAATCAAAGTAAATATTTAAATAATAATTTAAATTGTGTTTTTATGCAAATAACCACTATAGATAACAATAAGTACAGCACAGTGTACAGTACCTCCCTCCCCCCAAAATTAGGGCTCCCCAGAAGCTACGGTGTAATTCCAACACTGTAATTTACCGTGTATATAATGTTTTTTTATGTCAAATATATCAAACATTGAATGACTTCAGATCTAAAATGTTATTCCTTCATTTAGCGCAGAGATTTCAAAAGTGGTAGATAAAATTTCTGAGTGGCAGACAAATAAAAAATACTTGTCTGCCACAGCGGGAGGAAGTGACACAAGTTCATTTCAGACCCTGCTTATAGAAAAATTGACAATGGTGTCTCGTACACAAGCTTGTGTAGCATCCCAAGCCTGAACTAGCATCTTCACAGACCGGGAAGAGTCTTGAAACGCTCCTTTTACTGAGCACCAGTCATGGCCCCTTCATCTCATCTCATATCATACCTTTCTCTCCAGCCGCTCATCACGTGTCTCTGCTCTTGTTGGTGGAGGGGCATCTCTAGGATCCTGATCACAGAGTGAAGATAAAACAAAGCATGGTGACGGTATTCAAGTGTAGCGTGGAAAATATGACTTTCTCTCTGCATCATACAGCCTAGAGGTGTTTAAAATATAATTTAGCATTTCCATCCTCCATATAGTGTGACTACTGTTCAGAAAGGTTGCCTTTTTCACCTACTTGTTTACATAATAGTTATGTGTTTATTTCTACGTTTGTTCAGCTTTGTTGTCCTTGTTCTTAGCTTTATGTCTTTTACTTCTTCCTGTGAATTGTTCTTGGAACTGTGCATCACTACTTTTGTAGCAGGAGTGATTCTAGGATCAGACCTTTAGGGGGCTCAGCCCATAATGAGAATGTGACATGTGTATAGTAGGGCGTCTACAGGTCTTGTTTCAACATTGGGGGGGGACACATTAAGTGATTAAAAACGGCATGTTTTTTGCCCCAAACTGCATGTGATTATCATAAAGTGGGCATGTCTGTAAAGGGGACGGTAAACGAGGTATTGAGGAACTATATGTACATAAATCAGAGCATACAAATATTACATAAACATGAAATATTTACCTCGAAATGCCTGATGAAGGGCGCGATGCCGCTGTAGGGCTGGTTGTGATGTTTCTCGTGGGGCAGCTTCTCCAGCTGAGGCAGGAAGGGGATGGGGTCCCGCGGTGCAAAGAGGGCCAGCAGGTTCGGGGGTAAAAACTGCGTCATCTTTCACCTACAGGACCAATAACATACAGAACCAGCACTATTAGGAACATCCAGACACGTTTCTACCAGTGAACGGCAGAGCAACACGAAGAGCGGAGCTAGCGAGACAGCTAACGTTAGCTGGATGAGCTAACTGTTGTCTTCACCAGGACGACGTCCACACCGAGCATGTGACCACAATGTAGGACGTTACGTAACACGAACACGCACCGTTACTTTATACACACACAGCGTGACCAGTATAGATAGCTCAGAGAGTTATGAGATGATATCGTCTCCACGGTGTGGCGTTGAGTCTTGCGTGGAGCCTTCTGCGTTAGCCATAGAGCTAACTGTGCTAACTGTGCTCGCCAGCAGCCTGTGGTCCGGGTTCAGGGTTCTGGGTTCAGGGTTCAGGGCTCTTACCTGCTCTCCTCCGCTGTCTTCACCAAATGTCAGACCATGAACCAGAGGAAGAAGCGGACGATGTATGCAGGTCTCCTGGACCGACTTAACTCTGGCAGAAGTCGACAAAGCAGTGCGTTCAAGGCGGTGACGCTCCGGATGTGCAGGCCGTGTGTGAGGAGACCAAACAGTTGAATGTGAACGCGCTGCTCTGCTGCGATTCAAAATGGCGGGATGCCGGAAATGGGCGAGAGATGTCGTAAAACCGCACCAGGAGAGCACGTTGGACTAGTTTGCTTTGTGGATTTGAACCCAAGATTCAAGTGTAGCGGGGAGGATGTGACTTTCTCTCTCTGCATCACAGAGCCTACAGCTGTTATATACGTTTATGAAATATAATCTAGCATTACATCTTTAGTTCTCATTCCAAGTAATTCTTGGTAATACGCATCAGTTGAACTTGAGGGGAAAATGTCTAACGTTATACAACCACTCAGATTATGCCGCTCGGTAACACAAGTGACATCATATCCGTCCTCTATATAGTGTGACTACTGTTCAGAAAGGTTGCATTTTTCACTTACTTGCATACATCATAGTTATGTGTTTATTTCTATGTTTGTTTTTGTCCTATCTTTATGTCTTTTACTTCTTCCTGTGAATTGTTCTTGGAACTGTGCAGCACTACTTTTGTAGCAGGAGTGATTCTAGGATCAGACCTTTAGGAGGGCTCAGCCCATAATGAGAATGTGGCATGGGTACAGTTGTGGGTAGGTTTTGTTTCAACATCGGGGGGACACACATATTAAAGTAGCAGTAGGCGAGATTGGAGCAAATATGATTAAAAGAAGTTATTTTTATAAAATGGTCGCTATATCCTGACAGTAGTACATGAAACAGGTAATCTGGAAAAAAATAATGTTCCTCTGTGTCCTCCAGGGCTCCTAACGGCATCTGCAAGATTTCAGAGACCGGAGGAAAACAAGCAGTAAGAGCTGATCTGAGGTCTGCTGTCCATCTGCTGTCTATAAGAGCCGGCTGTCAATCACTCGTGAACTCCGACCAAACGGTCAAACTAGACAGCGCTGATCAAATATGAATCAATATTATGTTACATTAATGCCTATTTCTCTCCTCAGATGTTTTCAGAATCATCTTGTAGTGCACGGTTTAGCTGGAAAATTAGAAAGTTTGTGACGCTGCCGCCATTGTAAAATCTGGTGAAGGAACACCAAGTTCCGGTCACATGACCGGAGCACAGCCAATAGGAACGCTCTCTCAATGAAATGACCTGTGATTGGTCAAAGTTTCCCGTCACGGGCTAGATGTTCTAAAGTCTGAAAACAGAGCCATGAGGAGGAGCAGAAGTCTAGTTTTCTCTCACAACACTTGAATTACAATATGCTGAAAGGTTATTATGGAATTTTTGTCCAATGATACCAAAAATATACTGCCTACTGAAGCTTTAAGGGATAAAAAATGGCATGTTTTTTGCTTGCGTGTGTGTACCAATGATGGCTGATTCTGGACTATTGTGGCTTTTTAAATTGTAACTAAACCCCCAAACCATTTGTTTCAGCTGCAAACCAATGTCTATGGGTATTTAGTACATAGACATTTTAGTGCTACGTTTTTGAATTCTACATTTTTGTTATAAATATGCTGACCTCTACTGGTTGAAACATGGCTATTGCAATTGCATTTTGCTATTGGCTGATCTGAAGACAAGTGATAGAGAGTGGTGCAGAAATAAGTCCTAAAACCCAAGGCCTATTGAAGGAGGCTGGGACACGGAGGGACACGGGTCTTGGGGTATGAGGTATAACACATGCGCAGTGTATCTGAAGCTGCGGTCGTGCGTTGCGAGTATTGGCTCAATTTTGGCGAGTGCAGACCAGAATTTACTGCGCATGTGTTATTGTACCCCCAAAGATATGACGCGTTGATGACACGTGACCAAGCCTCCTTCAATAGGCCTTTCCTAAAACCCGGAAACGAGTTAGCATTTTAGCACTTCTGGTTCCCTCGTCTGGAAGTCGATGAGTTTTTTTTAATGGGTTTTTAGTTAGATGCCTGAAATAAGGTCTGTGGTTATCACAGGCTTAAGAGATTTTAACATTCTAAGACATAAAATACGTCAGTAAATATCCCACTTGTGAATTTTGAAGCCTTTATCTGCCTTAAAGGTCCCATATCGTGCTCATTTTCATGAGCATTTTCAGGTTCATACTTGTATTTTATGTTTCTACTAGAACATGTTTACATGCTGTAATGTTTAAAAAAAAACTTTATTTTCCTCATACTGTCTGCTTGAATATAGCTGTATTCACCCTCTGTCTGAAACGCTCCGTTTTAGTGCATTTCAACGAAATTGCAATTGAATTGCGTTGCTAGGCAACAGTTTGGGTCCATGTTTACTTCCTGTCAGCTGATGTTATTTACATACACTCTAACAGGAAATAAACTGGGACACATTTAGATGTTTACGTTTAAAACCGCGTGAGGGTCTAAATATTGTATATTTGTGACATCACAAATTGAAAGAAATCCTAACAGCTTGTTTCAAACGCAATTTCTGAATACGGGCTGTGTATTTCTCTGTATATTGAGCGTTTTGATAGTTTAACAGTACTTATACAGCACTTAAACCTGCTTTATAATATACAAGACCTGAAAATATGACTTTTTACAATATGGGACTTTTAAACATACATTTCACCTTCTATTTATATCCTATACTATGTTAATGTGACACTATTTTATGACATTACGTAGGCCTACTATATCATATTTCTATATTAACACTGACAAGTATTACTTAACCATATTATATATAATTTAGGTGTACATTACAGAAAATGGTATTTTATTCTTATATATACTGTACTTTGTAGCTAATCACACCTTTATATCATTACTTGAGACGGCACTGCACTAGTTTAAGTACAACACTAGTATGGGTACTGCTTGCCTTTTAATTTGTAGTTTAATTGCCATTAAATATTTTTATTCAATTGTTTTTATTTTATATACATCTAGTTCTTTTTGTATTTTTATTTCCGATTTGTCTGTTATTTCTGTTCTGTGCTGCTGCAACACCTCAATTTCCCGCTCTGCCCCTTTCCCTCTGGGGATCATTAAAGGCTTATCACATCTTAAATGTCCCATACTGTAAAAAGTGAGATTTTCACGTCTTTTAAAGGGACTATTTGTAACTTTCAGAAACGTCTTGTTAACAGCGACACCTGTAGCCGTGAAATCAACGACAGTCAGCGTCGGGCTCGCGTTTGCTCGCTCTAAATATACCTGAACGAGCATCGCTCAACAGTGAGGCGACACACGTCAGCTAAAAGCACAATATCACTCTATATTTCAGCTGCTTAGCAGTAATGTTAGCTGACCAGACGAAGGTCTCTCCATGAATCAATGCCGATCCTAGTGTTTGCTTCTCCTGCCATGCAGCGAGGAACATCTCGTCTCCGCCCGCAGCCGGAGTGAGCACGGAGACACCGGCAACCGGTCGACACAATAACGTTTCTCTCTGCGGAGCCCCGTCACTTCACAAGACACGGGACACCTCTGTTGGTCTGGAGGAGCTGTAGCAGTTATTTCTGCACAAACGTCCCCTGTACATTCACTAGATATTCTCAGAGCTAAACTAACTCTTCTGCAGTGTGGAGTGAGCGAGCGTTCACGTCTAGAGGTTGAGCGAGACATCAAGAACGCGCGTGGCGTCTGAGTGAAGGCAAGCAGGCAGCGAAGACGAGGCTCCGGCCACACATGAGCGCGCTTATGCGAGCGCGCATGTGTCCCGACCCGGTACATTTATACGCTTAAAAAGTTACAAACAGTCCCTTTAAAGTTTTTTTTGTGAACATTACAGCATGTAAACATTTTCTAGTAGAAACCCAAAATACAAGTATGAACCTGAAAATGAGCATGATATGGGACCTTTAATTGGTCGATCTGTAACTGTGCTACGTCCAGAGGTTTCTATACCAATGTTGGTTATTTACCAAGTAGTTTTATCCAATAAGTCCTGGAGGAGGACATGTAATGCAAATACAGAAAACAGACTAAATGAAGAAGGTCATTCTATTGCGTACAAGCAACAGTTCTATTTTGTTGGTCAAGTCTTTTAATAAAGAGATTTAGCAACTTTCTCAACCTCAGTAACACATGCACACACAAAACAGACGGCGGAATTCAAAGAACTTCAACTGAGAGGCGTCGATGTATTTGAACCATCATACTGTCTTGCAAAGACAGATGCGGAGAGGGAGGGAGGGGAAACGTGGTGTAGTGTCCTTGCATTATTGTACAACATATTTTGGTGTAATGAACCGGGTATTACATCGCCCCTCGGCTTGGATATTTGATACACATAGTGATGGGCAGACAGAGTAGCATGAACACCTAATCCAATGCTATTGAAATAATCAAAGCCCTGCAATCAGTGCCACCTCTGCGAGGCTTTCTCATGGACACGGTCAAACAAAATCTAAAAACTATAAGCTTCACAAAGGCAGGATTTATTGCAGGGGTCGGTGTACTGGACTGTATTAGATCACGCGGGTGTTGCATGATAGCAGCCGCTTCCTGAACATCGTAGACATGATACATTTTTCTATGTGAGACATATTTACAGTGAGATCATAGAGAGAGAAGGAGAGAGGCTTCCATTAAATCACATAAAAAGCATAGACAAGGTGGGCTATGAAAACAATAAAAAAAGAAAATGAGACAAAAACAATCAGTGGATGGCCCACATCTTGAGCAGAAGGCGGTGGTGAGGGGGGGCTTTTTAAAGTCTCCTATCAGGCAGAAGAATACAGCCCCGGCTCCCTGTCGTCCCTCTCTTCGTCGTCCATTCTGCGTCCGTGTTTCCGGAAGTATTTGTAGCGCTGGACGTACAGCTTTACGAGGTTGCTGACTTTGACCGGGTTGATTTCCCCAGTGCGGCTGTGGCAGATCTGAGGCATTGGACACAGTGTGATTAAATAGCCCTGTTTCAATCCAAAGACATTAATTTAGATTTTGTTGATGTAGTTTCATTGTAGGAATAGATGCTATCGCTGCTTTAACAGTAAGGGTGTAACGATACGCTTTTACAACGATGCGATACGTATCACTTTCCATGGTTCCGATACCATTCTAGGACGATATCTGGCTCAGCGATGCGATACGATACGATACGATACGATATGATACAAGGACAATATTTGGCTCATCTAGGGCGATACGATATGATTCAAGGACGATATTTGGCTCATCTAGAGCGATCCGATGACTTGAAATCGATACATTAACTTTTTATTGCCAAAGATTCAATCAGTGTGACTGAAATAAATATTTGATACTGGACAGAGCAGGTCAGGATTCCACAATGTTTTTCTTGAAGGGAATCAGAGATAAATTAATTATGGATATAAACAAGTAAACAACGATTAATGGCAAATACATACAGCTTTTATTAGAAAATAATAAAAAGTGCAACTGCAGGACCCGCTGATTCAGTTCTCAAGATAGTGCAATATTTAACAAGAAATATAATAAACCAACTTCTATGCAAGTTAAGTGAACAGTGGTTTAACCTGCTGCTTCTGTCCTCATTTTCAATATAAACGGTAGAGCAATAATACAGAGATCAACCGCTGATAGTGATCAAACAGCTTGGGACAGAATCATTCCTACACAAACACTGTTTAAATAACCTACTGATAGTAATCAAGTAGTCCACCTACAGTGTTCATTTGGGGACTTTTCATACATGAAAACATACAGAAAAATATTTTAAAACTAAACGTTGGTTGAATTTCTGTTTTGTTTTTTTACTTTACTCCCGTCGTGATAATTTGCCTCGCGGACCGTGTGCTCTCCGGCTGGATACGTGAGGCTGATGCTGTGTTCACATTGATAACATAACCGGGAAAGGAAAGTCATTTTCTTTGAATGAAAAAACAGCTGGCAAGCTGGTGCATGTTGATGACGTTATACACGGGGAGAGCGAACCTGAGTAACGTTTAACATTTCTTCACTATTAAAAGTTTTAAAATACACATCCATTTAACGCTTGTCGTGCCTAAATACAATGTGCAAATCCTTATTATCCATACAATCGATTACTTACCTTGCAAATCGATTTTGGATCGATATACGTCCCCCGTGAAGGACAACTTGCCGAGTACCTATCGATGTAGTTGGATCGTAGGAATAAAAATCGATACATCGACGTAGTAGATGAATCGTTACACCCCTAGTTATCAGCCAGCTTGACTTGTTGTTTTCAAGCATCTCTCAGACTCCGTGTAGTAACCTAACCCTGTTGTGAACTACATTAAGATGTGTATCGAGGTACACACACTGATTTAACTAATCCATGTTCTGCTATGCTACGTGTCCATCGACGTGTGTGCGGAGGAGGCTGACCTTATGCACCGCTTTCCTGAGGATGTCTTTGTAGTCGTCCTTGTTGATGTCTTTGCGTTGATAGTAAGGTTTGATGGCGAGCTTCACCTCCTCCACTGCCCTCTCCTGGGTGTGCAGCTTTTTCAGGTACTGGGCAATTCAGGTAACAGACATGTTAATTAATGGTATAATAATAATAAAACAACATTTTATCCGTATAGTGACAGAGAGACCTTTATTTACACCAGGCTTGTATAGAGACAGTCCCTTATTTCTAATGTCCCCTGTTCCCCAGTTAATGCAAACTCAACACTTCCTCCACATTCACCTGAACTCTTTAGAAGTTTAGATTTATGTACGTTTCCGAAGCACTAATTCCATCAATCTGCTGCTCCGAGTTCTCAGTCAGACGTACTGTTTCCTTCACTGATTGTTACATTATGAGCAATTTATCATTTGGTTACTTGTAATTGAGAATTGACAGTATACCAGATAAATAATAACTAAAGAAATAAAGGAATGATTGTGTATGAAGTGTGGAGGAGAATAAAATGATAAAATACCAGCAAAATTAGAGTTCTTCCAAATCAATACAAGTATGTTTGAGGTCAGGACTGGTTGAAGTTCATCAGAGTGCGCTGAGGCCAGGGTGAAGAAATAGTGCTGAGCTCCCCTTTTTCCTTTATGCCAGGATCAGACTAAACAGTATTTTTGACGGTTACCATGGTCACTATGTCAGATTACACGACTGAGAGTCGTAAATTCTTATCGTGACTTGGCCGCGACACGACGGACTACACGTCGATCCCCTATTCCGACAATACACACTCTCCCGTCACCGCCGTCCTAATATATACGGGCTTACCGGGGCTCAAGCCCGCACCCCCCCCCCCTGGCCCGACCATGTAAAGGGGCCCACGAGGCTCCGGGGGAAAACAGTAAAAATAAAATTCACAGGGAGAAGCGAAGCCGGCGCACAACGGGATGCTCCGTGCGCATAGACGCAGGTGTTTTTTTACTCCGACACAACCTAGATTGAATATCCTACTGTCAGGTCCGATGACATCATTCTGCATAATAAGTAGCCATGTGCTTCTGTGCTCAGCCGGTCAAATTTCACGGCCGTGACGGCACACGTCGTGAAAGGCAAAAAAAAAAAAATCAAACATGCTAGACTTCTGTCGGGAAAACGTGAGTCGTCGTGAGCCGTCCCAGACGCGGTGTCGGTTGTCGTGTACTATGACGCGCTACACGAGATAAAACGATCGATTGTCGCACACAACACTCATTTATCGTTCCCGATCCGAGTCGACACCCTACGACGGCCGTGTCGGGCTGTAATCGGGCCGATATCGTGTAGTCTGAACCGGGCATTACACCTAAGTTGACAGATGAAGGTTTATAAACTTTGTAGCCAGTCATGCTGATATCCTGTGTTACTATTCTGTGTCTTTAAAAAACCCGGGCCTACTTTATTTGTCCCATGTTTACTTTTACTTCTTATCCAAATACTAAATCAGTCAAATACTTGAATATGAAAATAGCTGCAGTTACAGCTTCTGTAACGAATGTATGAAACTGTATGAATATCTGCATGTTATTTAAGTAAGTACCAAGATTACATTGTAGACTGACCCCTGGGTAGACCAGAGTGGGATGTGTTACATAAGAGAGAACAAACTGTCCTGATCTGAACCTCAACTTTACCTTATCGGGGTCTTTGCTCTCGTTGTCCCATCCGGTGTCACCAGAGCTCCCGGAATATCCCGACAGGCCCCCGGGCATGATGGAGGGCGGGGTCTGCGCACATCCACCACCCATGGAGGGGTGCAGGAGAGAGGGTGGGGTTTTGGTGCAGCCGACCAACGGAAGGGAGCCGTGGAGGATGAACTGGGCCGGGCTCAGACCAGAAGGCGGAGGGAGAGAGGGAGGAGGAGGGATCTGTGAGGAGGAGGATGAGGAGGGAGGGGCGAGCTGCTGGGACTGGCTCTGATTGGCCTGTGAGAGGATCTGCATGAGACGTGAGACAAAGTGATGGCACAGTCAGACTGGACATCGCTCCGCGTCCATTTCCATTACCTCTTTCATTTCACACCAATGACCAGGGTTGGACCAGGGTTATCTGACCCCTGTTCATTGTATGTGTAAATATCAGAATATTTTTTAAAAATCTGAAAAAAGGAAAAAACAACAATACAAATATCTAAATGCAAATAGGGTTTTAAAAATACCATTAGCTGCACAGCAGAGCAATTACTTAGCTGGATAATCAGCGACTCACCAGAACAAGTAATGTATCACCATTACACCACTAGCATGGAAGCACAGCCAGT
Organism: Sebastes umbrosus; assembly: GCF_015220745.1. Classification (NCBI taxonomy): domain Eukaryota; kingdom Metazoa; phylum Chordata; class Actinopteri; order Perciformes; family Sebastidae; genus Sebastes; species Sebastes umbrosus. The sequence goes on along the minus strand of NC_051282.1, from coordinate 2,750,825 downwards.
GTTTCTGAAACCTGCCGGTGCTTTTTTTTCAACAATGTAAAACAGACAGATTAAAGACATTATTTTTCTACTGCTCCTAAAGTGCCGCTTAATAACATAACACGACTCATTTCAGATGAAGACTGATTAGAATGATAGCTTAAGACCTCTCTGACCTGGCTGGTTGCGTGAATGAACTCTTGTGCTTTCGCTCTGCTGGCGATATTGGCCTCCTCCATTTTGAAGAGCAGAGCTGTCACTGAGAGGAAGAGTGATAAAGACCATTATTTCAGGGAAAAGGGAAAGGGCATGTACATCTATAGGGCTACACATTCATTGATAAACACAACGTATATAGCAATGCAACATGTGATATTTGACATATTCTGAGAGTCTATTTTAAAATGAGTTGAGACAACAATTATGTTAAGTGTTTTTTACTCCCGTAGTTCTCAGGTGTGAACGGTGCGGATGGAGAGACTGATCATGCTGACATGGTTAAAGTCCAGGTGTGGGTCTTGCGCTGTGTTCACACTGTGAGCGACACAGCAACAAGGCTACAGGTCATTTTCAATGGAAGCCGGTGACACGAAGCTGACGCCCCGACACTTGTCGCTGTGGGACGACGTGGCGCGCTACAAATAAAGCTGAGCTGGTCTCAACTAGGGATGTTAATAATTAACCGTTTAACCGTTAACCGACACTAAGCATTTTAACCGATTAACGCTATCGGTTAAAACGGTTAAAATAAATATTAATAATTAATTAAAAAGCTGAGCGGCTCAGAGGAGCGGCTCGTCTCTTTAAGAAGAAAAGCTGGTCCACCTTAACAGCCCACCTTAAGAGGCGGAGCCGGAGTTGCAAGCTACAGGAAGTTGGCTCGAGCTAGCTCGAGCGGTGCGGAGCGGAGGAGTTGTAGCATTTATTCAACGACAAATGAACTGTACACACGCTGCTACGTTCACAGCTATAACGCCGCCGACAACCCCACACTCACCGCCGCCGGTCGCACACGCGCGGTCTGTCGGACACTCGTTAAAGTCTCGCCGCGCTGACGGGCTATGTGTGTGGTGACGGAGAGCACAAAGCCACCGGTAATGCGACAGCTGCTATCGTAGCACAAATACACACGCTGTCGGACCCTCGTTAAAGTTACGCCGGGCAGACACACAGCTGACAACCTGCTAAACTAAACTAAACTAAATGTGCGGTGGAGACTTTTACTGGGAAAGTTACTGCATGTCCGCGACACTACAAGTCTCATACACTGCAGCTGGCGCACCGCTGCATGCGACGCACTAATCTTGTCGGTTAATAATCGGTTAACGAGAGTCGACTCTGTAGCTGCCACACTTGGCTGTTTTGTTGCTTCTGTCGCTCGTAGTTTGAACGTAGCATTATTCCCCTACTACAGAGCAGTTTGTTAAAGAGCAACTCAACACCCATTGAAGCTTGAACAACAGTAGCATGGACTTCATTTCTTCATCTCTTTTCATATTCCAACTCCTCACAAGAGTTATGTATAAAACTACAGTTCTATGAATCATTCATGACCACCAAAGATGATCTGTAATACCTGCATCTGTGGCGGTCAGGAACAATGAAATAAACCTCTCCACACTGTCGACGGCTGATTTCTGTTTTTACATGTCTCAACAGGGGTGTGTGTGGTCGGAACTGCGTGAACGTGACACCAACGTGTAATACTACGCATTGAACACTACAGACTGAAAACATGAATCAACTGATAGGCAGGGTCTGAAATGTACTTTTTTCACTTCCTGCCGCTTTGGCAGACAAGTATTTTTTTTTGTCTGCCACTCAGAAATTTTATCTGCCACTTATGAAATCTCTGCGCTAAATGAAGGAATACATTTTTAGATCTGAAGTCATTCAATGTTCGATATATTTTACATAAAAAACATTATATGCATGGTAAATTACAGTGTTGGAATTACACCGTGGCTTCCGGGGAAGCCCTATTTTTAGGGGGAGGGCAGTACTGTATACATTACTGTACTGTACTTTGTTATTGTTATCTATAGTGGTTATTTGCATAAAAACACAGATTCAAATGATTATGATTATTTAAATATTTGCTTTGATTAAAACAAATCTTGGTAAGTTGTTATGAAGTTAAACAGGCCCTAATTCTCTCTCTAATATCTATTTTATATTGATGTGAAAACATCTACTTCAAACAACTGGATTTATTCAAATTTCTCGCCAAAAACTGAATTTTACGAGATTACATTTGAACATATCATGATGACGTTGTAATTTACCTTCGCCCAATGGTCATTTTGCTGAGCAGACCGTAAACGTCTCATAATAATAAGTGAATTGAACCTCTGTTAACGTTAGTAGCTCCGTTATTTATCCAAGCAGGACTGTGCTGCCCACCGGCTGCTAACAGCTGACGTTACTAACTCTCCTCCTGCTGATTTCAACATAGATTTATCAGGGAAAAATAGTGTGCGTCCCCTCAGGTTTAGTAGCGCCATGCTTTTGAGCACTTTTTTTCCCCTCTCCAGTCTCAAACAAACGGAAACATGATACAGCGTGTGTACGCCTCATTGTGCAGCGTAATGGTCGGAAAGCATCAATAAGACGAATCGATAGTCAGGGAGGCATGAGATGCCAAGATATCGGACAACTACTGTTCTCTACTCCACTATGCCTAGCCATGTTTCAAGGACTGGAACCTGAGTTATGTATGTCTCATCAACACATGCACATTTCATGTTACTGAGCTATTGGGAAAAAAACTTCAACAAGTATTTTTTCCAACATGACCAAAGAACATAAACTAAAAAAGGACCACGCCAGTATCATTTGCATTCACCTTATTGCTGACCAGATTCCGAAGCATGCTGTAGTGTTTATCTTTGACCAGTCAGCTATAGTTTCCATTCATTTCACTACACACTATGAAAAAACAACTTGCAGGCACTTTCAACTTGCTTGAATCAGGTAAACCATCATGTCTCCTTTGATTGTAGACAAAAAGAAGCTACAGTTGTGTGCGGTTGCAGTCAATGCATAATAAAGTGCATATTAATTCATTATTTACAAGACTATGATGGATTTCCTGCACAAGGCTGAAATTTCAAGTCTCTGAACGTTGTTTTTTAGATGATAAAGAAATTAACTAAAACTAGTAGAGGTCTATAAAATAAGCTGGATTTAATTTTAAAGCGTGGTCCTCTGCCGTGTTGTTATGAAACATTTGCACCTCGAAGGGGCATACAGACTTCTGTACATCTATGGAGGGAACTCACATGCTAGGACTCCTCCAGTTGTACAGTCCACCCCGGTCTGCAGACTCCAGGGGAGGGCAGGCGCTGCTGGGGGAGGGGGCGGAGGAGGCTTGCTAGTGGACGAAGAGGACACAGAGGAGGAGGAGGGGTCTGAAGAAGACAGAGGCAGAGAAAGGGAAGAGAGACCGCATCCTGCCGAAGAGGACGAGCAAGGAGGTGAGGCCAGGGATTTGGGTGCGTCGTCTGGAGGAGGGGGCTTGGCAGTGGGTGTAGACAAGGCAATGCTGAGGCCGGCTCCCTGGGGGGTGGACAGGCTGGACGGACTGGACGCCGGGAGTGTGGGGCTGGTCTGGCTTGGACAGTCCTCGGCTAGGAAAGAAGGGTCTGGAGTCTTGCAGCTGCTGTCCACGGTCTGAGAGTCTGGCGAAGACTCCCTGGTGTCCCGCAAAGGAGCCATAGAGGGTGGAGGCGTGTGGGGTGGCGAGGAGGAGGGTGGGAGCACACTGGTAGAGGAGGAGGAGGAGGAGGAGGAGGAAGAGGAGGAGGAAGAACAGGGTGCAGGACCAGCTTGGCCAGTATGTGGACTGACTGACTTGCTCCCATCTCCAATGGCTGACTGAACATCTAAGGAGGCTCCACCCCAGCCCTCGGATGTGGCTTTTGTTTGGTTGCCGTCTCCAGCCGTCAACCCCACAGCTCCACCCTTTTCTCTTGTCTTCTTGGCCAGGCGACGGCGGCGTTTAGTTGCAAGAGATGACGAGGGGGAAGAGGCGGAGGAGGAGGTGGATGTGATGGAGCTCGGTTTTGTTTTCTTGGATTTCATACCTGCAGGACTGGTTAAGGAGGATGGTGGAGCAACCAGGCTGCCTCGCTTTCCCATACCGGCCAGATCTTTACCGCGGTTGCCCAGTGACAGTGGCTCGGAGCATGGTTTGAGGAACGGAGACCTGCTCTCATTGTCCCTGCAGAAGACTACTGCAATTGAGCCACCCACCACAGAGCCCCCAGCACCCCCTCCCGTACCTCCTGGCCCCAGGAGGTCCATGCCCAGCTTTCCAGAGCCAACCGAAGTCCCCGTGGTGCTGCTCACGCCCTCACGCACCAGCACAGACACTTTCGACTGAAGCTTGCCTTTCCGACTGCCACCGCTGTCTTTCTTGGATTTGCCAGAGTGACCCAAATCCTTTCTGCTGCCTTTGACCCGGTCTTTGTCCTTTCCCATCTTCCTGACTCGCTTCGCTGAGGGGAGGCCAGACGAGGCGGAGGCGGAGCCTGAAGTGACCGTCAGTGAGGAGAGGCATTTGCTTTTGGTTCTATTGGAGGAGGATGAGGAGGAGGAGGATTGGCCAATTTTCTTTAATGCGTGAGATTTCTTTTTCGGGTGATGTCGTCCAGTCTTGGGGGTAGCTTTAGTTTTGGGGCTAGGGACAGGTGGTTCTGGAGGCAGGGCAGCAGGGGGTGTATCCTCCAAAGATGGGTAGTCTGAGTCCATAGCCTCACCGTCCAAAGACAACACGTCGATCTCCAATTTGTCTGAATAGCGGTCCGACTCGTAGCTATGATACCTTGGTGGTGAGAGCGACTGTGATTGGCTGCGACAACTTCCCCGGTCATCCATCTCTCCAGCTGAGTTCCATTTTCTCTTCTTCTTCCTCTTGTGGGGCTTGTCGGAGTCCAGCGTGGGCCGACAGGGAGAGGTCGGGGTGAGTCTTGGGGAGCCGGGTACGGTGGTGGTCGTTGTGGTGGTGGTGACGGTGATGGTTCTCTTGATGGCAAAGAGGTCAGACCCATTGAGGTCTTGGATAGATGGTGGGACAACAGGACGGCCGTCCCGATGCCGTTCCCTATCCCGCGGCATGTCTCTATCATCTTCCCTCTTTTCCCTGCTTCTTTTGGACCTCTTTGAAATGCCCTGCTCTATGCTGCTTGAATGCTGTCTTCCCTTCCTGTCCCTCTCCTCTTTTCTGGAGCTAGAATCTCGATCTCTGTCATCTCGTCTATGGCTGCTGGTCCGATTTTGCTCTCTGTCTCTATCCCTGTCTCTCTCTCTACCTCTGTCTCTATCCCTCTCTCTGTCTTTATCTCCTTCCTTCTCTCGGTGTCTTTCTTCAGATGGACTTGAAAAAGGGGGTCTAGTGTGACCCCCTTTTCCTGAAGAGTTGCAGGATCTCGAGGCCTCTGGGCTGCTGTGCTGTCTTTTCTTCCTCTTCCGGCTACTGCTTCTGCTACTCCTCCTTCCTTTAACCTCCTTCCCAGTCTTGTGCCCTTGCTCCTTTTCTTTGCTCTTCTCCCGACCTCCCTCTTTGTCTTTCCTACTCTTTTTTCTCCTCTCCTCCTTCTCTCCAGCCTTCCCATCCCTGCTCTTCTGTCGGTCGCGGTCCTTGGAACTCTTGGAGGACTTGCTGCGGTTCTTGCTGCCTTGTTCTACTGGAGGTGTGAGAGGGGAAGAGGGTGCAGAAGCTGGAGGATTGGAGGGAGGAGGCGGTGGCTGAGGAGAGAGGGAGGAAGACGCAGGAAAGGAGAGATATCTCTCTTTCCGTCTGCTGACCAGCTTCCTTCTCAGATCCTCCATTCCTACCACAGGCTCATCCTCAGGCTCCCTGTCCACCTCCCAGTTGCTCTCTGCACGCACAGACACAAAGCCATCCCCGTCCAGCACCCGCAGGATGCGCTCTGGCTTTGAACCAAAGAAGGAGACGCTGGGAGAATTGATGGAGAGGATTTCTCCAGCTGGTCTCTTATTGCTTCCATCTCTGTCAACAGCCCCAACGATCTCCCCTTCCTCTATCTCGGAGTGATCAGAGTCGGCGCTGTCCCTCCGCGCCACAGCTTTGGCTTTGCGACAGTCTACTCTCCTCCTCAGAGGGAGCTGGGTGGCCAGACGGGGGCTTGACAGGTCAGTCAAGGTGTCAGTGGAATCCGGGGGTTCTTCCTCTTTCTCCTCATCATCTCCTCTCTCAGCATTTCTCTTCAACCCCCTCACTTTGCCACCTCCATCATCGGCGTCTGATGCCGGAGAACCAGTAGGGTCAAAGGGGTCATATTTCTCCCCTTCCCCCTCCTCCTCACCCTTCACTCCCTCAGTTGGATGGAAAGGATCATACATCTCCCTTTTCCCACCCTCTTCTTCACAATCAACACGTGGCTGCACCGAACTGTGAGGGAAGAATTCTGAGAAGGTGGTGTTGGGCGTAAGTGTGGAGAGAGACTGCGTGGCTAGAGAGGCAGAAGTGGAGGAGACCCTGGCCACCTCTGTCCCTTGGGTCTGGCCTTTTACATTGTTCTGATTAACCGATGAGTTGACACAGACAGAGGAGGACGTAGACAAAGGTGAAGACGGATCAGATGAAGGAGATGACAGAGACAAGGAGGGCGAGCGGGGAGGAGGGCTCCTAGCGATCTCTTTAACTCCACTTGGGGAAGAGGAGGCAGCAGGCCTCCTTTTGAAGCCTGATGCTGGAGTCAAGTCCATGGGCCAGGGAAACTAGTGGTGCAGAAGTCAGACAGTGGGTCCTGGAGGTTGGTAGCCACGCTGGAAAAGTGGAATCCAGGAATAAACCTAGTAGAAAGGACAGGACACATGCAGTCTTTATCTTAAAATGAAAATCTGACAGGGAATGTTGAGACCACAGGGGCAAAAGTAGCCTGAGGAATCATTTGTGAACCCTTTAAGAGTTTTAGAATGGTTTTGCAGGGATGTAGGGTGGTTCATTTGGATCAATTACAATTCATTTGCAAGACTAGAGCAACCTATTAAAGATGATAATTTTCCTGCTCTTTGTCAAAGAACACCTAACTACCTATGAAATAAGATGCTCACATTCAACGCGTCATCTTATGGATGTCTACGCCAGGACCCTGCAGTGATTGCACTTCTGCATGATTCCTCTTCATCCGACTCACTAAGATTTCTATGGGTGTGACGGTACGCGTATTCACCCCGAACCGTTCGATACAGGATGCTCGGTTTGGTGTGCGACATCCTTTTGGTACGCCCTGTAACCCAAACAGCGGTTATGTCTACTACTCAAACACGCGGGACAGAAATTCTGGAGGGCGAGTTTTACCTGGGAAGTTTTGGCAGCGTACCAGCTGTTGTCAGCTGTAGCATGCTAGGTGGCTTAGCCCTGTTAGACGGGCTAAGCGGGCTCAGTGGACAATGATTTGCGTCAAACTGTACGCCGACACTGTTAAACTGAAGTCCGGTATATCTGTGGCTACACTTCAAACAATTAATTTACAACGGCATCACCCGAATGTGTCGATTAGCAGAGAGAAACGAGTCTGCGACCGCGTCAGTGTCCGGAAAAGTGTATTGATTTATATGTCTGAGAATGTTTACTAACTCATGAATGTAATGTATGATTGATGCTAGTCAGGGTGTTTATCAAGTATATTTTTTGCTAATCATATCATGCATACATTAGCAACTGTAAGATATTTTGTCACAACATGCATGTGGGACACCTCCTAAAGAGTAGAAGCAGGTTTTACTAAAATGACGCCGTTGCATGCATTTTAATAGTTTTATTTAAAGGTCCCATATCGTGCTCATTTTCAGGTTCATGTTTGTATTCTGGGTTTCTACTAGAACATGTTTACATGCTGTAATGTTCGAAAACCCCTTTATTTTCCTCATACTGTCTGTCTGAATATCCCCGTATTCACCCTCTGTCTGAAACGCTCCGTTTTAGTGCATTTCAGCGGAATGGCAACGGAATTGCGTTGCTAGGCAACAGTTTGGGTCCATATTTACTTCCTGTCAGCTGATGTCATTTACGACAACTGCAACAGGAAATAAACTGGGACACATTTAGAATGTTTACGTTTAAAACTGTGAAATTGGTCTAAATATTGCATATTTGTGACATCACAAATGGACAGAAATCCTGGCGGCTTGTTTCAAACGCACAATTTCTGAATACGGGCTGCGTGTGTTTCTCCATGGATTGGGTGTTTTGATAGTTTAACAGTATTTACATAGAACTTAAACCTGCATTATAATATAAAAGACATGAAAATCTCACTTTTTACAATATGGGACCTTTAAAAGTCAAGAGTTTAATAATAATAGAGTTTAAGTAAATGACTTTGCATCAGAGGAACAGGACCTCTATAAGGACAGAGATATCGGAGTCAAGATGAGTGTCCCTAAGACACAGCAAAAATCAAACAGGATTAGTTTTAGGATTTCCATTTACTCGACGACAGAAGTAACACTGTTGCATTCTCAGGCTCACTGGCTTTGCTGAATCACATCATTTGTTTTTCCAAGATAAAAACAAGCAAAGCTTACCAAAGTGTGTGAGGTATTAAGGGATGGATCAAAGCAGCAGAAGCCAGCCTTGAATTAGGACCTAAAAATCAACTGACATGAGCATGGCACGGTCCAGTCTGGGACAGTACATTAATGCTAAAACTGCTCTTTAGTTTATTATGCCAGTATTTCACTGACAGCCCATTTCTCTATGTGGATGTTTAGCGTGAAATGAATTGTTTTCTCTTCTGTTAAGTTTTTTCCTGTGTAACATTAATGTTTACTGACTGTGTGTGTGTGTGTTGGACTCCTGTTCATGGTAAATAAAGAAGCAGACAGAATAACGTTTCACATCGTGTTTTCGTGTAGAGACTCTGCTGTAACGTGAACGTTATCCGTGACCACCAGCCTTAATGTTAGCCTTAATGTTAGCCTCAACGTTAGCTAGGTTAGCTCTGAAATCTTACCGTTGACGCCTCAGATCTAACGTGACGCCGCTGGCTGCCAGATTTAACATCTTTGTAGCGGACGTAACGTACGTTACAGTATTTGTAATCCCATTATGTCGCCGCCCATTAATACCGTTGCTTTATTAACAGACGTACCGTCAGCGTTTCACCCTCTGTAAGAAATGTGTCAGGTATTCGGCTAGCTAGTTAGCTGAAGTGTAGCTACCGTTAGCTGAAGACACCATGGGTGTGTGTGTGTGGTGTTTTACCTGTAGTCCGGTAATCTGCCGCCTCAGCTCAGAGCCACCGTCTTGCATCGCATTAAATGAACCGTTAATTCAGCACCGACTGCTGTTAGTTTGCAGTTTTAATAGCGCAACAGCAGCCGTTGATGTAGCAGCCCCATTCCATTAATGACCGCCATCTTGCTTCCCCTCACACCGGACCGCAAAGCATGATGGGAAACGGAGTTCAGGGCTTGGTGTTGATTTTTCCGCAAAAAGCAGAATTCAATTTCATTCAAATTAAGGAACATTAACCATTTTAATATTTGTAAGACAGTTAGTTCAAATTAATTCAACAAAGATCATTTTCTGGATTTCTTATTAGATTTTAAACTTTCAAAAACAATTAGAGCCACTTGCATTAAAAATTGACTTTATCAAGTAACTGACGCACGTGCCCTCTGAATATTAAAGGGACTATTTGTAACTTTCAGAAATGTATTGTTAACAGCGACACCTGTGGCCGTGAAATCAACGAAAGTCAGCGTCGGGCTCGCGCTTGCTCGCTCTCAATATACCTGAACGAGCATCACTTAAAACAGTGAGGCGACACACGTCAGCTAAAACCACAATATCACTCTATATGTCAGCTGCTTGGCAGTAATGTTAGCTGACCAGACGAAGGTCTCTCCATGAACATGATTTAGATCTGATCCTAGAGTTGGCTTTTCCTGCCTAAGTGCAGGCTGAGGCAGCGGGGCTCTGCAGCATGTCTCCCTGCTCTTTCCGCCCGCAGCCGGAGAGAGCAGAGGAGACACCGGCACCCGGTCGGTAACGAGAAGACAACGTAACTCTCTGTAGAGCTCCGTCACTTCACAAGACACGGAAAACCTCTGTTGGTCTGGAGGAGCTGCAGCAGTTATTTCTGCACAAACGTCCCCTGTACATTCACTAGATATTCTCAGAGCTAAACTAACTCTTCTGCAGTGTGGAGTGAGCGCGCGTTCACGTCTAGAGGTGGAGCGAGCTGAGCTGTCTGAGTGAAGGCGAGCAGGCAGAGGAGGAGGGTACAGCGGCTACACGCGAACGCGCATATGCGAGCGCACATGTGTGACGACCCGCTACATATATGCGCGTACAAAGTTACAAATAGTCCCTTTAACTTCACAATGTTTAATTCTAATCATTTCCTAATTTGATGCGTTTAAAAATCATTATGAACTGATTAATTGTATGTTGTCTGATTAATGTCAATCTCAAAGATTTCTATTTAAAGGTCCCATATCGTGCTCATTTTCAGGTTCTTACCTGTATTTTGTGTTTCTACTAGAACATGTTTACATGCTGTAATGTTCAAGAACAACCTTTATTTTTCTCATACTGTCTGCAGTATGAGAAAAATGAATATACCTGTATTTACCCTCTGTCTGAAATGCTCCGTTTTAGTGCATTTCAACAGAATTGCAACGGCATTACGTTGCTAGGCAACAGCTTGGGTCCATGTTTACTTCCTGTCAGCTTATGTCATTCACATACACCGCTACAGGAAATAAACTGGGACACATTTAGTATATTTACGTTTGAAACTGTGAAATGGTCTAAATATTGTAGATTTGTGACATCACAAATGGAGAGAAATCCTCACGGCTTGTTTCAAACGCACAATTTCTGAATACGGGCTGTTTGTATTTCTCCATGGATTGGTACTTTCACAGTATTTATATATCACTTAAACCTGCTTTATAACATAGAGGAAATCTCACTTTTTATAATATGGGACCTTTAAGATGTGTAAGCAATATGCCACCTAAAAATGAAATGATCACAGATCAGATTTTGCTGAACTAAATACCATTTAGTTGTATTTAGTTTAGCTCTTTGCTATCACCTGACCTGGTCTATTTTTTTAAATGCAATTTTATCTACAATTATAATGCAATAGAGAAGTTAACAGCCTTGCAGCATTGGTTTTATTTCCAAAACTGATTACGCAAACCAAGTAGTGCATATATAAAACATCAAACATTCACTTTGTAACCATAAATATGTAACACAAATATGCTTTATTTAATCTCAAAATGGTTTACATTATGTGCGGTGGCACAACCAAAGCTTTTCTCACCAGTTTGTACAAGATCACCAAAAGCACAACTTAACAGCTAAGACATCAGCCAAAAGAAATACTACCAGCTTTTCAACAGAGGAGAGAGCTGTTGTTTGGCCCTAAATTGTCCCACAGCTGCATGAGCATACAGATGTTAGCGATGTGGAGAGTAGCCTCACACTGACCAACTGACAGTGACTCAGAGAATGTAGCTGGAGCTGTTCTTTTCTGTCCCAACACGACACTATCTGTGCACACACCTTTCTAGGACAGGATTAGGGCCATGTGAAAAACTAACTTTGAGTTATGAGAACTGAATCAGAATTCATTTTTAAATACATTGAATAAAAATACCCACAGAACTTACACACACGAAAAAATGCTTGTGTTGAAGTGTGTGTAGTTCCATGTATTCAGAAAGGATGCAGGAGTGTTGTGTGATGTCAGCAATGCAAAGCAGTACTGTCTTTATACTGCGGTCCATGATGAGAATATAGTCTCCTCTACACAGACAGAAAAGAAGAATGTTTCCATGGATACTAGATAGTCACTAGTATCTATTATTAGAATATATTTGGTTTGTCAAGACAAATAACTAATAACTGAATGTTTCTGTGGATTCTAACCAGAGTTTCTATTTTGCATTAAACTCTCCCCGGTGCACACTAGAACCTGGGATTTCTTTCTGATGTCATTTCAGGAGCTCTGTCTATACAGTATCTTATCGAAACTGTCATTCAATTGAATAAAATAACACAGTTACTCACTAACACAAATTACAAAAATGCAAAAAAAACATAACACAGTGGCAAATCAATTTGCTGTCAGAGCTGAAGTGAGACTTTGAAAACATATGACTTTTTTTGTTTGTTACTTGTCGGCATGCATCTGTGTGTCTGAAGCATGTCATGTCAGCTGTAAACAATCAAAATGTTATGTAATGTGTGTACATAAAAAGACAAAATGAACCTGAAAGGATGATAACGTCAGTTTGTGTACATTGTGACCTCATTAGAGTTCAGCTCAAATAAAACAGTGTTGTTTTGTTTAATCAAAATACTTCAGCTCCAAAGCGTTCATTACACGGGTGGAGCCTCTAACCCTGATCAGCAGCTTGCATGAACACATCGATTTAAAGCTGAAAGAACACAAACACACAATAAATAAAACAGCGCTGGCTGTAACGTAACAGTCGAGTGGAATCTATCCAACAACATTCCCACAGTTTGTGCGTTATTAGTAGTTTTGTTGTGATTTATGTCGATGTTCAATGTTGCAGACCGCCGCCGCCTGGGCCTATGACATCACCGGCACAGCCGATGTTTTCTGACCAATCAGCTGGCAGCAACGGCAAACACTACCCTCTAATGCCACGTTCACGCTACTAGCGGCAAAAGCGACAAAACAGCCGAGCGTGGTCAGCTACATTGCTTTGCTTGTGTTGCTCAAACGCTCGTTGACGTAGTGATGTCGTTAAACAGCGCTGAGAACTAGCTAACGGCATTATTTTTTTTTTTAAATGGAACGGAACAGGGTGACACAAAAACATATGATTGGTTGGCTTCACCGTGTCATTGGAGTGCTGAAAAAAGTTGAGACCAGCTCAACTTTATTTTGTCACTTAGCGATAAGGGTCGGGCGTCAGTTTGTAGCTTTGTGTCACCGGCTTCCGTTGAAAATGACCTGCTGCCTGTTGCACGTACATGTGAACGCAGCTTTGGAAGAATCACTACTGATGATCTTCTATTCAACTGAACAAACTAGGGATGCACCGATACCACTTTTTTTCAGACCGAGTACAAGTACTTACATTTGGGTACTCGCCGATACCGAGTACCGATACCAGTACTTCTCTGTGCCAAAAGACCCTCGTTAATTGCCAGCTGGAGGGTGTGAGCGACACACGGCAGGCTGGGGAGTCCCGCATACGAGGTGGTGCGCCGCGACCGGCTATAGGTCGGCTTGGAAAGGCTCGGGGCGAAGGTGGCTCGCGGCCGCAGCTTTACGGCGCTCCCCGCCCGGACCTCACCGCACCGTGACGGGGCTCCCCGCTCCCGGTGCGACTGTCGACCGGGGCGGACTGGCCTCAGGGTGCCCCCAACCGCGTCGTGCCGCGGCCCACGTAAATGGTGTCAGGGGTCTGCGGCGTTGTCGGCAACCCATCCGACCCGTCTTGAAACGCGAACCAAGGAGTCTAACGCACGTGCGAGTCAGAGGGTGCAAGCAAAACCCCGTGGCGCAATGAAAGTGAGGGCCGGCGCGCGCCGGCTGAGGCGGGATCCCGGCCGAGCGGGATGGGACGAGAGGTTAACGTCACGCTGCTGTAAAGTGGTATTGGTGCCGTTGTATCGGAGCCATTTTGCGAGTACAAGTATGAGTACATGAGCACCGTATCGGTATCGGTGCATCCCTAGCTTTGCTAGCTAAAAGGTCAAAACATTAGCTGTGTCCCAGTTCCATACTGCGTACTAATTCTAAATGGATTTGAGTCCACTTCGCTGTGCCCTGGGAAACCTGCTTCACAGATCAGCCTGGGATATTTTATATTCTCCTTAGAATAAGAAAATAAACAAAAGTGACAGCCTTATTCATTAAATTGAGTGCTGGCCACAGATTGTGTCATTTCCTGTCAGTATAAAACTGTAAAGTATGTTGATTTCTTAAATACTAACTGAAAAAATACAGCATACTACAAAAGATGAGTATACAGAACGTACTGTATACAATTAGTACATAGTATGGAATTGGGACAAGGCAAATAGCGAGGCAGGAATTTCTCACTTAAAGGTAGGGTCGACGATGTTGGAAAGCTAGCAGAATTTGAAAGTAGCATCGCTTCAGGAGCTCCGTCTAAACTCCCCCGTTTTTTCGGTTGGATCATTTTAAAAAATCTAGCGTACTCTTACTTGTTTCTCAACATTACCAACCCTAGCTTTAAAACCTGCATCTCAAAACAGCTGGGACGTTAGAGGGCAGTCTTTGACTATACAACTTTGGACTTACAGGACAGGACAACAGCCCTTTTGTCCTCTACTGACCTCAGCACTGGCTACCACAACCAGAGGTGAACTGTTTCTGAGACAGACTGCAGGGAGTTCTGTCTGTAGAGAAGTCAACTTCTCCTTCCTTGCTCAAGCAAAAAGGTACAATGCTCCTTCGAAATATAAGCCGTGAGCTGCGTGTCCCCTGTTAGAACTTGTCCCTCCTGGTCCATGGCAGAAAAAGAACGTGAAGAAACACAGGGGGGTACGGAGACATGATGTGGGCTAACAGGAAGAAAGTTGGGTTGTTTTGGACAGACAACATAGAATTGTGTGAGGACTGTGTACGGAGGAGCAGGTCAAACCAAAACCGGTTGTTCTCATCAACGCCCTTTGCTTAAATAGGCAAACACTAAATCTTAAACGATTCCCCTACTTTACCTCCCTCTCCCTCTTTGACTCAGGACCTCCACAGCAGGGAGCCAGAGGAGAAGGGAGTGTTGTCTCCTGCTTCAGACCAGCCCAGCATCCTTGGCCATCTTGTAAAAGGCTCCTCTCTGAGCGATGAGATTGGAGGGGGAGTCGAACTCTGTCATCTCTCCCTTGTCCAACACCAGGACCCTAGAGGGAGCACAAAGAAGTCCTAGTACTACAGCTGCTTCTTATACTTCTATACAAAACTACCTCTACATTTGTTAGTATAATAAAGCCTCAAATCTACCTCATGCAGCCTGTGTTCGAACACTCTTGTCTGCATGCACTTTATCTTGTGATAATGACAAACTAATGCTCCAGATTACAATAGAAGTAGGGATGTCACGAGAACCGGTACCAAGTCGATGCCAAAATTCTGAAAAGCGTGACGGTACTTGTTTTCCACAGTACCGAAGGTACCGTACGATGCCTGCAGGATCCGAAATTAACACCCGGCCAAGCGCCAAATGCAGCTGCTTCTGTCCTCCGCTCACACACACACACACAACATCGCCATGCAGCAGCGAGATCAAGAGATGCAGAGATCCTTTATGTTCGAGAAGAGGATTCACTCGTGGGGGGAAAACTGAACTGAACAAACTAAATTTCTATCTTTTGTTTCTTATTGCTAAATCTCTGAAAAGTGGTGTTTTTTTTGTATTGAACTCTGGACTCTTTATTTCCAGTGAATGTTATTGGGACTTGCATTTGATTATCTTACACTTAAAGGGGACATATCGTGCTCATTTTCAGGTTCATACTTGTAGTTTGGGTTTCTACTAGAACATGTTTACATGCTTTAATGTTCAAACAACACATTATTTTCCTCATACTGTCTGTCTGAATATACCTGTATTCACCCTCTGTCTGAAACGCTCCGTTTTAGCGCATTTCAACGGAATTGCGTTGCTAGGAAACGGCTTGGGCCCATGTTTACTTC
Organism: Sebastes umbrosus; assembly: GCF_015220745.1. Lineage (NCBI taxonomy): Eukaryota > Metazoa > Chordata > Actinopteri > Perciformes > Sebastidae > Sebastes > Sebastes umbrosus. The sequence goes on along the minus strand of NC_051282.1, from coordinate 2,735,157 downwards.
CTGTCAGCTGATGTCATTCACATACACTAAAACAGGAAATAAACTGGGACACAATGTTTATGTTTAAAACTGTGAAATGGTCTAAATATTGTTAATTTGTGACATCACAAATGGACAGAATTCCTAACGGCTTGTTTCAAACGTACAATTTCTGAATACGGGCTGTGTGTATTTCTCCGTATATTGAGCGTTTTGATAGTTTCACAGTATTTATATAGAACTTAAAACGGCTTTATAATATAAAATACATGAAAATAACACTTTTTACAATATGGGACCTTTAACTCCCCTGATCCACTTTGTTTGAGCCGATCTAACAGCATCCAATCAAATTTCAGGAGAAAACCATAGAGAACTAACGTTACGTTACTGAGCACCAGATGGATCCAGTTACTCTGCTGTTAAAATGACGTTACATTTGGTGAAGAGCGCAAATGGCTTGTTTAGGACTTGAGACCTGAGTTGGGACTTAAGTCACAGACTTGTGACTTGCAGAACAATGACTTGGTCTCACCTCTGGTAGCCTTTACCCGGTGAAATGTCACCATGTCAGTGAATTTAAACTACTGCTTGCAATCTGAGGATATATATATAGACACATGTACACATTACATGGGATTTTTTTTTTTTTTTTTTACTGTGGTATCGAATTTGGTATCGAGAATGGTGGAAATTCACTGGTATTGGTATCGACTACTAGATTTCTGGTATCGTGACATCCCTAATTAGAATCCATTCATTATCCTATTGGCTGTATAAACTGGTACACACAAACACACACACACAAATGGAAAGGTATTAACATATTAAAGCATTCTGTAACTGTCTATGTGTAGAGTACAGTACCTGTTGTAGTCCATGATGGTGTTAAGGCGATGAGCTATGGTCAGGACAGTGCTGTCCTCAAACTGAGAGCGGATGGTGGACTGGATCAGGTTGTCTGTCTCCATGTCTACGGCTGCTGTGGCCTCATCTAGAACCAGGACCTTGGTCTTCCTCAGCAGAGCTCTTGCCAAGCACAGCAGCTGCCGCTGACCCACACTGGAGAGAGAACGCCGAGACGTATTTATGTCTCTTATACAAGCCTGATTCAAACAAAAACCTGGTTCTCTCTGCAGCAGAGATGAATGAAGATTTTTGGTAGTTTGCATGGCTGTATACATAAAGCAGTTATACCTGAGGTTCTCTCCTCCTTCGCTACACTCGTGGCTGAGTTTGTTTGGCAGGCCGGACACGAAACTCTTGAGATGGGAATACTCCAGGGCCCTCCATATTTCCTCGTCAGAGTAGCTGTTGAAAGGATCCAGGTTCATCCTCAGAGAGCCTGAAAACAGCACTGGGTCCTGAGGAAGAGGGGAGAGAGGGTTGAATGTCAAGTATGGGACAAGTCAGGCTGCATTCATCCGACGTTGCGTCGATTAGCACCAAGTGGCTGCGCAACGGTTAATGTCTTTTGTTCCCTCGTGGCCGGGTTGTACAGGATCCCCAGTTGCGTGATTCGGCTACCGCAACGGAACGTCGGAATGCGTTTCTCCAAAAGTTGAGTCTTTATCAACTTTTTCGACCCACAGGCCGCTGCATTTTTTTTTTCCAGCACCCCCTTGCGACCCCCCACCGCTGCAGATTAAACGCCGCGATGCCCGATTTGGTGTGAATGCATCTTTAGCTGTGCCTCGTTTCTGTGTCTCTTCCTCAGGAGGATGCTACAAAGCCCCTCAGCGGGACTGATCTGCAAAGCTGCACCTCCTCACTAAAACGGCATGCTGTACAGACCCAGCTAAGCATCATTGGCCCTGTTCAGACCTGCTATTAACATGCGTCCTCAGTGATCCCATCCCAAGACTCCAGACGCATCGAGGACACATTGAGATCAGCTCTTTCAGATCACATTCAGAGGTGGTCTGGGCCACATATGACCACATTCTTTTAGCAGTGTCTAGTGAATGTGTCCTGGGCCACATTAAGGACCGCCTACTCATCTGATGTCCAGCTGGGATCCGCGGGATCACCGCGCTCCTCGGGTGAATAAACAGGCAGACACGGGCGCTTGTCAGCATGGAAACGGCCTCTGTGCTCTACTGGATCCTGTCAGTACAACTGTATTTTATTAAAATAAATCTTGTTTATAGGCTACATATCTACAGACTATCAGACTAGGCACGCGAAGTACATTATTATCATACTGTCGGAGATGTGTCAGTGTTTTTGTTCTGCTGCTTTGCGCGGTGCAGACACCCGTCCACCCGCCTGTTGTTTGTCCTCCCCAGCTCTCTGGAGCGCTGTACCCCACTGTTGTCTGGCAAAAGCAGCGGGTCTAGCGGCGCGGAGGTCCCCGGGACTGCTGATACAATAACCTTTTATTTTGATGTTATTACAATGTACCAGAATTCACAAATATGTAGGATATTACTACTGACACTCATGTAATATTACGTCACAACGGCTGCTGTATTAGCCGTGTGTTTACTATGTGTTTATTTGCATATAGAGCGGGGAAGTGAGATCAGATCACAAGTGGTCACTCAAGACGCATGTGGAGATGCATTCTAATACCAGGTGTGAACAGACGTACTTAAAGCTGTCCACTTGTGATCCAATCACTGAGGACGCATGTTAATACCAGGTCTGAACAGGGCCTATGAGAGCTCCGCCCTTATGGCACCAAAACAACACAAGAGACACAGTGGACTAATATACATGGTCTTTGCGTGTCTTACAATTTAACCAAATAAGTCGACTCAGAGTGGACACAATGAGGCCACACTCTTTCAGCTTTCAACTGGGACAAAGCGATTGTTTCTTTAGCTTGGAAATAATGAACACAAGCTGAATAACTGGTGCAGCGTCTAGTAGCGATAACAACATTTCTCAGTTTACCTGGGGCTAGCATTAAAGTGGCAGTAGTCAGTATATTTTTGGCATCATTGGGTAAAAATTCCATAATAACCTTTCAGCATATTGTAATTCAAGTGTTCTGAGAGATAACTAGACTTCTGCTCCTCCTCATGGCTCTGTTTTCAGGCTTTAGAACATCTAGCCCGTGACGGGAGACTTTGACCAATCACAGGTCATTTCATTGAGAGAGAGCGTTCCTATTGGCTGTGCTCCGGTCATGTGAACGGAACTTGGCGTTCCTTCACTAGATTTCACAATGGCGGTGGCGTCACGAACGTTCTCATTTCACATCTAAACTGTACACTACAAGATGATTCAGAAAACATTTGAGGAGAGAAATAGGCATTAACGTAACAGAATATTGATTCATATTTGATCAGCGCTGCCTAGTTTGACTGTTTGGTCGGAGTTCGTGAGTGATTGACAGCCGGCTCTCATAGACGGCAGCTGGACAGCAGACCTCAGATCAGCTCTTACTGCTTGTTTTCCTCCGGTCTGTGAAATCTTGCAGATGCCGTTAGGAGCACCGGAGGACACAGAGGAACATGATTTTTTTCAGGTTACCTGTTCCATGTACTACTGTCAGGATATAGCGACTGTTTTATAAAAATAACTTTTTTTAATCATATTTGCTCCAATCTCGCCTACTGCTGCTTTAACTTCCATCCCTTGGCAGAACATTCACATGCCGTTTAACTCTTATGTTCTGTTGAGTCCTCTCTGCACTGACCTGTGGTATGATGGTGATTCTGGAACGAAGCTCGTGGAGGCCCAGCTGAGCGATGTCCACCCCGTCGATGAAGATGTGGCCCTCCGATGCCTCGATGATCCGGAACAGCGCCAGCGTCAGGGAGGATTTCCCCGCTCCGGTGCGCCCCACGATCCCCACCTTATGGGGAGACGTAGCAGCAAACGTTACAGGCCACATACATGCTGCACACACACACAGTCACACACACCAATCCCTCATCAATTCACCCACGGTCAGATCAAACAGACCAGTGGAAGTAGACCACTGGCTTCAGTGTAGTGATGTAAAGAGGCAGACCTTCTCTCCTCTGTTGATGGTGATGGTGATGTTGCGGATGGCGAGGTCCAGATCGTGGCGGTAGCGCAGGCCCAGGCCTTTGATGTCTATGCAGCCATCGGTTGGCCACCCCGGGGGGAGGCTGGAGGGCTCGTGTTTCCACTCCGCCTGGTGGTCAGAGGATACTCATTTAAACAAGCATAACCCCCCCTCACAACTCCACACCCCACCCCTGCACTCTTATTTAGTTTAGAGCTAGGACACAGCGGTGGAAGAAGTATCCAGATCTTTCACAGCGGTAATAAAAACAATGTTAAAAAATACTTCAAATGTAAAAATCTTTTATTCAAAATCTCCCTTCAGTAAATCAGCAAAATGTACTTGAAGTATCAAATCTAAAAGGAGTTATTAAGTAGCAGAATGACCCCCGTCAGTGTATTATTAGATATTAGAATGGTCAACTCCTAACCCTGTGTTTTAGCTGGCCAAGCTGGAGCTCATTCTAATTACCTTCTACACAGTTTAGTAGTTCAATCTGTAACAATGCATCATTATATCATTTATATATCAGTCGTAGCGAACTCGCCGCTAGCACGCAATGCATCCTGGAACATGTAGGCACTGGAACACACACAAGCTGCGAGAGGGGAAGTTACACCGACCCTCTGAACTTACTGATACTTTGTGTCACATAAACATCTCATCCCATTGGCTGTGCAACTCGCTCCCTCAGACTGCGCCTGACGGTACTCGTGGCCTCTTGTCTGTCATATCTCCATATTAGCTGCGGTTACATGCACACTTTATTTCATTCTGATTGAAATCATTCCGAGTGAAGATCTCAGGTGTTTCGCTGTTCACATGGAATGTGATCTAATGCAGCTATTCTCAACCACTGGGCCTCAGAGCACCACCTAGTGGGCCTCAGAGCACCACCTAGTGGGCCTTCGAGCACTACCTAGTGGGCCTCAGAGCACCACCTAGTGGGCCTCAGAGCACTACCTTGTGGGCCTCACAGCACCACCTAGTGGGCCTAAGCGCACCACCTAGTGGGCCTCAGAGCACCACCTAGTGGGCCTCAGAGCACCACCTAGTGAAGCATGATATGGGACCTTTAAAACGGAGAGAATACAGACTTTTTCTCTGTTTCTGCTTCGTACCTCTTTCTCTGTGTCACTGTACTCTTTCACTTTCTCCACAGCCACTATGTTGGTCTCCACATCAGAGGACATCCTCACCAGCCAGGTCAGAGAGGCAGTCAGCTGCACAGAGGACAGAGGAAAGACAGTTCTAAAAACACAGATCTTTTCACCTACCACTACATCTATCCATGCACATAGGTGTTTTTTTCAATGTCCATCTCAAATCTCTGCCTCCGCCCAAATACAATGAAGATGAATGGAATCTACATTGTTGATCGATTATTGCAGCATTAACAAAACAGTTTAGACCTGCGTTACCCGTTCCAGGTCACACAGGTCAGTCGTGAGTAGGAGTGTTTACCTGGAGGGCGTAGGAGATAGCCAGCCCCATGATGCCCGGACTGAGGCTCTCTCTGGCTATGACAGCAAATAAAGCAGCAAATGACACGATGCAGTTTCCTACGAACTCCAGGCGAACGGCCAGCCATCTGAACAAACACACATTCATTGACACAATAAGGAAAGAAGATGATTGTAGGAACTAAAGTGTCACATTCAATGCAACGGCTGTGTTTTCCTCACTAAAGACAATGTAGAACTGTTGCAGCAGGTAGTAGGTTTAGGAAGTGATTAGTAACTAACCTGTTTGCTACTATGCTGGGGTAGTAAGCCTTCTGGTTGTGGTCCACCCGCTGGTCACTCTCACGGATGAAGCGCTCCTGTTCGCCAAAGGCTCGGATGACGGAGGTGCCCAGCAGTGTTTCGTTGAAGTGGGTGTAGATGGGCGAACGGCTGACTGACTCCAGACGCTTCAGCTGGCGAGACGACGCCACATAAAACCTCTGGACAAGAGGAAGGACAGAGACGTGTGACGACCTCAATCACATCAAGCAGGGATGCACCGATACCAGTATCGTATCGGGTCCGATACCGATACCAGTATCGGTATCGGGTCCGATACTGCGCTCATGTACTCGTACTCGCAAAACTGCTCCAACACAACGGCACCGATGCCACTTTAACTTCCCATCACCATCTTTCGGGTCCTATCGCACGTGCTCACGCTCCACCTCCCCGACGGTGCAGGTGAGACGGGCTGGTGGTGCGCCCGACCCCCCGGGACTGGGATCCCACCTCAGCCAGCGCGGCCGGCACTCACTTTTGCTTGCACCCTCTGATTCGCGCGTGGGTTGGGTGGGTTGCCAACATCGCCGCAGATCCCTGGCGCCTTTTACGTGGGCCGAACACCGCCCTGGTGGCACGACGCGGTTGGGGCACGCTGAGGACAGTCCGCCCCAGTCAACAGTCTCACTAGGAGCAGGGGGTCCCGTCCCTCCCCGGAGGGGATATAGGCCGCAGCGTGCACTTTGGCCACGGCCCCGCGAAGCACCTTTGCCCCGAGCCTTTCCAAGCCGACCAAGAGCCGGCCGCGGCGCACCGCCTCATATGCAGGACTCCCCAGCCTGCCGTGAGTCGCTCACACCCTCCAGCTGGCTGTTAACGAGGGTCTTTTGGCACAGAGAAGTACTCGTATCGGTACTCGATATCGGCGAGTACCCAAATGTAAGTACTTGTACTCGGTCGGTGCATCCCTAACATCAAGTAACCAGTCAGAATTAAACACAGTGCAGCCAGAAGTGGTAGGACAGATGTTTACATCCTCATCAGATGAACAGTGTAGGAACGTAGACCTTTTTACGCATAGTCCTCTATGTTCAGGGGACCAAAATGTATTGAAAACGTATGAAAGCAAAGGAAAGAGGTAGTTGTTTTGCCATCTGATAAATTCCAACTAACCTGCACAAAAAAGTAGAGCAGACCGAGGAAAGGAATGATGATGGCTACCAGCGGCGTGGCGATCAGGATGATGACACAAGAACCCAACACGTTTAACATGGAGCCCAAGAACATCTTAATAATCATGGGGATCACTGAGTCAATGGTGTCGATCTCTTTGGCAAAGCGGTTGATCAGGTTGCCGCTGGGGGTTCGCTCGAAGAAGGACATGGGCGAGCGCAGGACGTCGTACAGCATGGACTGGTGGAGGTAACGGGACGCCAGGATGCCCCCGATGGATGTGGAGAGGGAGTAACCGAAGACCGCCACACCTGCAAGAGAGCGGGGGGAGCTTTATAGGATCATTATGTATGTTTTCAGGATGGCTGGGCATGTGTCCAGTGTAGGTGTGAATGACAAAGAAAGAAAAACACAAACGAACAACTTCCATGTTCTACTGGCGTGTCCGAACCATCGGAATCTATCCTTCCCTTTAAGCTTCTTGGCTCGATGTCTAGTTTTGTTCTTGTGTTATTTCTGTATTGTGTATCCGTTCCTCCCTCCCCTCACCCTCTCCTCACCTTGGGACAGGCCGAGAGCGCCGTACACCCCGAGTCTCATCTGTCTGTAGGGCTGGGTGCCGTTCACCACGGGGTCGTCGGTCCACAGGCTCAGCCAGTAGTTGGAGAACAGGGAAACCAGGTGGTGGGTGAGGAACAGCAGCAGACTGATGATGGACAGGATCACTCCGATTGCTTTCAGATAAGCGCAGAACACAGACAGCTTGACCTAGAGAGGGAGAGGAGACCAGCTAGGATCAGACCGTCACATACTGTATATAGATATACCGTGATGAAGTCTTTGCTCTGATGCCTCTGCCTACCCGTCCAGTGCTGGCCTTGTCAGCCTCTGTCAGCTTGCCCGACTCGGGGTGCTTGGCTTTGTTGCTCAGCACCTCGCCCTCCTTACCCGTCTGGGACAGTTTAGACACACTGCTGTCCCCTGGAGAGCTGCTTTCACATGAAGCAATACAAAGAAACATGTTGTGTTATATACAAGAGCTTAAAAAAGGACAAACAGCTAGTATATATACAGTATGCTGAAATAAACATTTAAGTTGAAGTCTGGAGATAATGATCCCCACGCGTGACCCACGTACGGGTGATTTGAGAGAATTTGTGGCGCTCGCCAATTTTCTTGTACTTTGAATTTTCACTGTGGCAACTTGTGCATTTGAGTAGTCTCTAGGAAAATGACTGACAGCCGCCCCTGGGTCTTCATGCAGGTCTCTGTCCAATATCACCTGAAAGTGACACATCACCTGTGTGTACTGCAGGATTTCAGATTCTTAATTTTTTTACTCTTTGGTAACATTTTTGTGAATGAAACTTTCCCACAAACAGGGCGGAACAGGAAGCCTCATATGGCAATTTTAGGGGCATGAATTATGCTAATGATCAGATCTTGAGAACATTCACTTCCTCTTGAAAAGGCAGAAACAAGTCATTTACCACAAGTTGGTGAAGTTAAAGGGACTCTATGTAAGAATCAGAAATAGCTTGTTAACAGCGACACCTGTGGCCGATAAGTCAACGAAAGTCAGCGTCCTGTTGCTCGCGCTTGTGCTCGCTCTACATAGACATGAACGAGCATCGGTCAAAACAGTGAGGAGACACACGTCAGCTAAAACCACAATATCACTCTATATTTCAGCTGCTTGGCAGTAATGTTAACTGACCAGACGAAGGTCTCTCCATGAATCAATGCTGATCCTAGTGTTGGCTTTTCCTGCCTCAGACTCCCGACCGCGGCCGGAGGGAACAGGGGAGACACCGGAGTTTTGGTCGGAGACGATAACGTTTCTCTCTGCGGAGCCCCGTCACTTCACAAGACACGGGAAACCTCTGTTGGTCTGGAGGAGCTGCAGCAGTTATTTCTGCACAAACGTCCACTGTACATTCACTAGATATTCTCAGAGCTAAACTAACTCTTCTGTAGTGTGGAGTGTGCGCGCATGCACGTGAGAGTAGAGCGAGAGAGAACGAGCGCGGTGCGTGAGTGAAGGCAAGCAGACAGGCATAGGAGCAGACACAGCATCGTCTCCCCTGTGTCTTCTGGCCGTGGTTGGGGGGGCTGGAGCAGGAAGAGTCAACACTGTTTAACAGACGGGCTTCACTAAATATAACTTTGCGGTTTTGGTGCTTCCGTGTAGTTTGTGTTGGAACAGCATAGCCACACGCGAGCGTGCATTGGACACCGACCTGCAATGATTTATTGGAGTGTAAGAAGTTACAAACAGTCCCTTTAAGACTTGGAACACAAAAAAAACCGATTGGGATGAGAATAGGTAAAAGCTCCAACATGAGGCCCATTCTGTAATTTACTTGTTCACAAATCCCATGTGCAGATGCAGAGCCAAACGAACAATGAATTTCACCCATTAACATGGTCAATTGGAAAATGGATTTGCATTTATATAGCGCCTTTCTAGTCTTCCGACCGGGGATGTCACGATACCAGAAATCTACTAGTCGCTACCAATACCAGTGAATTTCCACGATTCTTGATACCCAATTCGATACCACGGTAAAAAAAAAAGGCTGTCATGCAAGGAGCTAACCATCTAAATACTCATTCACACATCGATGGCTCAGCCTTCGGGAGCAGTTTGGGGTTAAGTGTCTTGCCCAAGGACACTTTGACATGTGGTCTGGAGGAGCCAGGGATCGAACCACCGACCTTCCGATTGGTGGGCGACCCGCTCTACCACAGCCGCCCACAGGTATTGTGTGTGAATCCAAAACCTGATATATCTGATTTCTCTGTGCCATAGAGCTCCGTTGTCGTCCAGTTTTACTCACCCAACCGGAGCAGCTGCACTGCCGTTGTTTAATCCTTTGGTTCCAGTCTTTGGCGTAGGTTCTAAATGTAGGAAGGAAACAAAAACAATTATGTTTTTTGTGACAAAAAGCATTGATCCCTAAATTTTATCTGCATCCAGTGCAGCAAACCATTAAGATCCAAAACACAGTTAATGTTCACGGGGCAGATTTCTCATTCTGAGCATCGCAATCAATAACCTAAAATAATTAAATGAAACAACTTTATGTATGTCTCACCATCGTTGTCAGTGTTTTCGACGGCGGCGTATGTTCGCAGAAACTCAGCGAAGGCTCCCTCCGTGGCCATGAGATGCTGGTAGGAGCCCATCTCTGTGATCTCTCCCTCCACCATGACCAGGATCAGGTCAGCCTGGGGCAGGTAGCTCAGTCCGTGGGTCACCAGCACGCGAGTCTGCACACATCCACACATATTTATTAACACGCTAGTGTGTAAAAGGTGATACCTGTACCATTTAAAAGTCAGTAAATCATTACGGTATTCATTCCACAATCAGAATCATTCAAAAACCTTTAAAAATTAAACATACACACACACACACATTAGTCGGGTCCAAAACCTACCGACTTCTGGGAGAGACCCGGGGGCTAACTTTTTTATAAAAGCTCCATAGAAGTCAAATCAGTCATCAAAACGGCTTAGCCAGAGATTTTGGACCATACTATATTAAAAAACTAGAATGCACCCGAGACGCATAGAGATCCGATCCCTCAGACCACATTCAGAGGTGGTCTGGGCCGTCATACAGTCTTTTAGGGCCACATTAAGGTCCGCCTACTCGACTGACGTCCCTCTGGGATCCGCGGGGTCTCACTACGCTCCTCATTTGAACAGACAGCCAGACACGAGCCTCGCAACATGGAAATCGCTTCTGTGCACAACTGTGTCCTGTCGGTTTCCTTTACAGGCTACGGTAATATATGAAAATATCAGATCTATAGGCTATCTCTATCAGACAAGGCACGTGATGTGCATCGCTGCCTGCTGTCTGTGATGTGTTGGGTGTTTTTGTTCTGGTGCTCTGCACAGATCTGACACCTGCCAGCCCTCATCCCCGGTTCTAAGGCAGAGAGTGCCGGTAGACAATGACCTAACATTTTTATGTTAAAATGTACCGAAGTTCACAAATATGTTATTACTACTGACATTCCTCTAATATTACGTTGTCAACGGCTGCTGTATCAGCCGTGTGTTCACTACGTGTCTATTTGCATATAGAGCGGAGAAGCGAGATCTGATCACTCAAGTGGTCACTCAAGACGCATGTGGAGACGCATTCTAATTCCAGGTGTGATCACATCACCCGAGATGCATGTTACTGCCAGGTCCGAACGGGGGCCACGCTCACCTTGTCCTTCAGCAGTCCCTGTGGGCCGATGACTTGCTCGAAGATATGCTTTCCTACGTGAGCGTCGACGGCGGACAGCGGGTCGTCCAACAGGTAGATGGCGCGGTCACAGTAAACGGCCCTGGCCAGGCTCACCCTCTGCTTCTGACCTCCAGATAGATTCACTCCCTGTACAAAAAGAGAGAGACGGACAGAGATAAAGCCAGAGATAGAAACAAAGCAAGGGTACTTCATCATTTAAATACTGCTGTGCCTTGTGTGGCGTCTACGTACGTTTTTACAAAAGTATAGTCAGCATATCATAAACCTGTCTCTGAAGTCTCCAACAGAGGGTAAAAAGAGATCATATAGGGAGTGTAATCAACGAGTTAGACGACGTGGCAGGTTGAAGCTCCCTTGTGTTCTAGGGTTGGGCCTGTGTTGGCCCCGGGCCACACTGCCTGTGTGCATCGCAGAACCTCTTGCCTTTTATTTCGGTGCCCATGTTAACAGGTTAGAGCGGCCGTACAGCCCTCGGCTGCATGTCGTCTGCGGCAAATCTAGAGATTCATGGCGTTGCCTATTTTTTCTACGTGCGATTCACAGCAAAACTAGAAAATGAAAATGATCTTTTGACCGTATATTGACATCATACCAGCAACATTACTACAGTTTCAATGTCTATATCTGAAGAATATGTCACAAACATGAAAATAAAGAGTTAATATTTATTTTTAACCCAACACTTCCTGTTTTCATTTCAAAATAAAATCCCTCTAGTGTTTTTCTGTGGACAGAATTCCTTCATTTGTTAACAGGAGGCTTTTATTCTGAAATATTTGCAGGACAGCGTTGTGGAAAATGCAGCGACTTGCACGACTCCATAAATCAATAGAGTACCGGCTTTTAATGGTGGATTATTATTATTATTTACAAATGAGTACACACTTCTTAACCTTTCCTCTGTCTAAAATAAATATAAATGACATTTATAATGAAGTGAAATGGCCATTACGAAAGGCAAACTATATAGAAAGAAAGGGCTGACACTAGCAGCCCAGCAGCAGCTGCAACGCTGTCGGTGTGGACACCACGCGTGTGAGACACGCAGCAGTTCAGCGACGTAGCCGTCACACACTGTTCGTGCAGGCAGTGTGTCCCTGGTGTGACTCCAGTGGGGATTGCAGACAACTTGGACAGACATTTGTACCGATCTGCAGATAAATAAGCCGTGTGTTCATGATGGTGATACCTTCTCTCCGATCTCTGTCTCGTCTCCAGCGGGAAGGATCTCAAGGTCGGGCTGAAGGGCACATGCCTCCACCACACTTTGATACCAGGCCTCTCTCCTCTCCTGACCAAACATGATGTTGTCTTTCAGTGTGGAATTCTGGATCCAGGCCTGCTGAGAAACGTAGGCCACGGAACCCTGCAGGGCGACATACACACATTGTAAATTTCATGGCATTCTCTAGTTGATGATGAGCAGTCAGAAAGACAGAGCACGATCCTGCTTTAATGTCCCCACAGCCCTATGGGTTTGCAATACTGTGAACAGCTTTTAGACCGAAATGATCCTAGCCACTCGCATTAACGGAAAACCTGTTACACTAATAAACAGCAGCTTGTATTCAGTCATGTTCTGTCTAGATCAGGGGTCTGCAACCTGCGGTTCCGGAGCCACATGCGGCTCTTTAGCCCCTCTCCAGTGGAAAAAATGGAAATGAATAACTGTTTTTTGTTTACATTTTCATTTTTATTTATCATTGTTGTAGGTCTATGGTACGACGGTACGCTGTGCGCGAGCGTCATGTGTTTGTGTGAGAGAGAGCGAGAGCAGTCACCTTGACAGCCACAGTTCCTTCTAGTTTGTCCATCTCTCCGAGCAGGGCGGACAGCAGCGAGGACTTTCCCGAACCCACGAGTCCCACCACGGCCACCAGAGAGCCTTCAGGGATACTCACATTCATCCTGCAGAAACACACACAGGGAGATTCAACTCAATTCACTTCCACTACATCCAAGAAATAATCTGGCTAATTTCTTCATTCTTAGGACTTACATACTTATAAATGATATTTATAAAGAGGTACATTGTAAACTATTTGTAACTTTTTTCTTTGCTGCTTTGTGGGATATTGTGGGAGGAAACACGTTGAAGAAGGAAGGGAGGAAACACGCAGAAAAAACAGTAGCAACTGAAATGTTTTCTTTTGGTAATTTGAGGACAATATGAACTGAAGACAGAAATGTTTGCCCCCCCCCCCATTACTTAAAGGTCCCATATTGTCAGAAGTGACATTTTCATGGCTTTTATATTATAAAGCAGGTTTAAGTTCTATATAAATACTGTGAAACTAAACGCTTTATCCCCATATTCAGAAACTGAGCTTTTGAAACAAGCCGTCCGGATTTATTTCCATTTGTGATGTCACAAAACCACAATATTTAGACCATTTCAAAGTTTTAAACGTAAACATTCTAAATGGGTCTCAGTTTATTTCCTGTTGCAGTGTATGTGAATGACATCATCTGACAGGAAGTACACATGGACCCAAGCTGTTGCCTAGCAATGGAATTCTGTTGCAATTCCATTGAAATGCACTAAAATGGAGCATTTCAGACAGAGGGTAAATACAGGTATATTCAAGCAGACCGCATGAAGAAAATAAAGTTTTTTTTAAACATTAAAGCATGTAAAAATATTTTAGTAGAAACCCAAAATACAAATATGAACCTGAAAATGAGCATGATATGTCCCCTTTAAATTGGAATTTGTCAGTATGGACAAGAGGAACAATACCAGTGACCAGCAACTCTTTTAGTGTACATATGTGCATTCAAGTATTGTTTTAAGATGAACATAAACAAATTGTGAAGCTATCTTTTCAATGAAATGGTGTGTGTAAACCTGTATTTTGAACATCATTTTTATTTTTTTTCGATTTATGTGAATGCACTGAAGCATCCTGAGGAAAGATGACACATACCGCTGGAGTGCTGGTGATTCAGTTCTGGACCAGCTGAAAACTCCATCTACTATGGAGATACTGTGTGGGGCTGGGAGGAAGAGAGTAGAGGTATATATGAATATACTGTGCAGTAAGTGAAATATCTCTATTTACATACACAGAGGATCTACACAACATGTTGAAATGAACAATTCTGAGAGAAGAGGGAGAACACAACAGATGAAGCAATAGAAAGAAAAACAGTGGATAAAAACTCACAGCCTGCTACCGCTTTGTGCTCGACACTGTCTTCTTGCAGCTCCTCATGTGAAAGAAACACTCTCAGCCTCTTCAAGGATACACTGGCCTGAAGATTAGGAGATAGGTAAACCCACAGACAGCAGGGGCCAGATGCATAAAACTCTGTACACTGTGTGTATGCACAAAGATGCATATGCATTATTTTCATCAGATTTATAAAGCCGCATGTACGTTTTTTTTTTCTTATAAATCTCAATCATTGTGGAACCGGGAGCACATGCACAAGCGTGGTAGAAACTTATTAGACATGAATGTATGATTTTTGTATCCGTAACAGAGTTAAAAATGCAATTTATTCATTCTTATTTGCGATTTGTATTTGTGAATTTTATTTGTCATTTAATGATTCTGTTGAGTATGTGTGAATTTCATCTTGATGGCTTATTTTTATTTAGTGTGTTAGGTTTGTAGCAAACATATAATCAAGAAAGGACAAGGCTCTTCAAGGTTGTTCTATTATCAATCAAAGTGAAGATTGTGTGAAGTGAAGTTTTCCACATCAAATTGGCGTTGTCGGCAGGATTTCGACAAAAAACACGGGCAAGCACAAAGATAAGATTTATATCCTGTCTTTTGTCTTACCCTGTGTGAGGCGTGATGAAATTAAAAGAATCAAATGAGATGAGAAAATTTTACTAAATTGGCATAAGTAAACGTGACTCAACAAAGCAGTGTCTTTTGTTGTTGATGCTGCTTTCATTCATTTTCAGGAAGACAGCATCAATTGCATCTGTTTCATGTGTTGATTCTCATCTGTCATCCCTCGCTACTGACCTGTAAGTAAGAGAATGCCTCTATCGTGGGGTCAAACTGTTCTAAGACTCAAAAGCAAGATGAATTTGAAGGTCCAGACACCTACAGCAGTAGAGACATACGTAGGGGAGAGTAAAAAAAATAAAGAAAAGTGTCCCACTAACCCAACATGGTAAACCCGCTGAAATATACCCCCTTTACACCTGGCATTAAAATCCATTTTGGGTGATCGGATTGCAATTGGATAGTGCTTGACCACATGAAAGTACAGGTGTAAACGCACCCAAAACACATTGAGGACAGATTGTGATCCGATCGGCCAAACCACCTCCGGAGGTGGTCAGGTCATTTCAACTTTGAAGTTTGTGTAATGCAGCCTTCCTCTCAGCCCTTTCAGACATAGTGATTGTATCTCAATGTGGACACTGGAGACACATATTAATATCAAGTGTAGGTGTGTGTGTGTGTGTGTGTGTGTGTGTGTGTGTCGCTCTCTCTTTATTTCTGTCTCTGTCTCTCCCTCTTTCTCTCTCTAGGGCTCAGTTTTAAAACTAGTTAACTAACACTCCAAACTTGCGCTAAATTTTGGCGAAGAAAAACTGTCATGGCTATTTTCAGAGAGGTCCCCTGACCTCTGACCTCCAGATCAGTGAATGTAAATGGGTTCTATGGGTACCCACGAGTCTCCCCTTTACAGACATGCCCACTTTATGATAATCACATGCAGTTTGGGGCAAGTCATAGTCAAGTCAGCACACTGACACACTGACAGCTGTTGTTGCCTGTTGGGCTGCAGTTTGACATGTTATGATTTGAGCATATTGTTTTATGCTAAATGCAGTACCTGTGAGGGTTTCTGGACAATATCTGTCATTGTTTTGTGTTGTTAAATGATTCCCAATAATAAAACATATACATACATTTGCATAAAGCAGCATATTTGCCCACTCCCATGTTGATAAGAGGATTAAATACTTGACAAATCTCCCTGTAAGGTACATTTTGAACAGATAAAAAAAATGTGCGATTAATCGTGATTAACTATGGACAATCATGCGTAAACCAAACATGAAAGGGCCATTCTACGCACTGGAACATTGGAGACAACCGAGTGTGGCTGAGTGCTGAGCATGTGAAAATGGAGGCACACTAACCTGCACCATACTACTGATGACCATCGGCAGCATGTTGAGAGGAAAACGCAGGATGTTGAAGAGCGCCAGTGACACGAAGGCCTTCTGGGCATCGAGCACGTTGTGTTCGTCACTCAGCACGTACACGGTGAAAGTGGACAGGGCAACCTGTACAGTGACCACAGCAGGAGGGAGAGAGATCACAGAGAGAGAAAGAAAGAATATGATTATAGCCCTTTTCAAGTTATTCTGAGTTTTTATTTGAAGAAATTGAGATAAGTAAAGTACTTTTCTCTGCAAATGAAGTGCAGCTCATTTTGAATTTTAGACACATTTGTGATCTTGTCATTTGTTCACTGTGGTGCACGTCTGACCTTCTGTGTTGGGACTCACTAGGAAAGGTGCACAGATCCAGGTGAAGGTGGACATCGCGCCCAGGTAGGCGGCCTTCTTCAGGACCCGCAGCTCGCTCTCACGGATTTCCGACACCTTGTCCTTGAAGGCCAGCTCCCAGGCGTACAGTTTCAGCACCTTGATGCCATTCAGCATCTCATTCATCAGCTTAATGCGATTGTCCTTACTCTTCATCTGAGCCACCTGCCCAACACACACACATTCACAAGATATTTTAAGAAACAAATATAAGCCACACAATGCTACAAACTGACTGACACAAGGTGGACTGTGGATCCTCAGTGCTTGCGACTTGGTTGAGTAGGTCCTCTGTGTGTGTTCCATCTGTGTATGATACAAATTGCGTGTTCTGTTGGATATGCCCTCACTGTCACTGAACACATGACCTAACACAGGGGTCAGCAACCTGCGGCTCCGGAGCCACTTTAGCTCCTCTCCAGTGGCTCTGGATTTTTAAAAATGGAAATGAATAACTGTTTTTTTTTTTTTTTTTACATTTACATCCATCATTGTTGTAGGTCTATGGTACGACGGTACGACAGCGTATTAGGGCCACATTGAGGAATAAAATTTAAATCTGAGATTTCGAGAATAAAGTCATAATATTACGAGAATAAAGTCATAGGTTTACGAGAAAAAAATCGTAGTATTATGAGAATAAAGTCATATTATAAAGTAGTAATTTTACGTGTTATTTTCTTTTTTTCTCGTAAAGTTATGACTTTATTCTCGTAGTATTCCGGCTTTTTTCTCGTGAAGTTATGACTTATTGTCGTAATATTAGTTTTTTTTCTCATAAAGTTATGACTTTATTCTCGTAATATTCCGACTTTTTTCTCGTAAAGTTATGACTTTATTGTCGTAATATTTAAAAAAAAAACTCGTAAAGTTATTATTTTATTCTCATATTACAATTTTTTTCTCGTAATGTTACGACTTTTTTCTGTAAATCTCAGATGTTTTTTCCCTCAACGTGGCCCTGATACTCCGTAATACATTAGCTCTCTTTGGCCCTCACTGCATTAGACTTATAAACTATATACTTAGACTATAAACTGTGTTACCTTCATCACAATGCTCAAATGTTCTGCGGCTCCAGACAGATTTGTTTGTGTTTTTTTGCCTAAAATGGCTCTTTTGATAGTAACGGTTGCTGACCGCTGACCCAACACCATCCACAGATCGACGAAAGGCCAATAACTGGAAGTAGTCATTGCGTTTTGTGTGGTTTTAAGAGAGGAAAGTGAAGGTTTGAGTGCCAACGTGGGTCTGTGGAGAAGTCCCACCTGGTAGGTTTTGGTTTTCATGGCGATGACGCCGTTAATAGGAACCATTAGAACCATCACAGCCACTCCAGCCAGCACGGACGGACCCAGGGTCTGCACAGCAACAGATTAAAAAACAATAAAAACACATTAAGGAAGCATTTCCACTCACATCAGCACTATTACAGAGTTACATTAGAAAAAAAAAAACCTAATGTTCACAGGAAGCATTTCAGAAGTGGCGCATCCTCCAGCAAACATATTACTAACTAGAATGGCACCCGGAGAGCGCAGACCGAAACTTTAAAATACAAACTGGCAAATTTTATATGATTTTACTTCAGAGAAGTTCTTGCATGGCTGCTTGTGCCGTTGTGTTTAAGAAGTTTGGTTTGTTTTGTTAAAGGGACTGTTTGTAAGAATCAGAAATGTCTTGTTAACAGCAACACCTGTGGCCGTTAAGTCAACGAAAGTAAGCATCCTGTTGCTCACGCTTGTGCTCGCTCTACATAGACATGAACGAGCATCGCTCAAAACAGTGAGGCGACACATGTCAGCTAAAAGCACAATATCACTCTATATTTCAGCTGCTTGGCAGTAATGTTAGCTGACCAGACGAAGGTCTCTCCATGAATCAATGCTGATCCTAGTGTTGGCTTTTCCTGCCTCAGCCTCCCGACTGTGGCCGGAGGGAACAGGGGAGACACCGGAGTTTTGGTTGGAGACGATAACGTTTCTCTCTGCGGAGCCCCGTCACTTCACAAGACACGGGAAACCTCTGTTGGTCTGGAGGAGCTGCAGCAGTTATTTCTTTAAAGTTATTTTTTGGGGTGATTTTTAAGTATTTTATTGATAGGACAGTGGATAGAGTGTTGGAAAGGGGGAGAGAGAGAAATGACATGCGGAAAGGACCATAGGCCGGATTCGAACCCGGGTCCACCGCTGCTAGGACTGAGCCTTGGCGATACATGGGCGCTCGCTCTACCGACTGAGCTAACCAGCCGCCCCAGCAGTTATTTCTGAACAAACGTCCACTGTACATTCACTAGATATTCTCGCAGTGTGTGAGTGAAGGCAGGCAGAGGAGCAGAGGAGCAGAGTACAGCAGAGACTCCGGTCCTGGAGAACAAAGCTACGGTCTCCCCTGCATCCTCCAACCGTGGCCAACACTGTTTAACAGACGGGCTTCACTAGATACAACCAAGAGGTTTTGGTGCTTCCGTGTAGTTTGTGTTGGAGTCTGAGTCTGAACAGCGTAGCCACACGCGAGCGCGCATGGGACACCGACCCAGATTGATTTATCCGTGTAAGAAGTTACAAACAGTCCCTTTTAAAAGAACAAAAAAGGGCAAAAGAAAAAAAGACAAAAGCTTAAACAAAAATAAAATTAAAAATCCCTAGAGTATATTCCTCAAAGTAAGTATCAAGAAGCCCTGTTTTGGTCTCGGTATTGTTTGGTACTCCAACCATCTCACTACTACACTACTGAACCCATTGTGTCTTTAAGCATTGAGCTGTACAGACTAGTTCCATGTGGTTCTGTTTTTCTCTGGTAGCTCTGCAGTATAATGTCACACCAAAGCAGCAGCTCATTGCCGGCGCACCAGAAGACATTACCCCGCTGCTGCAGGTTGAGGTTACGTTAGCGTTTATGTTAGCAGTCCAAAATCTGCTCACGTGAGAGTTCTTCGGGCATGGAGCATGTTGTTGGTTATGATGGTGAACTTGGACCAGTGTGTGACTAGTCTATAGTTGCTCTGTAATCGTACCTGCCAGAGAAAGTAGAGTGCCAGCACCACCTGCAGAGGGGCGGACCAAATCATGTTGATGTAAGTGATGAGGTCCATGAAGCGCTGAGCGTCCACTGACATCAGATTGACGATCTCTCCCACTGTGGAGGTGCGGCGTGCTGCGCTGCTAATAACCAAGGCCTGAAAGAGCAGATCCAGGGAGGGAAAATTCCCCACAAAGGTTAGAGTCCAACTGCAGATTCAAAAGCCAAAGCATGCATACAACTGACCAGGTGAATAATGAAGCCATTCATTAAAGAATGTTGTATGTTAGTGCAAGTTTTAATCAACTTTCAATTTCTGTTTTTCACTCAAAATATCATGATGACTCAATCAGTCCAGTAGCAACCTCTTCCAGGGTGAAAACAAGGAGTGAGCGGTACCTGGACTCATCTTGTTTATCATACTCATTCAAGACATTTAAAAATGTTCTGTACCTTCCTGTAGACGGCGCCAATGATGGCGGTACGCAGACGCATGCCTGAGACGAAGCACACATGAAAGTACTTCTGGAGGATGAGCGACTGCACACAGGTACATATGAAGAGCAGAGCGGTGTAGAAGAAGCCGTGCCAGGCGGGGGCGCTGGAGTTGTTGATGAAGCGGAGCAGCAGCCTGGATGGGATGGGGATGCGTTTAACACCGAGCCATAATGAAATCACCAACATCATTCATTCATCGGCTCTTCAGAGCCCTTTCAGAGATGTTGCAGGTAAAGGAAAACGTTGCTGCTTATAATGTGACTGCCCTTGTCCCATTCAAAAGCAATGTCTGATTTTCATTAGTTAATTTTCAGTACATTTTTATTTATTATTACTTTTGTCAGTTTCAAGTTATTTCAGTGACCATTGTGGGTTTTTCTTTCTTTAACGGAAGGGTACCAACAATTTTGTCCACGTGTGTATATAGATATAGATATATATATATATCTATCTATATAGATATAGATAGATAAATATATACTGTAGATATCTAGATGTATATATCTATATCTATATCTATATCTATATCTATAGATATATATAGAGAGATATCTAGATAGATAGATATATACTGGAGATATATAGATATAGAAGTAAGGTTCTCAATGCTAAAATTGGATTATTGGCTTTCTTAAGGATTATGTCCCAGATACCAGTCCAAATATTGCTGTAAAGGCTGTCGGTTGTATGTGGCGGTAAGTTGTATGTGGCGGTCGGTTGTATGTGGCGGTCGGTTGTATGTGGCGGTCGGTTGTATGCGCCTGCCAATGACCTCTGACAGAATATCAAAGATAGATTGCCAGTACGTGTTTTGCTCGGGACATCTCCAGAACATTAGGTATGAGGGTGACAGCTTCCTGTTTGTATCGGTCCAGGTCAGGTTTAAACCGTGACATTAAAGCCTCTGACCAGGGGGGGCCGTGGGACCGTCTTCTTAGTCCATAATGATATATTCTGTGTGTGGAAAAGTGGCCCCTGAATTGGGGCCTTGCCTTTGCCTGCCCCAAAACATTTTACATTTGACCCATTTGACGTAGAGTATGAAGCCCCAGACACATCAATGATTCCTTGTCATTTCATATGAATCAGATACTGCTACAAGGCAATTTTCATCCTATTAAGGGGTTTCTATATGTTTGAGAAAAAACGGAGGTTTCTCACCGGAGGATCTCGGGCCCGACGAACATGAGGACGTCCTGGATGATCTTATAGAGGCAGGAGATGAGGAAGTAGGGCCCGAAGGTGAGGCACAGTGCCCAGAACAGGGAGGGCTCCTTGGTTTTCTGGGGCTTTTTTACAATCAAGATTTCAGACTCTTCCACGGCTCGGCCCTCTTTGCCCTCGCTGTGCGTGACTCGTTTGGGGGAGTACAAAGTTTTCTGCTCCGTACTGAAAAAGAGAGAATGGAAGGAGAGACAAGACTGCTTCAATTTAAAGGTCCCATATCGTGCTCATTTTCAGTTTCATACTTGTATTTTGGGTTTCTACTAGAACATGTTTACATGCTGTAATGTTTAAAGAAACCCTTTATTTTCCTCATCCTGTCTGCCTGAATATACCTGTATTTACCCTCTGTCTGAAACGCTCCGTTTTAGTACATTTCAATGGAACTGCAACAGAATTGCGTTGCTAGGCAACAGTTTGGGTCCATCTTTACTTCCTGTCAGCTGATGTCATTCACATACACTGCAACAAGGAAATAAACTGGGACACATTTAGAATGTTTACGTTTAAAACTGTGAAATGGTCTAAATATTGTAGATTTGTGACATCACAAATGGACAGAAATCCTGACGGCTTGTTTCAAAAGCTCAGTTTCTGAATACGGGCTGTGTGTATTTCTCTGTGGATTAAGCGTTTCGATACTTTCACAGGTTTTATATAGAACTTAAACCTGCTTTATAATATAAAAGACATGAAAATGTCACATATATACAATATGGGACCTTTAATATTCTAAATATAATACTTTGTTGATGGGAGATATGATTTCTGTGATCTCTTTCTCCAGTCAGCGGACTTCTAAAAACTTGTAGTCCGAGGTGACATTTCCACACAATATCTTGTTATTGTAGAAATAAATAAAAAGTGAAAATGATGAGATTTAGGTGTAGTTATTACAGGTTGGTTGAGACTCCGGACCGAGGTTGCTTGCAAAAACATCTAAATCAACACCTATATGTACCGAGGCAACGCAAAATATTCCTGTTCCCACGTACATCCCATTTGATGGATATGGTGTAGTTTTACCAGAGTCACAATCAGGGATGTCACGATACCAGAAATCTAGTAGTCGATACCAATACCAGTGAATGCCCACGATTCTCGATACCAAATTCAATACCACGGTAAAAAACAAACAAACAAACAATAAATCCCATGTAATGTCTATATACAGTATAAACTCAGATTGCAAGCAGTAGTTTAAATTCACTGACATGGTGACATTTCACCGGGTAAAGGCTACCAGAGGTGGGACCAAGTCATTGTTTTGCAAGTCACAAGTAAGTCACAAGCCTGTGCAGTCAAGTCCCGCCTCGGGTCTCGAGTCCTAAACAAGCCATATGCATATTCTCTGACTGTACTGTGCTGTGCTCCTGACCTTTTGACCTTTTGGCACTCTGTGTTCCAGCGGCGCACCAGCTGCGGAACCACTCTCTGGGAGCGGTCCTCGGAGTTCAAAGACCACAGGTCCTTTTCCTCCAGCGGGCGCTTGTAGCCCGTCACCATCAACCTGGTAGACACAAGAGGGGAGGGAGGAATGTAAGTCCAGTGATACAAGGATTCAGAAGTGCAATCTGAGACAGGACTAACACACGAGGGTCATGACTGGCAAAAAGGGAAAAGAATATCAAAAAGGCCTGGGAGGTTACAAATGCTTATGTGACGTAGCGCTCGGTGTACTCCTCTCTCTCACGTTTGAGTAGAGTGCACACTTGGTAACTTGGCCTGCTGCAAACATTCGTAAACAAGTCGGACACTCACTTTCAGATTAACACTGTGTATCTCATCATGTATTCTCTGTCTCGCAGGCCCGTTTCACTGAAGGCATGACAGAACATTTCTGCCATGTAGGTGTGTGTGTGTGTGCGCGCACAACCAGATTGGTTTGTAATTTGGATTTTTCCAAATGAAGAATAAGACACAGGACGGCTTCATTTTCACTTTGTGACGACCCCTCCACTCCATTAGGTGTCCCGGTGTCTTTTTGCTGGTTCTCCTTTGTTTTGCAGGAGAGCGGGTCATCAGGCTGATGAGCCACACCTGGGCTTGATGTGGTGGGCATTTTCTGTGTATCCTGGATCAACAAAGCAGGCAGATATTTTGGCTGGTAGTGGACGGGTAAAACATGAAGGAGGCAGCAGTGCAACACAAAGGATGCCAGCTGCCGTAAAACCCAGACGAAGAAGAAGATATTTTGGCGGGTAGCGAGCCGCAAAATATGAAATGTTGCGATCGTCATTTCCGGTAAGTGCGCCGCAGAGTATTCGATTTGAGACGACCCTACCCCGTTGAAATTCACGCACTACTCAAGTAAGTACAGAGTGCACACAGTGCACTACATTGAAGTGTTCTTCCAGGAAGTACGTGGATTGGAACACACTGCTGTTTCGGTTTTGTTTGCGGCAGACACACCCACACATCCCTGCATTACTGGTTACTGACTTTCCACGTTTATTTAGTTATTTATTGTTAGTTTGTCAAATAAATGCCTTTTACTATTTTAAAACTCGTCTGGTCTCCCATTTTTGTTGCAACCTTTGAGCCGGGTTGTAACAAATGCGAGAGCTCCTGGGTTCAAATCCCGGACGAGCTCCCATACGCACCCGGAAGTTTCCATAAACGTGGAAAGTCAGTAATCAGCAATGTAGGCATGTGTGGGTGTGTGAAAATGTCTGCTGCAAACAAAAACGAACAGGTGTGTCAGCCAAGGAAGAGAGCCATCCTCTGTGGGAAGAGAGGGAGCTTTTATCCCCACCACACCGAGCCCAGGTGCGGCTCATCAGCCTGATGACCCTCTCTTCTGCAAAACAAAAAAGAACCAGCAAAAAGACACCGGGACACCTAATGGAGTGGAGGGGTCGTCACAACTTTGAACTGTAAAAATGGAATAAAAACAAAATTAGAACAATATAGGCTAATCCAGGGAATTAGGGGGCAAGTAAATGACCTGCACAACAATGTTCCAGTATTTGTAAAAGCTTTCCGTGTTATTTTGTGCCACTGTTTCAGTAGTACAAGCAACGTTACACTAATGAATAAAAAACCCCATAAGCCTCAGCTCCTCCATGAGAAATGCGTCTGACTGAGACTCATTGTTTATTAAATGATGCTGTTCACTCAAACAATGAAAGAACTGCGACTCTTTTGTTGAATGAAAATCAAATGCGAGACAAATATTATTTTCCCACAGCCAATATCATGACCAGATTTCTGACCAGTGTTTTAAGACTTAAAAAAGGATGAGTTCAATTTTTTCAAGTCCGTCTTAAAACAATACTCACATGCCCGTATGAACATTGAGACAGGTTTTGCTTGCTGTAATCATTCCTCCTGTTCATACTGGCCATTAAAAGATCCCTTCCTAACATGCTTCCAATGGAAGTGATGGGGGAACAAAGTCCACAGTCCTCGTTCTGTGTAAAAATATATTCCAAAGTTTATCTGAAGTTAATAGGAGGCTTCGGCAGTTAGAGGAATCAAGTGATTAGTTTAGTTCACAATTCCTTCTTTGTGTTTTTCCCTGGACAGTGTCTCCTTGCTGACCTGCAGTGGAGGGATAGTATCATAAAGAGGGAATTTCATACTAAAAAGACCGACTTTTAATATCCTTTAATAACATCCAAAGTAACACATGTATATTACACATGTACAGTATATTTTGTGCATTTCTCTTAATCTTTCCCCAAATCTTCAATAACTGGAGAATGGAAACAGCAAGTAAAGAGTGTAAACTCTGTCATTAGACTGCGCTGTCTGTGTATTACATGCAAATATCCACACCACTGAGATATTAATCATCTGCTTACCCGCTGATCCACCAGAAGGTGATTCTGGAGAGGAAAGGAGCTCCAGGCTCAGGGCAGGGATTCTGAAGACAAAAACATCACAGTTAGACCCAAAAGATTTTCCTGCTGTGATCCCAGAATGAGGTTTTTAAATCAGCATCTAGACGTCCCGCTCACCAACATGGTCAGCAGTTGGAGCTGCAACAGTGTCTGTGACACACACTGCTAATGGAGGCTATTAAGCTACTTTAAAACCCCTTACGCTTCGTCCACACTGGGAACGTAAGGAGCGTGTGGTGGCTGCGTGATTCACGCATCGGGTGTTCACACCAGCTACGTTTCTGCTGCTGCAGCTGCTGCTGGAAGCCCTTCCTTTGTACATAGAGATTGCCTTTCATAATGGCTATTTCATTTCATTATTAATATCATCTATATTTATTTTAGACAGAGAAAGGTTAAGAAACGTGTGGTAATTTGTAAATAATAGTTATATTCCATAATTAAAACCCCGTATTTTATTCATTCATGGAGCTCTCCAAGTCACTGCATGTTCTACAACATTGTCCGGTACATATTTCAGAATAAAAGCCTTGTGTTAACAAATGAAGGAATTCTGTCCATAGAAAAAACGCTTGAGGGCTTTTATTTCAAAATGAAAGCAGGAAGTGTTGATTTAAAAACAAGTCTTCTTCTACTTTTTTTTTTTATCTCCGGGACATATTCTACGGATAGAGACATTAAAACTGTAGTTATGTTGCTGATATGATGTAAATATACAGTCAATAGATCACCTTCACTGTCTGTTGTTCCTGTGAACCGCACGACTCGCGTCAAAAATAGGCGAGACCTCGAATCTCTAGAAGAGACACAGCTGAGACATGCGTCTTACGCGGGCTGTGTGGCTGCTCTAACCTGTTAACACGGACGCCGAAATAAAAACACAACAGGTGTGGACGGGAGCTTAGCACCCTGAATGCCGCAATTAGCGCCAAAAAAATAAATAAATCACACTCCTTCTCAGAGTCATAATGCAGTCAAATCTGATAACCCAGACACAAAACACACACAAGACACAAAACACACACATCTTAAGATTCAGAGTGACTTACATTTCCAGAGAATATCATTATTATCTCTGAATAAACATAAATCCATAGAGATCATAGAAAAAAAAAAGAGGCTTCTGATAACTCCAGGACGAGTCTGAGATCCATCGTGTTTTTAAGTTTTGTCTGAGGCTTCACCTGTGTTCATAGAAATTTAAATTTCAGGAAGGTCCTTTTTGTGACAGAGTGAGAAACGGGAGACAGATTTACAGGGCGAGGTGGTCTCACCGAGTCTTTGACGGCCTGGGAGAAGAGGGGCTGCTGGTCCGTCAGGCAGGACAGGAACAGAGAAACCAGCACCAGAGCATAGTAGATATAGAAGGTGGTGTACCTCCACACACACACCGTCGACGGCTAAAATTAAAAACAGACAAAGCTTTTAACCCACAGAACTCGCTGGTGTAAGGTTTTTGGAATTACTCATTACATGTGCCGCCCCAAACAAGTCACATATCCATATGTTTATTAGTACTCTGCTCGTTCAAGACTGACCTGGTCCAGGGCCTGGAAGATCTTGGACCTGAAGGTGACCGTGGCACACAGCAGTGCCAGCAGCCAGAAGATCAGCATCACTCCAGATGACTGAACCCCTTTCATCCGTTCATACTGGATTAACAAGGCGGCCAGCAACTAGAGCAAAAAACACTCTTGAACACATTTATACCCCATAATTGACAAAACATACAAATATTACTAGAAACAAACAAACAAACCTCTATTACTCTTTAGGCTTTCTTCTTCAACGTGCTGTAATAAGAGACAGTCTGTGCATGTTGCACGCCTGGTGTTCCAGTTGAGAAAGTACAGTCCATAGATGAAAACTATTTCTACAAGACTACATGCCCTGCTTTGTTCTAGTTTGGGTTGCAGCACTACCACCTTCTTCACAAGTTCAAAATTCTCTTTCTTTTTTTTGTCAAAAGATTGCAATCTTCTCTTGAACAGAAAGGACGGTTACATATCCCATCAGGCCTGGTAACGCCTTGGGATTCCTTTGGAAGAAATAGGAGTACGTAGCTAGAAAGGATGATGTCTGGAGTACTTTGTTTAATCTGCTGCTATGGACCTGGACGTGGATTAAGTGTCAGAAAACGAATGGAGGAATGGACTGTAACCTTTCTAACAGTCCCACTGTCGGTGGACTGCATTCAACCGAATGTCTATGGTTGGTCAAGGCTTAGCTCCAAAGCTGTTTGCACTGTTGTTAAGGTGCAAATAAAGATAACTAAATCCTAGAATCTCCTGAGTGTAACGTGTATTTGTTTTGAGCGACAAACAAAAGAACCTTGTACTGTTCTTTGCATTTTGTGATCGTGTGCAAATAAACTACACTACCACACCGGTTGAGGGTTTGAAGGCAGTTTGAATTTCTCTTTAACCACACCTTTAAATCATCACGACAATACAAATAAAACTCGTCAAAAAGGTGAAACTAAATAACATCTAAATTGAACTAGTCATTTCCAGAAAATAAAACCACAACCTCGTAAAAAATATATGTACTTTAAAAACTACACTAAGAACATCTAAGATCCAAAGCACTTCTATTATAATATATCCAAACTAAGCTTTGCTCTACTCCAAAGAGGAGGTTTCTCACTCACCATGGTGAGTCCCAGTAAGGTAGGACTGACGAGGTGGACGGGTGCGGGGACACTGCTGCCACCTTGACTTCTTTCCCAGAAAGAAAAGAAAACATCTGACCAGCAGATAATCCATAATAGAAGGCCAACAGCCTGCGGGGAGAAGAACAACTTGTATTAACACTATACCTCTGATGTATTGATGCAAGCCTCCAACAACTGTTTCTATACGCCTACGAAGGGGATTGATTGAAAGCACATGAGCAATTGTCTATATGAAAGACGTATTAGTGCTTGAGTTTTTGCTCTGCTATAATAACTAATAAGAGAACACAGAGGGCAGATTAAAGGGACTCTATGTAAGAATCAGAAATGTCTTGTTAACAGCAACACCTGTGGCCGTTAAGTCAATGAATGTCAGCGTCCTGTTGCTCGCGCTTGTGCTCGCTCTACATAGACATGAACGAGCATCACTCAAAACAGTGAGGCGACACACGTCAGCTAAAAGCACAATATCACTCTATATTTCAGCTGCTTGGCAGTAATGTTAGCTGACCAGACGAAGGTCTCTCCATGAATCAATGCTGATACTGTGTTTTCCTGCTTCAGACTCCCGACCGTTTTCAGAAGGAACAGGGGAGACACCGGAGTTTTGGTCGGAGACGATAACGTTACTCGCTCCGGAGCCCCGTCTATTCACTCAGCAGCAGGAAACAAGACATGGGAAACCTCTGTTGGTCTGGAGGAGCTGCAGCAGTTATTTCTGCACAAACTTCCACTGTACATTCACTAGATATTCTCAGAGCTAAACTGGAGCAGGAAGAGTCAACACTGTTTAACAGACGGGCTTCACTAGATATAACTTTGCGGTTTTGGTGCTTCCGTGTAGTTTGTGTTGGAGCTGCGTAGCCACACGCGAGCGCGCATGGGACGCCGACCCGCACTGATTTACAAGAGTGTAAGAAGTTACAAACAGTCCCTTTAACATGATGAGCAGGAATAATAATAAGAAACAATACGACACTTTCACAATTTAGAAAAATGACTTCCTGAAATATTCAAGGCTCACACTACTCACAGTTTTAGCTTTGTTGATGTGACTCATACATATGTAGCCACGGTTGTGGCTGCGGAGGTAGATGAGGTAGATGGGGGCACACATCCAGAGGTAGAGGCATGGCAGCCACACCAGCACAGTGTTCTGGAAGCACTGGGTGAGGTCAGGGTTAGCAGTGTACCATGTACGGTTCCAATCCTGGTAGAGGAAAGAAGAAAGAAGAAGATACATTTTTTTTTTTTTATTATTGACGTGTTATTAACTTAAAGGTCCAATATCATGCTCATTTTCAGGTTTATACTTGTATTTTGGGTTTCTACTAGAACATGTTTACATGCTTTAATGTTCAAACAACACATTGTTTTCCTCATACTGTCTGTCTGAATATACCTGTATTTACCCTCTATCAGAAACACTCCGTTTTAGCGCATTTCAACGGAATGGCAATGGAATTGCGTTACTAGGCAACAGCTTTGGTCAATGTTTACATGACGGCTTGTTTCAAACGCACAGTTTCTGAATACGGGCTGTGTGTGTTTCTCTGTGGATTGAGCGTTTGATACTTTCACAGTATTTATAAAGCACTTAAACCTGCTTTATAATATTAAAGACATGAAAATCTCACATATATACAATATGGGACCTTTAAACATGCCTGCACTACTAAACCTGAGGGGACGCACCCTATTTTGACACTGTGAACAACAAATCTGTGTTTAAATCAGCAGGAGGAGAGTTAGTATCGTTAGCTGTTAGCAGCCGGTGGGCAGCACAGTCCTGACTGGCTAAGTACCAGAGATACAAACGTTAAAGGGACTATTTGTAACTTTCAGAAATGCTTGTCAACAGCGAAACCTGTGGCCGTGAAATCAACGAAAGTCAGCGTCGGGCTCGCGCTTGCTCGCTCTAAATATACCTGAACGAGCATCGCTCAAAACAGTGAGGCGACACACGTCAGCTAAAACCACAATATCACTCTATATTTCAGCTGCTTGGCAGTAATGTTAGCTGACCAGACGAAGGTCTCTCCATGAACATGATTTAGATCTGATCCTAGTGTTGGCTTTTCCTGCCTAAGTGCAGGCTGAAGCAGCGGGGCTCTGCAGCGTGTCTCCCTGCTCTCTCCGCCCGCAGCCGCAGAGAGCAGAGGAGACACCGGCACCCGGTCGGTAACGAGAAGACAACGTAACTCTCTGAAGAGCTCCGTCACTTCACAAGACACGGGAAAGCTCTGTTGGTCTGGAGGAGCTGCAGCATTTATTTCTGCACAAACGTCCACTGTGCATTCACTAGATATTCTCAGAGCTAAACTAACTCTTCTGCAGTGTGTAGTGAGCGCGCGTTCACGTCTAGAGGTGGAGCGAGACAGCGAGGACGCGCGCGTTGTCTGAGTGAAGGAGAACAGGCAGCGGAGACGAGGCTCCGGCCACACGCGAGCGCGCATATGCGAACGCGCATGTGTGCCGACCCGCTACATTTATACGCTTAAAAAGTTACAAACAGTCCCCTTAATGGAGGTGCCATTGAGTTGTTATTATTATGAGGCGTTCAGGAAAAATGACTATTGGGCGAAGGTAAATTACAACATTATCATGATGTGTTCAAATGTAATCTCGGAAAATTTAGTTTTTGGCGAGAAACTTGAATAAATCCAGTTGTTAGAAGATGTTTTCACATCAATATAAAATAGATAATAGAGAGAGAATTATGACCTGTTTAACTTCATAACACTAGCTCTAAGTAGCTTGCCAAGATTTTTAATCAAAGATCTTTAATCAAAGCAAATATTTAAATAATCATAATCATTTGAATTGTGTTTTTATGCAAACAACCACTATAGATGACAATAACAAAGTACAGTACAGTACTGTGTACAGTAGGCTACCCTCCCTACCCTGAAAAGTAGGGCTTTTTGTACCTGCAGTGTATGTTTTTATAGTTTGGCATGCTGGGGGACTCTCTGTTTTGTTAAGTTTTGTTAATGGAAACATTACTAGCCAAAACAGTCAGTCATGTACGGTGCAAAAACTCCTGCATATAATGTAATTTTCTTAAAGGTCTCATATGGTAAAAAGTGAGATTTTCATGTCTTTTATATTATAAAACAGGTTTAAGTGCTATATAAATACTGGTAAACTATCAAAACACTCAATATACAGAGAAATACACACAGCCCGTATTCAGAAATTGTACATTTGAAACAAGCCGTTCATTTGTGATGTCACAAATATACAATATTTAGACCATTAAACGGTTTTAAACGTAAACATTCTAAATGTGTCCCAGTTTATTTCCTTTTGCAGTGTATGTGAATAACATCGGCTGACAGGAAGTAAACATGGACCCAAACTGTTGCCTAGTAACGCAATTCCATTGAAATGCGCTAAAATGGAGCGTTCAGACAGAGGGTGAATACAGGCATATTCAGGCAGACAGTGTGAGGAAAATAAAGTTTTCTTTTAACGTTACAGCATGTAAACATGTTCTAGAAGAAACCCAATATACAAGTATGAACCTGAAAATGAGCACGATATGGAACCTTTAATAATCTGCTGTTTGGAGTGATTTTCAGTAGAATTAATGCTGAAAAATACATGCACAGTATGTTTTCTAAAAAGTAATGTAGTGATAAAATAGAGGTTATGTCTGACAAAATTTGTTTGGCCCCCAGCAACAATCTGGGTTTCTCATGTGAGCTCTGTGATTATCCCAGAGGTCACAAATAATACAAAAAGTAGAAAGCAACTCATTCTGCAAAGCAGTGGCCAATTTCACAACAATACAGGTTACATCACTGAATCACAATCAGGCCAACTAATGCATCAATGCTGCAGCTGGCAGGAAAAGAAGTACAACAAGTCCAGAAGCACACAGCAGCAGCAGGAGACGGTGACACTCAAGCAAAGCACAAGTAACGTTATCTCCCAAAACATGTGTCCAGTTCACCACTAACTGGGTCACACAGCATGATGACAGATGTTCTCTGTTAGCTGCTCGGTGTCCTACACACCTCACTGCATTACCAACACGCAGTCAGCCTACATACAGGACATGTCTTTCCTTCTTTCATACAGTTACAACTATAAAACACAACATGCAGTATCCGTAGAGACCCCGCGGTGCAGTGATCAACAGTCTATTAAGATTACATATAGAGACACCGGCCGGCCGGTGAGTGGTTAACCGGGTTATTCCGTGAAGCCGGGCTGCCAGCGTTACGTAGCATGTGCCGGTGTTAGCTAATAACAACAACTGGACAGAGTTTTAAGATTAATGAAAGAAAACAAACCACGAGGTGGAGTAAATAGACTAACCCAGAACGGATCGGAACTGTCCAGACTGCAGAACGTGTCTAACCCCATTCAACGCGACGCACTGGAGGTCCAGCTCTGACTGACCACAGTGTTTGTTTAAAGCTCAGATTTGGTTTTGTAACCTGACTGTAACCTGACTGGGGGCTGGAGCGGAAGGTTGCTGCTTCTTCGTCTTCTTCTACTTCTTTGGTGTTTATTGGAGGTTGGCAAACCAGCTTATAGGTGCGTTACCGCCACCTACTGGACTGGGAGGGTGGGGGGGGGTAGATTGGCAGGAAAAAAAATAAAAATAATAATAATAATAATAAAATAAATAAATAAAAACAATAAAATAAAAAATTATTATTATTAATAATAATACTACTAATAAT
Organism: Sebastes umbrosus; assembly: GCF_015220745.1. NCBI lineage: Eukaryota > Metazoa > Chordata > Actinopteri > Perciformes > Sebastidae > Sebastes > Sebastes umbrosus. Next base: position 2,702,540 of record NC_051282.1, on the reverse strand, counting down.
AATTAAATTCTCTCCATTATTCCTGTTGCCCTTATTAATGCCCTAATTGCCCTAATTAATTAGAAGATTGTGTACTTTCTTAGATGTCTTTCCTAGCAGATTGGAAGGTTGCTTCTTCTTGTTCTTCTTGTTCTTCTTGTTCTTCTTGTTCTTCTTGTTCTTCTTCTTCCTCCACCTCATCTTCTTCTTCTTCTTCTTCTTCTTCTTCTCTCCGTTTACTGGCGGATCGCAGCCACCTTTAAGGTGCATACCGCCCCCTGCCGTGCAAGACTGTGTTAACATCATGTCGTTTTACACATTACTGCTACTCTTAAAACCTTAATAAACTGGAAAAAAAGAGTTCGGAAATTTGTTTGGTGGATTATTTCTCTGTTGTTACAATGCTAATGGTCATTGTATTTTACATGGTTGGAAAGCCTGTTTATTTACCTTCACAATGATGTCCAACTTGTAAGGATCATGCATTTGTGGGATGAGCATCTTGGCAAATTTTTCTTGGGCGCTACCCACATAATCAGCTGTGCTGCTCATCCCACAAATGCATGATGCAATGACACCTGACTTTCATCACGTTTTTTTTTTACAGAAATTATATTTTAAAAAAAATACATAAATATAAAGAATAAATAAATAATCTCTATTTCAGTTATTAGACAATAATAAATATATTCAGTATTTACTTTTTTCTATAAATTTTATGAAGCTATATGATGCTTATACTGACTGAATAATTTAAACTGGAATTGTTTCGATTTTATGACTCCACTATTCCTAAAATATATATTGCAGATGTTTTATCTTGTAAACTCGGAAAAAAAAGTTTGGGAATTTGTGTTTGGTGGATTTTTTCTCTGTTGTTACAATGCTAATCGGCATGTATTTTACATGGTGGGAAAGCCTTTTTATTTACCTTCACAATGAGGTCCAACTTGTAAGGATCATGCATTTGTGGGATGAGCAGCACAGCTGATTATGTGGGTAGCGCCCAAGTGAAATTTGCCCAAATTCTCTGCCAATGGTAAACAGTGTATTCTCCTGTTGGTGTTGACTCTTGTTTTGAGTTGTTTGGTGGATTGGATGATTGAACTCTTTATCAGTAACAAGGAACAAACAAGACATATTGGCAATTTTACACTTTATTCATTTAATACACCGTCAGGAGCCTCAGTAGCGGTGGAAGATCCATACGCAGCCACAACAGCCTGGCACCTCCTCCTCATGCTGGTCACCAACCTGTTCACACGTTGCTGTGGGATGGCGTTCCATTCCTCAACCAGGATTCATTGCAGGTCAGCCATCATTGTGAAGGTAAATAAACAGGCTTTCCAATGATGTAAAATACAATGCCAATTAGCATTGTAACAACAGAGAAATAATCGACCAAACTAAAATTTCCAAACTTTTTTTCCCGGGTTTATATCTTTTCTTCCCTTTCCCCCAAAATCCATCCTGACATATTTGGAAACTTTGAGATCTTGAGTTGAATCTTGAATCAATTTCTGTGGGTTTTTATTTGTGTTTGGCTGCACAACATGAGTTTGAATAGATGGATCCACTGGTGGAACTGTGAGAGTTTAAGAGGTGAAGTCACTACGTCTTTATTGAAGTAGCAGCACGTTGTCATTCATATTAATGAGAGCTCTGTTTCACTTTTTGTATTTTACAGTTTTTAACCTGCATCCTGTTGGCAGAAGAATTTTATTTGTATAAGTCTGTAAAAGAAAACAGAAAAGAAAAAATACTTAAGTTTTATACTAAATAGATTTATTAACATAATTTAAACATAAAGCTGAGATCTCTCCATTCCTACACCACGTTCACCATGTTCTTGTTTGGTTGGCTTTGGCTATGTTACTAGATTAGGTTTTACACCCTTCATTCACCACACAACCACTCATCCATCTGCTGACAAACTGATAACACTGATTCACACACATCATCACCTCACTGTGTTTTTTTGGTTATTGTATGTTTAGTAATAAACTTGTACACCTTTCACTTTAAATCCGTGTCTCTGCCGTCTCTTGTCATGACTCATGAGCTGGATCCTGTCATGAATTTCTCTGTTCCAGTGGACAGCAGTTGCATAAACTATAACTACTGGAAGACTAAAGAAGTCAGAAAAGTAAGAGACAGTTTCCCTGTTTTATAAGTGTTTATTGTTAACACATAAAATAGATTCAGAAAGTGACAGCATGTTTATTTATATTGCAAATGTTGAAATTCTATACTCCATTCATATCACCACTGGCAGGCAGTTAATGTTTACCGTGATGACGCTGCCACTTTGTGGTTTCCCGGGACGCCCTCGCAATATGTGCGTACCTGCAGCAGCCAATCAGAGTTTATCTGAGTGTGTGTGTGTGTGTGTGTGTGTGTGTGTGTGTTACTTCCTGTTCTCTCAGACTGGCCACTCTTGCACAAACTTGTTTTCGTTAAATGTTCTGAGCTCACAGTCAGTGTTCCTGTTTCACCTCTCAGACTGACTTCAGATCAGAAGATGAGTGATGGTGTGGAGGAAGAGGAGGACAGAGCAGAGTCTCTAGTCTCTGGCTGTCTGTCTATGAAGAGTGATCAGTCTAAAGATGATTTTCTGTTCTTCAGTAATGAACCTGGACTCTCAGACACAAAGTAAGAGAACTGCTGCTAACTCATTTATAGGACTCCTTTTTAGTTACCTCTGACAATACCATGTTTTCTGTTGATTTTGTGTTTGTATATTCAAATTTCTACACAAATGTATTTGCCAACTAAAATTTAACAAAATCATTGAATAAACTCTTCCTCTTAGTATCAGCGACAGCTGTCAGTCACTTAGAAAAGATGTAATCTAATCTAACAGAATGGCTACAAACCTTTAACCCTCGTTATTGTCGACAGTAGCAGTAGTTTGTGTGTTTAGAGCTACCTTAATGACCTAAAAAAGAGAATTCATCAAGGATCCAAGCAATATGAATAAAATCATCTTGGTGTTTGCAGAGTTCAGTACAGACAGAGAGCAGAGTCTCCAGCACCCAGCTGTCTGTCTATGAAGAGTGACCGGTCCAAAGGTAGACCTCCAGACTTCGGTAATGAACCTGGACCCTCAGACACAAAGTAAGAGACTGTTTTTACTATAAGCTGACCTGGTGGACGATGATGCATTGAGACTAAAAGATTTATATTCCTGATGCAGAACTATTAGTGCAGATACTGTTTCAACCTAAGATGGACCACACACAAACACACAAACTACTGATGGTATTTCTGTAGCAAAACACCTGAAAATCTCCAATTCACAATTTATCATCAATTTAAATCATTTTTTTCATTCAGATCCACTGCAACAGGAAATAAACTGGGACACATTTGGAATGTTTACGTTAACAACTGTGAAATGGTCTAAAGATCTGCGACTATTCAAAATCTGGAAGAATGTGCTTCAAATGTGTAATTCATTTTCTCAAGTTTGTCCTCAAAATATTTTGTTGGTTTGACTTCACCTAAAACCAGCTGTTAGGACCTACTGGGTGTCATCTTGAATCAGTGCACATCATAATTGTGTAACATGTGGTGAACAAGCATCTGTAGAAAATATTTGCTCACCTTGATTATATGTGTTGATGGTTTGAGTGTGTTCTTTCACTACATATGTAAAATATGGTGAAGGAAAACTCTGCTCAAAGGTCCACTTACTAATGATTCAGAGCTTTCTGTTGAAAGCTTTGGATCATTATTATGTGGACCTTTGAGCTTAGATTCTCTGCACCACATCTTGTTTCTGAAGGTGAAAAACAAACATCCCTGGTGTAAAAGCATGTTTATTTATATTGCAAATGTTGAAATTCTATACTCCATTCATATCACCACTGGCAGGCAGTTAATGTTTAACAAACTTCAGCCAGATTACTAAATGTTTAATAAGACAGTCAGACAGGAAAAGCAGCTAATTCTTGTTTATTAAAGCAGGAGAGTTAAAATAAAGGAACATTTTCATTACAGACTGAATGCTGAATTTAAACAGAAAAGTAACAACACTTTAACTCTTCTCTGTGACCATCTGAGCTTCAGTGTCGGCCAAGTCTGGATATTTTTCACCAACAATCAACAAATAATTTTAGTAATAAAGTAGTGTCTCCACAGAGAGAAGAAGAGGAGTCATGCTTCTGTGGAGGAGCTGATGTCCAGATCCAGAACAAGACCTGGACTGCAGACAGCCAGTCAGACCAGCACTGTACAAAGTAAGACTGTAGATCTGTCTGATGATGTCTTCATGTCTGAAAACAGGACTTGTTGTTTTAATACACTGACTATTATTGTGACAACCGTTTAAGATCGTCTCCATCATACATATCTGCTCTGCATCACTTGTACTTTGTTCTCCTTTGAGAGAAAATCTGAACCCAAAAGCAATACATTTATATTTTTATGTTTTGTTTTTATGATAGCACTCCGTCTTTGCATTAATCAATCAGAATGATGTTTGTTTTCCATCTGCATAGATGAAGATGGAGAACTATTAAACTCTGTGTGAAGCAACAACATCACTGTTCTATCACAGATAGACAGTCACACTGACTAACAGCCAGACAGCCTGAGACACAACAAGAGACACAGACTTTGAACAACAGCCCACATTAGCTTTCCTGCTAAAGTCTCCTTCTCTAACTTATAAACACACGTCTGGTCCTGCAGAGCGACACGTTGAACAAGTGACCAAACAAACACCCACTGAGGAAAGCTGCACTGCTAACATCAGTTTTCAGGCTACAGTAGAGTGATAATTAGCTCGTCAGTTGCAGCACATTAAACATCTTAAAAAGTGTTAATATATAATATCTAATATCAACATTGGTTAGTTTAGATGTTTAACAGGGTCCTGTCACTTCAGTTCCTCTGCTAACAAAACACTGTCTGCACTCAGCTGGTAAGTTTCAGATTTCAGTATACGTATTTGTTTACTTTGTCTTTTCCTGTTTTCTGTTCTGCGTTGTGCCAAGCCATGAATACATGCATTACCACTGGAGGACAAACCGAGCTGAGCTGTAGTCACATCGGAGGTTTATTTATTTAATGCTGAAAATCAGCGGGGGACTTTTATTTGGAAGCAGCTATAGGAAACACAGTGTATTTATCAACGAGATTCATGGTTATTAGAGGTGCTATTCAGTAAATACACGTCTACACAACAAGACATGAACATATTACGCGTTATTTGATCAGTTTTAAATATTACAGGGAGCTAGGAACAGCCACAGTGAGTTGTTTAGATGAAGAGCTGCTGGCGAGCAGCTGAGTCTCCGCCTCCTCTGCTGTCAATCAAACATGTACACCACCATACAGTCAGAGGCTGAGAGAGAAATGAGCATTTCTGGTACTTATCTTTAAAAATAAAAACTATTAACAATAAATATAAAAATCACCTTGATGTTAGTTTTGACTTCAAGAAGGGATGATGAATTTATAACCTCTACTTCTTTATAGGTTGTTATATTGATATTTTCATGTTAGCATTGGATATAATAAGTTTCTTTGTTTTGTCTCAAACTTGTCTCTCTCTTTCAGCAGATAGTATTCTACAGGAGGTTGTAGATGAACATAAGATCAGTCTGAAGAAGAGATGTGAATGTGTGACTGAAGGAACTGATGAAACAGGAAGTGGAACCCTCCTCAACAGGATCTACACTGAGCTCTACATCACAGAGGGACAGAGTGAAGAGGTTAATACCCAACATGAGGTGATGCAGCTTGAGACAGCTTCCAAGATGAAGACCCTCCATGACACTCCAATCAAGTGCCAGGACATCTTTAAAGCCTTACCTGACCAACAGGAACACATCAGAGTCGTTCTGACGAACGGCGTCGCTGGCGTTGGAAAAACCTTCTCAGTGCAGAAGTTCACTCTGGACTGGGCAGAGGGCTGGGAAAACCAAGATGTCAGTCTGGTGATTCTGCTTTCGTTCAGGGAGCTGAACTTGATCAGAGATGAGCAGTACAGTCTTCTCATGCTGCTCCATGTTTTCCATCCAACATTACAGAAGGTCACAGCAGAGAAGCTCGCTGTCTGTAAAGTTCTGTTCATATTTGACGGCCTGGATGAAAGCAGACTTTCACTGGATTTCCACAACAATGAGGTTTTGTCTGATGTTACCCAGAAGTCATCAGTCAAGGTGCTGTTGACAAACCTCATCCAGGGGAATCTGCTTCCCTCAGCTCTCGTCTGGATAACTTCCCGACCTGCAGCAGCCAATCAGATCCCTCCTGCATGTGTTGACAGGGTAACAGAAGTACGAGGCTTCACTGACGCCCAGAAGGAGGAGTACTTCAGGAGGAGATTCAGTGATGAAGAGCTGTCCAGCAGAATCATCTCACACATCAAGACATACAGGAGCCTCCACATCATGTGTCTAATCCCAGTCTTCTGCTGGATCACTGCTACAGTTCTGGGCCACATGTTGACTACAGACCAGAGAGGAGAGCTGCCCAAGACCCTGACTGACATGTACTCACACTTCCTGGTGGTTCAGACAAAGAGGAAGAAGCAGAAGTATTGTGAGGGACATGAGACGAGTCCACAGGAGCTGACGGAGGCTGACAGGGAAGTTCTTCTGAAGCTGGGGAGGCTGGCGTTTCAACAGCTGGAGAAAGGAAACATCATGTTCTACCAAGAAGACCTGGAGCGGTGTGGTCTTGATGTCAAAGAGGCCTCGGTGTACTCAGGAGTTTGTACAGAGATCTTCAAAAGAGAGTGTGTGATCTTCCAGAAAACAGTCTACTGCTTTGTTCATCTGAGCATTCAGGAGTTTCTGGCTGCAGTCTACATGTTCCACTGTTACACAAACAGCAACACAGAGGTACTGGAAGCCTTCCTGGGAGAAGACTACAAGCACAGAATGTCAGACCCAAAGTCTTTTCTCAAGAACATCTCAAAGTATTTTGGAAACAGTGATAGTCGTGGCCCATCTCTGGATGTCTTCCTGAAGAGAGCCATGGAAAAATCCCTTGAAAATAAAAATGGTCACCTGGACCTGTTTGTTCGCTTCCTTCATGGCCTCTCTCTGAAGTCCAACCAGAAGCTCTTAGGAGGCCTGCTGGGTCGGACAAAGAGCAGTTCAGGAAGCATCCAGAGAGCCATTAAAAACCTGAAGGCGATGAACAGAGATCATATCTCTCCTGAGAGAAGCATCAACATCTTCCACTGTCTGGCGGAGATGAACGACCAGTCGGTACATCAGGAGATCCAAGAGTTCCTGAAGTCAGAGAACAGATCAGAGAAGAAACTCTCTGAGATCCACTGCTCAGCTCTGGCCTACATGCTGCAGATGTCAGAGGAGGTTCTAGATAAGTTGGACCTGAAGAAGTACAACACAACAGATGCAGGACGACTGAGACTGATTCCAGCTGTGAAGAACTGCAGAAAAGCTAAGTAAGTCCAGATGTGATTAACTTTATAGATCAGTGTAGATTAGTAGTTTAGTTCTTCAAATATACACACTATAAAATCATTCTTAAAATATAATATTCTTATAAGTGTTCCACGTGTTTATTACATAAATATGTCAGTTGTATTTTGTCACAGATGTTCTTTGAGCTGTTTCAAATGTTGAGTGCAAAAAATGTTTCAGTAGGTTGTGTTTCTAGCCGTCAAGTTAATGAACACATTTATTAAATTTATTTCTAATATTTGTTACATTTTACAGTTTTTTATTATTTTTTTTTGGGTGATGGAGGCGACATGTGAACCTGGTAAAACAAATGAAAAAAAACATAAGATCAGCTGGCCGTTTGGAGCGCTGGGTCCAACCGGTGTAACGGCAGCAACAGAACGTTTGCGGGGAGTCGGGGCGGTCCTGGGATCAGAGCCCTGGTGCTGGGTTTGCACTGGCTGAATTTGAGTTAACTGCTAACTGGGGGTACGTCTCCTGGAGCTGCCGCACACCGTACTCCCGGCGAAGCAGCCTCCCGGCGGCTGGGAGGACGAGGCGGGGGTGTGAGTTGATTTCTCGTTTCTGCTTCTTCTAATTTAATCCAGACAGTGCAGTTTCCGTTCAGAGCATGTCTGTTCAGAACGGGCCGAATACTTGGCTTGTGGTTTTGCTGATTGCAGCTTTCTCGAGAACTGCTCATACAAACAACTCCACACTCAACATTGTGCTTCCTTGGGTCCTGAGCAATACACCTGCTGTGACATAGTTGCATCACACACCCAAATCACGACTACTCACGGTTAGGAACGCCGGTGAAATACACTCTGTTTCACAGGAAAAAACATACCCCGGTAGCTGTTACTCACAGTCAGAAACATTGGTGAAATACACTTAGCGGAGGTAATTTCCAAATAGGTGTATTAGTTGCTTGCTTTGACACAACCACCACGGTTATAAAGTAGAGCATGGATTTAATTATCGGAGGTATTTTCCTGGAGGTACCGCTATTAGTGTCATTTGTTAGTATCAAGTCTGACACCGGGGAAATACCGCCTTACTCACGGGGGAAAAACACGCACAGGTCACAGCTTACTCAAGATTACACCGGTGAAGCAGTGGTCTGCCCGCTGTGGACGACATGCTGGACTCAGTCTGCAGAGCCTTGAAGCCCCGCCCACACTGCTGCACAGAGCGCTGGTTGCTCGTTTATTCAAAGTTTAATTATATTGAACGTGTCGCGCGTCCAACATTCTATAGTGTGTGTGAGATAAAATTAGCTGAACCACTGATGTGAGGAGCAAATGTTAATCAAGAGAGGGACATTCTTGTGTTGGTTGCAATCTTCTCACCTCACCGCTAGATACCGCCAGATCCTACACACTGGACCTTTAACCACAGACCTTATTTCAGGCATCTAACTAAAAACTCATTGACTTCCAGAAGAGGGAAAAGGAAGTGCTAAAATGCTGACTCATTTCTGGGTTTTAGGACTCATTCTTGTAGCACTCTATTTGAACATGTCTGAAGGTGCAGCACTCTTCAACAAACACGTATTGCACCAACTTAAAGGCACGTAAGTGATGATTATGAACGACACCATCAAATTACAGGTTTCTATGGTTCTAAGTTATTCCTATTATTTGCAGGTTAATATTTTTTTTCAAGTCCATCTGAATACAATACTCTCATGTTCATATGTACATTCAAAGAGTTATTGATTTCTGTCATCATTCCTTCTGTCTGTGAAGAAATCCCCGTATAACCTGAGTGTTATGAGATGAGGACAAAATCCACAGTCTTGTTCTGTGTAAAATGACCTGTAAAGTTGATGTTAAACTAATCGGTCTGAGTTATATGTATTAGGGCTGGGTGACTTGGAAAAAAATCAGATATCACCATATTTTTGACGAAATACTTTGATATCGATATTGCAACGATATTGTAGGATTGACCATTGGTGCTTTCACAAAATATTTACACAATGAGATTTTTGATAATCATCAGTAATGTGGATCTCATGACAAAGTGTAAATGACAAATAATAGAACAGCTAGAACAGTCTGGTAAGTTCAGAAAATTACATCACTTTACTGTAATGTAGCCTTTAAAACCAGGAAACAGCCAGTAACACAAAGAGGGAATTTGGTACTAAACAGTCTGTAACTTTGGTAAACACTAGGGGTGGGGAAAAAAAATAGATTTACCTATGTATCACATTTTTTTTTTTTTTTTACGGTTTTGAAATATAAACTGGAAAAACAAAGTTCGGAAACTTGTGTTTGGTGGATTATTTCTCTGTTGTTACAATGTTAATTGGCATTGTATTTTACATCGTTGGAAAGCCTGTTTATTTACCTTCGCAATGATGTCCAACTTGTAAGGATCATACATTTGTGGGATGAGCAGCACAGCTGATTATGTGGGTAGCGCCCAAGAAAAATTTGCCAAAATGCTCCGTCAATGGTAAACAGTGTATTCTCCTGTTGGTGTTGACTCTTGTTTTGAGTTGTTTGGTGGATTGGATGATTGAACTCTCTATCAGTAACAAGGAACAAACAAGACATATTGGCAATTTTACACTTTATTCATTTAATACACCGTCAGGAGCCTCAGTAGCGGTGGAAGATCCATACGTAGCCACAACAGCCTGGCACTTCCTCCTCATGCTGGTCACCAACCTAGTCACACGTTGCTGTGGGATGGTGTTCCATTCCTCAACCAGGATTCGTTGCAGGTCAGCCAACGAGGTTGTGTTGGTCACTCTAACATGTACAGCACGCCCAAGCTGATCCTACAAGTGTTGAATTGGGTTGAGGTCTGGACTCTTGGCAGGCCGTTCCATTCTCTCTACTCCCACATTGTGGAGGTAGTCTGTGATAACCCTGGCTCTGTGGGGGCGAGCGTTGTCATCTTGGAGGATGAAGTTAGGTCCCAGATTGTGGAGATATGGGATCGCCACTGGCTGCAGAATCTCATCCCGATATCTCCCTGCATTGAGATGGCCTTCAATGATGACAAGCCTTGTTTTGCCAGTGAGGGAGATGCCGCCCCACACCAGGACACTGCCCCCACCAAAAGCTGTTACTCCATCGGTGCAACAATCAGCATAGCGTTCTCCACGTCGTCTCCATACTTTGACTCTGCCATCCAACTTTCGCAGACAGAACCTGGACTCATCACTGAACATGACATTCCCCCACATGTTCAGGTTCCATTGTCTGTGTTGTCGACACCAGTGCAAATGGGCCTGACGGTGAAGGGCAGTCATTGCAGGCTTCCTGGTAGCCTTATGAGAATACACTGTTTACCATTGGCAGAGCATTTTGGCAAATTTTTCTTGGGCGCTACCCACATAATCAGCTGTGCTGCTCATCCCACAAATGCATGATCCTTACAAGTTGGACATCATTGTGAAGGCAAATAAACAGGCATTCCAATGATGTAAAATACAATGCCAATTAGCATTGTAACAACAGAGAAATAATCCACCAAACACAAGTTTCCAAACTTTGTTTTTCCAGTATATATCATGGACAGGAAACGTTATCGTATCGCGGTAACGTGCGGTCGAGCCGGCAGTCGCTCTCATCTCCGTGGTCAAATGGGCCGACGCTACAACTGCAGAGCACCCATATACTGACATTTCTGTTAAATGCATTCAAACGGCCCCGATGGAGCTGACCATGGATGTATAAAGAGAACAGAGCTGACGGGAGAGCTAGAGACCACCTTGGAGGAGTGAGAGGAAGTATACACATGTGATTACGTCCGATTTTCAAAATAATGTGTTATCAAAGGGAACTGTAGATAAAAAATACATATATGGAAATAAGATTGACTGATTATATTCACCAGAAGTATAAAACATTACATGTCCCTTTTAAATTAAGAAGAAAATACCACTCATTTGTGAGGGAAATGTCTTTATTCTTTGAATTTTTGGTTGCTGGAAAAAATTTAATAAATACTTCCTGACAATGACTGATATATTTGACTTCAGGACATCTCTGACTACAAACATGCTGAAAATCAAACATTTTTACTGGATTACTTTAGATATTTTCTAAAGTAAAAGTCCTTAGAAGTGTATGATTCAACTTTTTCCCATGGTCTAGTATTAAAAAAGTTATCAAAAATCACAATAAATCGCAAAATCGAATCACAACAATTGTAGAATAACGATACTTAAAAATCACAATACATATCGAATCGTGATAGTATTGAATCGGGAGATAGTTGAATCGTCCCAGCCCTAGTAAACACCCACTTGTTTTGTCAGACTCAGACTGCTGAATCTTCATATTAGTTTCAGTTGAACTTATGAAGTCAGTTCTTACAGTGTAGTTGTGTTATGAAGGGACCACGTCACAGGAGGAATGATTACTGCCACCAATAACTAATAATAATAATAATAATAATCATTATTTTAATGTACATATAACATGTGGCTGTGGTTTTAAGACACACTTGAACAAATGTGGACCTTTCCTGTAAATGACATAAACCTACTCTACTCTACCTAGCTACCAGATGCAGTAAGAAGAAGGCCATGTAATAAATGAAATAATGAAGTCCAACAAGTCTGATTTGATATTGATCCTCTAATTCCAGACTTGACAGAGATCAGCAGCATGTTATTGATGTGTGTTGACATGAATAGGTGTATGAATGTTGTGGTGACATTTGGATGATGTCTGTAGAAGGCTGACATTATGATGATCCACAATAACACAATGACAAACTCTGAACACATCTGATTGGATTATAAAGTGATTTTTTTCTTCATCATTTATTCTTTATTCAGATTGAGGAGCTGCAGGTTGTCAAAGCACAGCTGTGCCTCTCTGGTCTCAGCTCTGAAGTCCAACCCCTCCCATCTGAGAGAGCTGGTACTGAGTAAAAACGACCTGCAGGATTCAGGAGTGAAGCCGCTGTGTGGTTTTCTGGAGAGTCCCCACTGTAGGCTGAAGACTCTGAGGTCAGTTCACTGACTCTCTGTTACTATTATAGATCTTATAGGTTTAATTAACAATTAAACCTAATTTATGTACAAACATAACTTATATCCATAAAGTTGTTAATGTTCTTTTGTTCATATTTTCATGTTTCTTGAACTAAGTTTAGTCTGCAGTCACAAAAGACTTGTGTTTCTTAAAGAAAGTGTAGAAAATGTCCACTGTTAGTTGTTAAAGTAAATTAATGTTTATAATTTTTGGTAAATGGCCACATCTGGATACAGAAGATCCTCTGAACTAATATTGGTTTTACACTGATCAAGTTTACTTCATGAAGTACAAATATTTCTCTGGTTTCTGTTAATTTCAATGTATTCCACAAATAATGTCTGATCATTGATTTTGATCCTTCTGAACACACACATAGATGAACACAGAGATCAGCAGCATGTTATTGATGTGTGTTGACATGAATAGGTGTATGAATGTTGTGGTGACATTTGGATGATGTCTGTAGAAGGCTGACATTATGATGATCCACAATAACACAATGACAAAGTCACTCTACTCATTTTAAGAAAAAGATCATTGATTAGGACATAGTAATGTTGAGTTACACATTTATAACCTGAACACATCTGATTGGATTATAAAGTGATTTTTATCTTCATCATTTATTCTTTATTAAGATTGTGGCACTGCAGTTTGTCAGAGATGAGCTGTACTTCTCTGGTCTCAGCTCTGAAGTCCAACCCCTCCCATCTGAGAGAGCTGGATCTGAGTGAAAACTCCCTGAAGGATTCAGGAGTGGAGCTGATGTGTGGTTTTCTGGAGAGTCCACACTGTAGACTGGAGACTCTGGGGTCAGACACCATTTTTTACTTCTGTACTGAGATTAATATGATGTGAAAGCTGTGGTGACACTAAACTGCAGACATAAGGCTGATATTATACTGATCCACACTGAGGGCCCTATCTTACACCCAGCTCAAAGCGGTGCACAGCACAGTTTCAGACCGACGAAGTTGTCATTTTCATGCCCAGCGCCCACGTTGTGTAAGTAGCAAATGTACTTTTCACTGATTTTTTTGTTGCCTGATTTTCTTCCCTTTCCCCCAAAATCCATCCTGACATATTTGGAAACTTTGAGATCCTGAGTTGAATCTTGAATCAATTTCTGTGGGTTTTTATTTGTGTTTGGCTGCACAACATGAGTTTGTATAGATGGATCCACTGGTGGAGCTGTCAGAGTTTAAGAGGTGAAGTCACTACATCTTTATTGAAGTAGCAGCACGTTGTCAGTAATATTAATAAGAGCTCTGTTTCACTTTTTGTATTTTACAGTTTTTAACCTGCATCCTGCTTGCTTCAAGTGTTTGGAGTTTACATTTTCTAAATTTCTACATTGTAAACCTTCTTCAGCTCTGAACAGATTATTAAACATTGAATGATTTCAAGCAGGAACGTTGTCTTCTAAACTTACATCATTTGTTCTTTATTCAGATTGTGGAGCTGCAGTTTTTCAGAGTTCGGCTGTGCCTTTGTGGTCTCAGCTCTGAAGTCCAACCCCTCCCATCTGACAAAGCTGGAGCTGGGTAGAAACAAGCTGGAGGAATCAGGAGTGAAGCAGCTCTGTGGTTTTCTGGAGAGTCCACACTGTACACTGGAGACTCTGAGGTCAGACACCATTTTTTACTTCTGTAATGAGATTAATATGATGTGAAAGTTATGGTGACACTAAACTGCAGACACAAGGCTGATATTATACTGATTCACTTTGAGTATCTTAATGCTAAAGTACGTTTTCTTCTTCAGTGGTTTAGTCCATTGACTGTGGCAGAGCAATGTTGAGCTACATATTTAAAACCTTAATGTATCACAACACCTGACTTTCAAAATGTTTTATTTAAAGAACTTATATTGAAAAAAATACATAAATATGAAGAGTAAATAAATAATCTCTATTTCAGTTATAAGACAATAATAAATATATTCAGTATTTACTTTTTCTATGAATTTTATGAAGCTATATGATGCTTATACTGACTGAATAGTTTAAACTGAAGATTCTTTGATTTTATGACTCCACTATTCCTAAAATAATATTGTAGATGTCTTATCTTATATATCTTTTGTTCACATTTCCCCAAAATCCATCCTGACATATTTGGAAACTTTGAGATCTTGAGTTGAATCTTGAATCAATTTCTGTGGGTTTTTATTTGTTTGGCTGCACAACATGAGTTTGTATCAATGGATCCACTGGTGGAGCTGTCAGAGTTTAAGAGGTGAAGTCACTACGTCTTTATTGAAGTAGCAGCACGTTGTCATTAATATTAATAAGAGCTCTGTTTCACTTTTTGTATTTTACAGTTTTTAGCCTGCATCCTGTTGGCTTCAGGTATTTGGAGTTTAGATTTTCTAAACTTCTACGTTCTAAACCTTCTTCAGCTCTGAACAGATTATTAAACATTGAATGATTTCAAGCAGGAACGTTGTCTTCTAATCTTACATCATTTGTTCTTTATTCAGATTGAGGAGCTGCAGGTTGTCAGAGATCAGCTGTGCTTCTCTGGCCTCAGCTCTGAAGTCCAACCCCTCCCATCTGAGATACCTGGAGCTGAGTGGAAACAACCTGCAGGGGACAGGAGTGAAGCAGCTGTGTGGTTTTCTGGAGAGTCCACACTGTGGACTGGAGACTCTGAGGTCAATTCACTGACTCTTTGTTACTATCATAGATCTTATTGTTATGTTCTGGTTCAACAAAAGCGTGGACTCAAATGCAGACACAAGTCTTTTAAAGGTGTAACAAATATAATTTATTACAATAATATTAAAGGAACTGTGAACAGGGCTGGGGTTCCTGGAGGTCCGAAATGTGGCAATAATAAAGTCAATACTTAATTCACGGAACGGGGGGCACGGGGAGGGGGTGTCCAGGAATCCTTCCAGAGGAACAGATGAATCCACTTGAGCTCCGAGAGGTGGAATGACGTCGGAGAGTGAACAGGCAGGGTAGTAACTAAGGTAAGGATCCAGGTCGAGGAGGAGCAGCGTGTAGGAGTGAGCAGGCAGGTTGGACCAGGAAGCAGCAACAGCTGACAGGTGAACAGACCTGAACAGAGAACAAAACAGGGTGAATCCAAATATCCAAAAACGAGCATGAGCAAAGTCAAGAAGCAAAATACAAGGAGAGCCTGAGTACGTCATGTACCACTGTGGGCGACGGAACGATCTGGCGATGACTGGCAGGAAGACCGGGGTACACTGTAAAAAAAAAAAAAGCTAGCAGAACTCAAAATTGTAAGGTAACAAACTTCAGCAGAATTTTAAATTGGGCAATTAAACATAACATTTTAAGTTTTGCTTTTGAGTTTGCTCAACTTTCAATTCTCATTTCTGTTAACTCAACTCAAGTTGCAGTAACTTATAATTTCATATTGTAACAACTTTGAATCCTTATTTCCGTCAACTCAACTCAAGTTGCAGTAATTTCTAATTTCATATTGTAACAACTTTGAATCCTTATTTCCGTCAACTCAACTCAAGTTGCAGTAACTTATAATTTCATATTGTAACAACTTTGAATCCTTACTTCTGTTAACTCAACTCAAGTTGCAGTAACTTAAACCTGTACATAGTACCCACTTAATTTCAGTTGAGTTAATTTAGTGGAATAGGTTAGAGTAACTTCAAATTGTGCACTGCAACAGTTAAGGTAAGTCAAATATATAAATTAGGACCAATAACTACCCATCAAATGTATAAATAATTACAGATGCAACATCTACCTTCAAAACTTCTTTTTTTAATCATTAAAACACAGCCTATCCAATCCTTTAGAACAAGGCCAAGTAACTGCTGAGACCCACAACTGTCCCAGTCTTAGCACTTAAATAACATGAAGCACTTAAGTTGTGTTTTAACATTATATACTAGTATGAATCACATATTGAACACCATAATACAATGAGGTAGCAGTTGTGAGCTTAGCAAGATAAAGTTAAAAGGGAAAAGTCAGCACTTCGACAGTGAGACTACTAAAAACAGTACACTCGTCTACGTAAGGGATAATGTACAGCGAGCCGGTCATTGTTGTGAAAGGAACGTTGAGCGGCATCGCACTGAAGGGGATTCTTTCACAACAATGACCCACTAGCTGTACATTATCCCGCTTATTACACGGTTACTTACTGAAGAAATCAATAATTTGACACAAAACGGACTGTCAGAGTCTGACATCAGAGCTGCGCCCACAGCAACGGTCTGCTATAAAGAAATAACAGACCGCAGAACGCCGTGATTGACCAATCAGAATCGAGTATTCAACAACGCCGTGTAATAAACCATGATAAAATACAAAACATAAGAAGATTCAGAGTTACCACAAGAAGTAGCTCATGGGTTGAAATGGAACTCCAAACAGAACAATTGTGATCCAGAACTGTCAATCTAATAAAACTGTTTAACAATAAAATACCAAGGTAGCCCAATTGTGTGTGTCATCAATTTACACACTATTCAATCTTAACATAAGTAACGTGGTTAACAATATCCAGTAAGGTGCAGGATAAATGTATAGGATAAAAGCATTCAGGCACGTTGGAGCGCAAGAGATGGGCAGGTAGGGAGACATAGAAGAGGAGTTAGAGGTAGATAAGAGTTTGTGAGTTGCAGAGAGACCGTTATCGTGTTGGCTGGACAGAAGGGGAGAGTTTTAGAGGTCAGAATTTGAGTGAGAACGGGAGAATATGCAAATTAAGTAAGAAAGTTAGACAAGTTAAGGTGACCGATTGAGAGAGGAAAGAAGATGGCGAGAGAAATGGAGAAACAGGAAAAGGGAGAGGAGAGGTGGAGAGAGTGAACTTAAAAGCAGAAGAGGTAGAGGGGGATCCATCTCAGGCAACGGAGATTTACATCATTCTACAAGGGGCAACAGGAACCTCTGCAATTCAAAACTGTCCCAGACCCAACATTATCAGCTAACTCGGTGGATTCACTGAAGGAGTTTGTTTTTGAAGGATCGGACCCTTGCAGAGAGATCAGTTCCAAGTTCTATGAAAACTTTCTGAATGGTTTCGAATGTGTACCTCAGTTCTTTTGGGTACTGGAGGTTTAAAGCGTAGATCAGCCCAAAGAGGTAAGCAAAAGCCGTTGGCAGGTCAGGGAGATCCTGGAGGACGATGTCTTCTTCTACAACAACAGCAACATTAATGACTGTTGCAGGAGCTGAACTGTCATCATCCTCCAACACAGTGAGGATACCCACGATGAGGCCCTTCGTCTGCTCCTCTTCTGGGTCAGTGGCCTTGTGATGACAGACAGAAAATGAGTGAAGATACTGTCTCATATAAAACTAGACAACCTAAGGAATCATCTTAGGGTTAAATATTTCCATCTCATACCCCGCAACCAAAAAATTAACCCCCATATACATGAAAGAAATTACATCAAGTAATAGCCAGCAAAGTACAACTCTTGAAGACGCTGTGGGCATTGGGACAGATAAAGAAAACAAGGAGGATACTGGGATGGATAGACTAGAATGGGACAAAATGGCAGAGAGGCAAAGGTTGAAGTCAAAGAGAGTCTATTTTTAATAACAGAATAATAATAAATATTTACTTTTTCTACTAATAACCACTCACCAGACAGTTCCTGAACAGCTTCTCATGACTGTCACGGAGATACAAGGGGAGGCCCTTCAAGGCTGCAGTGTGTCGATGTACTGTGATGTCAGATGTCTGAAACATAAAGGGTTGGGAGAAAAATTACACCAAGATGTAACTAACATGAAGAAAGCTAAGAACAAACATGGAAACATGCTTCACAGTTTGTGTTAAAGCTGCATTTATTTTTTTATTTATTTTGCCCACTTAGGTGCAGGACTCAACAGACTGAAACAATCACACACTTGATATATTATGGCCTTATAAGGTTGATTATGTGGCAAACAGCTGTCCTCTTCCACATCCAGCAAATACCTGTTGAATGAAAGTCTAAGATTTACTCCTTTTAACTGATATAAATAGCTGGCTTTTTAGCTGTTAGGTGTTCCACTTTCTTCACCACCTTGTCGCTATCTTTGTCTGTCCTTTAGGTAGTGTACAGTGGGATTATTCTGATGGTTTGTCACCATGAGCAACACCTTACATTTGACCCATTGTTTATTTAAAAATATTGATTAGTGCAGCTTTATAAAAAAAAAAAAAAAATCCTTTTTATACATTTATTTCCATAATGTCAAGAATAATGAGATTATTAAGTCTAAAAATTCACCTCTTCATCCAGTCTGTTAAGGAGTTGATCCATCTCAGGCGGGAAAGCTGTCCGCCTAGCCCGATAGAGTTTAAGGAGCCTAGGAGTGTGCTGATTAATGGCTGCTCCGAAGTTGTCTATTAGGTCCTTGTTGGTGAGCCGAAGAAACTCTTCCCTGATCTGTTGAAGAACAGAACAGCAAACGTAAATGTCAAATACAAAGTCAATACAATTTCAACATCATCCTCATGTTAAAATATGTATTTTATTAACCCTCATCCTGGGGACCACAAGAATAATCTACTGTAAGAAACAACCATCATAGCACCATGTTAACTTATGCCATCTCAAAACATTATTGTGTGTAATTAATGTCATCTGAAGGATGACATTAATTACACTAATAATAAATTAGGACTCTTGGCAAACATTTGATTTATCTATTATATTTTACCTATTTTAACTGCATAGGCTGCAATTGGGTGCTTTTGGTGGGACCCCCAGGACCCCAATACATTGGTATTTTTAAAAGTCACTAATTAAAACAGAAAACAATGATATGAAGTCATAAGGAACAAATTGATTGACAAAGTGATGAAAAATTTAAATGATAGAACAAAACATGTGAGATATGACAAAAAGTATACCTTTGGGGTCTGCCAGTACCCCAGTTGGTAGGATGAGGGTTAACGGAAGTAAACAACTTCAGATTCTTATTTTGCAAAGACTAAATCTGAAACACAACATAACATATTATTTGCTCAGCTGCTTACCTCTGCCTCGTAAAACAGAGCAGGCCACCGCTCCTGAACCTCTGACACCATAGGCACTAGCTCCACAATCTCCTTGCGCCTCAGGGAGAATGTCACCTCCATCTGTTGCTTTATGAGTGCAACATTCTTATTCCTCTTCTTTAACTCCTCAACCAGAGCTAGTCTTTCCTCCTCCAGCGAGTCATCAGTATGGGTATCTGGGTGGTCAGGAACATAGTTAATCTCCCCTCGCTTTGCTCTCTTCAAAGAAGGACCTGCACCATCATCTTCACCGCTTCTTCTCCGGTTAATGCTGACCTCAGTGCAGCCTGCGTTACGTAGCTTGGACCTGTAATTACCAAGTTTGTATTTTATGCTCATTTTCCATCCATCATACCCCGTTACACTGCCCGGTTCTTGAAGACAGGGTGCCTATTGACGAGAGCAGAAGCAACAGACTCAATCTATGAAGAGTAATCAGTATACTCACCATTCTGCGTCCCTTCAATGCAGCAGGCACACTTTTGGGGTCACCAGTATCTTCCCTCCCACTGTGTATGCAGTCAATGGATGATGGTTGTTGAGAGCCTCAGGATCGAAAATCTCAGTGTCTGCATAGATGTTCTCCACAAGCTTGAAAGACCTAAAATGCAAAAGGACATCATCCAAAGAAGGTGTTTTGATGTCAGTTACTTTCTCCACATGTAACACTGGCTTGAAAAGACTTTGGTTATCAAATTGGCATGCCATCATCTGCTGGTGTTTTGTGGACAGCATGAGAAGCACATTTTTTGCTCAGTCTTATTGAAAAAAGTGTGTTTTCACTCAAACCTCATTGTCCATAATTCCACCAATGGACCAAAGCAGCAAAATCCGGAAAAGTTTCTGTGACTGCATTCATTTCAATCTGAAAGACAAAGGTGACAATTTGCTGGAAATTAGCAAAGCAGGCAGTGGTAGAATAATTAATGATGTGGTTAATTTCGCTCAAACAGGTTCTTAATAAGTTTTAAACATATAAATTTAATGTAATTGTAAACAGTAGACTGCTCTCTGGAATTGACAGTATTTTGACAAATTTAATACAATATTCTGTCCCATTCATTTGGAGTTATGAAGTTATCATTTTTAGAATAGCTTATGCAAAGAGTCTGCACATGGCTCTCCACTGCTCCACTCCTCCACTCAGACCTCACAAGCAAACATGGAGGTGCAGAGCCGAAATGGCGGTGGCTATCCGGGCTAACGGTGCTAACAGAGCTAATAGAGCTAATATAGCTAATTGTGGGGCACACCGTAAAAACAAGGCCGACGGACGCTCACCGACGGCCCCAAACTGTCCGTCGGTCGACCATCGGCCCGTTGTGTCAGTGCATCTGAGGCAATAGTGCTGAGAGAGCTAATAGTGTTAACCGGAGGGGCGGAAGACGGGCAGACGGACTTGACTGTGGCCGCTACGGGCGACGGGCATTTGTCCTTGAGGAGGTCTAAACTCTCCTAGTGGCTTTCTAGTTAAGACATGAAGCATTCAGTTAACTAACGTATACTTTAGTTCAAACAACAACACTACCGTTACAACCAGTTACTCACCTACACTACAGTTACTCACCAACATCGTCTAGAAGTCACCACAATGTCCCGTTAGCATTAACAGCTTAACGGTTAGCGCAGTTTAGCCGTTGACATGTGGACGCAGCTAACTACCCCTGTAGCTGTAATACTGTAACAACACGTTACCGTGACGACACGTTACCGTAACGTTACAACACATTAATACCATTCAGACTAACCAGTCAGAAACAACGTCCTCCCTGTTTGAAAGCTTCTTGTCCATACAAGCCTCGCTAGCATCAGCTAGTCGCTAGCTGTCCTTAACTAAGCTAACGTTACTAGTGTTTACGTTAACTGTTGTCATGGTAATGTCTACCGTATCTGTTAATGTATCACACCATATAACTCTGAATACAAATATGACACAATTTCAACTATATCAAACGAAAAATAAGTTAAACTTACCTGTGTGGAGTCAGCCTGGAGCTCCGGTGCAGACAGACAGACTGGGGGGCGGAGTACTTCAAACTTCAACTCTGAAAGTTGTCTTTCCCTCCATTCACAACAAAGACACGAGAGTTATCTGAACTTTCGCCCCTTGTGTTGACTTGCAACCTACAGTTTGTGTTCACAACTGAGAGATATAAGTATTATGAACTCACTTAATGGTTTTGACGCCAACTTAATGTCTGATTTGCTGGACTGACTTATATGTTTGACTCAAATGTTAATAACGTATATTTCAAAGTCTTAACAACTTGAAACGCTTTGTCATGCCAACAAATACGAGTTAGAGTTTTTACAGTGTAGATATACTGCAGGTGTGTGTGATGATTGGATAATTGTTGTCAGCTGCTCCCGCAGTGCCTGCCCAGGAGAAGGAGGAGGAGGAGGAAGGCCACACCTCCCAACACACTGACAGACTAGACAAAACAGGGAAAAACACACAGGAGACAAAAGGGCAGGGAAACAGAGGAAACACAAGGAAAACTAGGCTGCCAAGGTGATATCATGACACTTATAGGTTTAATTAACAATTGAACCTAATTTATGTACAAACATAACTTATATCCATAAAATTGTTAATGTCCTTTTCTTCATATTTTCATGTTTCTTTAACTAAATTCAGTCTTCAGTCACAAAATACTTGTGTTTCTTTAAGAAACTGTCGAAAATGTCCACCGTTAGTGGATAATTAATGTTTATCATTGTTGGTAAATGGTCACATCTGGATACAGAAGATCCTGTGAACTAATATTGGTTTTGTTTTACATTGATCAAGTTTACTTCATGAAGTACAAATATTTCTCTGGTTTCTGTTAATTTCAACGTATTCCACAAATAATGTCTGATCATTGATTTTGATCCTTCTGAACACACACATAGATGAACACAGAGATCAGCAGCATGATATTTATGTGTGTTGACATGACAGGTGTATGAATGTTGTGGTGACATTTGGATGATGTCTGTAGAAGGCTGACATTATGATGATCCACAATAACACAATGACAAAGTCACACTACTCATTTTAGGGAAAAGCTCATTGATTAGGACATAGTAATGTTGAGCTACACATTTAAAACCTGAACACATTTGATTGGATTATAAAGTGTTTTTTATCTTCATCATTTATTCTTTATTCAGATTGAGGAGCTGCAGTTTGTCAGAGATCAGCTGTACTTCTCTGGCCTCAGCTCTGAAGTCCAACCCCTCCCATCTGAGAGAGCTGGAGCTGAGTTTCAACAAGCTGAAGGATTCAGGAGTGAAGCTGCTGTCTGATCTTGTGAAGAGTCCAAACTGTAGACTGGAGACTCTGAGGTCAGTAGAGGGTCGGAGTCGGTCCATGCTGGTTTCAGCCGTACTGTTGTGATGTGTTTCCTCAGTTAAGCTGTGAGAGGAGAACAGTCAGCCAATCAGATCAGCCAGAAGCATGTTGTGATAATGTGTTAGAGTTGATGTGAAGAAGATGTTGTTGTTGTTGTGTTCATGTCTCCAGGATATAAAGCTGGATTACAGGTGACAGCATCACAACATGTATAGAGACAGTGGTCCTCATCCATCAAACTGTCATACCATCAAATCTGATCAGAAAGTGTTTGTTCTCTCAATAATCAGTTCATCTTTGTCACAGCTCTGAGATCAGTCTGACTGAAGCCTCAAATCTCTGGCTCTTATTTCATAGAACCATCGTTACATTTAGTAACCATGACGTGGTCTTTATACAGACCAGAACCTCTGCTGAAGTCCAGTATTCATTTGTAATTCAAATGTCACTGAGACCTTGTTTTCTAACACCTTTGAACCCTAACAGCAGTAAATCCATCATTAAAGTGAGCAGTGAATGTCTCTCTGATTCTGCAGTAATGATGCGTTCAGGACTCTCAGCAGTTTATTTCCACTGTGTACTTCAGTGAAATCTACAGACTTGATGCCCAAAGTCTCTGCAGGTCTGTGAGTGCTGAGCTCAGTGTGTTCACTCCAATACGTTAACATGAGAGCTGAAAGGAAGCCGGCTACGCTACACAGACTGAAGTCCCTGCTGCTCTTTATACTGGATGTTCTATTTCTATTTTTATTTTACCTTTATTTAACCAGATAAGTCAAGTGAGAACCAATTCTCATTTACAATGACGACCTGGTTCAAGAGGCAGCAACAGAAGGCAAGGCCATACAAGATATTAGATCATAGAACATAAGTACGATAAGTGCAATAAAATATTAGACAAAATTAAAATTTCACAATATATACAGTATATACAACAATATATATATATGTATATATATGTATATATATGTGCTGTGTTCCAGAGAGGTAAATTCAGGAGCAGTGATCAGAAACTATCTCTTGTAATGAGTTATTAAAGGAGGGTAACGGGATGAGGGTGTGGAGTTTTTGTATCTTTTATAAGTCGTTCCAGTCACTAGGAGCAGCAAACTGGAATGAGTGACGACCAAAGGAGGTGCAGACTTTAGGAACGACCATACTAATGAATTTGCTAGAGCATAAATTGCGGTTACTGTTGGTGATATTGAGTAGTGAGCGGAGATATGGAGGTTGGTTCTGCCAATGATAGTTTTATAAATGAACTGTGTGCTGCATCACTGACTGACAGCTGATGAAGGGAGTCTCAATGAACACTGATTCATGACTTCTGTTCTCTTCTTCTCTCATCAGCTGGAAGTGATCTCTGTCAGAGTCTGAGTGATCAGAAAAGTGGATGTGTTGAGAGGATCAGCCGTGTCCTGATAATCCACAGAGGTTCACCACCTGGACCTGGATCTTATTTTGTCTTTTTTTATTCATTCATATATTCTGAACCCAAAATGCCTCTGCAGAATAGTTCAGTTTATGACAACATAACTGTAGATGAACACATTTAAATAGATCTTTCTTATTTCCACTTATTCTAAATAACAGTGGAAATGAATAAAGTTACCCTATTAAAACCAAGCCCTCAGGAAGAGCGCCGTGCCTCGATGCCAATTTTCATAGTGGCCAAACGGCGGTACTACAACTTCAGTGTCAGTCACGTGATGCCATTGGGCCAAAAAAAGCCTTTTTCCCATAGACTTACATTGGGAAAGAGACGTCTGTACCTCAGCGGATAGTTTATTTTGAGGTGAATCAACTTCCCAGTATGAACACTCTAATAGCCCTTATTTAAATCAATAGGTCCTAAAAGTTGTAAAATGCACTAATAGCTGAATCCAGAGTTACTTCCTTCCTCCGTTCATGTGAATGAGACACAGACCGAGGTTGGAGCGAGGGCTGGGAGGCGGAGTTAAAGGAAATGCTACTGCTCCTGCTCTATGGACCCAATGGATGAGGAAGATCACCGGATGATCCGGGTACTTTATCACTCGGCAGTCAATCCATTTTAGCTTCATGCTCCACTGAGCAACTCTCATAGGAATGAACGGGAGCCTCCAACTCTGTATCCAGTTCTCTTTATACATCCATGATTAAAACCAATACCAGCCATTTCTCATATTATAGAAGATAAATATTTGCTTGTAACAAACAGAAAGAATGAGATAAATTCTGAATTCAGTCGAGGCTTCACTTATGTTTCTCAGCTGACTACAAATAGATTATGTCTGGATTTTCGTGTAAAGTCAGCACCTTCATATTTTATATAATGTTTGATGTAAAATAAACAAACAGAACTGATGATGTGAATGCATACTCGTTCTAGTTTTTTCTTTTCCAAGACAAAACAAGTTTATTTATTTCATCTATATTTAAGTATTTTGAGTTAACTAATTTTAAAATAAGTTAGCTAACTTTGCGATATTAACAAAGAAACGTAGCTAACGTTAGTGTTAACGGTCACTTTCATTTTTTAAAACTTCAACATGTTTCTGTGGTTTTCTGTCCACATTTTAAGATGAACTAATATCTGTTACTGCACTGGATAGTGAACTCATCATTATAGTAAAGACGAGACTGCAGGTATGTTGTCATATTAGTATTCAACAACTGTCTTTGACAGAACCTCTTAAACATCTCACACAATAAATGTAAGTTCACAGTATTCCTCAGCAGGGAGAGAAAACTGCATGTTCAAATGTTATAATGAGTGCAGGAGTATATTCTAGTATACTTTACAGTCCCAGTAGCTACAGTTTGTGCCTCTCATGTCTTACCTATAAACTCAAGTCACAGAGCTAAGCAGACTATTTTCTGACTCTCTTTGAAAAATCCATAAAGTCCTTCATCAGCAACACTTACGGTTGTTTTGAAGACTCCACAAAGACTATTCTGAAAATCTGTTGAAAATTAAAAACAAATTTTAATCAGTTTACCAAGTTGTGATTGTATTTCCAAATCCAAGTTGCTGGAAACGGCACGTCCTTGCTCTAAAACACAAGCAAAACGTTCACACCTTTTGTATGATATTGGAATTGTATATTGGAATAAACATCAATATAAACAAATGTTACTCATACGATAATACAATACATTTTAAAATTGTGCCTCACATTGTACAAATTGAGCAATACGATGTGTCATTTCTGGCTACCACTACACTGATTCACGCACCTCATCACCTCAATATGTTTTTTTGGTTATTGTATGTTTAGTAATAAACTTGTACACCTTTCGGTTGTGTGAGCGCACACACACACACGTGTTTATAGACAATATCAGGACTTTTGAAAAAAAAGTGACAAATGGGGACGTGCTTCTCCCAAGGTCCTAGAGACCTGAGAATCAAAGTATTTCCGAGCCATGCTTCCACAAATACATCCATCTGTTGAGATTTTGTCTAAGGCTATATTTTGGTCAGACCTGATTTTAATGCTACGGAGGCTCTAGAACACTAGAGCCTGATATTGTGGTCCTGATATTGACGGTGTGTTATCATAGAATTCTCCTCATTTGTCATGAAAACAAGTACACACACACACACAAACACACACACACACGCACACACACAAAAGATACATCAACATGATGAAGGAACACAAATGCATTTTATTATTTTTACAAACACACATCATTTTGTACTTCTTTTCAATTTAATGCAGTCAAAATAATGTTTACATTACACATCCAGAAAAACATTCATTAAGGATAAAGATGTATGATACATTTTCAAAATAAATGTTACAAGAAAATAATTAAAATTCAGCAACTTGCAGCTAATAAAGGTATACCATTAAAACATCTCAAAAACTTCCACTCATATTTATTTTGGAAGGTGCCTGACATTGACAAACTAATCGGTCAATTGGACAAGCTGTTAATTTGGAATACCAATTATCTTTACACCTATCTTAATAATGTCCCAGTTATAATGACCCTTTCAATAATAATTCAACTCTTGATCTACTTGTGAAAAAATGATAGTAATGATTATAACAATGATAATAAACGTTAATGCTAGACATTGAGCAAAGCAAACACAAATCAGCAAACACGCCTGAAATTTGAATAAACAGTGATATCGATTGACCGATTCAATTATTTTTAGTTGGTATGTCAGAATCGTTTAATCTATAAATGCTAACCGCTTCAAAGTCACTGAATAGACGTTACTGTCACAGCTAGCGACAATGCTTTTTACAGCCTGAGGGTTGCCAGATCCCCAGGTAAGGTATGCCCCATATTTCAATCTTTTTATTCTCATTAAAGTAGTTAATTTTTTTACAGAAAAAAACAAACCTGGTAAACTTGTACCGATGAGGATGAGGACTTAAAATGACAAGATCGTTAGATAATGTTAAAATATTGCTAGCGACAATTCAGCAGCACCCTGACCCTGATTACCCAAATCTACGCCTATGCTATCAACTGTATGACTATAACACAAATGTCATCTTAAATTGGAAGAAAAGTATCCTATGGTGGATTGCAGATGTAGTGAAATTAATTAACATGACAGAATATTCACAATGCTCTTATGAAACTGACCAATCTATGACAGATGTTTAATGCCAGTTTGTTCATGTTTGTATAGAGCTGTTGTCCTACAGAAGTATTACCAGATCATTACTGGATAATATTGTAGGTGTGAGAAAGGTTTAAGGCGTGCCATGTCTCAGCTGTCACAACAAGGTAAATGTGTGCTCTTTCAAAGCCATTGAAGTCGGTGGCTAAACTAACAGAATATGCGCCCATGTTGTCAACGAGAAGCCAGTCCCCCACATGACACTCAGGAATCCAGAAGTCGTCGGTGACTTTGTCAAAGCTGTCGCAGGTTGGACCCCAGATAGTAGACCGGTATCTCTGCTCGCTGCTCTCAACAGCCTGTGTAGAGCACAAACATTAAAACATTAAATCCACATCACATCATATTCTCCCACAATCTATCCTTTAAATCTCATGTCTGACATCATTCATTTCTCAGGCCAGATGGTGAGTGACAGCCTCCAACAAGCTGTTCCACATCTCATTTTAAACAAACAATTCTCACTTACTGTGCATGAAGATGATATCAGGTTGGGTCATTAATTTAGAGCCCAGTATCCCAAGCAATTACGTCCATATGGAACATTCCACACCCCAAGATTAATGACCAATGCCAACGTTAGGTGCTAATGCAGGTAGTAGTGTCCTCTTGAGGTGGACAGTAAGCTTCCAGCAATCGACCCAAAATGTTTAATGTTTGCCTTAACCCTAACCGTACCGCAACCATAGATCATTCATATAACCATGACCTTTGACTTTAACCATTCAATAGTTGCCATGCTCAGGTACTGTGGAAAGCGAGAAATTTTATGTTGTTGGCATTGGACATAAAATAAACGTAACCTTGTGTTTCGCTGAATCATCACAATATATATGTTTTTATGTGGTGATAGGGTTGATAATTACCCTGTAAAGGTAAGGTTCAACCTTGGCGTGGGCAATAAAATTTGCAAGGCAACTCAGCGAGCCATACGCCCCATCATTAATGTAGTACATCATTGTTCTGCCAGGGTTGTTTTCCTCACCGTCTGGAAAAAACACATGCAAAATAATGAAAGTTACTTAAATGGCAACTATGCAGTATTTTTGGAAAGATGTTGAATATAATAGGAAAATTATAATAAAAAACTATCCTTTTTTATCTATGGTCCCTCTGCTCCTCCACCACATGCAACCAGGTATCTGGGGTTCTACACAAAGTGAGTAACTCTAACCCTGCAACTCAGGATTGCGTTCACTCAGAGGCTGAGCATGGCTGCCTACTGAAGATGAATCTTGATGTAGTGGTGCATTGACATGTCGCGCCATCAGACACATCTGATAGCTGTCACCTATACCTCTTGTTTTTAAAATCAAGATACATTTAAATACAAACACACATTGTATAGCTATGTGTTAATACTGGATACTCAACATTCATGTGGCTTCAAAGACATCTATACGTTACCGCTATGTTCTTCCACATCATCTGAGATTACTCTTCTGGCAAAGACGTTCGCTGCCAGTGTGAAGGCTGCTTCCACATAGTACCGGCCTGGTTCTGCAATAATCTGAACCCCACTGTCAGACGGGAAGAGTTCATCCAGTGCTCCATTAATGACTTCTGAAAACTAGGAGGGAAAAACACAATGGGTTAATAGCATATTTCATATGTATTACACCTCTATTAATATTCCAGACATTTAGCTGACACTTTAATACAAAGTGACCTACAGTAACCAGTATCACTGACATTACAGGCAACGAAGGTAAGGTTTCTGCATGTGTTTCTATGAAGTACGAGCCATGTGATTAGAGAGCCTGGATGATAACCAATTGGCAAAATTTGATGAAATGTCTCCAACATTGCATTAAATACTTGCTTGAGGTAGAGAAACCTTGATAATAGAGAAATCACACAACCACTAAAGAGTAAAAAGACAGGTTTCCTTGAGGGAAAACAGGACACTGTATATTTTCTTCATTTTACCTCTTCAAATTTCAGATAGAAGTCCTCTATCGCAGAGAACCCTCCACCAATATCCAAGAGACTCATCTGGATGCCCAACGAATTCTGAAAAACACATCAGTACCACAGTCTAATAAGGCACCATTTATAAAGGGTTTATACATTTCGACTCACTGTCTGGGGGACTGCCCATTATTCAGACGGCCCATTATTTCCAAATCCCAATAGTCCGAAAAATGTCCAATTGGATCAAAAGCCAATTTTGTCCGACAACCCGTTATCCAAAAAAACAAATCAGAAGGCCTATTGCTCCGAAAATACACACTCTCCAGGCAACAAATAGAAGCACATGGCTAATTATTATAACAGATTATGTCATCGGACCTTCCCGATTTTTTTTTTTTTCACCTGGGAAGGCATAAACCACCCTGCTCTTCCTCTAATAATTGCCTTTGTAGGTTGGGTTGGTTAGGTTCAGGCAGGAGGAGTGAGATTGGTTAAGTTTAGGGTAAGAATATCAGGGTAAGCCAACCAGAGGCAGAGTAGGGCGGGCATTTTGCATAATAATTAGCAATGTGCTTCTTTCACGATTGCTACTACCCGATACCCGATATTGTTTTCATGTATTCATATTTGTACCCGTAACACTATTCCGATACAGCCGCACCCAATACCATTTTACAGCAATGTGATATTAATGGACAAGTTGAGGGCCTTGCAGGAAAGGCTGCTGTGGTTGTAGTGCCGCCCATCTGCAACGATAACCTGATGCACAAACAGGCAACTGAGTCTCCAGTTCACCCGTTCGGGAGAGTTAGCAGCCACAATGTTGCGCGCATTAGACACAGCATTGGACACGTGCAGCCACTTTAGTCTCCGCCCCATCTATTAGTTAAGCTGCGAGGTTGTCAGCTGTGTGTCTGTCTGGCGTACTCTGTCAGGTTTCCCCTTCAGTGTATTGTAACTTTAGCAAGTGTCCGCTGGTCTAGATAGAGAGCGTGTGTGATGATGAGTATGAAGTTAGCAGTAACGTTATAGCCGTGAACGTAGCAGTGCAGGGAGTGTACAGTTTATTTGTCTGTGAATAAATACTATAATTCGTGAGGAGTTCTCATGTCTTGCTTGCCAGCCACCTGCTGATAACAGTGAAGGGGGTTAGGCCATAGACTAGGAACTGGACGTAGTCATCGTGACATCATCCTTTTGTTTGTGGACTGCCGTTTTAAGGCCTTGAGTTTAGCATTTTGGCCGTCGCCATGTTGTTTTTTTTTCCGACCAGAAGTGACACGAGAGGGTGGAGCTGAGTACAACCAGCAGCTAAAACACAGCTGGTGTGAAATTATCAGTTACAGCTGATAACGCCGTCCCGACTAGTAGCGTCACCGCTGAAGCTTAGCACCCAGCCTCCGGGTCCCCCTCAGGCAAATATCTCTGTCAGCACTTTCGCCATTGTTTGCACTGTTAGTGCTTTTAGATGCGAGCCGTGGCTCACCGTCGCCTTGTTGACAGCCGTTGGGGGTAAATAGAAATGCTCCCAATCCACCTTTAAATACTCATATCGGTACTCAGTATCAGTAAGGACCCAAATGTAAGTACTTATACTTATACTCAATCTGAAAAAAAAGTGGTATCGGTGCATCCCTACTTCTAGTATTCAATGTCATATATCTCGCAACCAGTAACGTTGATCTAGAGGTCATTATATTACATTTAGATGCTCATAAAGTGCAGCTGAACATAAATATTTGATTGTAAAAACAGTTTTAAGAGTAATTTGGCCCCACTTCTGCTCCTTGGTTTAAATTTTATATAGTTCCCCACAGGCTTCAGGTTGGACAAATAACTTACTGATACTTAATACTTACTTAATACTTGATAGTTACTTAATATCTACTACTCCCTATTGGAAGTGTTATATAAGTGTATAACCTTGCTGACGACCTTCTCCACTCTCTTTCCGACTCTCACAATTCAATTCTCAGAATCATTTCAGATTTTAGAAATATATCAGGTCAATGGCTTGGTCACATCAAATAAATGTTTAAAAAAAAAAAAATCTTTTGGTGCCAATTTCCTATGAATCGGCACCAAAATAGTTGTGGAACCTCGCCCGGAAAAGGGGAACTGGGGCCCCCCTCCTGGAGCCAGACATGTGGAGCCAGGTACAACATATGAACCCTCTATAAAGAGTGCCTTATTAGAGAGTGGTACAACAATGTCAATCAATGAATCAACACAAATATTATTCCTTGAAAAAAAGAGCATTATTAAACATTTATATTACATCTACATTTACTGATTTAAAAGTATTTAAAGTTAGCAGGTTTGGTTATCTTTTAAAATCTTTATCTGTCCCTTGTCTTGCTTTCTTCACCCAGATTTAGTCTTGCCACCACTGCTTTGTTGAGATGATTTACATCACAATTGCAAATCATCACAACAAACTTGATGGATGGCTTTACCTCTTTGTAAATGCATCTGTGGTTTTGTAAAGTGCTATTGCTATGCCGATGACTTACCGCTATGTCAAAGACACGTCTGGCATCTGCAATGGCCTGCTTGAACGCCAAACTTCCAGTGCACTTGCTGCCTACATGAAAGCTGACCCCAATGACCTCTAAGCCCAGCTCTCCAGCACGTTCCAGCAGTTTACCAACTGACACCAGTTTGGCTCCAAACTTTAAATTGAGTCTTCGGAGCGATTTGGTGTCATCCACTGCGATGCGGAGTACCAGTCTGGAAAGTGATTCAAAAGTATTAATCAATACATTAACAATAATCTACACTAGAAGCAAAAATATTGGTAGTTGTAGTACTTACTTGGCTTTGGCATGACAGAGAGAAATTTTTTGGAGTTCTTCCTCACTATCAAAAGTCATCATATCTACTCCATGAGCACGGGCATATTTGATGTGCGACAGTGGTTTGGTTGTATGTGCGTTGATGATTCTGTCAGGTGTTACTCCGAGGGACAGGACCTGCTGGATCTCACCCTGTGTTAGACCAAAACATGTTTGAAATGTGCAAACTGAGCAGGAAACAACCTTTCACCATAACAAAGAAAACAGAGAACTAGATCATCTTTGAAGTACTTCATCAGCACCTTGGTGGCACAGTCGAAACCTATGTCCAGAGCACTCATCATCCTCAAAACTGCTGCTGTGTTGTTGCACTTCACTGCATAGAAAGGCTTGACTCGAGGTAAGTTAGTAAGCCACCTGAGGTGTCTTTCATATATACTATCTAGGTTTGCCACATAGAATGGATCTGCCTTGTCCTGAAAGAATAAAGCAAAGTTAACATTTTATTTTGAAAATGCACATCTCAAGAACCTCAACTGTCTCACAATACTTTCTACACAGAGATTCATAGTTAGGAAAACTTAAGTGATACGATGTCTCTGATACTCACCACTGAACCAAGCTCTTTTATTTTATTGTCTATGAAATCACTGATGGTCCTTCCATTGTCTAAAATGTCAATGTCACAGTTCTCAGGGGACAAAACATGCACGACTGATTCATTTGTAGTTTCTGGTGCTGTAAGGGATGACAAGCAATAAAAGTATAGAATTAATTAACAAA
The DNA here is from genome assembly GCF_015220745.1 of Sebastes umbrosus. Lineage (NCBI taxonomy): Eukaryota > Metazoa > Chordata > Actinopteri > Perciformes > Sebastidae > Sebastes > Sebastes umbrosus. The sequence continues at coordinate 2,669,668 of NC_051282.1, read as the reverse complement.
TATTGTTAATATAAGGCTGCTAGATCACAATTAAAAAAAAAACAGCTATGTCTGTCTTTGTTTATAGATATTTGTCTATAATATGCAGTTGTGGAAAAATTATTCATGTCATTTACTTAAAGGTCCTGTATAATGGTCATATTCAGGTTCATACTTGTATTTGATGTTTCTACTAGAACATGTTTACATGCTGTCTGAATATACCTTTATTTACCCTCTGTGTCTGAAACGTTCCAGTTTAGCACATTTCAACGGAATTGCAACGGAATTGCGTTGCTAGGCAACAGCTTACGTCCATGTTTCCTTCCTGCCAGCTGATGTCATTCACTTCCACTACAACCGGAAATAAACTGGGACGCATTTAGAATGTTTACGTATGAAACCGTGTAATGGTCTTAATATTGTATATTTGTGACATCACGAAATTACAGAAATCCTGACAGCTTGTTCCAAAGGCTCAGTTTCTGAATACGGGCTGTGTTTATTTCCCCATGGATTGACCCTTTCGATGCATTCACAGTATCTATAAAGCACTTAAACCAGCTTTATAATAAAAAAGACATGAAACTCTCACATTTCACAATGTGGGACCTTTAAAGGTCCCATATCATTTCACCACTGAAATTATGCTATGCAAATAGTCGTCAGAAATGTAGCCATAACATTAACATGCCTCACACAATACATCACAATAAATATCACCCAGAGAAGACTTTTTTAATCTTACCACAACCCAAATTCTTCTCCATATTTTACAGCCCTGAAATTCTCAAATATTTTCAAATGAGTATAAGTATTATAGCAGTATTTTGATTGCAAGTAGTCACACATGTCCAAAGTGAAATAACATAGAAGGACATGCTGGTTTTATTAGCTCACTGGTGGCTTTTCCCCACCCACTGTTTTAAAACAAACAATACCTGTTGGCTTTTCCTGCCTCAGCCTCCCGACCCGGAGTTTTGGTCAGAGACGATAACGTTTCTCTCTGCGGAGTTATTTCTGCACAAACGTCCACTGTACATTCACTAGATATTCTCAGAGCTAAACTAACTCTTCTGCTGTGTGTATTGTGCTGCATGCATGTGAGAGTGGAGCGAAAGAGCGAGAACGGTCTGGGTATCATCGGATATTCCGTTTTTCCTTTGGAATTCAGAAAGGAAAAAAACGTTTTTTTATTTTTTCGTTTTAAACCAAAAACCAGGAAACGGCCGTTTTCCCGTTTTTCGTTTCTGAATCAAAAAAATGAAAAACGAACCCAAACCGGGCCGTTTGTTTGTTTTTGCGAATTCCTTTTCTCATTATTTGTTTTGAATTGAAGAACGGAAGTCACGTGGGTTTTTCGTTTTTTCGTTTTAAACCACAAACGAAAAACGGAATCACGTGGTGCTCTGTTTGTTTTTTGTTTCCAAACGAAAAACGAAAAAACCAAATTAAAAAAACGATCCGATTTAGTTTCTTCAAGTTTCTTTCTGTCATTTTCTCTTCTGAATCGAGGAGCGGAGAACGGCAGTCACGTGACCAGGAAGTGAAGGCAAACATGTCAAAATAAAAGCCAAGAAGATAGTGTGGTCATATTATAAAAGTGTAACATTATTTAAGCACAGGATCAAAGTAACAGTAGAAGATAAATAGGCTAAATAAATACACAAATAAATACATACATAGATATTTTTGTTTTGTTCTTTTCATTAACACATGAATATCTTTTATCCAAAAAGTGTGTGATAAATTACAGGGAGGGTCTCTATAGATGTTATACAACAGGGAGGGTCTCTACAGATGTTATACAGAACTCTCACATAATTGACACTTTTCTCTCTCACACTCTTACTATGGGCTGTTTCTTTATGTCGGCAGGTGAGAAGCACTATGTGGCTACTCCTTTCAACACACCTGACACTTCCACCTGATCCCTTCACTCCACTAGGAAGGCTGTAGCCGAGTAGTTCTACATCATGATAATGCTGATTTTTCAACAAGCGATTATGACATTAATGCCAGCTAGACAGAATAAAGCTCTGTCTGTCATGACAATAGTACTGTACTGAAGGCCACTTCATCACTCCAGAAACTGTAGATTTAACAGATACCTGCTGTTTTCAGACGGCTGTAAAGAGTCACCCGAGTAAAGGAAAGGCCTTCAGTACAGTTCTATTGTCATGACAGACAGAGCTTTATTCTGTCTAGCTAGCATTAATGTCATAACCACTGGTTGAAAAATCTGCATTATCATGATGTCGAACAAATTAACTAAATTATATATACTACCAAATAGGCTAGAAATGATTGAAAAGCATCATAAACCACCAAACAGAATACAGAAAGTTAGTGATTTCAGTTTTTTAGTGAACTCAGGCTGATTAATCATCATATTACACTATGATGTCTGAAGGTTGGCAAACATGCTGATCAACCATACTTATCTATCATTGACCATGTTTATTGACTTGACTTTTCATCTATAAATGCGTCAAAATTGAAAATTTGACTGAAAAGAAAATCCTTGGGGATTGAGGAGTGGTGACCTCTGACCCCTACGGTGGGTAATGTCACAGAAGGCCTACTCATAAAATGCACTGACTTCACTGATACCGAATCTCCCTCCAAACTAAATTGTAAAGCTGACGGCCCTTCAATATGATCTGATCAATACAATACAATCAAACTTTATTGTTCACCAGGCTGGAAATTTGTCTTCGGCTCACAAAACACAGAAAACAACAGACATTAAAAACCAGACAGCAGTTAGTAAAAAACAAAGACAGGTTATGTTACACATTAAAACAGTTCATGTCAGTGTCTGTGGCTCAGATCTGCTCAGTCACTGTGTTGAGGTAAGAATATTGATGGCATTTGGGATGAAAGACTTTTTAAACACATGTTTAGTTGCCAGAGGGGCTCTATAGCTCCTCCCGACTGGCTGCAGAGAGGATGGGAGCTATCTGCCAGGATACTCCTCGCTTTCTTCCTCGTCCTTTCTGTAAAAAGTTGAGTCAAGGGCTTTTGGGGTTTACCAACTATTTTGCCTGCCATTGACACAATCCTAGACAGTTTATTCTTCTATCTACAGTGTAGGTGACCGTACCAGGCAGGAAGGTTAAAGGTTAAAACCCTCTCAACAATAGTTTTGTACACTAATTCTAAAATCTGCCGGCTGACACCGAGGCCACTGAGTTTCCTTAGAAGATAAAGGTCTCTGTGAGCATCTCTTGAAAATATACTCTGTATTTACAGAGAAGCTCACCTGGGTGTCCAGGACTGTACCGAGGTATTTAAAGTGTCCCACAGTTTCAACATGTTGGCCATCAAGTGAAACTAGCTCTGTGATCAAATGTTGTTTTGTGCAGCACATGATTAATTCTTTCTTCTCAGCCACATTGATTTCTAGCTGGCTAGTGTGACACCGTGTCTGAAGGGCTGTAGTGTGGGTCAGATAGGCAGCTTCACCTAGTGGGCCTGTTTCCTGTAAAAGGTCAACTAAGGCCATGTCATCCGCATACTTAAACAGTCTAAAATGTTTCTCATTGATCATAAATTCATTAGTAAAAAGAGAGAATAGCACAGGGGAAAGAACACAGCCTTGTGGGCAGCACGTCTGACATGTTCTCTCTGATCCACACAACTAACCCTGTGTTGATGTTGAGATCAATGAGCCTTTTCAGGAGAATATGCGTCTTCATTGAGTTAAAAGCTGAGCTAAAATCCGCGAATAAAGCTCTGGCATAACCTTTAGGATGCATAAGGTGTTTTGTGACTGTGTTAAGCAGAGTCAGCACAGCGTCGTCTGGGCCTCTGTTGCTCTTATTTAAGCGAACTGGAGCAGATCTAGCACTGTGCTGGTCAAGTGGTTGGCAAGAACTCGTTCCATGGTTTTACACAATATGGAGGTTATTGCGATAGGCCAAAGATCATTTGGCTTACTTGCGTCGGCTTTTTTAGCACAGGCCTAATTATTGTGAATTTCCATGATTTTGATGAAGTGGCCTTCAGTCCAGTACTATTGTCATGACAGACAGAGCTTTATTCTGTCTAGCTGGCATTAATGTCATAATCGCTTGTTGAAAAATCAGCATTATCATGATGTAGAACTACTCGGCTACAGCCTTCCTAATGGAGTAAAAGGATCAGGTGGAAGTGTCATGTGTGTTGAAAGGAGTAGCCACATAGTGCTTCTCACCTGCCGACATAAAGAAACAGCCCATAGTGAGAGTGTGAGAGAGAAAAGTGTCAATTATGTGAGAGTTCTGTTTAACATCTGTAGAGACCCTCCCTGTTGTATAACATCTGTAGAGACCCTCCCTGTAATTTATCACACACTTTTTGGATAAAAGATATTCATGTGTTAATGAAAAGAACAAAAAAAAAATATCTATGTATGTATTTATTTGTGTATTTATTTAGCCTATTTATCTTCTACTGTTACTTTGATCCTGTGCTTAAATAATGTTACACTTTTATAGAATGACCAAACTATCTTCTTGGCTTTTATTTTGACATGTTTGCCTTCACTTCCTGGTCACGTGACTGCCGTTCTCCGCTCTTCGATTCAAAACAGAAAATAACAGAAAGAAACTTGAAGAAACTAAATCGGATCGTTTTTTTAATTTGGTTTTTTCGTTTTTCGTTTGGAAACAAAAAACAAACAGAGCACCACGTGATTCCGTTTTTCGTTTGTGGTTTAAAACGAAAAAACGAAAAACCCACGTGACTTCCGTTCTTCAATTCAAAACGAATAATGAGAAAAGGAATTCGCAAAAACAAACAAACGGCCCGGTTTGGGTTCGTTTTTCATTTTTTGATTCAGAAACGAAAAACGGGAAAACGGCCGTTTCCTGGTTTTTGGTTTAAAACGAAAAAATAAAAAAACGTTTTTTCCTTTCTGAATTCCAAAGGAAAAACGGAATATCCGATGATACCCAGACCGAGAACAAGCGCGGTGTGTGAATGAAGGCAAGCAAGCAGAGGAGCAGAGACTCCGGCCCTGGAGACCAAAGCTACGGTCTTTGAACTCGACACTGTTTAACAGACGGGCTTCACTAGATACAACGCTTGCGGTTTTGGTGCTTCCGTGTAGTTTGTGTTGGAGTCTGAGTCTGAACAGCGTAGCCACACGCGAGCGCGCATGGGACACCGACCCGCAATGATTTGTACGTGTAAGAAGTTACAAACAGTCCCTTTAACGCCCTGGGAATGAGAACAGGCTGGTATTTCCTTTTTAAAGGACCAATATGTAATATATTTAATGTAATAAATCATAAAATGACCATGATATGTCATCAGAGATGAAGGAAGCATGCTGAAATGAAATACTGGCTTCTCTGACAACAATGCTACAGCAAGTATGTTCTCCTTTGAAATGTCCATTTCGGTCCAGAACGTCTGTATTTGTTTTGGACGGTGTGATCCCGTCCACTGCCCAATTTGACACCCAGTTTGTCACATATGAAACAAATTGGCACGTAAAGACAGCCTTCTGCAACCTTGGAAGCAAGTAAACAAACTGGATCAACAAAGATAACGTTAACATTAGATTCTACCCGACCTGAAAAGCCTCGGCACATCTCCCCGTGGTCCGTGTGCAGCTGGGTTATCAAGGCAGTGAGTATTTGAGACACACAGCCGCTGTAGTGATTCCGTCTACTGCTGGTGGCCAGTGGCTAACACAGTCGTTTCTAGAAGGTAACCCTCAAATTGTGAAAGCTTGTGCTAACTGCTATGCTACCCATTTTAAAACGCTAGCTGTCAGTCCGACATATTGTTCCCTTAAGTCAAGAGTTGGCATGTAGCAAGCTAAAATAATAAAAAAAATGTAAAAGATCATGCACAAATGATCAAGATTGGATTTTCTCTATGTTTTGTTAAAGGTCCCATATTATAAAAAATGTGAGATTTTCATGTTTCCTTAATATAAAGCAGGCTTAAGTCCTATATAAATACTGTGGAAGTATCGAAACGCTCAATCCACAGGGAAATACACACAGCCCGTATTCAGAAATTCTGCATTTGAAACAAGCTGTCAGGATTTCTGTCCATTTGTGATGTCACAGACCGGAGGAAAACAAGCAGTAAGAGCTGATCTGAGGTCTGCTGTCCAGCTGCCGTCTATGAGAGCCGGCTGTCAATCACTCGCGAACTCCGACCAAACGGTCAAACTAGGCAGCGCTGATCAAATATGAATGAATATTATGTGACGTTAATGCCTATTTCTCTCCTCAGATGTTTTCAAAATCACCTTGTAGTGCACAGTTTAGTTGTAAAATTAGAAAGTTTGTGACACCGCTGCCATTGTGAAATCTGGTGAAGGAACGCCAAGTTCTGGTCACATGACCGAACCATGAGGAGGAGCAGAAGTCTAGTTATCTCTCAGAAAACTTGAATTACAATATGCTGAAAGGTTATTATGGAATTTTTGCCCAATGATGCCAAAACATATACTGCCTACTGCCACTTTAACGCGTTATTATCGTGTTAACTTTGACAGCCCTAATCCACACACATAACAGTTCTTAGACTTTGGGCTATTATTATCTACAATTTTTGACAATTGGAGGTATGTGTTTGTTGATGATTTTGATTCATATGAATAATGTGTCTTTCTCTCTTGGTATAAAGGTCCAGTTTGTGGTGTCTGTGGATTTCTCTGTTCGTTATGTATAATCCACTCAGGCCAACCCAGGCTGTGGTTTTGACTGCTTTGGGTGACTTAGACCTTCTTCTGGGCGTCCGGGAACTGCATTGCTCCTCTGCACTTGAAACAGCACAAATATTTGCCAACAAGTTTGTCAAATATTTGTCTAGCATGTGATACCTTCCATAGATAGCCGTTACTCTCATAAGCAAACATTGACTCATGTCCGGTCATGGTTCTTTTAGTTGACTTAGTTAAAGAGGTACTGCACACCTTGTGCAGGTGTTATTGACATTTCTTACCAAATTTATAAAAATCTGCATTTAATGGGTTGAAAATGGCGCCACGCGCAATCTACTGTTTTAAATCAGCCCTGAATCGTCAAGAACAATGCTGACATAAAGTCGACCGTTTGGGTCCAATCTACGTCATGAAATTTATATTTAAAAAATGATGTTAATCAGTCACTGAGCAACTCCTGCGTCACACACCCCACCCCCTCCTTTGACCACTTTTTTTGCATTATTCAAAATGATACAGTGGGTAGAGTTAAGGTCCTTACACGCACCAGAATTTTGGTTCATCAGTGAACGTCTGTCGCCCTAGTTTTTGTGGTGTGTCCGCACCGTTGGCACTAGTCTGCCCATGTTGGCGGCTTTTTTGGCCCATTCAACATCACTCTGATCGTTTTTTCAGCTTAAGCGAGTCGGTGCACGAGAAGAGATACGGAAGTGAGGAAAGCAAGCAAAAGAGTAAAGTCAAGAGGACACACACAGAAGGCTCATCTAATTTTTTTTCATCTCATTTGATCATTCCAATGCACAGATATTTTCACAATGACATGGCCATCTGGAATGAAGCTAATTGGTGAGTGAGAGTGGTGTGAAAATGGTCAGCAAACGCTGTTTTGTTTCATGTACGTAACATAACAATGGCTTGTCTGCAGTCCTCGGTCTTCCGGTTTCCCTTTTTGAATGACGAATACAGACTACCGCTACCTGCTGGTATGGAAAGTTATTTCCTCTCACGCAGTTGCAGAACGTACGTGCTAGTTGGCCGTTGGCTGTAGTCTTTGTGGTGTGTTCAAGTGCAACTTCTTGGCCAAGACACAGCAACCGTCGGCCTTCGTAGCCGCTAGTTATTTGATGACGTTTCGGTGTGTAGCTAAACTTATTTCTCACAAATATTATTAATATTATTGTTGCCAAATCCTAAAGTGACAGCAAGGGTAACTATAGTGGTTTTGGAAGTAAAGTGACGCCAAGGGGCGTGACGCCTGACACCAAGGGGCATTACAAAGCGGCTGTATGTGACTAGTTGCGATGAGAACGTGTCAATGTGGAGGGTTGACCATAAAAGAACTCAAACATTTAAATTGTTTGGTGAAACTCAGGCTGGCACCCGCAGCAAATATAGACAACCTGCTTCAAGTGGATACGAATCCCATTTAGATTGAGTTCAGCACCTGCTGAATTTCAAAGGAGTATGGAAGAATGTCGAAGGGGACCTCGGGATGAGATCTGCCGGTCATATCCTGATGATGATTTAGTCCTCAGTAAATATGACCATGTCAGTCACATACAAATGATTTTGAGGCGGTATACCAGCAACACGGCATCAAGCTCACAGCAAAGAAATGTGAACTATTCAAAGACAGTGTGAGATTTCTGGGGAAGATCGTGTCTGAGGAGGGATACACAATGGACCCAGCAGAAATAGCCCCTGCGCAGGCATTAACATTAGGACCGCCAGGCTCTTTAGGGGTACTATTTTCTCCAAATCCCTTTCCAAAGAGCACCTGTATCCTTTTGTTCTCACTGATCACCATCAACGCCTCATCAGCCTCCGTCCCCAGAGGTTTAGGGACCCCCTTAAAAACCCTCACCTTAACCCTAACTTTGGATTGTTTAGCCTCTTCCAAGCTAGTATGACATGGTTGATACCAATGGATACCTTAGGTTTTTCTATTTTGATGCCAGTATCTTCACTCTAGCTTTAAAACTGAGCCGACTACAACCTAAAAATCGCAAGTTACGTTAATGCGTTGAACCAATTAGTGGTGCTAAAACAAATTTGCGTTAATGCGTTATTAACTTTTGACAGCCCTAATCCACACACATAACAGTTCTTAGGGTTAGGGCTATTATCAGCTACCAATTTTGCCAATTTGAGGTATGTATTTGTTGAGGATTGTGATTCATATACATAATGTGTCTTTCTTTCACTCTTGGTATATAGGTCCAGTTTGTGGTGTCTGTGGATTTCTCTGTTCGTTATGTATAATCCATTCAGGCCAACCCAGGCTGTGGTTTTGGCCTGTGTTGCTCCTCTGCAGCACAAATATTTGCCAAAAAAAAAATCGTCAAATATTTGTCTAGCATGTGATAGCTTCCATAGATAGACGTTACTCTCATAAGTAAATATTGACTCATGTCTGGTCATGTTCATTTTAGTTAACTTAGTTAAAGAGCTACTGCACACCTTGTGCACTCGCTTTAAAACTAAGTGATATGAATGTGCTTTTGTTACGCCCCTAAAAAAGGGGAGAAATAATCACTAGAGTGATGATGACGTTTCCTCAGCGATAACTTTACTCTAATGAAGAGCTTTTACAAAAATACAACAATTTACAAAACACAACAACATGAAATGCATCTTTTTAGAGAGTAGTAGAAAGTACATACCATTTTTCAGCTACACAGTATTTACCTGAGGCATATTTCTTATCTTCTCTAATATTACTGTCACTATCAAATAGCTTAAGGCAATAAACTGTCATACAAATCACTAAAGTGCATAAAACATTATTATATCGACAACAGTGCAAAACATACAACATGTGTACATGTAAATTCACGAAAAGGCAGTGGCACTCGGCACGTCCATGGTTGGTTTATGTTCCAAGCAGGGACCTCGCTCACACACACATTTTACTACACTCGGCAAAACCGAACTTTAGTCTACTCAAAATGTCACACAAAGCCTCTGGAAAACTCATGACATGTTAACGGATTATTATAACCATGTAAACTTTGTTTTACACCGACAACAAACCTGAAAACGGGGAGAAATAATCACAAGAGTGATGGTGACGTTTCCTCAGCGAGAACTTTACTCTAAAGTGGTGGACACACTACCCGCGTAAAGAGCGCGTGGCGGCTGCGTGTCGTGTTGTTTTTTATTTCGCCGTCCATGTTAACAGGTTAGAGTGGACACACTGCCCGCATGAGACGCGCGTCTATTTTATAGAATAGAAGGCTCGCCTATTTTTCACGCGAGCCCCTTGCGTCTCAGCTGCGTCTCGCAGCAGCAACAGACAGTGAAGGTGATCTATTGACAGTATATGGACATCATATCAGCTACATAATACAGTTTACATGTCTAGACATGTGTAGAATATGTTACAGACAGTGAAGGTGATCTAGTGACTGTTTATTAACATCATACCAGCAAGACTTTACTACAGTTTACATGTCTAAACATGTGTAGAATATGTTACACAGTGAAGGTGATCTATTGACTGTATATTAACATCATATCAGCTACAAGAAAACCGTTTCCATGTATAGACATCTGTAGAATATGTCACAGACAGTGAAAGTGATCCATTGACTGTATATTAACATCATACCAGCATGACTTTACTACAGTTTTGATGTCTATCTGTAGAATATGTTACGGAGATGGAAAAAAAGTAAAGACTTATTTTTAAATCAACACTTCCTGCTTTCATTTCTAAATAAAAGCCCTCAGGCGTTTTTTCTATAGACAGAATCCCTTCATTTGTTAACACAAGGCTTTTATTCTGAAATATGAGCAGTCAGTTCTGTGGAACACGCAATGGCTTGGAGAGCTGCATGAATTGATAAAGTATGGGGTTTAAATCAACACTTCCTGCTTTCATTTCGAAATAAAAGCCCTCAAGCGGTATTTGTTTGCACAGAATTCCTTCATTTGTTAACACGAGGCTTTTATTCTGAAATATGTGCCGGACAGTGTTCTAGAACATAGAGTGACTTGGAAAGCATCATAAATTAATACAGTACGGAGTTTTAATTGTGGATTATTACTATTATTTACTAATTACCACACGTTTCTGAACTTTCTCTGTCTAAAATAAATATGAATTATATTTATCATGAAGTTAAATGGCCATTAAAAGGCAAACTCTGTGCAGAAAGAAAGGGCTGACAGCAGCAGCAGAAACACAGCTGACAGGCAGCCGACACACAGCCGACACGCAGCCGACACGCAGCCAACACCCGTCTAGTGTTGTTGGATTTATTATGTACAAAAGTGCTTACTATGATCTACAATAACCTGACTGTCGGATTTGTTATGAATAGAGTGAATTGTGGGGAAAGAGAGGAGAGGGAGGTGCTGTTCTTCTTTTTCAAGGCCAAAGGGAGGAAGGAGTCAGAAGGAGATAACAGAAGAAGAAGACATGCAGCAGAAACATCACGTGCCATAAGCTCATGAATATTAATATTGTGTAAACCATGAATAGGCTGGATCAGGGATAGCTCGGGGTTCAGACTTCGCGAACTGACCCATGCACTGTATGTTGTCAGGGACACGTAGGTTGGATCCAGATATCTGTAAACTCTTTTATTTTTACTTATGCAACATTGATTGTTCGGAATAAATTGAATCATTATGCTTTAACTCATCTGTTTGGAAATTCTCTTTGTCACACAAGATTAACCAACACGTAACTGGGCCTTGACCTCTCGGAGGTAGAAGGCCAGTTCCTTCAATTGGTGACCCCGACGTGATCTTCGGCATTGAGAAGCGTGTCCAAAGGACGGACAGACCGGCGAGAGAGAGAAAGGGATCCCTGAAATCTTAAAGGTAAGCAGAACCTGTTGTATCGAACTCTGCATATTGGCTTACTCTAAATTATCTCTCTTGTTGTGCTGAATCTCCTTTGTAGTGATAAATGTTGCAAAAGTAAAGACTTTCTGTTAAAGCGTTTGGAACGCTGCGCTTGGAGCGCTAGAGTAGTGCGCTTGGAGCGCTAGTTTTTAGTAACGTCTGGGACGTTAGAGTTTAGTGTTGAAAACTAAAAGGAGGAAAGTTGCCCTTTTAGTAACGTCTGGGACGTTAGAAAAGCGTTTGGAACGCTGCGCTTGGAGCGCTAGAGTAGTGCGCTTGGAGCGCTAGTTTTTAGTAACGTCTGGGACGTTAGAGAAGTATTTGGAACATTAGAAAAGCGTTTGGAACGCTGCGCTTGGAGCGCCTGTATGAGTAGTGCGCTTGGAGCGCTAGTTTAGTAACGTCTAGGACGTTAGAGTTTAGTAAAAATAGCGCTTGGAGCGCCTGTATGAGTGTACATTAATAACTAGTATTCAGAGGAAAATTAAAACTTACTGTTGATACTGGGCCAACATCGCTGGAACATCAAAGTGTCCAGTAGAAGCTTATGTTGGTAGGATCACAGCGAGGGGCATAGCGACCCATTTACTCTGAATCTAGTTACTGTCATAAACTGAATAAACCTGTGTGAAATAGTACTGGACAGAATGGACGGAGAATTTGACAAAGACTGTGAGGAACGGGGTGGCTGCGGGCCTCCCCGTTTATCATTTGGACAGCAATGGGCTAAAGTCAGGACCAATGTAATCTGTACATTTGATCCCAAGACTAGAAATAAAGAGACTCAAGACCTAGATGAGTGGTATAACATGACAGTGAAGGAAGGGCATTTTCCAGCCACGGGAAGTGAAGCCAAATTCATGCCAGTGATGAGAGCATTAATACAGGTGGTTCATAGAAAGCTGCTGCAAGCAGGACAAGACAAAGAAAAGGGACATATGTTTGTAAGGAGGAAATTGAGGAAGAAAGAAGACGAGTTGGCAAGTAAATTGGTAAAATATAATGTGATACAGATGGCTGCACTATCAGCCTTAGGCAGCCAGACGAAAGCCACCCACGCAAAAACCGCTGAAGCAAAACCACTAGTGAAACCCTCACCCAGTCCTAGCGCACCCCCACCACCAAACCCACATACTAGCCAGCCGCCACATTACATGTCCCTCCATCAGCAGTACCCACCTGGCCCACATCCCAACCCCCCTCCTTATCCTCCTCCTACCCCTAGTCCGGTACCAACCCCACAGGACAGTGATTATACAAACGAAGTTATGGCACCATTGTTTCAAGTGTTAGGTGGTACTTTGGAACTAGAAGAGGAAACAGAAAAAGGACAAGGAGCAGGTTCAGCCTCAGAGGCGGGTAGTAGGTCTGATGTAGCCAGAGAAATAGACAGGCTAAGGGAAGAACTGAGAGATCAGACGGGACAGTACAGGTTAGGACAAGCCATGTTACCACCAGACTTGCGTAAAGGAGGCGTAAGAGGGAGAGCTCAATCTACCCATAAACCCCACACAGAGAGTCCGGACATAGGTGTTTAGATGCAGAGAACTGAGAGAGACACAGAGAGATCCCGTGCAGAGTATCATGATGTCCACACTAGTGGAGAGGTAGATGAGGACACTGATGACGAGGCTAGTAGAACAGTAGAGGAGGGTGATGATGATGAAGATGAAAACATTCCTATCACTATAGAGGGAACCATGAGAACGCACTCCAAAGGAGGGATACATAGGAGACGGGAGGGTGGGCACGAAGAGGCGAGACCATATACACCCCCCAAAACGAGGTCACGTAAAGTTTATGGAAAGTACGAAGACAAAGGTGACAATCAGAGGAGTCAGTGTGTTGGCATGTTTCCCATTGTGGCCAAAAGCAACGGTAGAGACGAGTATCAGCCATTCACTTTAGGTGACATTCAAGCACTGAGTGAGCTCCTCCCAGGAATTCAAGAGGGAGGGGGAGTGTGGCTCACGAGCCTGTACAACAAGACCCGAGGGAAGACTTTAGCTATGGGTGATCTCAGGGCTATTTTGGGTTTCTCGGTTTCGGACTGGGCACTGAAAGAATTAGAAGCAGCGGCCGGAACAGTCCAGGTGTCAGATAGAAGCTCCCTTAACCCCTATGCTACCTCCTACGGTAATGCTATTAGACAAAAGTATCCCATACCAGCGGGCAAGCTCCACAGCTTGGTGTTTAAGATTAAGAACGGGGAGAGTGGACGCACGTTCATAGAAAGAGCAAAGACAGAGTGGGCGGGGGCTACGGGGGTGAACCCAGATAAAGAATCACAGCAGTCTCTGTTCAGAATAGCTCTGTTAAAACATGCTCCGGAAGGAGTTAAGAGAAAGATGCAAGAGAATCCAGATATGGCAGGGGCAAAATCATCAAGATGGGAAACACATTTCTGCCATCATCAGGATGCAGAAACCAAGGAGGAGGAAGAGGAAAATGAGTCATTAAAAGAGATGGTAGCTCAGTTGACTAAATTACAGTTGGCAGATGCACGGACTCGTGCAACAGATAAGAAAAAGGGAGGGAAAGAGAAAGATACCCAGATGGCTCAAATTGTAACACCAGCTCCAGCCCCGCCACAGAATCCTTATCCACTGCAGGGCCCGCCACAGGCTATATATCAACCCCAGTATCATGTTCCTTCCCAAGCTGCCCCATATCAGCAGCCCCCTTATCATGAAGGCCGGAATAGAGGCAGAGGGAGAGGAGGAGGAGGCAGTGGGAGGGGGTATGCCCAACCAAGAGGAGGCAGTTGTTTCATCTGCGGAAGCCCGGATCACTGGGCACGTGACTGTCTTCAGAAACAACAACAGCAGATGAGAGGGCCTCCACAGCAGTCATATCAGCCAACAATACAGACTCCACCAAACCAACAGCTAGCTCCAATGCAGGCATACAGCGGGTACTCTGCGCAGGGACCTCCACCTGCTCCATATACACCAGGAATGTTCCCATAGGGGTGCCCGACGGAGATGGAGGGACAGGGGCTGGCAGAGCCCTGTCTCCAGTTGACAGTGAACGGAAAACGAAGATGGTTCATGGTGGATACGGGAGCACGTTACTCCACCTTAGCTGAACCTATGTGTTCCCTTTCCTCTCACTATGTTTCCGTTTTGGGATTTTCCGGCACTGAACAAAGACTGCCTTTTACTGTTCCCCTTCCTGTCCGGCTTGGGAGACAGGTGATGGAGCACCCCTTTTTGTATGCACCTGATTGTCCACGTGATCTCCTGGGAAGAGATGTTTTGGCAGCACTGGGGGCTTCTGTACATTGTTCACCAGAAGCTGTGATAGTGAGTTTCCCCGGAGGAGAAGAAATGGTGTGCTCCTCGCCCTCCAGTGCTGATCGCATGTGCATGTTGAGTCCTGATACCTCACCTGATGCCCCACCACCCTGTGCGGACATATATTGGGCCCTGCTAGCCGACCGAAACCCTCTGATTGACTTTTACAACATGTGGCAACCATGGATTAGGGCTCTACACCCTTACCTCCCTGTTCCCGATCCTCTCCACTGCACTCTGAATTATGACAGAAATAATGATCTTATGTATCAAGATGAGTTCCAACAGAACCTGTTAGATACAACCTGGGGGATAGGAGTAAGAGATGTTTATATAGCACCAGCAGGAGTAGCAGCCGCAGTAAAACTAACCCCAGCACAAGAACAATGGTATCGCATGTCAGAAGAAGCTGTTCCCCATGTGTCCCTAGCCATAGCTCCAAAACATCAGGCTAAAGACTTAGGCCCCATGGTTAAAGCAGCAGTCGCTCTGACAGACTGGGTTCCCACTTCCCTTTTGGGGGTTTCAATCTCACCATCCTCTAACATATATAGACTCTCCTTTTACAATGCAGTGTCAGGTATTTGCAAACATGAGTTACTAACACGCCACCACGGTAGGGAGATGTTAGATGGTGAAGGAGTCACTTCCATGTTGGCAACTCTCCCTTCCTCACTGTGGTCTACGGGCCCCTTTGATGTTGGCAGGTGCAGCATGGAACCGGTAACTTTCGAGATGAATACTTACTGCCCTATCTGGAGACCTCAGTATAAGCATAAAGTGGAAGCAGCCCAGGGTATCTCCCCTACGATTGAAGGACTGATAAAGGCGGGAGTATTAAGAAAATCTTACTCTCAGTGGAACACTCCCATTTTGCCAGTAATCAAACCCTCCGGCTCATACAGAATGGCTCATGATTTAAGAGCCATCAATGAGCTGGTTTTGACTCCTGTTACACCAGTACCGAACCCCCACTCTGCTCTCTCAATGCTCACCCCAGCCCATACATCTTTCACATGTATAGATTTGGCTAACGCCTTCTTTTGCCTGCCCTTAGCAGATCATTTACAGGACATTTTCTCATTTACATATGAAGGCCAAAGGCTGACATATAATGTGTTACCACAGGGGTTTATACTCTCCCCCTCTATTTTTAACGAAACCTTGAGAACTCACTTAGCCGGCCTTGAACTCCCTGAGGGGTGTTGTATTGTACAATATGTAGATGACTTGTTAGTGGCCGCACCCTCGGCTGAGGTATGCCTGTCACTAACTCATGCATTGTTATTGAGGTTACATAACTACGGTTACAAAGTCTCAAAGGAAAAACTTCAGTGTTGCCGCACACAAGTTTCGTTCCTAGGTAGAATGGTGTCAGCAAAGGGCACCGCAATGTCTCCAGCTCATCGTGACTCAATACTCCACCATCCGAAACCACAGACAGTAAAAGAGATGTTATCATTCTTAGGGCTGACTGGGTATTCAAGACAATACATCCCTAACTATGCAGGCGACACTCAGTTACTCAGACAAATGGTAACCATGGCTGGAATGAGAAATCTCACTGCCGAGCTAGAATGGTCTACAGAGGCCGAGGAGGTGTTTATCCACCTCAAGCAGGAAATGGCAGAGGCCGCAGCACTCGCTCTCCCAGATTACTCTCAACCATTCCATCTGGATGTCTCAGAGCAGCTTAGTACAGCCCATGGTGTCTTATATCAGAAACACAGAGGAGCTAGGAACGTATTGTACTATTGTAGCATTTTGCTAGACACACAAGAACAGAGAGCCAGCCCCTGTGTCAGATATGCAGCTGCTCTGGCAAAAATTGTAGACAAAGTAGGTCATATAGTCATGCACCATCCTCTACAGATTCTGACCTCTCACAGCACTGTAACATATGTCACATCCTCCTGTTTCACTCTCACCCCCCTCAGACAGACCAAGATCTTACTGGTACTCTCGAAACCACACATCTCCTTTGTACATGAGGGCTGTAATATGGCTGACAATATGACTGATGGCGAGAAACACTTATGTGCAGAAAAATCGCTACCCTTTGTAAAACTAAGGCTGGACTTAGAAAACTCCCCTTTAACGGAAACTGACCTTAGCTTATTTACAGATGGTTGCTGTTTCCATCATCCCACCGAAGGGTTAAAAGCAGGTTATGCTGTGGTGTCTATGAATACAGCAAAAGAGGAACCATGTACTTTCGATCACGGTCCTCTTGATGGGAAACAATCTGCTCAGGCAGCAGAACTTACGGCTGTAGTTTGTGCTCTGCGGTTAGCGGAAGGGAAGGCAGTGAATATTTTCACAGACTCTGCGTATGTGTGCAATGCAATTCACAGAGATATGTCTGGCTGGGTGCAAGCGGGTTTTAAGACTAGTCAGAATAAACCTATGGCTCATGAGGAGTTGATGAAAGAGTTGTTAGAAGCAATCCAGTTACCACAGAGGGTAGCTGTGATCAAAGTGAAAGGACACAGTCAGGGCACTGATTTAGAAAGTATAGGAAACGAAGCAGCGGATGCAGCCGCTAAAAAGGCAGCAGGGTATTTACCTACTATGATGGTCATGACCACAACAGATCTCGGTTCTGAGATAACTGATTTCTCCATCATACAAGCTCAGAAATCTGCCACAGCAGCAGAACGAACCATCTGGGAAGATAAGGGAGCTATAGAACAGTTTGATGGTATATGGTATAACGGAGATCAAATAGTTATGCCCCCCTGTTGGATGTCCTCAATATTGACTCAGACTCATGGACTTGACCATAAAAGCCACAAACAGATGTTACGAGATCTCCGCCACTGGTGGATTCCCCGGAAACATGCTACTATAACTGACTTCTTGACTAAGTGTGACGTATGTAGTACATGTAACATCAGACCTACCATCACTCCTAGGGCAGGAAAACATCCTTCTCCCACTGCCCTGGGACAGGAAATCTTTATTGATTTCACAGATATGGGAGTAAGGGCTGGGGGGAAAAGATTCCTTCTAGTAATTGTGGACGCATTTTCACGTTGGGTTGAGGCCTACCCTACGGGAAAAGAGGATGCAAAATCAGTCATTAAATGTCTGGTGAATGAGTACATTCCGAAACATGGGTTTCCTAAATTGATCAGGTCAGATAATGGTTCACATTTCAAAAATAAAGACCTGCAATCTGTTGAAAAGGCTCTGGGACTAAAACACAAATTTGGCACTGTGTACCGCCCACAATCGCAGGGAAAGGTTGAACGGGCTAATCAGACCATCAAGCTAAAGCTGCTAAAAATCGTTCGCACAACTAAGCTCCCTTGGACTGAAGCCCTGCCCATTGCACTGATAGGCATCAGAGCCTCGGTCAATCGGTCAACAGGACTCACACCATTTGAACTTACGTGTGGCCGACCTTTCCCAGGGCCGTCCCAAAACCCCACTCCCCTTCCTGACCTCGGTTACAGACCATACTATTTGAAGGTTAATGCTCTTGTGTCAGCTCTCTCCTATACAGGTGACAAACCTGTCACCCCTGTCACAGAGGACGTTCCAGGACCTGACCCCGGACCCCCGGAACACCTTTGGTTGAAGGTGTTAAAGAGGAAGTGGTCGGAGCCACGTTGGACAGGCCCACACAAGGTTCTGGCCAGAACTGCAACAGCTGTGCAGCTCGCAGGAAAAGGACTCAACTGGTGGCACCTAACACAGTGCTCCAGCAGCAGGACAGGACCTGAAGCAGAGGAGGCAGCCCCACAAGGAGCCCAGGCTACGTGAAAAGAGGGTCACGTATAATTTTTTATTTTTCATATACTGTATAAACTGTGACTGTGATGAGATACACATAAGGGAAAGAAGGTTACAAGGTCTTGCCTGTATTTACAGTTAAATCAGGCTAACATGGTTGTTTAGGTGGACTCATCTAGGTGGTTTTTGAAAAACATTATATATCACATTGTATTAAAACTTGTTGCTTAGAATAAATGCTAAAATAGATAAAAAGAGGAACCAGGGGTGGGGAGAATCCACCAGAGAGAAATTTCACTTCCTTTCCCAAACCAGTATAAAATAGGATCACCCAGATAAAAGTTTTTCAGTTGCGCGCAGGAAAACAAACTAGAAGCATCATGCAGTACGGCAAACTGCTAGTAGCGTTTGCTGTAGCATTTGTGTTTACCTCTCTTGTCCTCGTTCTTCTGTACAAACTTTCTTCATGTGATTTGTCATGTATTTTAAATGTTTTAGGGAATGTGAGAGAAAATACCATGACCCTTGTGTAGAGTTTGTGTACTCAGATAAATCTGAATAACCTGGGAAAGCACAGACTGTACTAGTTTAGATACATTACTTATCATCCTCGCCTCTGCACTCTGCTAAAACTGGCTAATCACAAGTAACTCTTTTTAACAATAGACAATGCTTTCACTCAGAAGCAGGGTGGAAGGAGTGGGCTACAAGGGGGGGAAGGCTAAACCAAGATTATAAAGAATGATGTAGTGAGGTAGCTCCCCTAATGAATATAAACTGGCTGACCAAATAGCTGCAGGTTTTGAAAACATACCTATAATAAGTGCTCTGATCCCTATCACTCCTAACAAAAATGTTGACCGCATTAACTACATCCACTATAATGTTCTCCGTTTGACTAATCTAACCCGTGATGCAATTGCCGGACTAGCTGAACAAATGGCTCCTACGTCACTGATGGTGATCCAAAATAGAATGGCATTAGATATGCTGTTGGCAGAGAAAGGCGGTGTATGCTCAATGTTCCAAGACTCATGTTGTATTTTCATCCCTAACAATACAGCGCCGGACGGGACTGTAACTAAGGCGCTAGAGGGGCTCCGGACGCTGTCTGAATCCATGCACGATGACTCAGGTATCAACAGCCCCATTAACGACTGGTTAGACCGTACCTTTGGGAAATGGAAGTCCATGGTGGTATCTCTATTCTCCTCAATCCTTGCTGTGTGTACATGCTTAGTATTATGCGGTTGTTGCTGTATTCCTTGTATTCGCCACCTCACTGAGCGTGTGATCATTTCTGCTGTGCAACGAAAGCATCCGGATGCACCTCCTTCTTATCAGATGGCCATGTTCCAAGCGGAGAGACAGGGTCTCCTGGAAATGGTGGGGGATAGTGAAGATGTTGATCCTGAAGAGGTTGTGTGATGATGCTTATAATTAATACATCTGTACGTAACATTATCTATGCTTATAATAAATATATCTGTATGTAACATTATCTGTAGGTGAACTTAGTTAAGTTCAAAAGAGGGTCTGTTGGATTTATTATGTACAAAAGTGCTTACTATGATCTACAATAACCTGACTGTCGGATTTGTTATGAATAGAGTGAATTGTGGGGAAAGAGAGGAGAGGGAGGTGCTGTTCTTCTTTTTCAAGGCCAAAGGGAGGAAGGAGTCAGAAGGAGATAACAGAAGAAGAAGACATGCAGCAGAAACATCACGTGCCATAAGCTCATGAATATTAATATTGTGTAAACCATGAATAGGCTGGATCAGGGATAGCTCGGGGTTCAGACTTCGCGAACTGACCCATGCACTGTATGTTGTCAGGGACACGTAGGTTGGATCCAGATATCTGTAAACTCTTTTATTTTTACTTATGCAACATTGATTGTTCGGAATAAATTGAATCATTATGCTTTAACTCATCTGTTTGGAAATTCTCTTTGTCACACAAGATTAACCAACACGTAACTGGGCCTTGACCTCTCGGAGGTAGAAGGCCAGTTCCTTCAGTGTGAACACCAGAAGCCTGCATCACGCAGCCACCACGCGACGCAGCCGCCACTCGCTCCTGACGTTGGTAGTGTGCCCACCACTTAATGAGGAAAATACCCCGGCTTCCCCTGGTATGTGGGTGGAGACAGAAATAATCGATCTCAGGACCCTAGATTAAGACCATCTTGTAGATCACAGATCACCACTTTTACATCTTATATTAAACAATAAAGAATAAAGTAAACAATGTGACATAACATTTTAACCATTTTTAAACAACATATAACAGGTTTTAACTATTTTTTGCCCACTTTTAATGGTTTTAGACAATCCTTGTATGTATGATGTAATGTATGATCTTTTTAACCTCATTACAGATTTTAACATCATTACTTAGCCTACTATGAACTTACTTATGCTTTTGCATTAACAGAAATACACTTATAGTCTTTTTTTAACTTGTCACATATGCAATGTTATTGACTTTGAATCTTGCTAGCATAACGTTAGCTTTCAGTTTGAGCGAAAGGGTTCTATGACCTCAGCGGACTTGAAATATTGCCAAGTCTTATCTAAGAGCATTTTGACACCTCCGCTTCATGAAAAAACCTGCTGCTTTGGCTACTAACAGTTCCTGTTTCCTGTATCTGTGTTGGTTTATATCCCGAAGAGAAAGTACAGTGTCATTTAGCAGCTAAACATTTGTTGAACAGTGCTTCTTCGAGACTAAAAAACAAACCACATTCAAAACATTTGTGCTCTCAATTTTATAATTCGTGCATCCTGAGAGGGTGAAGGGAACACACAAGACCTTGCAGTACTGATAATCAGACATATGTTGCGTATAAACTGATTAAATGTTTTTTCTCTCTTCGTACCTTTGTTGCGGCTGGTCTCCTCAGTCTGCCGACCTGTTGCTGCTGTTGCTGGTGGTCTCGTTGGAGGTCTGTCTGGTCCACAGAAAAAGACAATGAACCAAGAAGCCTGAAGCCTTTGTCCAAACTCAGTGTCTGCTCATCAGTAAACACAGTGCAATCCATGAAATGATGCTATTTGTTTTCCTTATTTTTGAAGACACACTTTTATCTAAATGTTGTGAGAATTTTTATAATATGAGAAGGAATGTTTCCTCTGACCTGGATCATTCAAGAACAGAACAACCCTCCCATTTCACTGATGCGTTTCAACCATTGTGTTGTCTAAATTCCTTTCTGTCAGATGCCAAGCCGTCTGTCCTGATAGTCAGGATTATCTCAGCAACGTTGTTTATTTGTGTATGATGTTTTATTTGTTTTTTATTATCATAGCTTGTTACACACCAATTGTTGACTTAAGAAGAAAAAATGCACAGCTTGTTGTCTCACGTCTCTCTTTCCACTGTTCCATTGTTTATTGAAATACAGGTTAAAGGCCCTGACATCTGGTTGTTTCCTAAAGACTCAGAGAAGACGTGAAGACCAACCAGTAAGACTCTATGAATTGATGGTGAGAATCAGAACAAAACTAATTCTGCCATTAAAATGTATGATGATATTCCCCTTGTTTTAACAACTATCTACGAAGACACAAAGACACATCCAGCTGTGAGTAAGACTAAATGAAACTGACATTTAATGCAAATTAACATGTACTGGTGCTTAATAGATAATATGGTATAGTCTTCTCATGCTACTGGATGTTAAACGCCCCTGAATAAAACAAGTCAGGTCTAGATTCCATGTTAGGCACATAAAATCAAGGTAAGCTATGCTGTACTTAATTTTTCCACAGTGGGTGTGGAAAAGCCACCAGTGAGCTAATAAAACCAGCATGTCATGCCGACATATTTCACTTTGGACGTGTGTGAGTACTTGCTATCAAACTTACTTCCAGTTCTGTTTAATACAGATGCTAATACAATAATTATACTCTTTTGAAAATATTTGAGAATTTCAGGGCTGCAAAATATGGAGAGCTGTGGTAAGAATAAAAACTTTTCTGGGTGATGTTTAATGTGATGTAATGTGTGAGGCATGTTAATGTTATGGATACATTTTTGATGACTATTTGAATGGCATAATTTCAATGGTGAAATGTAAATAAATAAATATTTACTGAAATACTGTCTAAGTACAAATTTAGGCTGCTTGAGCATTTCAATTTTATTTATCTTTACACTTCTACATTTCAGAGGCAAATTTTGTACTTTTTACTCCATTATATTTACTTTTCAGATTTTTCCACTCCCTTCCTGTTTAGTGAAAACTATATACAGTATCTTCGTAGTGGAGTATTTTCATAGTGTGATATTAGTACTTTTACTTAAGTAAAGGATCTGAATACTTCTTCCACAACTGCATAATATAGATAAATATCTATAAACAAAGACAGACAAAGCTGATTTTTATTGTTATCCAGTAACCTTATATTAACAATTTTTGTTAATTAATTCTAATAATAATAATAATAATAATACATTTTATTTAGTGCCGCCTTTCTGGACACCCAAGGACACCTTACAAGAATCAATTAAAACATCAATGCATTCTATGCTTTTGTCTTTTACTGCTTGTCATCCCTTGCAGCACCAGAAACTACAAATGAATCAGTCGTGCATGTTTTGTCCCCTGAGAACTGTGACATTGACATTTTAGACAATGGAAGAACCATCAGTGATTTCACAGACGATAAAATAAAAGAGCTTGGTTCAGTGGTGAGTATCAGAGATATCATGTCACTTAAGTTTTCCTAACTATGAATCTCTGTGTAATTGTGTGAAAGTATTGTGAGACAGTTGAGGTTCTTGAGGTGTGCATTTTCAAAATAAAATGTTAACTTTGCTTTATTCTTTCAGGGCAAGGAAGAGCCATTCTATGTGGTAAATCTAGATAGTATATATGAAAGACACCTCAGGTGGCTTACTAACTTACCTCGAGTCAAGCCTTTCTATGCAGTGAAGTGCAACAACACAGCAGCAGTTTTGAGGATGATGAGTGCTGTGGACATAGGTTTCGACTGTGCCAGCAAGGTACTGTTGAAGCATTTCAAAGATAATCTAGCTCTCTTTTTTCTTTGTTATGGTAAAAGGTTGTTTCCTTCTCAGTTTGCTCATTTCAAACATGTTTTGGTCTAACACAGGGTGAGATCCAGCAGGTCCTGTCCCTCGGAGTAACACCTGACAGAATCATCAACGCACATACAACCAAACCACTGTCGCACATTAAATATGCCCGTGCTCATGGAGTAGATATGATGACTTTTGATAGTGAGGATGAACTCCAAAAAATTTCTCTCTGTCATGCCAAAGCCAAGTAAGTGAACAACTACTTATATTTTTGCTTCTAGTGTAGATTATTGTTAATGTATTGATTAATACTTTTGAATCACTTTCCAGACTGGTACTCCGCATCGCAGTGGACGACTCCAAATCGCTCCGAAGTCTCAGTTCAAAGTTTGGAGCCAAACTGGTGTCAGTTGGTAAGCTGCTGGAACGTGCTGGAGAGCTTGGCTTAGAGGTCATTGGGGTCAGCTTTCATGTAGGCAGCGGGTGTACTGGAAGCTCGGCGTTCAAGCAGGCCATTGCAGATGCCCGACGTGTCTTTGACATAGCGGTAAGTCATCAGCATAGCAATAGAACTTTACAAAACTACAACAACAGTTACATAGAGGTAAAGCCATCGATCAAGTTTGTTGTGATGATTTGCAATTGTGATGTAAATCATCTCAACAAAGCAGTGGCGGCCAGACTAAATCTGGGTGAAGAAAGCAAAAGAGTATAACTTACCTTCCCTTATCACCAAGACAAGGGAAGGCACTGCTTCAGTGGCGCTGCTCATGGGCCATCAGTGTATTGTGTATTAGTGTGAGTGTGGAGCAGGGCATTCCTAAAAAAAAGTTAGCATAGCATTTTCCTAGGTAGATAAAGATTTTTAAAAGGTACCCAAACCTGCTAACAGAATACATTAAATCTAATCTAATTAAATTCATATCTCTAATGTAAACATTTAATAATGCTCTTTTTTAAGGAATAATTTTTGTGTTGATTGATTGATTGATTGATTGATTGATTGGCACTCTTTATAAAGGGTTCATAAATTGTAACTAATGGCTTTATATGATTAATTTACTATTAATGCTTTTAAGGTCAATTATTACCTATATGACGATTATAGAGAACATTAATAAGACTTTTGGGTTGTAAAAAATCTTTCTGGTTGGTGTTTTTTCCTCCTCTTGCATGAAACTAGAGAGTGACACGTGAGTGGATCTTCACTCCTGTTACATCCCACTGCCACAAAAAAACTTCCGTCCTGTACCACTCCTATGACAGAGTCAAAAAAAAGATCCTGTCTCGTCCCAATCCCAGAAGAATGAATCCCGTCCCATCCTGTTCCCGTGTTTATTCATATTATAACTGCATAGTTAAATATAAAAACTAGAGATGCACCGATTGCAATTTTCTTGGCCGATTCTGATTTTCTTTCTTTCTAAGAACTATAATTACCCTGCCAATGCCGAAGGCCTAGGAAGGAGGTTGTGTTTTAACCGGCGTTCGTTTGTTTGTTTGTCTGTCTTTCTGTTAGCAGGATTACTTGGATGGACTTGAATGACCTTTTTTGAAGTGGTGGGGTGTGGCACAATGAACAATCCATTAGATTTTGGTGGCGATCCAGATCATGATCGGAATTTTTTTAAGGATTCCGATCAGCCAGAACATTAAGACGTCTGGGTATAATACATTCACAGTGTAACTGAGGACGCTATCAAGTTTTAAGTTTAAGTAGTGGACGCAAATGCAGAGAAGGATGAAGAGGCAGCAGTCAAAATTGAATGATTTAATTAAGGCAACTTACTTAGGACAAAAAGGCAGCCAGTCCGGCAGGCAGGTTAACATAAGATAATCCAATGGAAGAAACTTGAAATACAAAGAAACACTGGAAGAACTCTCACTCAGAAAACAACAAGCAACTGTTTTTTCACATTAAACTTGTTGAAATTACAGTTGAGTTCGACCAAAGCACACTTGGTGATTGTTGGAAAGACTGATGACGACGGTTTAGGCGAGTTTTATTTTGTTTCTGTCCAGTTTGAATGAAGTGTTTTACGATGCTCCGCTACGTACAACTGATCTCAAGATAAACAAAAATACACGTGGATGATTGTGCAAGCTGAACAGAGAGGGGGGGCAATCGTTCTCAGGCACATTGGCGGAGGTCTGCGCTCTCCGAGTGCCATTCTAGTCATCCACCATCTTATTCTAGACATAAGATGGTGATGCAGAATATCTCTGTCAGAGGTTTGGAATTCATTAACCCATGCATTGGAAAGGGTATTAAAATCCCCTGTCCAAAAATCCTCCAGCTGCAGACAGGACCAAAAAACCTGGCTATTGGTGCCCAGATCACGACTGCATCTTAAACAATTCTCATCTACTCCTGAAAAAAGTTTTGACAATTTGGTGAAAGTCAGATGCATTTTGATAAGGAATGAACCAGACTGATTGCTAACTGCCAAGACCTTTCTGATATTTGTGAGTCCAGTTCCTCTTCCCAGTGCTGCCTAATGTAGTCTAAGGAAGGAGTCTGCATGAATTGTCTCGTATAAAATACTTTTTGATTTTTTTGTAATGGGACCCAAAACACCAGCTTATGGATATTGGCTGCAGTGCCCACTAATAATCAAATGGCAACCTCCGGTACTAAGAAATGAAGCTAACACGGAAGTGCCAAAAACTGCAGTTCTTCGAATGGACACTGGATGCTGGCTCCAAAAGCGAGTCAATCCCCATAGACCTACATGTCAATGTCCAACTTTACAACAGTGTCGTCACTGCCAAGATGGTGATGGCCGGAGCCACCCACTTCGAGCTTCACAATGGCTCTTCAGAAACCTTCTGGTAACGTCACAGAGACTACGTCCATATTTCATACAGTCTATGGTGATATTACATATAATTTGGCAAAGCCAACCCTCAATCCTCCTTCTGCATATAACTATACATATTGCTACAAATATTAATATGGTTTAAAATTTAAATTAAATTTTGGCCACCACTAGATATTTTACTTTGGTAGAACATCAATGATACTTGGGTATCATAAAATTAAAACAAATTCTTTGTCTCTTTGTCACAAATGTAATTAAACATGTGAATTTATCCGTGTTAACTATGAACAGAAAAGATTAAAATTATATTTGGCATGCTTTATCATTAAAAGAAAATAATAAAATATTAATAGATAAGGAAAATACTTTTTGAAACATTTATTTAAAGTGACCTGGGGTCTCATTTATAACCATACGCACAAAACGGGGCCTGAAATGTGCGTACGCCACTTCCCACGCAAACGTTGTGATCTATAAAAACAAACTTGACGGGAGAATGTGCGCACCTGAACGGAAACTCTGACCCATGCGTACGTACATTATGGAGGCACCGAGGTAGAGGAAACTGGCGACGCAGATGGTGAGGTGGTGAATTGAAACCAGAGTGTAGAAATTAAATGTGAGAGAAATCATTATACGGATAATGATGTGTCTCATCCATTTAATTTCACTTCATATCACACGTTACTTATAGATCCACTTTATCATAAACATTTAAAACAGCAGTGTTATTTGTGCTAGTGAGCCTTACCTGTACTTATGGTCCCGTCGAGAAAAGTAGTCCAATTCAGGGATTTTAAAATGGGCTAAAAGTTGCGAATTGGACGATCTAAACCTTTCCCTTGATTATCTTTCCCGGGGTGCTAAAAATCAGGGAAAAGGCTCAAAATGACTAGACATTACTCCGATTGAGGGGGCCGATAACTGGACCTTTGGCCCTTTCCCCCGCGGAGTTATGATATGTCAAACTTGACTTATTTTAGGGATCCTAAATGCAATCCGTCATCTATCCACCAGATGGCAGGCTCCCTTGGGTATTGCAATTGGACAATCCCATCCTTAATCGCTCGGGTATTGCCATTGGACAACCCCATCCTCAATCGCTCGGGTATTGCCATTGGACAAAGGTATTTACAATAAAAAAGGAATTAACTATTATTATTAATTAAACAATACAAAATAAAAATAAAACTTACTTTTTACAGAGCACTGTCCACTCCAGCCTTCTCTCGGTCCTGTACACTCTCCTCTTGAGTTCTAAACCAATCCAGTGGCATCAGAATACACAACCAATTAAGCTATATTTCAGAAGCATAATTAACTCCTGGATCTCTACAACATCCATTTGTGTGTGAGAGAGGGTGTCACAGCCAAAATGTCAGCATCCTAGTACATTCCAGAACAAAGTTATGAAGTTTCTCTTTTCTTCACGTTTCACATTAAAACTGCTGATATGGCAAAAATAGACTTGTTCCAAACTTCTTAATTTTTGCAGCATTTATTCATCAGTGGGAAAGGGTGTTACTGATGAATTTTCAGCCTCCTAGCACAAGGCCTTTTAAAGATATCGCCACTGATACCCGAGGCCCTGCGGTAAGTCATGTGAAGTGGACAAATCAAATCAACTTCACATACTTTACTGCAGGGCCCCGGGTATTTGAAGTGGACATCAGAGGCTATATCTCCACTTTGCAAATTTTGGCTGTGACACCCTCTCACACACATAAATGGATGTTGTAAAGATGAAGCAGATTGGAACAAAGGCATGTTTGCCACACTTGAAAATATTTCCATGTTTTTGCACGTAGTGTCCAAACTGGTTCCCAAGGGTCTAGATCCAACAAAGTCTTGTCAGTTATTCATCATGAACTGTTCTTTTAAGATGTACCGAGTTTTAGCTCCTTTGGTCATCCTTTGGGTCAAAAGAGGGAAGTGAGGGATAATTTCCAGGCCAGGCGTCTAATAGCAATACCCTTCCCATTCAAATTTATAACAATACTTTGGTCTCTTTAAGAAGGTTCTCAGGGGTTTAGAGACACCAAAATCAAACATATTCATCACTCAACTATATGGTTTAAATGTCGTGAGTTTCAAGTTGTTTGGGCTTTAGGAAAGTAAAAAAAACACACTTCCCTAAACAAGACCAAAACAGTAGGCCTCAACCAGTAGGAAAATGCAAAATCAGGTCAAACTTGGCCAAATTAGGCAAAATAAGGCACATTTTCTTATTAATTATGTCATACACATTCAAAGTGACTTGTATTTTATCACGTTGTCTAATTTGATCCACATTTGGAGGTTGAGAAGGCCTCCTTTGGGGTATAGGTCAGAATATGTGCCTAATCGCAGAATATGAAATCAAAACCTGCTCTGATTGACCTGCAGACACTGTGACCTCGAACGGCACAAAGTGACAAACTAGTGACCCAACTTTGGACCCTTGGTAAGAGCCCTAAATGGCCCCAAAGTGAGACAATGTCTGCAATATAACGGTATTTTAAGTGGACATTTTGTTTATTTCAAATTCCCATGGCGGACGCTGGCGCATTTTGGCTGCCGCTCCGTTTCTGATCCGATTCCGATCTTAAAGTTATGCTATTTAATCCACACTTTTTTTTTTTAACTTAGATTTTATTGCAGTTTTAGCAACTTATACAATCATAATAACATTCTATACCACTGTATTTCCATTTTTATAGCTGTCTCATAGTTTAAAAAAAAAACCTTACAGCTTAAAACAAGGGGGAGAGAGAAAACAAAAAAAAAAAAAAAAAGAAAAAAAACAAGACTTAATATTAAAATATAATTTCAATTGGATTCAGAGAGAAAGGGAGGACACAGACCTAGACAATCCAAATAATTAAAATAAAATAAAGTAAAATGAATAAATAAATAAATTTAAATAATAATAAATGTGGTAAGGGGTCGGAGGCAAGGGAGGGGGAGTGTGTTGTATGGGTGTGTGCTGTATGGATGTGTGCACGTGCCCAGAGAGGTGACCTGGGTCAGGAAGACAAAGACACAAGCATGATCCAGGATATATGAGAGCACTCAGATCACCGATCACTGCACTAGTACAATCATGGCAGGGCTCCACCTTTTAACAAATGTGTCTTTTTGGAGTCTTATGGAATAGGTTATTTGTTCAATGTGGTAGATTTCCCATACCTTCTCAATCCATAAATTGTATGTTGGGGGCTCAGGTTTTAGCCACTTAATTGTGATACATTTAATTGCTGCTGTAAGCAATATTTGTAAGAGATATTTTTTGGCTCTTCCATCAATGCCTTCTGGTATTGCTCCCAGCAGTGCCATTTTTGGATCTTTGGTGAAATTTTGGTCGAATACATCTTCGAGTGCCCGAAATACCTCTTCCCAAAATATTTTTAATTTGGGGCATGTCCAAAATATGTGAATATGATTGCCAATATGTGTACAACAATTTCTCCAACATTTATTCGAGTGTGTAGGGCCCATTTTGGCCACTATTTCTGGTGTACGAAAGAATCTTGAAATCACTTTCCATTTGAATTCCCTCCAGCTATTAGAGTTGGTCACTAGATGTGCTTCGGTGCATATTTCTTCCCATATGTCCTGTGGTATGTCTATATTCATTTCAATTTCCCATCTCCCTTTTATTTGAAGCATATTGTTCAAATTCATGCCTAAAAATATTTGATAAAAACGGCCTATAATTTTCTTATCCCCATTTCCTGTTTGTAATTTCATCAGGAACTCTTCAATTGGAGTGGGCTCCAGAACTTTATCCCATTCCTTATGTTTCGTTAGGAAGTCCCTTAATTGTAGATATCGGAAAAAATCTGTGTTGGGAAGTTCAAATTCCTCTCTCAACTGCTGGAATGACTTAAGCCTACCATCCTTCAGGAGTTGGTGTAGGTTAGCGAGTCCATGTTCTGACCATTTTCTAAATCCTGTATCTAAACTGGAGGGAACAAAATCCTTTATGAATCCAATATTGGTTAATGCTGAAATTGCTTTGGGCAATCCAAATGCTAGTTTGATTTTTCTCCAAATTGTTAGTGTGACTTTAGTCCATTCGCCCATTTGAGTTTCTCGTAAGGCTACATCTAAGAAAGGCAAGATCTGTAGGGGCCTCGCACAAAGGCTTTTTTCTATGTTAAGCCAGCGTGTATGTGTACAATCCCGGGTCCATATTGTCAAAGGTTTTAACTGCGCAGCCCAGAAGTAATATCTTAGATTTGGAAGTTTGAGCCCTCCCTTTGGTTTAGATAGCTGCAATGTTTTTAGTCTGATTCTTGGCCGCTTTCCTTGCCATATGAATTTTGAAATTAACCTGTCCAATTTATCAAATGTGGGCTTAGGAATATCAATAGGCAACATCTGAAATGGATAGAGAAGCTTAGGCAGCACATTTATGCGTACACTCTCAATTCGGCCTAACAAAGATAGGGGGAGCGTTGCCCATCGGTCCAAATCCTTACCAACATTATGAATCAAACTTTTGTAATTTGCATCGAATAAATTTCTTAATGATGGGGGTATTTGGATGCCGAGATATTTGATGCCATCTTTAGGCCATCTGAAACCAATCTGGAGTTTCA
Source organism: Sebastes umbrosus (assembly GCF_015220745.1). Lineage (NCBI taxonomy): Eukaryota > Metazoa > Chordata > Actinopteri > Perciformes > Sebastidae > Sebastes > Sebastes umbrosus. The sequence goes on along the minus strand of NC_051282.1, from coordinate 2,638,680 downwards.
CAGTTGGTGAAATTCCACCACTTATATCCATAGCCATTGTTTTATCCACATTAACTTTATAACCCGAAAAGTACCCATATACGGAGATGAGATCCTTTAAGTTTGGGATTGTTGTTGCAGGTTCCGCTAAATATAAAAGCACATCATCTGCGTACAGTGATAATTTATGCTGTTCTCCATTTATTGTCAGTCCTTTTATGTTATCGTTGTCCTTGATAAGCTGTGCCAAAGGTTCAATACTAATATCAAACAGAAGGGGTGAAAGAGGGCAACCCTGTCTGCAGCCGCGCTTTAGGACAAATCGGTCTGATAAAACCCCATTCACTTTAACAGTAGCCTGCGGATTGGAATATAATGTTTGTATCCACTTAATGAAATCGGGGCCAAATTGGAATCGTCTCAATGTTTGAAATAAGTATTGCCAGGACACTCGATCAAATGCCTTCTGGGCGTCGAGGGATAATATCATTGCTTCGTCTTCTTTTACTTTTGGATGTGTCATTAGATTTGGTTTGATCCGGATGAATAATTTTTGTGATAATTTTATTGACACGTTTTGAAAGAATAGTAGTTAATATCCGCAGGTCTGTGTTGAGTAGCGATATGGGCCTATATGATTGGCATTTGGTCGAGTCTTTGCCCTCTTTATGAATTACTACTATTGTTGCGTCCCTCCAAGAGGGGGCCATAGTACCAGATTGTAACGCATGGTGATAAGCTTTTAACAGTAAAGGTGACACTTCCTCTTTAAACATTTTATAAAATTCATTTATGTACCCGTCTGGCCCAGGGCTTTTATTGTTTTTCAATGTAGAGATTACCTGCTGTATTTCCCATTCATTGATTGGTTCATCTAGCTCTTTTGCCATAGGCTCATATTAACTCTCTTAATTTAATGTCCCTTAAAAATTGCGCCAATTCTTTGTCGTCTGTACAGGTGTCGGTGTTTTTGTATAGGGATTTATAAAATTCGGCAAAGGACTGTGAAATTTCATCCGGTTTTGGGAGTGTTGAATTATTAGATACTAACTTCTGTACTATATTGGATGATTGCTGTTTTTTTAGCCTTAGTGCCAATAATCGACTTGCTCTGCTACCGTTTTCGTAATATTTTTGATTTGTAAACCTTAAATTGCCCTCGATCTTTTCTGTAATTAGGGTGTTTAGATCTCTACGTGCTTGTTTAAGAGTATTAAGTATGCTGGGGGATGACGATCCTTTATGCTGTTGTTCAAGCTGCCTTATTTTGTCTTCTAATTCGCGTTGTGTTGCTTCCCTTCTCTTTTTTTTAGCACTTGCAAACAAGATAATACGACCTCTAATATATGCTTTGGCACAGTCCCATAAAATAAGAGGTGATATTTCAGGTGAAGCATTTGTATCTAGATAAGTACTTAATTCAATTTTGACAAATGGGATGAATTCCTTGTCGTTTAGGAGTGATGCATTTAATCTCCATTGTTTGGCTGATGGTGTGTGACCTATGTCCCAGGACACCACAAGAGGAGAGTGATCAGATATTGTAATCGGTAAGATCTTTATGTCTTCTATCCTGTGTAACTCTGCTGTGGGGGTAAAAAAATAATCGATTCTGGAATAGGATGAATGTCTATGTGAGAAGAAGGTAAAATCCCTCCCCTTAGGAAATTTGCTTCTCCAAACATCTGCTAGACCTAACCCTGTTGATAAGTGGTTAAGCCTTTTACTCATTTGAGAAGTGGGGGATTTTGAAGGAGGTTGTCTATCCGTAAATTGAGATACAACGCAGTTGAAATCCCCACCCAATAGCAGAATCCCAGAGCTGTGCTGCAGTATAGTGTTAAAGGTTGTATTTATGAAGCCAGGCTCATCCTCATTTGGGGCATATATGTTCATGAGAGAAACTTGTATTCCATCAATAGAGCCATTTATCAGAATAAATCTACCCTCAGAGTCTTTGATAATTTTAGTTGTTGTGAAATTAATCTGTGTATGTATCAGAATAGAGACTCCTCTTCTTCTGCCTGAGTGGTGTGATGAGTAAAACACCTTGTCTGCCCAAGATTTTTTTAGCTTTTCATGTTCCAAGTCTGATAGATGGGTCTCCTGCAAAAACGCTATCTGGCAATTGGCTCTCCTCAGCTGATTAGGGATTTTCTTCCTCTTTATGGGACTATGGAGGCCTCTGACATTATAGCTTATAACCTTAAGTGATCCCATGACTTGGGGTTAGGAGAATTAGGTAGGAAACAAATTTTGCACTGGCATAAAGTGATGGATCGAGAAGGCTGGTGCAGCACAGAAGGCTATAAGTGGCATGTAGTATAAAGTATCTATGTGCATGATTGTGTGAATGTAGGTGAGTGGGTGTAAGAAGATAAGTATTTGTAAAAGGTAGGGGTGGAGAGGATGGGGAATGGGGGGTATTTAAACCAAAAAAAGAACAGAATATACAAAAGTAAAATACATAAATAAATAGAAGTGTAGACAGGGTTGAAACATTAACATGAGACATTTGTATTGGAATAGAGGAAAAAATCAATTTCCTTGTTGCTTTAAATCTCACAGTGAGATCCCTGGGGAACATTGGGATCAACTCAAACTGAACTGAACATAAAGTTAGATAAACCGTGAACTCGGTCAACACAATGTCCAACACACCTTTGGGACAAGGTCCCAGGCTGCAGGTCATGGACGGCAGCTATGCGAACAATCCTAGAGAGTGCTCGCCTTTGCTTGGGTGTAAAACCAAACAGAACTAAAGAACTAAAGTTATTATTCTCGGTTCAGGCTCCCGCAGAACCCCGAGATAAAATTAGAAAAGATAACGACATTTCAATGTGAGTGTCACAATTGTCAAAGTAATTCTATGTATAAAACTTATTGTGAAACTTAGGAATTATCAAAACCAAAGGAAATTAGATAAAATGAGTGAAAGTTTCCTGAGAGCTTATGCTCATTCATTACAGCCTGTATGCACACGAGTATTTAGATCAAATATCCTTCTACTATACACATCCATACACGAGCACACACCCTCACACCCACACACACACCTACCCACATCCACACCCACACCCACCCTCACATCCACACACCCACACATCCACACATCCACCCACACACACAGGTAATCTCAGGGGATATTTATGTTTTGTTTAACCTATGCTAATATCCTAATGACAGACACAGCCTCTCAAGTAATGAGCAATTAAGTAAATAATAACAAAACAAAAAAAAAACACTCAAATAGTCCATCTGGATAAACATTTAGGAAGTTGTCCCAGGCAACAGTTATTTAGAATTGTTTATATGTCACTTCCCATGTGAATAAGGATACCTTCAGTTAGTCTTCCATCTCAGATCTGGGGATGACTTTTTTCTTTACATAGTCCATGGCTTTGGCAGCATCCAGGAACTCCTTCTCTTCATTGTTGTGGGAAATGCGGAATCTGGCCGGGAAGAGTATTCCATAACGAACTCCTGATCTCCCGCGGAGCATCTTCCTGACGTCTGTGAACGCGGACCTGGCTTTGGCTACGGCGGCCGTGTAGTCGGGGAATATGGCAATCGGGCTGCCGTTGTAGCGGAGCTGACCACCGCGGTCCTCCTCAGGATGTTTTCTGCATCTCCCTCGTTCTGTAGTTTTGCGATGATGACGCGTGGCTCGTCTCCCGGTCTCGTCTGTGTTAGCCCGCAATGTGCGCGCTCCACCAGCAACTCTTTATCCATCTGTAGCACCGCTTTAAGAAGTTTAGAAACCTCCGTAGGTGAGCTTGAGTTCTTCAGCTACTCCGATGATCCGAATGTTACCTCTTCTCATCCTCCCCTCCATATCTTCACATTTTACTTTTAATTCTTCCACTTGTTTATTGAGGTCTCTGACATATGTTTGCACTGAAACTACCTCGTCCGACCAAGTGCATAGTCCTGCCTCCATCTCTGTTACGTTAGCTTTAACGTAAGCTCGAGATCTGAGCGGAGCACCGCGGTGTTGTTGGCTATTTCAGTTTTCAATGCTCTCATTTCCGTCTGTAGCGAGTCAAAAAACTCCGCCAGAGAACTCTTCAGCTGTTCACTTATCACAGCGGTTATATCCTTTCTTATGGAGGAGAGGATATCCGCTTTCACCGAGGCGATGTCCATGGTCAGTTCAGCCGCGGGTGCGGGTGAAGCCTGGTCGGTGTTAGTTGAACTCTTCGCCGAGGATGTGTTGGGCCTTGTGGTGGATGAGCCCTCGTACTTATATTTGCGTAGATTAGACACCATCCACGTCGATTTTACCGACCTTTAACTACACCTTGGTTAGTTGAGGGTAAATTCTAAGCTTTTTGCGTGCTTTTTTAAAATGAAATGTCATTTAAATACGAAATTAGTCAGGATTCTGCAGGAGCTCTGAAAAGTACGTCTTACTCCATTTGCGACTCTTAATCCACACTTTTGATGCCACAATTTGGTTTGTTTGTTAATACTGCTAGTCTGCAGCTACATGCTATCTTTGTTTTCTCATCTGGATTACGCTGGCGTTAGTTTTACCTGCTAGAAGTTCCACCTCTCTTGCTAGCTCCAGGACTCCAGGACACCCGGACGGATACAGTGTCACGTCTTCGCCCTGGACCTTCCCTGGACACCTGGCTCCTGGTCTCAAGCTAATGCTAGCCTAGTGCTAGCGCTCTGCCGAACCATGCTGCCGCTGTACTCCGCCTCAGATCTCCATAACTTCAACAACCACCTGCTTCCGGACTGCATGGACATCCTCAAACAAACTGGACTTCTCCGCAGAGACCATCCTCCACATAGAGGCTGTGGTCGTATCTTCACCTACAATTTCACGTCCCCAAACTCCATCCCTTCCCTCTGGTCCGCTCGCACACCTACTTCCTCATTACGTCATCACAACAAACAACACGTGAATCTGGCCAATCTCCATCCCCTCCCTCAGTCCTCACAACTCATCACCAAGCATCGTCACCTGAAACTGGCTTTGCTCAACACCCGTTCACTAAACAATAAAAGCCTCATTCTAAATTAATTTATTACAGATAATAACCTGGACTTCCTCTGTCTCACTGAATCCTGGCACAAACCCCTGGACTATTTCTCACTCAACCAAACCACACCCACTGGATTCACCTACACTGACCAACCTTGTCCTGAGGGGCGGGGAGGTGGTGTTGCTGCCGTTTACAGGAAGGACATTAAAACAGCCACCATCTCCATTCCTGCCACTCATTCCTTTGAACACCTTGCCTTCAAACTCTCTGGTCCAACTCCCCTGGTCACTGCTATTATCTACCGCCTCCCCAAGCCATCCATTTTTCAGATTTTCTGACCCAGCTAAGTGCCATTTCACCCTCCGTTCTCCTCCTGGGGGATTTTAACTTCCACATCAATGACACTGACTGCAAACCTGCCACAGAATTCCTGGAACTGCTACAATGCTTCAATTTCACACAGCACATCAACTTCCCCACTCACAGCCGTGGACACACCCTGGATTTAGTCTGCTCCACTGGTCTCACAATACACCACCTCTCCAGCCTCAATCTCAATATCTCTGACCACCTGGCAATCACTATGGACATCCACATCCCTATCCCCATCCCAAAAGAAAAACGCACAATCTCCTTCAGAAACCTCAAATCTATCTCCCCCTCGGCTCTCTCAGCCTCCCTCTCCAGTAAATTGTCTGCCTCCCCTCCCCCGCCTTTCTGATAACCCCTCCGACCTCACCAACTATTATAATGACACACTCTACTCCTGTCTTGATCAGCTGGCTCCCATTAAAACCAAAACAGTCTCATTCACACACTCAGCTCCTTGGTACACTCCTGAACTCCACTGATTGAAATCCCGTAAGCGCCAGCTTGAAAGACTTTCCAAGAAAACCGGTTTAACAGTCCATCATCAAGCCTACACAGACCACCTTCAAAAATACACAGACACTCTCTCCACAGCCCGGTCCACCTAGTTCCTTCACAGCCAACAAGTGCAACGCCTTCCTCACATTCTTCCAAACAAAAGTCAACACCATCTACAGCAACCTGACCACCTCCCCCGCCCTCTCCACCGCCCCACCTGCTTCCCCCCCTGTACCACCCAGCACCTGTCTTAGTTCCCCCCTCTGTCGGGCTCCTGAGCAGCTATAGAGCTGCGGCATTTGTGGCAAAGACCACTTGTTGGCAGGAGAACGGGCCCCTAAAATTTGGAAGCTCTGGACGCCTTAGAAAGAAAGTTATTACACGCCCAATTTTTCTACTAAAATTCTCAAAGTTCTTACGGCTATTGCCCGGACACCAGAGGACCTACAGGCCCTAAAGCAGCGATAGTTCTTGGGGTCAAGATTAAGCACCTAAAATTTGGTGGTTCTAGGTGCTCTGCAAAAAAATGACTCCATCTTCACCCTTCTAACGGGTGTTAGCGGAGTCAAGTCTGAGAGCCCTTGATGGGAGGGGGTGATTTTGGACCAAGTTTTTCTCCAGAGCTTCTGGGGTGCTGAAACTGAAATATGTTGATCTCCACTCATTCTAAAGCAATCCTGTGGTGGTTGCACATCTCTATGTCTTTTGTACACTCTGGGGGAAGATGGCCATTTGAAATTACAAATGAATGGGGGTTGAAAGTTAGGGAAAATCCCTTTATAAAGGATTTGTAATGGACACAGTCATATTTCAGCTAAATAGCTTTAAATGATGTGAAATGTAAAGAGGCGCCTAAAATTGACCCTCTAATCCAGAATCTTGTGTTCCAGGCTTCTATCTCTTCTCCACGTCTATTTCCTTTCAGGGTCATCGTAGCAATACAGATCCAAGGCTGATTGATTCAGGAGGTCGCAGAGATGACGTGGTGCGATTTTGGAGTCAAAATTCATGGCAGAATTGAAAATATGTCCTTAATTGGCTAAAGGTCAAGAAAAGTCAACATGTCCACTGGCCATACATTAACATTGACTGATTGATTGTCAGTGGTTATATTGCTTGCGTCAGACTCATCGGACAATGTAGATCCGTTTGGACCTCTTGGCGGTGGTCCAGGTCCAATTTAGGGCCTCTGTGCCAATTTTGGCGCGTTTTGGGTATAAAATGGCCATGAAGTGGAAAAAATTTCCACCTCATGGACGTCCCAATAGATAGATAAATAGATAGATAGATAGATAGATAGATAGATAGATAGATAGAAAGAAGATATTTGTCCAATATGATGCCTGTGGGGAACTATGTGAAACTTAAACCGCGGAGCAGAAAGTGGGGCCAATTTACTCTTACAACTGCACTTAGAAGACACTCTATACATGGAACACCTTAAAGGTCAGCCAACCTTAAGTGTGCCAGAGTTGTTGCTAACTCCAGGGCTAACCCCCTTCATTTTAATCAGCAGGTGGCTGGCAAGCAAGACACAGGAGGTTGGTGTAGGTCTCCTCATGGGTTTCGAGGAGTTGTAGCATTTATTCACTAACAAATAAACTGTACACACACTGAACTGCTACGTTCACACCTATAATGTTAATGCTAACTTCATACTCATCATCTGACTGAGTATGCCAGACAGACACACAGCTGACAACCTTGCATTAAACTTATTGATGCGGTGGAGACTAAAGTGGCTGCATGTGTCCACAACAATACACGCAACATTGTGGCTGCTAACTGTTGTTGCACAGATAGTGTGTATTTTCGGAGCAATAGGCCTTCTGAAAAGTGGGTGTTTGTTTTTGGAATAACAGGCTGTCAGACAAATGGGCTTTCAGTCCAATGGGAGACATTTTTCAGACTATTGGGGGTTCGAAATAATGGGTCGTTGGAACAGAGGGGAATGTCCCCCATACGGTGAGTCCAAATGTATAAACCCTGTATAAATGTTGCCTTATTAGACTGTGGTACTGATGTGTTTTTCAGAATTCGTTGGGCATCCAGATGAGTCTCTTGGATATTGGTGGAGGGTTCTCCGGGAGAGAGGACTTTCATGTGACATTTGAAGAGGTAATAAAGAAAATATACAGTGTTAGGTAGTGCTTTTTCATTGTTGTGTAGCACCTCAGCATTCTAATGACACAAATGAATATGTCAACTATTTTCTTATAGTGTCTTGTTTTCCCTCAAGCACCATTCAAGGAAACCATTGTCCTTTTACTCTTTAGTGGTTGTGTGATCTCTCTATTATCAAGGTCTCTCTACCTCAAGCAAGCATGACAACATTTAATGCAATGCTGGAGACATTTGATCAAACTTTGCCATTTGGTTTTCACCCAGGCTCTCTAATTACATGGCTCATATTTCATAGAAACATATGCAGGAACCTTACCTTTGTTGCCTGTAATGTCAGTAATACTGGTTACTGTAAGTCACTTTGAATTAAAGTGTTAGCGAAAAGTCCTGAATATTAATAGAGGTGTAATAACTGGGAAATATGCTATTAACCCTTTGTGTTTTTCCCTCCTAGTTTTCAGAAGTCATTAATGGAGCACTGGATGAACTCTTCCCGTCTGACAGTGGGGTTCAGATTATTGCAGAACCAGGTCGTTACTTCGTGGAGTCAGCCTTCACACTGGCAGCGAACGTCTTTGCCAGAAGAGTAATCTCAGATGATGTGGAAGAACATAGCGGTAACGTACAGATGTCTTTTGAAGCCACATGAATGTTGAGTCTCCAGTATTAACACATAGCTATACAATGTGTGTTTGTATTTAAATGTATCTTGATTTTAAATACAAGAGGTATAGGTGACAGCTATCAGATGTGTCTGATGGCGCGACATGTCAATGCACCACTACATCAAGATTCATCTTCAGTAGGCAGCCATGCTCAGCCTCTGAGTGAACCCAATGATGAGTTACAGGGTTGGAGTTACTCACTTTGTGTAGAACCCCAGATACCTGGTTGCATGTGGTGGAGGAGCAGAGGGACGATGGATAAAAAACATTATATTTATTATAATTTTCATTTTATTTCCAACATTTTTGCAAAAATATTGCACAGTTGCCATTTAAGTAACTTTCATTATTTTGCATGTGTTTTTTCCAGACGGTGAGGAAAACCACCCTGGCAGAACGATGATGTACTACATAAATGATGGAGCGTATGGCTCACTGAGTTGCCTTATCAATTATGATGCCCACACCAAGGTCGAACCATACCTCTACAGGGTAAATATCAAACCTATCACCAGATAAAAACGTCAATATGGGACGATTCAGCAAAACACCAGATTAAGTTTTTTTATGTCCAATGCCAACAATTTAAAATTCACGCTTTCCACATTACCTGAGTATGGCAACTACTGAATGGTAAAATTCTAATATTGTGGTTATATAAATAATCTATGGTTGAGGTATGGTTAGGGTTAGACAACTAATAGGCCACTATACTTACATTTGGGTACTCGCCGATACCGAGTACCGATATGAGTACTGCTTTGTGCCAAAAGACCCTCGTTAGCAGCCAGCTGGAGGGTGTGAGCGACACACGGCAGGCTCGGGAGTCCCGCATCACTCATGGCCTTTATCATGTTTTTGGCATTGTCCCAGAGCACAACGTGAACAGAACTTTTCGGAATGCCCCACGTCTGTAGCATATCATCAAGTGCACCTAATATGGCTTGGCCAATGTGCGAACCCCGACACTGCTTTCCTTGTAGAATGACTCTCTGCAGAGTAAAATCCTCATCAATCCACAGTTAAATTGATGAGAGAGATTGGGCTGACACTGCTAGTCCAAATATCAGTGGTGAAACTGAAGGCCGACATGTCTTGCAACAGGCAGTTGATGTGATGTGGTGACGGCTGGGAATCTCATGCTTCGTCTCCAGTACACTGACAAGACGGTGAAATCCCGTATTATCAAGAAGTGACAGCAGCTGGTCATCAAGAGCAATGTATGCTGGGTAAGAGCTTCTGTTATTTTTACCGCCCATGGGTTGTCTCCGGACATTTTCTCTCGCTTTTCCAGCGTTTGCTGCAAAGTTGGTTGTTGCTGTTTCCCGCTGCAAGCATTAGCAAACTCCTTGAACACTGCGTCGTGTTGGTTTTTAAGATGTTTTATCAAATTGCTTGTGTTAAATGCGCTGCTTTTCACTCCTCCTGACAATTTAGCAGAGCATAGTTTGCAGACTGCTCTGCTTTTTTCTTCATCGCTTACCGTGAAATAACTCCAAACTGCTGACATGGCTGCTCCCCCACCTAACATTACCTGCTCAATTGACGAGAGGTTAATGTCACGCTGCCATAAAGTGGTATCGGTGTTGTTGTATCGGAGCTGTTTTGCGAATACGAGTACATGAGCACAGTATCGGACCCGATACCCGATACTGGTATCGGTGCATCCCTAGCAACTAACACACTTTGTTATAGTTAAGCAAAGATCGTGGTTATGGTTAATAGAAGGCCAGTTAGACTGCGTCCTCTACAAGCCTACTGGAGGACACTACTTCCTGCATTAGCACTTAACGTTGGCTTGGTCATAAATCTTGAGGTTTGGAATTGTTCCATATGGATGTAATTGCTTGGGATACTGGGCTCTAAATGAATGACCCAACCTGATATCATCTTCATGCACAGTAACTGAGAATTGTTTGTTTAAAATAAGATGTGGAACAGCTTGTTGGAGGCTGTCACTCACCATCTGGCCTGAGAAATGAGTGATGTCAGACATGAGATTTAAAGGAATAGATTGTAGGAGAATATGATAACCAGTGTGATGTGGATGTGTTGGATTATGTTTTAATGTTTGTGCTCTACACAGGCTGTTGAGAGCAGCGAGCAGAGATACCGGTCTACTATCTGGGGTCCAACCTGCGACAGCATTGACAAAGTCACCGACGACTACTGGATTCCTGAGTGTCATGTGGGGGACTGGCTTCTCGTTGACAACATGGGCGCATATTCTGTTAGTATGTCCACCGACTTCAATGGCTTTGAAAGAGCACACATTTACCTTGTTGTGACAGCTGAGACATGGCACGCCTTAAACCTTTCTCACACCTACAATATTATCCAGTAATAACCTGGCAATACTTCTGTAGAACAACAGCTCTATACAAACATAAACAAACTGGCATTAAACATCTGTCATAGATTGGTCAGTTTCATAAGAGTATTGTGAATATTCTGTCATGTAAATTTATTTCACTGCATCTGCAATCCACCATAGGATACTTTTCTTCCAATTTAAAATTACATTTGTGTTATAGTCATACAGTTGATAGCATAGGCGTAGATTTGGGTAATCAGGGTCAGGTTGCTCCTGAATTGTCGCTAGCAATATTTTAACGTTATCTAATGATCTTGTCATTTTACCTCCTCATCCTCATCTGTACAAGTTTGCCAGGTTTGTGGGGTATTTTTTCTGTATAAAGTGAACTACTTTAATGAGAATAAAAGAGCGAAATATGGGGGACTAATATTAATTGAATCAGTCAGTTGATATTACTGTTTATTCAAATTTAAGGCATGTTTGCTGATTTGTGTTTGCTTTGCTCAAATATGTTATTTTAACATCAACCAACCTTGTTATTGTTGCTCAGCTAATAAGAATGTTCTGTAATCAAAGCAGCATCAGTAACGTGTTGCGTTGATGTTTATTCTGAATCTCAGATGATGTTTGAAAATAGTTTACGGTAGAAAGTTGCTTTAAACAGAGTAGCACTATTATTATTATTTTCTTGTAACATTTATTTTGAAAACGTATCATACATATCAATTTTGAATATTAAATGTACTCATACATCATCTGAATGTGTAATGTAAACATTATTTTGATCACTTTGAATTGGAAAAAAAGTACAAAAAGATCTCTGTGTGTAAAAATAATAAAAATATTTGTGTTCCTTCATCATGATTGATGTATTTGATGCATGTGTGTGTTTGCATGTGTGTGCATGCATGCTACCTGACTTGTACCAGGGGGCCTCACAAGACACAAGCTTAAAAAAAATGTAATATTGGGGTTTTCACTGCCATTATATGGTTGGACAAGCCGACGCACAGAATGGCACAGGGAGGGGGGTTGAGAACAACGGTGCTAACGTATGTCCTTCAAAATCAGGGCATAATATCACAGATGAGAGTGAGTCATCTATGTAGTGTGACAACTGAAAGACAAAGTTAGTTATTAGTTATTATTTAAAGCTTCAGTAGACAATATATTTTTGGCATCATTTGGTAAAAAATCCATAATAACCTTTCAGCATATTGTAATTCAAGTTATTCTGTGGGATAACTAGACTTCAGCTCCTCCTCATGGAGGCAAAGCCCGGCCACCAAGCGCTCACCGTCTGGCCTGGGCCTGGCTCCAGACAGGGGCCCCAGGCTTCCTCCGGGCCAGGTAACTCCTCTTCTGCCTTGATCAGTCATAGGGTTTTTATGAACCATTCTTAGTCTGGCCATGGGAGACCCTACCAGGAGCACCAGGCTCCAGACAACACATTATCGCAATGCCCCTGTAAACCTTGTTTTAGGTAACAAATATAGAATTAGAGATCAGGAGAAGTAAACATAATGTAAAATACAATTAAGAATAATGGTGTTAAAACTTTAATAGTCACATACTGGACTTGGAAATACGCATGTGTTCAGAATCACTTTCATCAGCTTTATTGCAAATTTAAACTAAATCTACAGATATGTGATACCATCCTGATGCATGCCAAGGAGCGGCTCTGCTTCACCTCAGAGAACTTTCACAGAGACTGTCAGTCTTCTCAAGATCCTCATCACCATACCCATGACAACAGCTGAATCTGAGAGGTGCTTCTCCACTTTGAAGAGGATCAAGACCTTCCTGAGAAACAGCTGCCACTGCTCATCTGCGTCTTTCACTGAAACCCACTGTAAAAAGAGTTCCTCCAGTGCTCCGCTAATGCCTTCTGAAAGCTAGGAGGGAAAACACATTGGGTTAATAGCATATTTCACGGGTATTACACCTCTATTAATATTCAGGACATTTCGCTGACACTTTAATACAAAGTGACCTACAGTAACCAGTATCACTGACATTTCAGGCAACAAAGGTAAGGTTCCTGCATTTGTTTCTATGAAGTACGAGCCATCTGATTAGAGAGCCTGAATGAAAATCAAATAGCAGTTTGATCAAATGTCTCCGACATTGAATTAAAATGTGTCATGCTTGCTTGAGGTAGAGAAACCTTGATAACAGAGTTATCACACAACCACTTGTAGCCAGTAGCAAGCTATCGCCCTCCAAGCCACCGTAGTTCTAAGCAGACGTAGCACGACCACTTCCTCAGTCCTAAAAATTACTGACAGACAATAAATAAATGGGTAATATGCACACACATTACAACGCTATTTCTGCCTCGCCTCCCTGGTACTGCATCGTGAATCTCCTGGTATAGGTCCCCATATTTGAGGTAAGGTACGTTTTATGCGTTGGTGGCTTCAGGTCAAGCTTAGTGATCTCCTGTTTGACTCCATGCTGAGCCTTTCTGTGTGTGCTGAGGTGGTGCGCAACCCACTAGAAGAAGGTCCATGGCAATTTATATATTGTTGGCTCGAATGTTGTTTGTTGTGGCATAATAATATTAGTTTTATTCCTTTGTAGATTGATTGCCATTGCTGTTTTGTTTTGTTTTCCCCTTATTTTGTTAAGGATAATTCGTTTTTGTGATATTGTTTGCTTGGTATAATTTAAAAAATGTTGTCCTCCCAAGAGACTACTTGTACCTGTATTTTTGTGATTCTGTTGACCAATTGTGACCTGCAGTGATTGGCACTTCCGCGTTGGCTTCATTTCTCAGCACAGGAGGTTCCAATCAGGTTGCAACCAGAATTTTTTTTTACAACCCAAAAGTCGTATTAATGCTCTCTATAATAGCCCTATAGGTAAAAACTGACCTAAAAATCATTAATAGTAATGAGTTATATAAAGTCATTATTTATCACATGCCTCACACATTACATCACATTAAACATCACCCAGAAAAGTTTGTATTCTTACCACAGTCCTCCATATTTTGCAGCCCTGATATTCTCAAATATTTTCAAATGAGTTTAAGTATTATATCAGAATCTGTATTAAACAGAACTGGAAGTAAGTTTGATAACAAGTACTCACACACATCCAAAGTGAAATATGTCAGAATGACATGCTGGTTTTATTAGCTCACTGGTGGCTTTTCTCCACCCACTGTGGGAAAATAAACTATACCTCACCTTGATCTCAATTGCCTAACATGGCATCTAGACCAGACTTGTTTTATTGAGGGGTGTTTAACACAACAATTCACGTACATGATAATTTGCAGTTTTGGAGAACCACACCTTCCAGCACCCTAGGGCTTAAGAGGTTAATTTGTTATGTCACAACTTCCTGTTATTAGAACATATAGTTAGGGTTGTTCTGTCCTCGAACGATCCAGGACACATTCCTTCTTAGATGTCAACATATAACAAAGGTTCATCCTGGAGGTCTATAGGGGAAAGAGACAGAGCTCCACACTCACAACTCTGCTGACTGTCCTTAATTCTCCCCCTGATGATGAGATCAGCTCCAGGTGTGCGGTTCCCCTTTTTATTCCTTGATTCAGTGTCTTTTTATGTGTGTTCTCTAATTGTTTTATTTCTGTTTGTCAACGGTCCAATTTTTTTTATTTTTAATTAGAGCAATACCCTTTTAATTCCCCCCCTAGCATGCATCCCATATATTTGTTGGACACTTCCCCGTTATCATTTTTGTCAAGATAATCTTTTATGTCCATCCATATTTGCTGCCACATTTGATTTAGAATCCTTGCGTTCAGCCTACAGATAGTATTCTTCTTTTATGAACCTAATGTTAAATCTAAAAACAGTGGGCAGTACGAGTTACAATAATGCCTTCACATCTGTACGTGTTACATTAAGCACATCTTTCTGGATAATTATCTCTGTACATTATATATTCTTTTTATTCTTAATACTGTGAACCTCTGCACATCCCCTAGAATATATTCTTGCACATTCCGGCCTAGGTCTTTCTCTTCTATACATATTTCTTGATTTTTAAAGGTCCCATATTGTAAAAAGTGAGGTTTTAAGGTTTAAGTGCTTTATAAATACTGTTTAACTATCAAAACGCTCAATATACGGAGAAATACACACAGACCGTATTCAAAAATTGCGCGTTTGAAACAAGCCGTTAGGATTTCTGTCCATTTGTGATGTCACAAATATAAAATATTTAGACCATTACACGGTTTTAAACCCAAACATTCTAAATGTGTCACAGTTTATTTCCTGTTGGAGTGTATGTGAATGACATCAGCAGACAGGAAGTAAACATGGAACCAAACTGTTGCCTAGCAACGCAATTACGTTGCAATTCTATTGTAATGTACTAAAACGGAGCGTTTCAGACAGAGGGTAAATACAGGTATATTCAGGCAGACAGTAAAAGGAAAATAATGTGTTTTTTAAACATTACAGCATGTAAACATGTTCTAGTAGAAACACAAAATACAAGTATGAACCTGAAAATGAGCACGATATGGTACCTTTAAATTGTATTTTTTTCTTCTATTCTATGTTTATGCTTCTTGTCTATGTACCAATACCCCAAAGCAAATTCCTTGTATGTGAGAACCTACTTTGCAATAAACCAGATTCTGATTTAAACAGTGTTGTTGATACACCACAAAAGTAAACAATGAAGTATCAAGTCAAATTCTCACAGAGAATGCCAGCCATCAAATATTTGTTTCGCATGCGATAGCTTCCATAGTTAACTGGTACTCTCAGTAAACATTCCATATATAACTGGCCCTCACTTTCATTGCGCCACATGGTTTTGCTTGCACCCTCTGACTCGCGCGTGCATTAGACTCCTTTCTCCGTGTTTCAAGACGGGTCTGGTGGGTTGTCGACAACGCCGCAGACCCCTGGCACCTTTTACGTGGGCCGACCCCTGATCTGACGGCATGACGCGGTCGGGGCGCACTGAAAACAGTCCGCCCCGGTCGACAGTCGCACCGGGAGCAGGGGGCCGTCCCCGGTGGGGAGAGAGGTCGCAGCGAGCCCTTTGTCCACGGTGCGGTGACGTCCGGGCGGGGAGCGTTGGAAAGCTGCAGCCACGAGTCACCTTCGCCCCGAGCCTTTCCAAGCCGACCTAGAGCCGGTCGCGGCGCAACGCCTGGTATGCGGGACTCCCCAGCCTGCCGTGTGTCGCTCACACCCTCCAGCTGGCTGTTAACGAGGGTCTTTTGGCACAGAGAAGTACTCGTATCGGTATTCGGTATCGACGAGTACCCAAATGTAAGTACTTGTACTTGGTCTGAAAAAAAGTGGTATCGGTGCATCCCTAGTAATTTTCGTACACATGCTGCTTTTATAGAGAATTCTTACTGAATTATACTTAGTGTTTAATCACTTTGTTGCATTAGTACAATGTTTAGCAATGGTTGACCTATTTCTATTTTGTTATTTTGCTATTAAATGTATGTTTACTGCTACTTTTATTAAACTTTTTTTGTTATTTATTCATTACTATTATTATTACCTTTTTATATTTATTGATTTCTTTTTTTCTCTCCCAGTTACTCTCATTTTAATTTTGCCTTTTGGAACCACTTTTATCTACCGCTCAGCAGCCCAGAATGGCCATCTCCGGAGCTAAAATCATACCAGGATATCTTGCCTCCAGCATTCTTTGGTTCACCGCTTAGCTACTCCCTGACAAAATCAATAGACAACCCAGTTGTCGTAATGTTACGAGAATGAAGTCATAACTTTACGAGAAAAAAAGTCGGAATATTACGAGAATAAAGTCATAACTTTAAAAAAAAAAAATTACTACTTTATAATATTATGACTTTATTTTCATAATATTACGACTTTTTTCTCGTAAACCTATGACTTTATTCTTGTAATATTCTGACTTTATTCTCGAAATCTCAGATTAATTTTTTTTTCCTCAATATGACCCTTATACTCCGTCATACCATCGTACCATAGACCTACAACAATGATAAATAAAAATGAAAATGTAAACAAAACACAGTTATTCATTTCCATTTTTAAAAATCCACAGGGAGCCTCTGGAGAGAAGCTAAAGAGTGTGGCTCCGGAGCCGCAGGTTGCTTAGAGACCCCTGGGCTTAGTGAACAAGAGAAGGAAAATCCTCAGAAAGGTGTTGGACCTGATAAAAGGCATTACACTTTGTATGCAATGTACACTATCTAATTTAATGGTGCTTTCGCGTGGCTATCGGTATCTGAGCCTGTATGCAGGTTTGAATTCCAGAGTTATAAGCTAAATAGTATTTAATATATCATGGAGGGCAATACTTGTATACAACTTAAAGGTGCTACATCCTACATTCAGTAGACTTAGCACGCAGCCCTGGGGGGAGCCCGTGCTCAGCGTGATGGTACCTGATGTTCTGCTGCCGATCCGTAAAGTCTGTGATCTCTCTGTCAGAAAGTCCAGGATCCAATTGCAGAGGGAGGTATCGAGACCCAGCGGGGAGCGTTTTCCTATCACCTTCTGGGGGATGATAGAAATTTGTGTTTGGTGGATTATTTCTCTGTTGTTACAATGCTAATTGGCATTGTATTTTACATCGTTGGAAAGCCTGTTTATTTACCTTCACAATGATGTCCAACTTATAAGGATCATGCATTTGTGGGATGAGCAGCACAGTTGATTATGTATATTATATTATATTATTATTATATTATTATATTATATTAAGTAAAATTTGCCAAAATTCTCTGCCGATGGTAAACAGTGTATTCTCCTGTTGGTATTGACTCTTGTTTTGAGATGTTTGGGGGATTGGGGGATTGAACTCTCTATCAGTAACAAGGAACAAACAAGACATATTGGCTATTTTACACTTTATTCGTTTAATACACCGTCAGGAGCCTCAGTAGTGGTGGAAGATCCATACGCAGCCACAACAGCCTGGCACCTCTTCCTCATGCTGGTCACCAACCTGGTCACATGTTGCTGTGGGATGGCGTTCCATTCCTCAACCAGGATTCGTTGCAGGTCAGCGTGGTTGTGTTGGTCACTCTGCCCCAAACCATGACACTGCCCCCACCAAAAGCTGTTACTCCATCGGTGCCACAATCAGAATAGCAGGAGAATACATTGTTTACCATTGGCAGAGCATTTTGGCAAATTTTTCTCGGGCACTCCCCACATAATCAGCTGTGCTGCTCATCCCACAAATGCATGATCCTTACAAGTTGGACATCATTGTGAAGGTAAATAAACAGGCTTTCCAACGATGTAAAATACAATGCCAATTAGCATTGTAACAACAGAGAAATAATGCACCAAACACAAATTTCCAAACTTTTTTTTCTGAGTTTTAAATTGATTGGCAATGTGGTTCCACTCTCTAATAAGGCACTCTTTATAAAGGTTTGATAAATAATGACTTTATATAACTCATTACTATTAATGATTTTTAGGTCAGTTTTTACCTATAGGGCTATTATAGAGAGCATTAATACGACTTTTGGGTTGTAAAAAAAAATTCTGGTTGCAACCTGATTGGAACCTCCTGTGCTGAGAAATGAAGCCAACGCGGAAGTGCCAATCACTGCAGGTCACAATTGGTCAACAGAATCACAAAAATACAGGTACAAGTAGTCTCTTGGGAGGACAACATTTTTTAAATTATACCAAGCAAACAATATCACAAAAACGAATTATCCTTAACAAAATAAGGGGAAAACAAAACAAAACAGCAATGGCAATCAATCTACAAAGGAATAAAACTAATATTATTATGCCACAACAAACAACATTCGAGCCAACAATATATAAATTGCCATGTACCTTCTTCTAGTGGGTTGCGCACCACCTCAGCACACACAGAAAGGCTCGGCATAGAGTCAACAGGAGATCACTAAGCTTGACCTGAAGCCACCAACGCATAAAACATATCTTACCTCAAATATGGGGATCTACCGGGAGTTTCACGATGCAGTACCAGGGAGGCGAGGCAGAAATGGCGTTGTAATGTGTGTGCGTATTGCCCGTTTATTTATTGTCTGCCAGTAAATTTTTAAGAATGAGGAAGTGGTCGTGCTATATCTGCGTAGAACTACGGTGGCTGGGAGGGCGATTGCTTGCTACTGGCTACAAGTGGTTGGGTGATAACTCTATTATCAAGGTTTCTCTACCTCAAGCAAGCATGACAAATTTGAATTCAATGTTGGAGACATTTGATCAAACTGCTATTTGATTTTCATCCAGACTCTCTAATCATATGGCTCGTACTTCACAGAAATACATGCAGGAACCATACCTTTGTTGCCTGTAATGTCAGTGATACTGGTTACTGTAGGTCACTTTGTATTAAAGTGTGAGCGCAATGTCCTGAATATTAATAGAGGTGTAATACATATGAAATATGCTATTAACCCATTGTGTTTTTCCCTCCTAGTTTTCAGAAGTCATTAATGGAGCACTGGATGAACTCTTCCCGTCTGACAGTGGGGTTCAGATTATTGCAGAACCAGGCCGGTACTATGTGGAAGCAGCCTTCACACTGGCAGCGAACGTCTTTGCCAGAAGAGTAATCTCAGATGATGTGGAAGAACATAGCGGTAACGTATAGATGTCTTTTGAAGCCACATGAATGTTGAGTATCCAGTATTAACACATAGCTATACAATGTGTGTTTGTATTTAAATGTATCTTGATTTTAAATACAAGAGGTATAGGTGACAGCTATCAGATGTGTCTGATGGCGAGACATGTCAATGCACCACTACATCAAGATTCATCTTCAGTAGGCAGCCATGCTCAGCCTCTGAGTGAACACAATCCTGAGTTGCAGGGTTGGAGTTACTCACTTTGTGCAGAACCCCAGATACCTGGTTGCATGTGGTAGAGGAGCAGAGGGACCATAGATTAAAAGCATAATTTTTATTATAATTTTCCTATTATTTTCAACATCTTTGCAAAAATATTGCATAGTTGCCATTTAAGTAACTTTCATTATTTTGCATGTGTATATTCCAGACGGTGAGGAAAACCACCCTGGCAGAACGATGATGTACTACATAAATGATGGAGCGTATGGCTCACTGAGTTGCATTATGAATCATGCTGCCCACACCAAGGTTGAACCATACCTCTACAGGGTAAATATCAAACCACATAAGGAAGTCAATATGGGACGATTCTGCGAAACACCAGATTCCTTTTTTTATGTCCAATGCCAACAATATAAAATTTGCGTTTTCCACAGTACCTGAGCATGGCAACTACTGAATGGGTAAAGTCAAAGTTTGTAGTTATATTAATAATCTATGGTTGAGGTATGGTTAGGGTTAGGCGACTAACACACTTTGTTATAGTTAGGGAAAGATCATGGTTAAGATTAATTGAAAGTTAGTTAGACTGTGACCTCCACAAGCTTACTGTCCACCTCAAGAGGACACTACTTCCTGCATTAGCACCTAACGTTGGCATTGGACATAAATCTTGAGGTCTGGAATTGTTCCATATGGATGTAATTGCTTAGGATACTGGGCTCTAAATTAATGACACAACGTGATATCATCTTCATGCACAGTGAGTGAGAATTGTTGGAGGCTGTCACTCACCATCTGGCCTGAGAAATGAGTGATGTCAGATATGAGATTTTAAGGAATACATTGTGGGAGAATATGATGTGATGTGGATTTAATGTTTTAATGTTTGTGCTCTACACAGGCTGTTGAGAGCAGCGAGCAGAGATACCGGTCCACTATCTTTGGTCCAACCTGCGACAGCTTTGACAAAGTCACCGACGACTTCTGGATTCCTGAGTGTCATGTGGGGGACTGGCTTCTCGTTGACAACATGGGCGCATATTCTGTTAGTATGTCCACCGACTTCAATGGCTTTGAAAGAGCACACATTTACCTTGTTGTGACAGCTGAGACATGGCACGCCTTAAACCTTTCTCACACCTACAATATTATCCAGTAATGACCTGGTAATACTTCTGTAGAACAACAGCTCTATACAAACATGAACAAACTGGCATTTAACATATGTCATTGATTGGTCATGTAAATTCATTTCACTGCATGTGCAATCCACCATAGGATACTTTTCTCCCAATTTAAAATTACATTTGTGATAATTCTGATATATAATCATCCACTGCAGAGTTTCCATAGGCTGGAAATTATAAAAGGGTGTTTCTGCAACTACGGTGCCTTTTGACTCACCCAAATAAAAAACCTCTATGAATTTTAATTTTAACCATCAGAGTATGTAATACATATAACCAGGTACACAAAATTACATTTAGTCATTAAGATTTTAATTTGTAACATGTTTATTTTTTATGGTTTTCATCACTTGTTCTTACTAAATGTCCTTACCACAACATTACAATAACGTTAATTTTATACATTTTACTTTTTTTATCTAATTTCTATAATATTTTTGAAGACATTTAAATTAATTTTCATCAAACTTTGTGTATCATTGTAAATATTGATATAAAACCTCTTTCTTTTTTTTAAATAGAGGATTTCATGATTAGCTCTACAACCTGCAAAAAAACAGTAACCATAGATAACCATAGTCTTCATACACAAAAAAAAATAATATGCTGTGTTTTATAACATATTGCAATTCTAATATTTAATGTCTTTAAATAACAATAACGACAATAAAGCTGTTGCGGTAAAGACAGGTTGCGGAAATTACATTTTTGCTAATATCGCAGATAAATGGCAGCTAGCAAGGTCTGCTACGTTAACTTTGACTCTTAGCATCTAAAATACATGAATTCAACAGTAATATTAAGTTATTTTTTAAGTGTAGTTCAAAATACTAAATTACTACACTGTATGGTAAGGACACACAATAAATACTTGAGAAGAAAAGGTGACCTTAACCTTGTTTTTCTTGATCTTGAGGGTCACCTATGGGGGTGGCCCAACCTGTCATCCATGAGCTCACCTGCTAACTTCTGTTTCCATAGAAACTAGATTTGTTTGGCTTTGAATAAAACTTTTACTGTGGCATTTGTTCAGTGTGGCGGTAAGGAGTTGAGTGGGACAGGCGAATTTAGATGAAAAAAATCATATAAATGGTTTGTACAAAACAATAATTTTAATATGGTGTATATGAAACAATTCCATTTGAAATAATGTCATGTTATAATTGAATTAGCTCATTTTACTTATCTCAACATTGAGACCATACCTGTGGGACATAAAGAAAAGTGGTGTTTGGACCATCCATACATTTTATTAAATCACATTATTTAGTAATTGTTTTTATGTCGAGATGGGTAATGCCGCTGTGTATATATTTATCAAGCATTTGCCCTGCAAATTTAACAAAAATCCAAAATTTGCCTTGACTTGCCCGTAGTTGCAGAAATACCCATATATATTTTTAAACCGTTTTTAAAAATACACTATCCTCAATGATGTTTTTGTGGAAGTTTAATTTAAACATTTGGGAGATCCCATTTTGGTTATCTGCCGATGAGTCCAATCTGATATTTATATTTACCTAAATGTTTATTAAATATGTGTCTGACAATGACATACTGAAATAACAGCTGTAAGTACTAAAACTGATGCTAAAACTGAAACTGATTTGCCACAAGCTACTTGATCCACACATATATATATATATATATATATAATTCCATTATTAATTAAATCATTTTTTATATAATTAATTAATTAATAAATAATTCATTTAAAGTTCCCATATTGTAAAAAGTGAGATTTTCAGTTCTTTTATATTATAAAGCAGGTTAAAGTGCTATATAAATACTGTTAATCTATCAAAACGCTCAATATACGGAGAAATAGACACAGCCCGTATTCATAAATTGTGCGTTTGAAACAAGCGGATTTCTGTCCATTTGTGATGTCACAAATATACAATATTTAGACCATTATGCGGTTTTAAACGTAAACATTCTAAATGTGTCCCAGCTTATTTCCTGTTGCACTGTATGTAAATAACATCAGCTGACAGGAAGTAAACATGGTCCCAAACTGCTGCCTAGTAATGCAATTCTGTTGAAATGCACTAAAACGGAGCGTTTCGGACAGAGGGTAAATACAGGTATATTCAGGCAGACAGTATGAGGAAAATAAAGTTTCTTTTGAACATTACAGCATGTAAACATGTTCTAATAGAAACACAAAATACAAGTATGAACCTGAAAATGAGAATGATATGGGACCTTTAATAAATTAAATGATTATATGTTATTATATGAATGAAAGTTGGGAAACTGTGAGAATGCTACTCTTGCTGGAGAATACTTATCACTCTGGAGTTGTTAGGACTACAAAAACTCTCCACTCTCTATTCTTACAGTGGTGTCACAGAGTGAGTGATGCTTTTTTCACTTCATACCCAAACTTGCCTGCAGAGGGCACACAAACCCAACGACAGCTTTATAAGTGAGAAATGAAAAGCTGCTACCTGAATGTTTTGAGCACATATAGCTTTGCTTTGACATGAAATATACTCTTCTTTATTCGTTGTAGCTTAGCAAATCTGTGTTCATTTAATGAATCAAAGATGAAACTGATATAATGACACTTAACCGTTGAATCTGACTCTATGTCTGGAACAAGGCTGGTGAACATTTGCCATAAGCAGATTTAAACCTTCTCGGAAGAGTGGTCTAAAAAGCTTCTGTGGAAATGATGGTGTTTACATGCTGTTGAGAGTATTGCATGTTGATGCTTCATCTTACAAGTAACGTGACATCATCAGCCTAATTGATACAACCAAGCAATAAGCTGGCACGCCTGGTGTGTATTAGCTGTTGTTTGCTGACACCTCAACCTGCTCCTGATGATGGTTTTCAAGTAAAACTGGAAGCTTGAAACAGCAAACATGCGTCTGTCATTTTTTGGAGGAACTCTACTTTTACATAACATTGCATCATACAGTATATACACACAATAGAGTGCCCCAGGGATGATGTATTTGTGTAGTCCAACCAAGAAGTTAGCATCGCTCTGGGATCCCTGGACAAAGAGACAATGGGATTTTTCCATTGGGTTTTGGATTATTGCAGAAAATAAGCTCTGTGACTAACAAATGTTTATGATATTTACACGTTTAGTTCAGCAAGATAATCTCCACAACTGAACACCATTTCTCTGATTTTTGAAGCGGGGATGCAGTCGGCAGAGGTAAAAAGCTAAAGTTATACATTAACGCTGTAAATGAACTACACCACAGTCGCCTGAGTATACACAATGACGTTTATCTCATTTAGCCACTTGTTAGCAATCGCCTTTTTTAAGACATATAAAAGCTTCAAAATTCACGAAAAGAGTATGTATTGATTTATTTTATGTTGCAGAGCAAAATGTTTAAATGTCTAACGCTTTGTGTTAACCACAGACCTCAATTCAGGCATCTAACTAAAAACCCATTCAAACGACTCGGTCAAAACCGAGTATATGTCTGGACCATATATGGTCCAATATTTAGACCATTACACTGTTTTAAACTTAAACATTCTAAATGTGTCCCAGTTTAGTTCCTGTTGCAGTGTATGTAAATAACATCAGCTGACAGGAGGTAAACATGGACCCAAGGTGTAGCCTAGCAACGCAATTCCGTTGCAATTCTGTTGGAATGCACTAAAACTGAGCGTTTCAGACAGAGGGTAAATACAGGAATATTCAGGCAGACAGTATGATGAAAATAAAGGTTGTTTTTTTAATATTACAGCATGTAAACATGTTCTAGTAGAAACACGAAATAAAAGTATCAACCTGAAGATGAGCACGATATGGGACCTTTAATTGTAGGCTAATTTTTTATTTTATTCACCTTATTCAGCCTCCCTCGTGTCATGAATCATGTCATCTTTATTTTTGTGTTTACTTTCCCTACATAAAATCAATGTCTCCGGGTGCGAGTTGTCTTTTGTCCACTAGATGTCCTCCTGCCTGTCCTCACCGCTTCATCATGACAGCTGCTGTGCAGCCAGGGATTCTGTTGTTGTCTGTAGCACACGCATACGCACACATACACACGCGAGCGCGCACGCATAAGCACATTGAGTCAGTTGGCCACGCCCCTCTCGTGAATAATGCATCACCTCCCGTCGACCGGAGGAGACCGGAGGAGACTCGTGCCACCGGAGCCCTTCAAGAGACAGCTCGTGCTCACCGGAGGAAGGAGAATAGCGGTCATCATATCAGCGGCCGTGTTATCGATCAGGAGACACTGATAACCGGGAATGAACGGGGGATTGGGAAGAGTGGGAATCCGCCTCACGCACAACGACTCGGTTGATTTTTACCGGGGATTTAACGGAGGAGGACACACCGAGGGCTCCACATTAACCCCACCGGGACCGACCTATTATCTACCGGTCTGACGTGATCCTCATCGCCGGTGATCTGAGGGGAACAAACAGCAGAGGTAGGTGCATTGTATTTCTCACGCATTTATGTGTGTGCGTGTGTAAGCGCGTGTGTGTGTGAACCAGGGAAGAACAGATAGATGTATTGTAGTAAGATGGTTTGTGATGTGTGTGTGTGTGTGTGTGTGTGTGTGTGTGTGTGTGTGTGTGTGTGTGTAGGTTCACATCTCCTACAAGCACAGCCATTCTATCAAAGAAATCAACAACTCTAAATATATATATAACCTTATAGCTATTGATTTCTTTTGATTTTCTTTATATATATATGTATATATATATATTTATATGTGTTTGTATGTATATGTATATATATATATGTGTGTGTGGGTGTGTATGTGTGTATATATATGTATATGTATACATGTATAATATATATATGTATATATACATATATACATATATATATATATATATATGTATATATACACACACAGTATATATATGTGTATACACACACACACACACACACACATATACTATATATATATATATACTGTATATATATATATATATACTCTCTCTATATACAGTATATACGCACACACATATATACATATATATATATAGTCATAACAATGCTCCAGACCTGTTATTATTATTATAAATATCATTATACTATCACTATTTGTATTATTGTTGTTTTATAAACATTATAGCGTACCTAGTAGTGGATGTGATCTTATAATAACTGACACTATGAAACATGACTTCCTTATATACCACAGAAACATGTTTCCATCTCGTCTTGATAATATTACAGGTACCGCTGATATAATACAACCTGCAGCTGACGCTGTGTCTTTGGTCATTTCACTAGTGATTGTAAGTCACACTCCAACTCAACTCTGTGGTTGTACTATAGGAAGAGTGGAAACACAGTAGAACATAACAATACAGACTGAAGTAAAAGGAGTGTGGTCGTGCTGTAGGCTGGAACAAATAAACCTCAGCAGGAGGAACTGTGTATTATATATTCAAATTAACATGATTTTACCTGAATCATTTGAAAGGCTTGTCTCTGAGGCTGACTGAAATTAAACACAGGAAGCATATATATATTTATATACAGTATATATATATATATACTGTCCACATTTTCTCCCACATTTCAAATTCCCACTGCTTGCACCGTCTGTTTGAGCCAGCTGGTGGTTAACAGTTGTTTTGGCAGGAAATCATAATCCTTTGTGTGGAAATGACGGGATTATCTCTCACAATACTATGTCCATTATTAATCTATATCATTCTCTGAGTGTGTGTGTTGCGGCTGTAGTTCAGGCAGAGTTGAGTCCATCCATCCATCCATCCATCCATCCATCCAGTAATAAGGATAAGATTGGTTATTGTACTTTCCCTTATGGATACCTGATACTTTATGATATAATGGAGTTGCATCTGTGTTGTACTGTCTTGTCTTTGACTAATGTTCAATTCTAGGGGTCTTTTCAAGAGAAATAACACTAGCTGTAAATAAAAATCTTAAAGGTCCCATATCATGCTCATTTTCAGGTTCATACTTGTAGTTTGTGTTTCTACTAGAACATGTTTACATGCTGTAATGTTCAAGACACCCTTTATTTTCCTCATACTGTCTGCCTGAATATACCTGTATTTACCATCTGTCTGAAACGCTCCGTTTTAGCGCATTTCGACGGAATTGCAACGAAATTTCAACAAAATTGCGTTGCTAGGCAACAGCTTGGGTCCATGTGTACTTCCTGTCAGCTGATGACATTCACATACACTGCAACCAGGAATAAAGTGGGACACATTTAGAATGTTTCACGTTTAAATCTGTGTAAAAGGTCTAAATGGTAAATGGACTTGCATTTATGTAGCGCTTTTCTAGTCTTCCGACCACTTTACACTACATGTCAGTATTCACCCATTCACACACACATTCATACACTGATGGCAGAGGCTGCTAAGGTGCTAACTTTGCCCATCAGGATCTAATCTAAATACTCATTCACACACCGATGGCTACGCCTTCGGAAGCAATTTGGGGTTAAGTGTCTTGCTCAAGGACACATCGACATGTGACCCGGAGCAGCCGGGGATCGAACCACCGACCTTCCAATTGGTGGACAATCTGCTCTACCCTCTGAGTCACAGCCGCCCCTAAATACTAAATACTGTATATTTATGACATGACAAATTGACAGAAATCCTGACAGCTTGTTTCAAATGCAGAGTTTCTGAATACGGGCTGTGTGTATTTCCCCGTGGATTGAGTGCTTCGATACTTTCACAGTATTTATATTGGACTAAAGCCTGCTTTATAATAAAAAAACATGAAAATTTCACTTTTTTATAATATGGGACCTTTAACGGAAAACATAGTTGGCAGTACCATAGCTTTATTTAGCCCTGAACAGTGTCTGGAGACGTTCCTTTCAGACTGCATACAGCCCCAACAACCTACACCAGAAAGGTCCGTTATGGCACTTGATGCTGCATCTGTCTGTCAGTATCTATCTAGCTATATCTAGTTGTAGCTATACAGGCTTTCAGAGGCCTGAAGTAGAGATCTGCAGTCTTCGTTTCTCCTGAAAACTTTGAACATGTTTAGTGCGGAAGCGGATCACTCAGAACTAAGTTGTTTCTTTGTCATATTTTGTCTCCTCCCCCCCCCCTGTGGCTTCTTTTCCTAGACAGTGGCGGTGCAGATGGGTGTAATCCCATATTAATCCGCCTAACCCTGTAGTTCATAGTCTGGGTTTAACACTGCTCTGATTAAAAGCCCCGAGCCCCTCCGCCCCCCACCTTGTCAGTCATTAGGTTAATGAGATCACTCACACACAGCATCACTGGTGCTAATTAAAGGAATACAAAACATAAGGACACACTCCACAAATTATGTATTAATTCTGACACTTAAACTGACCTGCCAAAATTAATATATTTTTAAATACATTTTCTGTACCCGTTTCACTCCACGTTGACCCCTAGTGAATTAAAAATAAGTTAATCATTTTGACTTCCTGTGGGAATCTTGGAAATGGGCAGTGCGTGATTTAAAGGTCCCATATTGTAAAAAGTGACATTTTCATGGCTTTTATATAAAAAAAAAGGTCTAGGTTCTATATAAATACTGTGAAAGTATCGAAACGCTTAATCCACAGAGAAACACACACATCCCATATTCAGAAACTGAGCTTTTGAAACAAGCCGTCAGGATTTCTGTCCATTTGTGATGTCACAAATCTACAATATTTAGACCATTTCAAAGTTTTAAACGTAAACATTCTAAATGTGTACCAGTTTATTTCCTGTTGCAGTGTATGTGAATGACTAATTCACTGACTAATTTGGTGCCCTTGGCAAGATTTTAGCTGGTGGCCTCAACCTCTTTCTGTGCACTCGCAAAGCGCACCCTGCTGGGTTCTTAAACAGTGTTATTTTTTTTCATACGGGATTGATATAGCCTCTTAAAGTGTCAGTAGGCAGTATATTTTTGCCATCATTGGGCAAAAATTCCATAATAACCTTTCAGCATATTGTAATTCAAGTGTTCTGAGAGATAACTAGACTTCTGCTCCTCCTCTGGCTCTTTTTTCAGGCTTTAGAAAATCTAGCCCGTGACGGGAGACTTTGACCAATCACAGGTCATTTCAGAGAGAGAGCGTTCCTATTGACTGTTCATTCAACGGAGGCAGCTGTCAATCACTCCGATCAAACGGTCAACCTGATCTCAACATGGCTGCCGGGTCACAAACCTTCTCATTTTACAGCTAAACAGTACACTACAAGATGTTTCTGAAAACATTTCAGATGAGAAATAGGCATTAACGTAACAGAATATTGATTCATATTTGATCAGCGCTGCCTAGTTTGACCGTTTGGTCGGAGGTTGCGAGTGATTGACAGCTGCTCAGAGATGGCAAGGCTCCAGCTCGGTTCTGATTGGTTGTTTTCCTCTGGTCTGTGAAATCTTACAGATGCCGTTAGGAGCACTGGAGGACACCAGAGGAACATGATTTTTTTCAGATTACCTGTCTCATGTACTACCGTCAGGATATAGTGACCGATTTATAAAAATAACTTTTTTCCAAGACTCCTTTTTTGAAAAAGATTTTTTGATGATCAAATCGTGTTAAAAAAAGAAAGAAAGAAAGAAAAAAAGCAGTAAATCTGACCAGAATGCACCAGTAACAAAAAACAAGGTAAACTGATATAAATCTTTTAAATGAAATTGTCTTGTTTGAACAGACCAAAAATGGAACTTCAGCCTACTGGTAGGCCCTCCCCTAGGTCTCCCCTCAAACCGTGTCTTGCGCTCTCATTGGCTGTAGCTCCTTGACAGGTCACACATTAAGCCCGCTAGGCGATGCATCGGCGAGCTTCTCGGCTCACGACTTTGAACAGTGAGCTCCGAGCCAACGCCAATTTGCCTCTGATCTGTGGCTCTGGGTCGGGAAGCTACAGTTTTAAGTACAGTATCACAGTAATGTAGCTAGGGATGTCAAGAGGACCGATACTTTGGTACCAAGTCAATGCCAACATTTTTATACAGTACCGCAAGTACCTTAGGTACCGCGGGGCTCGAGACTTAATGGCGTCTAAATTCCGAAAGGACACAGTAAACTCACTATTATTTTTTTCCCCGATAATGGGACATTGAGAGCAACAAATCTGTGTTAACGTTAGCTGTTAGCAGCCGGTGGGCAGCACAGTCCTGCGGAGCTAACTGCTAACGTTAACGGAGGTTGCATTATGATGCATTCAGGCTCTATTCAATAAAAATGACTATAAGGTAAATATAACGTTATTATGATGTGTTCAAATGTAATCTTGTAAAATGTCGTCTTTGTCGAGAAACTTGAATAAATCCAGTTGTTTGAGGGAGATGTTTTCAGCCAGATGAAATAGATAATAGAGAGGGAATTATGACCTGTTTAGCTTCCTAACACTAGCTCGACGTGTTTTGTTTTTGTTACACCCCCGGGACAACGTAGTCGGGGGTATATAGCAATGCGCGTGTCCTTCCTTCCGTCCGTTAGCGTGTCACACTTTAGTTTCCGGAGTAGAACTCGGAAATTATTTAACTTAGGAACTTCAAATTTGGTATGATGGTTGACAGTGTGGTCTAGTTGTGCCTTTTGGGGGTCAGAAGTCCAGGGAGCCCATCATTTTTGAAATTTTGGCCAAAACATTTGATTCTTTTCGATTTCAATTTCGTTTCCGCAGTACAACTCGAAAACTATTTCACTTTGGAACTTCAAATTTGGTATGATGGTTGACAGTGTGGTGTAGATGTGCCTTTAGGGGGTGAGAAGTCCAGGGTGCCCAAAATCTTTTTAAATTTTGGCCAAAAATCTGTGATTTGTTTTACTTAAATTTTGTTTCCGGAGTAGAACTCGGAAACAAAATTTAACTCAGGAACTTCAAATTTGGTATGATGGTTGACAGTGTGGTGTAGTTGTGCCTTTTGGGGGTTAGAAGTCCAGGGCGCCCAAAATCTTTGCAATTTTGGCCAAAACTTTAGATTTTTTTTCGACTTCTATTTCGTTTCCTGAGTAGAACTCGAACTCTTGTCTTCTACTGATTTTATCCTGAGGAAGGTGAGCTAATAACAAGCTAGACTGTGCTCAATAGACTAATTCCTTTAGCTCCAAAAGGGCAAAACTTTTGCCTTTACCATGCTCACTTTTGCCTTGTGTTTTACCGTGGTCCGATAATCGTAGAATTTCACTGGTATTGTTATTGACTACAAAATTTCTGATATGGTGATATATATATATATAGATATATATAGATATATATATCTATATATATATATACTGAGGCAGCATAATGCAAAGGCAATGTTTCTGAGTAGTGAAGTCCTCAAATGATTAGTTTCCACTTGCAGCTGCTGGAGGCTGCCAGTGTGAGGTGGCCTCATGTAGCTTTACATGACTTCAAAGAGTGTAAAAGGGAAAAAAAGTTTACAGTATGACTAAAGGGTAAAGGGTGAGAATATCAGCTGGCCCTTTGTTTGTGAAATTCTTTTTGACATACACACTCTCCCTTCCTGTATGTTGGCAAGCTGAGGGAGTCCTGAGCGATTACAGGAAGTCAGCGTTGACTTCTCTGGGGAAGAGAGATAAGAGTCTGCCGAGTGTGTGTATGACTATGTGTGGGCTGGGCTGAAAGCAAAGCCATCTGCACTCAGCTATTGCTAATAACGAACACACATACTGTCACAGAGCTAAGCCCTAGTCAAACAAACCAGTCCTGTATGTGTGCTTTGGGTTTTGTAAGTCTCTTTCTGAATAAGTTGTGTGAACGATAATGGCCCATTTCCTCTGCTCATAGCAAGCAGCCACTCTTTGTGTGGTTCGTTAAAAGGGGGAAATCCTACTGAGGTGTTGAGGAAGAAGAGGGCAATCAGTGCAGGGTGGACAGCATCTCCCACCACCATGCCTTGGATCATCTGAGAATCCCCATGAGGAACTAGTGAATTTGCTGGAGAAGAGGATATCTGCGCTTCTGCACAAACACACGCAGATAATAGATTTATCTAGGAGCCGGTAGAACAGGTAGAATCATTTGAATTGAATTTGCATGTTGTTCATGTCTACTGAAGTCAGCACCGCAGGTTATAGTCTTTATAGCTTCACACCAACTTCAGCAGCACTAGGAGTCTACAGCCATGCTAGCAGCGATGTGAGGCTAGGCACAGCGGTGTCTTAAAGGTCCCATATTGTGCTAATTTTCAAGTTCATACTTGTATTTTGTGTTTCTAGTAGAACATGTTTACATGCTGTAGAGTTCGAAAAACCCTTTATTTTCCTCATACTGTCGGCCCGAATATACCTGTATTTAACCTCTGTCTTAAACGCTCCATTTTAGCGCATTTTGACGGAATTGCGACAGAATTGCAACAGGATTGCGTTGGTAGGCAACAGCTTGGGTCCGTGTTTACTTCCTGTCAGCTGATGACATTCACATACACAGAACAGAGGACATAAGACAGAAATCCTGACAGCTTGTTTCAAATGCAGAGTTTCTGAATACGGGCTGTGTGTATTTCTCTGTGCATTGAGCGTTTCAATACTTTCACAGTATTTATAAAGGACTTAAGCCTGCTTTATAATAAAAAAAAACTGACCTAAAAAGCATTAATAGTAATGAGTTATATAAAGTCATTAGTTATCAAACCCTTATAAAGAGTGCCTTATTAGAGAGTTGAACCACATTGCCAATCAATCTAAAACTTGGAAAAAAAAGTTTGGAAATTTGTGTTTGGTGGATTATTTCTCTGTTGTTTCAATGCTAATTGGCATTGTATTTTACATCGTTGGAAAGCCTGTTAATTTACCTTCACAATGATGTCCAACTTGTAAGGATCATGCATTTGTGGGATGAGCAGCACAGCTGATTATGTGGGTAGCGCCCAAGAAAAATTTACCAAAATGCTCTGCCAATGGTAAACAGTGTATTCTCATAAGGCTGCCAGGAAGCCTGCAATGACTGCCCTTCACCATCAGGCCCGTTTGCGCTGGTGTCGACGACACAGACAATGGAACCTGAACATGTGGGGCAATGTCATGTTCAGCGATGAGTCCAGGTTCTGTCTGTGAAAGTTGGATGGCAGGGTCAAAGTATGGAGACGACGTGGAGAACGCTATGCTGATTGTTGAACCGATGGAGTAAGAGCTTTTGGTGGGGGCTGTGTCATGGTGTGGGGCGGCATCTCCCTCACTGGCAAAACAAGGCTTGTCATCATTGAAGGCCATCTCAATGCAGTGAGATATCAGGATGAGATTCTGCAGCCAGTGGCGATCCCATATCTCCACAATATGGGACCTAACTTCATCCTCCAAGATGACAACGCTCGCCCCCACAGAGCCAGGGTTATCACAGACTACCTCCACAATGTGGGAGTAGAGCGAATGGAACGGCCTGCCAAGAGTCCAGACCTCAACCCAATTCAACACTTGTAGGATGTTAGAGTGACCAACACAACCTCGTTGGCTGACCTGCAACGAATCCTGGTTGAGGAATGGAACGCCATCCCACAGCAACGTGTGACCAGATTGGTGACCAGCATGAGGAGGAGGTGCCAGGCTGTTATGGCTGCGTATGGATCTTCCACCACTACTGAGGCTCCTGACGGTGTATTAAATGAATAAAGTGTAAAATTGTCAATATATCTTCTTTGTTCCTTGTTACTGATAGAGAGTTCAATCATCAAATCCACCAAACAACTCAAAACAAGAGTCAATACCAACAGGAGAATACACTGTTTACCATTGACAGAGCATTTTGGCAAATTTTTCTTGGGCGCTACCCACATAATCAGCTGTGCTGCTCATCCCACAAATACATGATCCTTACAAGTTGGAAATCATTGCGAAGGTAAATAAACAGGCTTTCCATCGATGTAAAATACAATGACAACTAGCATTGTAACAACAGAGAAATAATACACCAAACACAAGTTTCCAAACTTTGTTTTTCCAGTTTATATATATAATATTGAAACAGCCAAAATGTTTACATCTATAATAACCTATAGCTTACACCATTTTTAAAACATTTTTAGGGAGACTTTTCCATAACATTTTTGCAGTGAGATGTAAGTGGAAATATTTAGCTAGAATAAGTAATAATAAATAATAATAATAATTATAATAATAAATATAATAAGCTATTTTAAGTGATGGAATTATTGTATTTTAAGTAGTAAAAACCAATACATTTGAACTAATGTTTAGATAATGTATATAATGACAGTTGTAGCCTAATTATATGAGATGGTAATATTAAAAACAGTGTTGGGCAGTAACTGGGTCATCCATCTGTGCTGTTTGTGTGTGCTCATGCAGAAATAAAGCTGGGCCACTTTTTCTGTCAGTAAATGTGCTAACATAATGGTAGTACGTTTGGGTTGTAACACGGCTGGTTCTCATTTGAATAATGAGAATTTACCATGCAGGCTACAACATGGCTACCGTACCTAAACATTGTGTCCTGCTGGACCGATGTGTGGACTATATGGTAATACTTTGGTCTTTGGCCAGGGACCGGTTACAGGGAAGGAAATTTCCCGGTTTTTGTAATACCAATATGCATAATGCTAACTACCATTTGTACTCTTAGATGCCATTGGAACTATTTGTATTATAAAACTTTTTCAACCTAAAAACTTAAGACCTGTTTCATAGTAATAAACAGAAACACATTTCAATCTGAATCCCATTAAGATAAGATGAGATAATCCTTTATTAGTCCCACTGCGGGGACATTTGCAGTGTTATTGAATGATAATATCACTAATATACCTTTAAAGGTCCCATATCGTGCTCATTTTCAGGTTCATACTTGTATTTTGTGTTTCTACTACAACATGTTTACATGCTGTAATGTTAAAAAAAAAAATTATTTTCCTCATACTGTCTGTCTGAATATACCTGTATTTACCCTCTGTCTGAAACGCTCCGTTTTAGTGCATTTCAACAGAATTGCAACATAATTTCATTGCTAAGCAACAGTTTGGGTCCATGTTTACTTCCTGTCAGCTCATGTCATTAACATACACTGCAACAGGAAATACACTGGAACACAATTATAATGTTTACATTTAAAACCTTGTAATAGTCTAAATATTGTATATTTGTGACATCACAAATGTACAGAAATCCTAACGGCTTGTTTCAAACGCACAATTTCGGAAAACGAGCTGTGTGTATTTCTCCATATATTGAGCATTTTCGATACTTTCACATTATTTATATAGCACTTAAACCTGCTTTATAATATAAAAAGACATGAAAATCTCACTTTTTAAAATATGGGACCTTTAAACAGAGGGTGATTTTATTCAAATTGCATTTAGACTAAACTTAACAGCATTTATAGGCTACATTTCAAGTAATTGATAAACAATTTCAGGAAAATTAACAGCTGGCATAGTCCTAATAAATTCAGATATTTAAACTTACCAGTCTTACCAGGATGTGCTTGAACCTCAACTTCTTTATTGCTTTGTGTCACAATCATATCAGAGTTTCTATGGGCCTAAAGCTAACGTGGGTGGGAGTAATGGACACAATATGCTTGTTTTATTGGCTCAAATGGTCTCCATCTGTAGATAGGCACTTTTTTAATGATACAGCACAATTTTAGAATTTATAGCAAATTATTTCGCGGACCCCTGGGGGTCCCCGGACCCTACTTTGAGAATCACTGCGGTTAGAACATGCAAAAACTAATACTCTGTAAGTTGAAGA
Source organism: Sebastes umbrosus (assembly GCF_015220745.1). NCBI lineage: Eukaryota > Metazoa > Chordata > Actinopteri > Perciformes > Sebastidae > Sebastes > Sebastes umbrosus. The sequence continues at coordinate 2,603,111 of NC_051282.1, read as the reverse complement.
TGCAGAGGTTCAGCATCAACAGGTAGCTGTGCTAAACCGTAACATCAAGCTAAGCACTGGATGTGGGATTTAGCCAAACTTACTGTTCTGTATAAAACGTTTCTGTGTTTGTGTGTGAAAAACTTAGAGGAGGTCAGATGGAGCAGTAACTGGTGACAGATGGTGTGTGTGTGTGTGAGTGAGAGAGAGAGAGAGAGACATGCAAGCACCACACTTAGTGTATCTCTCTCTCTGTCTTTCACACACAGACGCATGAATGAGCTTCTCACCATGTCAGCACTGAGTCACATTTACCGGCTGCAGACCGCCATGAGTCAGTTCCTTCATTTCCCCACATCTCTTTGATTTTGGATGTTGGACGATTTGTTGTTTCCTGTGTTTGGGGCTCTTGTATTTATGTTTTTATTTTATTTTATTTTTTTTTCATACATACAAGTACACAAGGGATGTCCATAATTAACCGTTTAGCCGTTAACCGACATTAAGCATTTTAACTGATTAACGCTATCGGTTAAAACAGTTAAAAGAAATGTTAATAATTAACTCAAAAGCGGAGCGGCTCAGAGGAGAAAAGGAGAAAAAGGAGAAAAGCTGGTCCACCTTAACAGTCCACCTTAAGAGGCAGAGCCGGAGTTGCAGGATACAGGAAGTCGGCTCTGGTCTCTGGCTCGCTTGAGCGGAGCGGAGGAGTTGTAGTTTGGTAGCATTTATTCACCGACAAATAAACTGTCCACACACTGCTACACCTACGATCACAACTAGAACACCACCAACAACCTCACACTCACCACCAACACACACACACGGTCTGTTGGAAACTCGCTAAAGTTACTCAGACTATGTGTGCGGTGGCGAGCACGAAGCCTCCGGCAATGCTAGAGCTGCTAACGTAGCACAAATACACACACTGTTTGTTGGTCACTCGCTAAAGTTACGCCGGGCAGACACACAGCTGACAACCTGCTGAACTAAACTAAATGTGCGGTGGAGACTTTTACTGGGAAAGTGGCTGCACGTCCGCGACACTACACGCAGCATCGTAACTGCTAAGTTAACGCTCCCGGACGGTGAACTGGAGACTCCCGTCAACCAATATCTGTTGTGCTCCTGCAGCTGGTACACCGCTGCATGCGAGGCACAAATCTTGTCGGTTAACGGTTAATAATCGGTTAACGAGGGTCGTTATCGGTTAAGAAAATGTTTCAAAAAGAGCATCCCTAAATAAGTTAAAATTGGCGCGGATTAATTGGCCAAACCAATTAATCGGTCGGCTTCTAGTGTTATGCCACACTAGCATTATCTGTCTTACATGACACATTTGAGACATAGTTTTTGAGACTAGTTTTCATTTTGAACCCTCTGAGACCCACAGTAGAACGGGCTTAGAACATTATAATGGACATACATGATGGTCATCCCCATGCTCTATTATGTCTCATAAGTTGTTGCAGCATTTTTTAGGTAAATACCATTTGTTACACAAATTTGGTGCTAAATTTAACAATTTTTTACCACTCGAGAATTGATAAAAATGATCAATAATCCCTTCAAAATACCACATTAAAACATCAAGACCTTGAGGAACACCATAGAAAAAGCCATGCTGTGATTTGGCATTAAAAACTTTTGACATTTGGAGATTTCTGCAAGAATTGCTTCTTCGGGGATTAAATACTTGACAAAGCTCCCTTTTAAGATACATTTTGAACAGATAAAAATGTGTGATTAATTTGCGATTAACTATAGACAATCATGAAAGCACTAGTCCAAATATGATATACAGTATAAAATGTAATTTTATCCCTCTCCCCTCCCATCTCTCTCGCTCTCTCTCTCTCTCTCTCTCTCTCTCTCTCTCTCTCTCTCTCTCTCTCAGCCAGGCACAAAGCAGTCTTGCTCTATTTTCCCAGCTTCTGTCTAATTTGTCTTCAGTGCATTTACATAAAAAGCCAACATTTGTCTTTTCCGGACACATGTACTGTCATATTAATGTATGTGCTGCTGTTCAGTCGTGTGTGTGTGTGTGTGTGTGTGTGTGTGTCTGTGCGCGCGTGCGTGCGTGCATGTGTGTGTGTCTAGATGCAGCCGTGGTTTTTAGACTCAATCCCATCATTCCTGCTCGCTTGTCATCAAGGATTAGCACACTGACACACATTACGCACACACGCGTGGCTGAGCTAGCCGCTATACCGTGTGCATGTCACATCTTAAGTACAAGATGACACCTAATTGCTGCAACTAGAGGCTTTTGGGGGACGCTTTCTCAGACAGAAATTCAATTTATTCCTAGACTAACCAGGCAGATAGTTTTGATACATCTTCCGCTGAGACGGGTTGTACCAGGAATGAATATTTGTTCAGTTAAAGGAGCTTTGATACTATGTCTTTCTTCAATAATTAGTTTAAAGCCGGGGGTAGGCAGTATATTTTTTGCATCATTGCGCAAAAGATTCCATAATAACCTTTCAACATATTGTAATTCAAGTGTTCTGAGAGAAAACTAGACTTCAGCTCCTCCGCATGGCTCTGTTTTCAGGCTTTAGAAAATCTAGCCAGTGACGGGAGACTTTGACCAATCACAGGTCATTTAATTTTCTGTTTTTTTATTTAGTGAAGCAAGACAAGACAGGTGAAATTTGGGGGTGGGGGAGGATGAGTATTTTTCGTGGCAGGGGTGGCTTATAATATCTCATGGTCCGACAATGTTATGTTATGATAATTTGTCTTTATGTATTGGTCTTTATTTGTATTTGCACTAGTATTTTTTGTTTCCTGAGACAGGTTACCCTCCTTAAGCTGCCCCCAAGCCCTCGGGAGGTCATTTCAGACAGAGAGTGTTCCTATTGGCTGTTCATTCAACGCAGGCAGCTGTCCATCACTCGCAAACTCCGACAAAACGGTCAAACTAGGCAGCGCCGATCAAATATGATTCAATATTATGTTACGTTAATGCCTATTTCTCTCCCAAAATGTTTTCAGAAATGTCTTGTAGTGCATGGTTTAGCTGTAAAATGAGAAAGTTGGCTTCTGAAAACATTTGAGGAGAGAAATAGGCATTACAGTAACAGAATATTTAATCATATTTAATCTGCGCTGCCTAGTTGTTGTTTTTTTAAACTCTTTATTTTTATTTGTTACAATGTCAAATCACGGTACATTTTTGTAAATACATCTTGATATACAATGTCACACTTTAATCAATGGTGTAAATACACAATCCATTTTTCCCAGTACTCAATACTTTTTCCTAATTCAAGCCTTAAAGGTCCCATATTGTAAAAAAGTGACATTTTCATGGCTTTTAAATTATAAAGTAGGTTTAAATTCTATATAAATACTGTGAAAGTATCGGAACGCTTAATCCACAGAGAAACACACACAGCCCGTATTTAGAAACTGAGCATTTGAAACAAGCCGTCAGGATTTCTCTCCATTTGTGATGTCACAAATATACAATATTTAGACCATTTCAAAGTTTTAAACATAAACATTCTAAATGGGTCCCAGTTTATTTCCTGGTTGTAGTGTATGTGAATGACATCAGCTGACAGGAAGTAAAACATGGACCCAAGCTGTTGCCTAGCAACACAATTCCGTTGAAATGCGCTAAAACGGAGCGTTTCAGACAGAGGGTGAATACAGGTATATTCAAGCAGACAGTATGAGAAAAATAAAGGTATTTTTTAAACATTAAAGTATGTAAACATGTTTTAGTAGAAACCCAAAATAAAAGTATGAACCTGAAAATGAGCATGATATGTCCCCTTTAAAATAGATGTGAGTCATTCCATACAAAATATTTCATTTATAATACCCCATCATTGATCTAATGTTGGAGGATCAATCTGCAACCACTTTTGAGTTATGGCTTTCTTACTACTTGCCAAGAGAATCTTTATTAAATATTTGTTTTTGTGTAAAATAATTTCTGTTATTTTTCCCATAGTATAGTGTAATCAATGAGTACTTAAAAAGTCCCATATCGTGCTCATTTTCAGGTTCATACTTGTGTTTTGTGTTTCTACTAGAACATGTTTACATGCCGTAATGTTAAAAAAACAAACTTTATTTTCTTCGTACTGTCGGCCTGAATATACCCTCTGTCTGAAACGGAACTGTGTTGCTAGGCAACAGTTTGGGTCCATGTTTACGCCCTGTCAGCTGATGTTATTTGCATACACTGCAACAGGAAATAAACTGGGACACATTTAGAATGTTTACGTTTAAAACTGTGTAATGGTCTAAATAGTATATATTTGTGACATCACAAATGGACAGAAATCCTAACGGCTTGTTTCAAACGCACAATTTTTGAAAACGGGCTTTGTGTATTTCTCAGTATATTGAGCGTTTTGATAGTTTAACAGTATTTATATAGCACTTAAACCTGCTTTATAATATAAAAGACATGAAAATCTCACTTTTTACAATATTGGACCTTTAACTTTATTCCCATTATTCTATGGATCTCAGTTGCCACCTCTTGCCAATATGGTTGTATTTTAGGGCATGCCCAAAAATTATGGAAATGATTAGCCGTTGAGGTTCGGCGCTGCCTAGTTTGACCGTTGGATCGGAGTTCGCGAGTCATTGACAGCTGCTCAGAGACGGAAAGGCTCCAGCTCGGCTCTTACTGCTTGTTTTCCTCCGGTCTGTGAAATCTTGCAGATGCCGTTAGGAGCACCGGAGGGCACAGAGGCACATGATATTTTTCAGATTACCTGCCTCATGCACTACTGTCAGGATATAGCGACCGTCTTATAAAAATAACTTTTCTTAATCATATTTGCTCCAATCTCGCCGACTGCTGCTTTAAACATGGATATGAAGTGTTGTTTACTTACAGCACCTTATCTGACCGGTCAGTCAGAGACACACTGTGTAGATCATTTTATCTGTTCCACTCCCTCTCTCTCTCTCTCCCTCTCTTTCTCTCTCTCTCTCTCTGTCTCACACACACGCGTAGCATCTCGGCATGGTGGGGTTTGTCCTTGTGGAGTCACCTCTTCGTTGCTCACTCTGCACCTGGTGGTTGAGTTTTCAAAGCACCTGATCTACTGTCCTGTGGATACAGACACACACACACACACACACACACACACTTGAGATTGTTTCTCCCAAGAGGAAACAATGGAAAGAGAGAGAGGGAAAAGAGGAAGAGATTAGGAGAACAAACATGATCTACCTCATCTATCATGTACCTGTATGTTTTACAGATGTTTACAGTGTGCGTGAGTATTACAAAACAGCAAAAAGCAGAAGCAAAAACCTCCAATATGAGCTTAATAGTGCAAACAACTTTCAAAACTATACCAGGGTTCTGTAGACATAGTAATCACCCAGTGAAAAAAAGGTTGTCACAATGCTGAGACTCAAACCAGCAGCGCAAGATTACAGTGTAGATGGGGATTTTGCTAATACATGACACCACATTTAATTTAAAGGTCCCATATCGTGCTCATTTTCAGGTTCATACTTGTATTTTGGGTTTCTACTAGAACATGTTTACATGCTGTAATTAAAAAAAAAAAACCTTTATTTTCCTCATACTGTTGGCCTGAATATGCCTGTATTCACCGTCTGTCTGAAACGCTCCGTTTTAGTGCATTTCGACGGAATTGCAACAGGATTGTGTTGCTAGGCAACAGCTTGGGTCCATGTGTACTTCCTGTCAGTTGATGACATTCACATACACTGCAACCAGGAATAAACTGGGACACATTTAGAATGTTTACGTTTAAAACTGCGTAAAGGGTCTAAATATTGTATATTTGTGACATCACAAATGGACAGAAATCCTGTCAGCTTGTTTCAAATGCAGAGTTTCTGAATACTCGCTGTGTGTATTTCCCTGTGGATTGAGCGTTTCCACAGTATTTATATAGGACTTAAGCCTGCTTTATAATAAAAAAACATGAAAATCTCCCTTTTTTATAATATGGGAACTTTAAGTCCAAGTAGAGCTGCACGATATTGGAAAAAAGTGACATCGCAATATCTTATTTTCTGCAATATATACCAGACTGTTGTACTCACTGGTGGTCGACAGAGGGCGACAGAGGTCAGTGGTTACTTCTGCTGCTTAAAATGTCAACACCTGGTGTGTTTTAAATGACAGTCTTAATCCTGATATATGTTTTTCAGCTCATCGCTATTCTTAGTTTGTGTTTTGTGAATTTTGCTTAATCAGGGACTTTGATCAGATTGAGGAATATCTATACATTTTGCATTAAGATGTATATAATTATTTAAACTGTTGGAAAGAAATAGCACATGCCACATAAAAACACTGATGTTATTGCAACTGTTTATTGCTTATTATTAACTACTTAAAAAAATTAACTGTTATTATTATTATTAATTGTCTATTTTGTCTTTTAGGAGGACAATGTATTCACTTACATAAATAACCAGAGAATTACCCTGACCTTAACCATGACCGCTCCATGGCTAAACCCAACCCCAACCCTTACCATAACCTTAATCTAAACCCTAACCCTAAACCCAACTCCAAAACAAATGTTAAAGGTCCCATATTGTAAAAAGTGAGATTTTCATGTCTTTTATATTATAAAGCAGGTTTAAGTTCTATATAAATGTTAAAGTATCAAAATGCTGAATCCACAGAGAAATACACACAGCCCATATTCAGAAATTGTGCGTTTGAAACAAGCCTTCAGGATTTCTGTACATTTGTGATGTCACAAATCTACAATATTTAGACCATTACACGGTTTTAAACATAAACATTCTAAATTTGTATGAACCAAGTATGAACCTGAAAATGAGCACGATATGTCCCCTTTAAAGTGGCAGTAGGCAGTATATTTTGGCATCATTGGGCAAAACTTCCATAATAACATTTCAGCATATTGTAGTTCAAGTGTTCTGAGCAGCTCTGCCTAGTTTGACCGTTTGGTCGGAGTTCGCTGGACAGCAGACGTCAGATCAGCTCTTACTGCTTGTTTTCCTCCGGTCTGTGAAATCTTGCGGATGCCGTTAGGAGCACCGGAGGACACCAGAGGAACATGATTTTTTTTTCAAGTTACCTGTTTCATGTACTACTGTCACGAAACGATGTTTTATAAAAATAACTTTTTTTAATCATATTTGCTCCAATCTTGCCTACATCAGCTTTAACCCTAAAGTATAACATTATGCTAACATTAGTCAGCTTTATATTCTGTTTAAAAAGACAAACATTTTGCTACTACTAAAATGTGTAAGTGTGTGTCTGTGTGTTCTCCTTGTGTGAATTAGAAGTGTCTTTTCAATCTGCCATCTGCTCGCTGCTCCGACTGATCGCTTCAAGGTCGTTTTAAAATCAGCTCTACGTGGCAGACGAGAAGGTAGACGGAGCAGCGTAGAGTATCATTTACAGACAGATACTTAATGATATCACTCTCACTGCATCAGGGTGTGTGTGTGTGTGTGTTAAAGGTGTGTTAGCAAAAGGTTTTAAATTGGGGATTAATTCAACAGGACATCCTTCTGGACCTCTCCTGAGCGCTGTGGAGTGTGTGAAGGCTTTTCCTCTAAGAGTCACATGGAAGCTCTTTGTTTCTCTATTCAAATCACCTTTTGGTCAGTTGTTGTTACAGCGACCCACGTATGCAGTCCTGTAGTCTTTAAACAGCACATACACACACACACAGACACACACACACACACACACACACACACACACACACAGAGACACACAGAGAAGCACACACCAGCAGGCAGACAGGTTTATATTCCATACGCATACTCATTAATGGATCGCTTAGCAACGGCAGACGGTCGCCTAGCAACAACTTTGCCAGCCAGCAAGTTGGGTGTGTTCAAAAGTCACACTGTAGTAAAAGAAGAGAGGGTGTGTGTGTGTGTGTGTGTATGAGTGTGTGAATAATAATTCTACTGCAAGTCGGACAAATGAGACATTCTGCAGAGTCAGCTGTATTTAAAACAAGCATGGTTCATACACACACAAACAGACTGGGCTTCATTAGAGCCGGTGTAGATTCTGTGTAGATGCAGGGTTTCCCACAGAATTAGGGTGCTTTCACAGAGTATCAGCGGAGTAATAGTGAGAAGTCTCTGGTTATAATGGCAGCTGAATAAATGTATGAACGCTGTACACCTGTATGAATATGATTGGATGGTACTAGTCAGCTGGAATGAAAATGATCAATTCTGATAGTTATCCAACTCTCTCTCTCTCTCTCTCTCTCTCTCTCCCCAGGGGGTGTTGACAGGAAGTCTCTGTATGTGGGTGACCTGTTGTTGTGAGCAAACATGTTCCGGAACAGCCTGAAGATGTTGCTGGGAGGCAAAACCCGCAAGAACAACAACGGTGGTCAGTACCTCTGTGTGTTATTACGTGTGCCATTATACAGTATATCTTGTGGACCCGATCATCTTGTGTTATGTTCATAAGGATTGCCTCTAATCTGATCATACAAATACAGTCTGGAGTAGGGATGTCAATAATTAACAGTTTAACCGTTAACTGACATTAAGCATTTTAACTGATTAACGCTATCGGTTAAAACGGTTAAAAGAAATGTTAATAATGAACTCAAAAGCTGAGCGGCTCAGAGGAGCGCCTCGTCTCTTTAAGGAGAAAAGCTGGTCCACCTTAACAGCCCACCTTAAGAGGCGGAGCCGGAGTTGCAGGATAAAGGAAGTTGGCTCCGGTCTCTGGCTCGCTTGAGCGGAGCAGAGGAGTTGTAATTTTGTAACATTTATTCACCGACAAATAAACTGAACACACACTGCTACACCTACGATCACAGCTAGAACGCCACCAACAACCTCACACTCACCACCAACACACACACGGTCTGTCGGAAACTCACTAAAGTTACTCAGACTACGTGTGCGGCGGCGAGCACGAAGCCTCCGGCAATGCTAGAGCTGCTAACGTAGCACAAATACACACACTGTTTGTTGGTCACTCGCTAAAGTTCCGCCGGGCAGACACACAGCTGACAACCTGCTAAACTAAACTAAATGTGCGGTGAAGACTTTTACTGGGAAAGTGGCTGCATGTCCGCGACACTACACACAGCATCGTAGCTGCTAAGTTAACGCTCCCGGACGGTGAACTGGAGACTCCCGTCAACCAATATCTGTTGTGCTCCTGCAGCTGGTACACCGCTGCATGCGAGGCACAAATCTGTCGGTTAACAGTCAATAATTGGTTAACGAGGGTCGGTTATCGGTTAAGAAATTTTTTCAAAATGAGCATCCCTAATCTTTAGCTGTCAGAAGCTCCAAATGTTTATTTTACAGTGGAAATCTCTATTCTGATGTTTGCAGATATGTAATCTCCAAACTCTCTTTGATTCTCTTTCTCTCTCTCTCTCTCTCTTTGAACAGGTGGCAGCGGCATAGATTCAGAGCGGTCAGAGGTCAGGATGATGGAGGGATTCACTCGTTCGCTTCCCTCTTCTCCCCTCCTCAACCTTCGGCTGGTAAAAAGAACTGGTGAGACTATTGATCTGTCTGTCTGTCTGAACACATTCAGCGCGGTGCACTTACATACAGTCCAATACAGGAATACACATTCACACTAGTCCAACAAAACAACACACACTCATCACACTGAGGGAGAAACAGATGGCAATCTCCAGCTGAACTGTTGTTGGCTACGACGCTAACATTAGCAAAACAAACATGTCTGCGTGTCAGTGTCACACATGAATGTATAGAGTTCTACAGGGATGAAGAATTTTTGTGGGCCAACCAGGAAGTTAGCATCACTCTGGTTCCAATGGGATTGTTCCATTGGGTTTTGGATTATTGCAGTAAATCAGCTCTGTGGAAAACAAACGTTTATGATACCTACACGTTTTGTTCAACAAGATATTCTTTTATGATTTTAGAAGTATAAATGCAATCGTCAGAAGTAAAAAAGCTAACGTTAGGCTATAAACGAACTACACGGTCGCATGAGCGCGAGTACACATAACGAGGCTTTAAAGGAGGACGAGTCGGCTTGATGACGTTTGGTAGTTTTTATCCACTTTATTTTTTAGACACATAAAGGCTTCAAAATTCACGAGTGGGGTATTTACTGATGTGCTTAATGTCGTAAAACAAAACGTTAAAATCTCTTCAGCTCGTGTTAACCACAGACCTTATTTCAGGCATCTAACCAAAAAACATTAAAAAAAACATTGACTTCCAGACGAGGGAACCGGAAGTGCTGAAATGCTAACTCATTTCCGGGTATTCACTCTATAGAGAGAAATGGATACAGCGTTTGAGGCGGGGCCCTGTTTATTCCAATGAAAGCTGCAAATATTGTAAACATGAGTTTATGGTTTCAATCGCTAGTAGGGATGCTCATTTTGAAACATTTTCTTAACCGATAACCGACCCTCGTTAACCAACAACATTTGTGCCTCATACCAGCTGCAGGAGCACAACAGATATTGGTTGATGGGAGTCCCCAGTTCACCGTCCGTGAGTGTTAACTTAGCAGCTACGATGCTGCGTGTAGTGTCGCGGACATGCAGCCACTTTCCCAGTAAAAGTCTCCACCGCACATTTAGTTTAGTTTAGCAGGTTGTCAGCTGTGTGTCTGCCCGGCGTAACTTTAGCGAGTGGCCAACAAACAGTGTGTGTATTTGTGCTACGTTAGCAGCTCTAGCATTGCTGGAGGCTTCGTGCTCGCCACCACACACGTAGTCTGAGTAACTTTAGCGAGTTTCCAACAGACCGTGTGTGTGTGTTGGTGGTGAGTGTGAGGTTATTGGTGGCGTTCTAGCTGTGAACGTAGGTGTAGCAGTGTGTGTACAGTTTATTTGTCGCTGAATAAATGCTACAAAACTACAACTCATCCGCTCCACTCAAGCGAGCCAGAGACCGGAGCCGACTTCCTGTATCCTGGAACTTCGGCTCCGCCTCTTAAGGTGGGCTGTTAAGGTGGACCAGCTTTTCTCCTTAAAGTGACGAGCCGCTTCTCTGAGCCGCTCAGCTTTTGAGTTAATTATTAACATTTCTTTTAAGCATTTTAACCGATTAACGCCATCGGTTAATGTCGGTTAACGGTTAAACGGTTAATTATGGACATCCCTAATCGCTAGTCTAAAGTCTTCTTCAATACATTTATACAAGTATGGTCCCATTTAGAGTCAAATAGACAGATAGTAGAAATAGACCATGAAGCAGGGGATGCTTTCGGGCGTGGCTACCTTGTGATTGACAGGACGCTACCATGGCATTGTCCGGACTGGGAGTTGTCCGTCTTTTTGCCGTAGAACTTTAACCCTTTCACAGTGTGTTTTCAGTTCATGAAAGTTAATTGTAACATTTTGGTCGCCTAAAAATATCAGATTGATATCCCTGAAGTTTAAAGGGGACATATCATGCTCATTTTCAGGTTCATATTTGTATTTTGGGTTTCTACTAGAACATGTTTACATGCTTTAATGTTCAAAAAACACATTATTTTTCTAATACTGTCTGTCTGAATGTACTTGTATTCACGCTCTGTCTGAAATGCTCCGTTTTAGCGCATTTCAACGGAATGGCAATGGAATTGCGTTGCTAGGCAACAGCTTGGGTCCTTTACTTCCTGTCAACTGATGTCATTCACATACACTGCAACAAGAAATAAACTGGGATCCATTTAGAATGTTTATTTTTAAAAATGTGAAATGTTCTAAATATTGTAGATTTGTGACATCACAAAAACGGCTTGTTTCAAACGCACAGTTTCTGAATACGGGCTGTATGTATTTCTCCATGGATCGTGTGTATTGATACTTTCACAGTATTTATATATCACTTAAACCTGCATTATAATATAAAAGCCATGAAAATGTCACTTTTTACAATATGGGACCTTTAAGTGTTCCCTTCTTTTTTTGAGCAGTGTATATATATTTATACATATATATATATATATATATATATATATATATAATTTATATCATATTGTGCACAATAGGAAAAGTTATGACCCTATTGTGATGTCATCATTTTATGCCCCCCCCACATAGAGTCTAGCCACTGGTTGAAAGGAAAGAAAGAATCAAGGAGAAACCACAACCAAGGCTAGAATAGTTTCTTTTTGTTTTTCTTCCTCTTTTCCTTTCTTTCTCTCTCTCTCTGTCTCCCATTCTGTCATACACACACACACAGCTGTGACCTGTTACACAGCATCTGGCAGCAGGGGGGGGTAACCTTTGACCCTTTCATTTGATTGTCTCTCTGTGCCTTAGTGAGAGAGAAAACACAGAAATGTAACCCAAGCCCCTACCATCCTCCTCCTCTTCCTCCTCCTCCTCCTCACGGTTGATTTGACACTTCTCCTAAACATTACCATGTGGAGTCTCCCACCGACTCTCTTTCTGTGGGTCTACCACTCGCGCTCTGTCAAAACAGAAACATTATGAGGCAAGGCAACTTCTTAGAGTCATTACAACATACTCACATACACACACAAGCTCGGATTTCATTCACTCCTTTACTTCTTCTCCGTGTTTTTGGCCTCCCTCCCTTGTCTTCCTCCTCCTCCCTCTCGTCTTCCACCTCCTGACTCCTGTCATTTCTGCTCTAGAAAGGCTAAACACCGCAACCACATGTTTGATTGAGTTAAGACCTGAATCTGACTTTTTGACATATATGAAAAAATTATTATTACAGAGCTGCATTCATTTGGATTCATGTCCAACATTCTCTCAATTTTAGCACGTTTTTTGGTCTCCACCAACTCCTGAGGGAAATATTTGGTTCTTTAGCTGCTAAACGCTCCGCTTTGTTCGTCAGCTAGTCGCTAACTGTGTCTGTCTGCATTTCAGAGCTGAGCGGGTAGTGCACAGTTGTTTTTTTAGAAGTTTTGCAGCCCAAAACGACACTATGAGACTGGTGAGGGTGAACCAAAAACTGTACATTTGTGGGCCAGACAGCTAATGAGCTGAACAGCAGCGTAACATAATTGCGATATTCCAACATATGAGAGTAATAATTCAAATCCCCGGTCCCACTCAATAATAACATAGATAAACCTGTACTCATTCGTTAGAAGTTCATTATGTGGGCCTTGCGTTCAGCAAAGACATTAACAACACTGCTCAAGAACCATGTCCCTTTCTATTGGAACGTCCTGGGTGACGCAGCGCTGCGTAGCTGGAGGGAGATCACCAGGGAGCTGAAAGTTTCCTACTTGCTGTTGGCTATGTAATTTCCATTAAATATCATAATATAAAATGCGTGCTTTCTGTTTAAAAAGAACAAACGTAGGAAGATAAGTGGTTACGTCTCCATTCAGTAGAGGATTCAGTGTGGACAGAGAGTGTCCAATGTTATAGTCGGACCCTCGTTTGCTGTTAGGACACGGTTTTGGAAGTAGGGATGTCAATGGCTAAAGCTAGGGTCAGTAATGTTGAGAAACTAGCAAGAGTACTTTTAAAAAGTATCCAACCGAAAAAACCCAGTGTTACCAACTCTTCCGATGAGAGTAGCTAGCAGCACTAGCTCCAAAAGTCCCTAAATTTGGGGAGAAAGTCGCCAAGTTGGCAACACCGACAATCCGTCCCTTCATGCCTCCCTCCAAAGCCACTCCCCCAAAATGATCATAATGACCGTAAACAACGAACATGGCTGTTGTTCGTACTCACAACTGTCAAGCTAGCAGCTTGTGGACGACTCTGGTGTCCTTTCAAAATACACTTCCATTTTCACAGGAAGTTAGGTTTAGGCAACACAGCCACTTAGTTAGGGTTAGGAAACGGTCGTGGTTGACGTTAACTTTACTGACTGACGACTCAAGGGACTCACGGGACTAACGATATCGACGAGTCATGTGACTAATGACTGACGTGACAAAATATATCAAGGTTACTTTTAATTTCACACGGGACACAAACACCGGTCTCCTGGTTGAAAGTCTTGTTTGTTTGACCCATCTACCACCTCTCCCGCCCGCCGTTGGCGGACTCTCACACTATTAATTAGGGATGCACTGATACCGATACCAGTATCGGGTATCGGGTCCGATACTGTGCTCATGTACTCGTACTCATACTCGCAAAACGGCTCCGATACAACGGCACCGATTCCACTTTACAGCAGCGCGACATTAACCTCTCGTCACCATCTTTCAGGTCCTCACGCTCCACCTCCCTGACAGTGCGGGCGAGACGGGCCGGTGGTGCGCCCGACCCCACTGGGCCGGGATCCCACCTCAGCCGGCGCATCGTCGGCCCTCACTTTGATTGCGTCACAGGGTTTTGCTTGCACCCTCTGACTCGCGCGTGCGTTAGACTCCTTGGTCTGTGTTTCAAGACGGGTCTGGGGAGTTGCCGACATCGCCACAGACCTCTGGTGCCTTTTACGTGGGCGGGTCCCACGCGGTTGGGGCGCACTGAGGACAGTCCGCCCCGGGTCGACAGTCGCACCGGGAGCAGAGAGCCCCGCCACGGTGTGGTGAGGTCCGGGCGGGGAGTGCTGTAAAGCTGCGGCCGGGAGCCACCTTCGCCCCGAGCCTTTCCAAGCCGACCTAAAGCTGGTTGCGGCGCACCGCCTCGTATGCGGGACTCCCCAGCCTGCCGTGTGTCGCTCACACCCTCCAGCTGGCTGTTAACGAGGGTCTTTTGGCACAGGGAAGTACTCGTATCGGTACTCGGTATCGGCGAGTACCCAAATGTAAGTACTTGTACTTGTACTCGGTCTGAAAAATGTGGTATCGGTGCATCCCTACTAACAACTCACGTAACAAAATAAGTAAACGTTACTTTTAGTTTCACATCGGACACGAACACCGGTGTCCTGGATGAAAGTCTTGTGTTTGTTTGACCCATCTACCACCCCTCCCACCTGCCGTTGGTGGACTCTCACACTATTAATACTACATTACTTACTTCGTCCGTCCAATAACGCCGTGGGTGGGTTTACATTGGATTTAGTTGAAAGCCCGCTCCATCACATGCTGTTGCTAAAGGGTACCTCCGTGCGTCGGTTTCCGATGCCGAAGGTCGCTTACCAAACGGCGGTATTTGACGAGTTTGGGAATGAGAACGTTTAGTTTTTTTCTCAACTTCACCTCCTCTGTTACTGTTTGTAGGGTAGATTTGTTGCTACTTCGCTCACTTTTTTTTTTTTTTTTTTTATGGACACTAGGATGACTCGTCATTGAAAATGTGTTTCTGATGATCGTTGATTGAACAACTCAGATTTTAGAATGCATTTTTAGAGAGCTCTTTATCAAGCATTTAATTCAATCTTCGTTTAGTACTTTTCTTTCTGCATTTTTCACATTTTCTGGGCTAAAGTGGATTACAACCTTCCATCTTCACTGTGATTTGTGGTCAGAGGCTCCTCCGTTCTTGGAAAAAGGAGTTTCACTTTAATTGCAGCATTTCTTTGGTCTGCCGACCTCCATCCAAGTCTTCCTTCAGGATTCTCTCTCTCTCTGGCTGTTTTTCTTCTGTTTGAAGAAAGAAGTCTTGAACTGTCTTTCCGAACTTTCCGACATGTAACAGATTACTCTCTCTGTTCAGCTCCTCCTGCAGTCCTTCCCTCTCTCTCCTATGTGTGTGTGTGTGTGTGTGTGTGTGTGTGTGTGGTTTTTGGGTTGGAGGAGGGGAGGTTTTGATTTGCTGTGCAGTCAGACGAGGGAGGTCGTCTTTCAGACCAGATATGGAGGCTGAAAGAAAAAGTCTTTAACACTTGGAAAACTTTACTTCTTGTGCTTCTGACCAAAAAAAGGATATCATCTGGAAGCAGATTTACTCTTTCTTTTCGTGGCTTTAGTTGCTGTTTGCTCTTTTTTGCATGGTTTTGAGGAGGCTCTACCTGTGAATGAAAAGGATTGCATTTTTTTATAACGGAGGACAATAACCAGTGGATTACATCGTCCAGATCTGCTGTGAGTTGCAGTCAAGTTTAACAGCCTGTGGATTCTATAACCACCTCTGAAAGTAGCAACGTGAACATATGAAGCTATTACCACAGCATTCGCATGTTTGACTATCCTGCTAACTGCACTCATTCTGCTTCAGAAGTTGGAGTACCCCGAATGTTTTTTTCTTTCCCTTGAGAGACTCTTGCCCCCCTCTTATCTCTTCATTCCTACCTCCTGCATCATTCTCTCCCTCTCTCCTTTGTGTACTCCGGAGAAGGAGGAGCTCCGGACCAAAAAGAAGAGGATTGGATAGCGATATCATCATGTGCGTTAACATTTTCACCAAGAAAGCTTAATGGAGAGGACGAACAGCACAACAGCAATTCAGCAAACTATACGTTGAGTTAAAGAACCTCGCTCTCATTCATCGAGGAGCTGTTATTTATTGGGGCAACAACAGCCCTTTGATTAGTTGACTCCGTCCTCTACATGGAACCACTCTGAACCAATCGCTGCCAGCTAGCTATGGACTGCACGGCAGCTATTTTGAAAGCGTGCGCCCGCTCCAGAGTCAAGTGGTGTCGGCACGAGCGGTCCTCCGTCCGTCACCCTCGGAGGCCGACGGAGGGCTGCGGTTGCGGCGGAGGTGTCACCGCAGCGGGGGTCGTCGTCGGCCACGCCTCCTCCCTCCTGCGGCGCTTACTGTTTTACGCCTGCTGTTGTCTGTCCCGCGAGGACAGCTCTGAGCTGTGTCGAGAATGGGTGGATCGTCCCGGTGGAGCACATAGAGGAGGAAGAGGAAGAAATGAGGAAGAAGGTGAGAGTGAAGGACTCTCTGTCTGTGTCGGTGCACTTGTTTCAGACAGACAGGTTTCTACCAGGTCAAAACTTACTATATTAGTATAAGTCTTTGCGGCTTTTTTTCATATTTACTAATGAGAATGAATGTTATTTTGTGTTGTATATTTCAGGGAAATGTGTGTATGGACAGAAGGAATCCAGAGAGAGCTCGGTTAGCCTCCATTATTAGCCTCGTTAGCCTTTGCTGTGTAAAGTGTTCCCATCATTAAAGGTGCTAAAGGCGAGATTAGGAGCGTTTTTATTGCCTCCGCTCAGCTCTCAACATGGCGACGTCCGAGCCGGCGGCTCACAGATAACTGTGCTAACAGCGCTAACAGTGACCGACAACAGTGCTGACAGAGCTAACGCAACGGGGCTGTCGGTCGGGATGGCGTTACCAGCTGTAACAGCCGTATGAACACAGTGCAGAGCGGTGGCCATGAGCTAGCCAATGGGGCACGCTCACATGCACTAAAACGCACAGGCGGCTGGCCGGCCCAGCGATGTAAACAAAGCACAGAGAAGCTCAGATTACAACACACACAGAGGGAGAGCGACTTCATTCTCTGCTCAGGTAGACATTACTCCTCTATATCTTTACATAGCAAATAATTGTTTGCTGCTATATTAATGCTCTGAATATTGTATAGAGCACCTTTAAAATTGTGCACAAAAAGTTGCTGCAGTTATTTTCAGTCAGAAAAAGAATGTACATGATTGCTGGCGATGAGTTAAACTATAGGCTATGCACAACCCACCTTTCAGATTCTGACATGTGTGCCTTCATTGCTGTACAAAGGAATTTCAGAGTGTCAGGTTGCCTGACGTTGGTTGAGGCTAATGGAGCCGATAGCCGACCCCACAGATGAAAAAGTGGCCTGTCTTGCCTAGTTGATATTGGCGACCTTGACAACAATTGTCCTTGTCTGAGATACCACATACATCTTCAATAGCTGTCAGGAGGAACTGCTTCCCACAGAAAACCAGATATGATGTTTGATATTCTTGCCTGTACTTTAATCATTCATCCATTTAAAGGAATACTAGGTTTCTGAGTGCAGCTGAATGATGAACAGAGAGAAAATTTGTCAAAACATGAGTTTGGAGATAAACTGAGCATCTTTGTTACTGCACATGGCTAAACATATAGCTTTTAGCTTTTAGCTTCAAAGCTACCAGAAAACATGACAACAACATTTATGTGTGCGTCCTCATGAAATATATGGTGCACAATGAGAAGAATTTGTCGGTTGCGGTTTGTAATCACAACATTCAAAGTTGACCCTATGGGTGGGCGATATGGCAAAAATATCATATCACGATTTTTTTCAGGCAGGATCCCGATCCACGATCTTTTCAGGATCTTTTTTCATGCTGGTTTTAAAGACAATTTTGCAAGTTACTGAACATTACAACCAAACTAATTTCCGCATTTAAAAAATACCGCCCTATAAGCTAATAAAACATAAGGAAAAAGAATAACAGACCATTAATGCCAAACAGATTTTAATCAAGTGTGCAATTCTGCAAAGTACGAACATTCAACAAGAGTTTTGACATGGTTTAGACTTTTGCAGAAATCCCATCCCAAAATGAACATTGGTTTCAAAAGGTAAACAACAGAACTCAAGTAAAGTGCACTCTGGCTACATAACATTAAAGGAACTGAATTGTAAATCAGGTAGCTTATTAGACACAGATCGACAGGCAGAATACAGACAGCCGTAATAATTACTACTGTCAGCTCTCTCTGCAGATAGAAGGGTCGACGCATCACTGACAGAGTCTCTAAATCAGGGGAACAGTGACTGTTAGTGATTCGGCTGTTTGTACACCAGCCAGCATGCACATAAATACAGAGTCCTCCCCCGTTGCTCTTACTGTACCGCAGCACAGCAGTGTCAGGTATCGGTGGGTGAAGCCAGGTCTCCGTTATTAACATCACGCAGCAGTCCCTGATGGACTTGTTAGCTGCCTTCTGTAGCTCCAATTCGTCCATTTTGTGAACGATGGGTCACGATTGTGGTTTGAGTGGATGCTTCTTTAGTCTAGTCAGCAGCCCCGCTCAGCATCACCGCCTGCTTCCTCCCTCTACGCCTACGCCGCTTCTCGGAGCCGATAACAACCAACGTAGACCCCGGTGATCTGGCGATGTCCGCCGGTATGTTGTGGGTCCTTTGAAAGTCGCCTGTAACTGCGGTGCTGTGCTGTAATCCAACGTTGATTAGGTCTTGACGACTACACACAAACTTTGCCTGACAAAACTCAACAAGCAAATCCAGCATTCACACAAATAAGCACCAAACTAGGAAGCGAACAGCCGCAGCACTGAGGCGCGCCACAAGCTTGAAACCAGCAACGGCAACTGGTAGAATGTACACTGTAGGGTCTGGGTATCATCGGATATTCCGTTTTTCCTTTGGAATTCAGAAAGGAAAAAACGTTTTTTTATTTTTTCGTTTTAAACCAAAAACCAGGAAACGGCCGTTTTCCCGTTTTTCGTTTCTGAATCAAAAAATGAAAAACGAACCCAAACCGGGCCGTTTGTTTGTTTTTGCGAATTCCTTTTCTCATTATTCGTTTTGAATTGAAGAACGGAAGTCACGTGGGTTTTTCGTTTTTTCGTTTTAAACCACAAACGAAAAACGGAATCACGTGGTGCTCTGTTTGTTTTTTGTTTCCAAACGAAAAACGAAAAAACCAAATTAAAAAAACGATCCGATTTAGTTTCTTCAAGTTTCTTTCTGTTATTTTCTGTTTTGAATCGAAGAGCGGAGAACGGCAGTCACGTGACCAGGAAGTGAAGGCAAACATGTCAAAATAAAAGCCAAGAAGATAGTTTGGTCATTCTATAAAAGTGTAACATTATTTAAGCACAGGATCAAAGTAACAGTAGAAGATAAATAGGCTAAATAAATACACAAATAAATACATACATAGATATTTTTTTTTTGTTCTTTTCATTAACACATGAATGTCTTTTATCCAAAAAGTGTGTGATAAATTACAGGGAGGGTCTCTATAGATGTTATACAACAGGGAGGGTCTCTACAGATGTTAAACAGAACTCTCACATAATTGACACTTTTCTCTCTCACACTCTCACTATGGGCTGTTTCTTTATGTCGGCAGGTGAGAAGCACTATGTGGCTACTCCTTTCAACACACATGACACTTCCACCTGATCCTTTTACTCCATTAGGAAGGCTGTAGCCGAGTAGTTCTACATCATGATAATGCTGATTTTTCAACAAGCAATTATGACATTAATGCCAGCTAGACAGAATAAAGCTCTGTCTGTCATGACAATAGTACTGGACTGAAGGCCACTTCATCAAAATCATGGAAATTCACAATAATTAGGCCTGTGCTAAAAAAGCCGACGCAAGTAAGCCAAATGATCTTTGGCCTATCGCAATAACCTCCATATTGTGTAAAACCATGGAACGAGTTCTTGCCAACCACCTGACCAGCACAGCGCTAGATCTGCTCCAGTTCGCTTAAATAAGAGCAACAGAGGCCCAGACGACACTGTGCTGACTCTGCTTAACACAGTCACAAAACACCTTATGCATCCTAAAGGTTATGCCAGAGCTTTATTCGCGGATTTTAGCTCAGCTTTTAACTCAATGAAGACGCATATTCTCCTGAAAAGGCTCATTGATCTCAACATCAACACAGGGTTAGTTGTGTGGATCAGAGAGAACATGTCAGACGTGCTGCCCACAAGGCTGTGTTCTTTCCCCTGTGCTATTCTCTCTTTTTACTAATGAATTTATGATCAATGAGAAACATTTTAGACTGTTTAAGTATGCGGATGACATGGCCTTAGTTGACCTTTTACAGGAAACAGGCCCACTAGGTGAAGCTGCCTATCTGACCCACACTACAGCCCTTCAGACACGGTGTCACACTAGCCAGCTAGAAATCAATGTGGCTGAGAAGAAAGAATTAATCATGTGCTGCACAAAACAACATTTGATCACAGAGCTAGTTTCACTTGATGGCCAACATGTTGAAACTGTGGGACACTTTAAATACCTCGGTACAGTCCTGGACACCCAGGTGAGCTTCTCTGTAAATACAGAGTATATTTTCAAGAGATGCTCACAGAGACCTTTATCTTCTAAGGAAACTCAGTGGCCTCGGTGTCAGCCGGCAGATTTTAGAATTAGTGTACAAAACTATTGTTGAGAGGGTTTTAACCTTTAACCTTCCTGCCTGGTACGGTCACCTACACTGTAGATAGAAGAATAAACTGTCTAGGATTGTGTCAATGGCAGGCAAAATAGTTGGTAAACCCCAAAAGCCCTTGACTCAACTTTTTACAGAAAGGACGAGGAAGAAAGCGAGGAGTATCCTGGCAGATAGCTCCCATCCTCTCTGCAGCCAGTCGGGAGGAGCTATAGAGCCCCTCTGGCAACTAAACATGTGTTTAAAAAGTCTTTCATCCCAAATGCCATCAATATTCTAAACTCAACACAGTGACTGAGCAGATCTGAGCCACAGACACTGACATGAACTGTTTTAATGTGTAACATAACCTGTCTTTGTTTTTTACTAACTGCTGTCTGGTTTTTAATGTCTGTTGTTTTCTGTGTTTTGTGAGCCGAAGACAAATTTCCAGCCTGGTGAACAATAAAGTTTGATTGTATTGTATTGATCAGATCATATTGAAGGGCTGTCAGCTTTACAATTTAGTTTGGAGGGAGATTCGGTATCAGTGAAGTCAGTGCATTTTATGAGTAGGCCTTCTGTGACATTACCCACCGTAGGGGTCAGAGGTCACCACTCCTCAATCCCCAAGGATTTTCTTTTCAGTCAAATTTTCAATTTTGACGCATTTATAGATGAAAAGTCAAGTCAATAAACATGGTCAATGATAGATAAGTATGGTTGATCAGCATGTTTGCCAACCTTCAGACATCATAGTGTAATATGATGATTAATCAGCCTGAGTTCACTAAAAAACTGAAATCACTAACTTTCTGTATTCTGTTTGGTGGTTTATGATGCTTTTCAATCATTTCTAGCCTATTTGGTATGATATGTAATTTTACTTAATTTGTTCGACATCATGATAATGCAGGGCTGCACGGTGGTGCAGTGGTTAGCACTGGCGCCTCACAGCTAGAGGGTTGCAGGTTCGAATCCAGCTTGGGACCCTTCTGTGTGGAGTTTGCATGTTCTCCCCGTGTTAGCGTGGGTTTTCTCCGGGTACTCCGGTTTCCTCTCACAGTCCAAAGACATGTAGGGTAGGTTAATTGTGGACTCTAAATTGCCCGTAGGTGTGAATGTGAGCGTGAATGGTTGTCTGTCTATATGTGTTAGCCCTGCGATGGACTGGCGACCTGTCCAGGGTGTACCCTGCCTTCGCCCAATGTCGGCTGGGATCGGCTCCAGCGGGATAAGCGGTTGCAGACGGATGGATGGATGGATGGATCATGATAATGCAGATTTTTCAACCAGTGGTTATGACATTAATGCTAGCTAGACAGAATAAAGCTCTGTCTGTCATGACAATAGAACTGTACTGAAAGCCTTTCCTTTATTCGGGTGACTCTTTACAGCCACCTGAAGACAGCAGGTATCTGTTAAATCTACAGTATCTGGAGTGATGAAGTGGCCTTCAGTACAGTACTATTGTCATGACAGACAGAGCTTTATTCTGTCTAGCTGGCATTAATGTCATAATCGCTTGTTGAAAAATCAGCATTATCATGATGTAGAACTACTCGGCTACAGCCTTCCTAGTGGAGTGAAGGGATCAGGTGGAAGTGTCAGGTGTGTTGAAAGGAGTAGCCACATAGTGCTTCTCACCTGCCGACATAAAGAAACAGCCCATAGTAAGAGTGTGAGAGAGAAAAGTGTCAATTATGTGAGAGTTCTGTATAACATCTGTAGAGACCCTCCCTGTTGTATAACATCTATAGAGACCCTCCCTGTAATTTATCACACACTTTTTGGATAAAAGACATTCATGTGTTAATGAAAAGAACAAAACAAAAATATCTATGTATGTATTTATTTGTGTATTTATTTAGCCTATTTATCTTCTACTGTTACTTTGATCCTGTTCTTAAATAATGTTACACTTTTATAGAATGACCAAACTATCTTCTTGGCTTTTATTTTGACATGTTTGCCTTCACTTCCTGGTCACGTGACTGCCGTTCTCCGCTCTTCGATTCAAAACAGAAAATGACAGAAAGAAACTTGAAGAAACTAAATCGGATCGTTTTTTTAATTTGGTTTTTTCGTTTTTCGTTTGGAAACAAAAAACAAACAGAGCACCACGTGATTCCGTTTTTCGTTTGTGGTTTAAAACGAAAAAACGAAAAACCCACGTGACTTCCGTTCTTCAATTCAAAACGAATAATGAGAAAAGGAATTCGCAAAAACAAACAAACGGCCCGGTTTGGGTTCGTTTTTCATTTTTTGATTCAGAAACGAAAAACGGGAAAACGGCCGTTTCCTGGTTTTTGGTTTAAAACGAAAAAATAAAAAAACGTTTTTTCCTTTCTGAATTCCAAAGGAAAAACGGAATATCCGATGATACCCAGACCCTGTAGCACGATTCTACGATCACGCTGTAAAGGCAGATCGTAGAAATATTTGAATCGATAAAGGGACTGTTTGTAACTTTTTAAGTGTTATCACTTAATCGGAGACCGGAACGTTTCTCTTCCTGCAGCGGGGCTGAAGCAGGAAGAGAAACGTTACCGTCTCCGACCGGGAGCCGGTGTCTCTCTCCGGCTGCGGTCAGAGGCAATTTCAGCCTCAAAGCAAACACTAGTATCAGCATTGATTCATGGTGAGACCTTTGTCTGGTCAGCTAACATTATTGTCAAGCAGCTGAAATATAGAGTGATATTTGGTTTTAGCTGACGTGTGTCACCTCACTGTTTTGAGCGATGCTCCTTCATGTCTATGTAGAGCGAGCAAGCGCGAGCCCGACGCTGACTTTCGTTGACTTAACGGCCACAGGTGTCGCTGTTACAAATAGTCCCTTTAACGATCTAATATCGTCATATCCCACACCCCTAGTTGACCCCTTCTTCTAGGCTCATGGACACCTGAATCGCATGCCAGCGTTTTTTCAGATTCACATTCACGATTGTTTTGGAGGAGCTTTGTACGCTTGCCATTTTGCCTTGCTATATTTCCGTTTTTCTCAGCACTGTGTCCGCTAGTGATATGCGGGTCAGGGTTTTTTAATATACCCGCATCCATCTAACCTGTTATGAGAGCCAATCCGCACTGCCCAACCCGAAAAAATATGCGTCAATCAACCACCCGAACCCGAACCACAAACCGCCAACTTTATGCATTAAAGTAGCACAATTGTCAGGGTGAGGACTGAGTCAAGGACAGAGACACTGAGCGGTGTGTATGTGTGTGTGTGCGTGTGTGTGTGTGATTGAGAGAGACAGAAAGAGGGGAAGAGAAGGTGGAAGGTGGACTATTGAACGCAGTGTTTCTGTAAGTTATTAATAACTCACTCCGAATGCTGCTTTGTCACTTTTTGGCCCGCCTGCCCAAACCCAACTGACCCACGGGTTGTGGGACACGAGCATCACTAATGTCCGCCATTTTCGTAGCTTCCTCTTGGATGCGTGCTTACAATCTGGTACCTGGTCGATATGTTTTTATAGAGGTTGCCGCCCAGAAACATCCCGAACACAGCAAAATAAGGAAATCCAGGCAGGTTGCAGGGTCTCTGCAGATACAGACACTTCCACATATGTAAGTGATGATTGAGAGGGATCATTTCTGTTTAAGACTATACATAGCTTTTTTAAGAAAATCCTACTCATTCTGCCTTTCTGCCGCTAGTAATTAAGCGGTATGTTTTGGTAGCCAGTCACAAACACCAGCTGGCTTTAGCGGGTGTGTCAAGCTAACTGGCTTGCCAGGTGCAAACGCTAGTTGGCTTAAGCTTCACTCAACTTTTCTCCGTTCTCTCTAAGGTCAGCACTTCAGTGCAACATGAAGGCTTGGGGAATAAATTGATCAGCAGATTCACTGAATCTGGAGATTTCCGTTTTTTAGTGTATGCGTGTGTTTTGATTGGTGTTTTAGCTTATTTTTTTATTTTTAAGCTGGTTTTAGAGTTTGCAGTCACAACCACATGTTGTTTTTGATATTCAAAACCACATGCTTTTGTCACAAACAACACATTTCTTTGTCACATACCCATATGTCCCAGCCGGGGTTTGATTCCACATTTTTTATTTTACTCGGTGTTCCTCTGCGGTGCTCTTTCATGCTCGACTATCTTCAAAGTTGAGAACAACCAGAGAGAAAGAGGATCAAGGCAGGTACAGTATGCTTAAAACCAAATAGGTTGTAGCCTACAACGTGTCGTCCAACCATGTTTGAAAGCCAGAGTGTTTATACACTCTAAGAAAAGTCCGTAAAAATACAGGCCAATGTACCGTGTTAATATGAAGGAATTTTCTGTATCGATTTTTCACAGGAATTTTACCCGTATTTTTTAATTTTGGGAACCAAGTTGGAAGAGGCAGAGACCATCACACATGGCAAAGTTTAGTTCAAATTTCACATTTGGAGAAACTTTTCTCACACTTCTGTGGTAAAAAATCAACAATTAATGTTTAACCAAAATGATTTATGTTAAGGACTTAACGTTAGCTCAGTATCGTTTTAGTTGGAAAGCTGTTTTGTTGTTTAGTTCAGCTGTTGTCCACTGTTAAAGTTACCAGATACACCAGGAATATTTTGAGCTTGAAACTTTGAACGCAAGTTTGGTATTGTAATTTACGTTTTACCAAGGCTTATATTCTAGACTTCAGTGGACGTCAGGTAGAATTAGCACCAGTTTTAGCCTCAGGCGGACAGATAGGTAACATATAAATGCTAGTGTTAGCGTCTGTTTTCCCTCCAGAATGTAGAGGTTGGGCCTGCGATTTTGGCTCGGTACGGAGGATATATATGTTTTAGGATTAACAGAAGTGTCCGTGAATGGTACAGAGGACGTCCTGTAAATCAACAGAATTTTCGGTTTTAAGGTTGAAGAAAACGTCTGCAAACTTAACGGAAAATGTACCGGTAATTTTCTGCCAGGACATTGTCTGTTTTTTTACGGATCGTTTTCTGATAGTGTAGCTGTTCAGAATGGCCAAACTCGAAGGCAGGGTGCCGTCATAGACGAGGACGAGACGTGATAATCAGATATGGGGACTCCCCATCCTGCCGTGTGTCGCTCACACCCTCCAGCTGGCTGTTAATGAGGGTCTTTTGGCACAGAGAATGGTAAATGGTAAATGGACTTGCATTTATGTAGCGCTTTTCTAGTCTTCCGACCACTCAAAGCGCTTTGCACTACATGTCAGCATTCACCCATTCACACACACATTCATACACTGATGGCAGAAGCTGCTATGGTGCCAACTTTGCCCACCAGGATCTAATCCAAATACTCATTCACATTCACTATACTATGACAAATTGCTTCCTTTGGGAGCAATTTGGGGTTAAGTGTCTTGCTCAAGGACACATCGACATGTGACCCGGAGCAGCCTGGGATCGGACCACCGACCTTCCGATTGGTGGACAACCTGCTCTCCCCTTTGAGCCACAGACGCCCGAGAAATACTCGTATCGGTACTCAGTACTCGGTATCGGCGAGTACCTAAATGTAAGAACTTGTACTTGTACTCGGTCTGAAAAAAAAGTGGTATCAGTGCATCCCTATGTCACGCAGGCGCAGAACGTACGTGGTCGGCTGTAGTCTTTGCGGTATGTTTGAGTGCAACTTTTTGGCCAAGACAAAGGCGACGTGAGGCGACGCAACTGGTAGCCTTTGTCGCCCGCTAGTTCTCTGATGTCGGGTTGGTGTTT
The DNA here is from genome assembly GCF_015220745.1 of Sebastes umbrosus. NCBI lineage: Eukaryota > Metazoa > Chordata > Actinopteri > Perciformes > Sebastidae > Sebastes > Sebastes umbrosus. Next base: position 2,576,569 of record NC_051282.1, on the reverse strand, counting down.
CTGGGCCTTAAGGCGTTCTGTTTTTATACATGAAAAGTGAAGGAAGTAGTTGTGTGACGAATAAAATAAGAGAGCTCTAGAATTTCAAACCATGCTTACTTTCTCATCTCCGCACACCTGGCCGATCACCATGTGAGGTGGGGAAGGACGGAAGGAAGGAAGGAAGGAAGGAAAGAGGGACTGGCAGAAGGAACCAGAAGCTGCAGTAGTTAACGAGACAGAAATTGAAAAGTCCGTGCTCTCTGTATCTGATCTTTCCATTTTATTTTTCTTCTTCTAAAAATGACTCACACACACCCTGTCATTGACTGACCACACGCACATGCACTATGCGTGTATGTGCATGTGTACACACACAGTCTTCCCGCAGTGTGTTTGGTTGGTTTTATTTTCAGTGTGTGTGCGTCTGCGATGCTTCTCTAGTATTTAGTCCAACAGTCAGCAATTTATAGCTGTAATTATAGGCTGGCAGAGAAAGAGACAGAGAGTATGAGCTTTCATGCTGTGGCTTACAGTCTTGTGTGTGTGTCTGTACGTTTGTGTGTGTGTGTGTGTGTGTGTGTCTACTCTTGGCAAATATGTCATGATATTAATATGAAGATCAATTACTGTTCCCACACACAATCTTCCCAGAGGGCTTTGCGGGGGCTCCAGGGAAACAGAGTAGATGGGCAGAGCTCTATACTGTATAAGTCTCTGAGGTCTCTACTTTCTGGGTTGTTCCAGCGGTCAGTCTGTGTTTCTGTCAGAGTGTTTCAACAACTGCGAATTCAATTTGAATGACTTCATTTCTATTCGTCCATGCTGTTACTTTGGCAGCACGGCTTTCCTGGACAGTAATACATTGGCAAAGCTAATGTTATTATAAGGGGGATAGGTCGCTCTCATGTCTGGGCGATAAATATGAAGCTGATGCAGGCAGCTGGTTAGCTTAGCTTAGCATAAAGACCACTAGCCTGACTCTTTCCAGAGCAGGCAGCTGGTTAGCTTAGCTTAGCATAAAGACCACTAGCCTGACTCTTTCCAGAGCAAGCAGCTGGTTAGCTTAGCTTAGCATAAAGACCACTAGCCTGACTCTTTCCAGAGCAGGCAGCTGGTTAGCTTAGCTTAGCATAAAGACTACTAGCCTGGCCCTTTCCAGAGCAGGCAGCTGGTTAGCTTAGCTTAGCATAAAGACTACTAGCCTGGCCCTTTCCAGAGCAGGCAGCTGGTTAGCTTAGCTTAGATTAGCAAAAGACTACTAGCCTGGGTCTTTCCAGAGCAGGCAGCTGGTTAGCTTAGCTTAGCATAAAGACTACTAGCCTGGCCCTTTCCAGAGCAGGCAGCTGGTTAGCTTAGCTTAGCTTAGCAAAAGACTACTAGCCTGGGTCTTTCCAGAGCAGGCAGCTGGTTAGCTTAGCTTAGCATAAAGACTACTAGCCTGGCCCTTTCCAGAGCAGGCAGCTGGTTAGCTTAGCTTAGCTTAGCAAAAGACTACTAGCCTGGGTCTTTCCAGAGCAGGCAGCTGGTTAGCTTAGCTTAGCATAAAGACTACTAGCCTGGCCCTTTCCAGAGCAGGCAGCTGGTTAGCTTAGCTTAGCTTAGCAAAAGACTACTAGCCTGGGTCTTTCCAGAGCAGGCAGCTGGTTAGCTTAGCTTAGCATAAAGACTACTAGCCTGGGTCTTTCCAGAGCAGGCAGCTGGTTAGCTTAGCTTAGCATAAAGACTACTAGCCTGGGTCTTTCCAGAGCAGGCAGTTGGTTAGCTTAGTTTAGCATAAAGACTACTAGCCTGACTCTTTCAAGAGCAGGCAACAGGTTAGCTTAGCTTAGCATAAAGACCACTAGCCTGACTCTTTCCAGAGCAGGCAGCTGGTTAGCTTAGCTTAGCATAAAGACTACTAGCCTGACTCTTTCAAGAGCAGGCAGCTGGTTAGCTTAGCTTAGCATAAAGACCACTAGCCTGACTCTTTCCAGAGCGGCAGCTGGTTAGCTTAGCTTAGCATAAAGACCACTAGCCTGGCTCTTTCCAGAGCAGGCAGCTGGTTAGCTTAGCTTAGAAATTAAATGGAAAAAAAACTAATGAAAAACCATTTTCCCTTTTTCTTCACTCTCCAGGTGAAGATGAGGAGTTGGGACCCCCGCCCTCAGTAGACGAGGCGGCTGATGCTCTGATGACCAGGCTGGGCTTCCTGCTGGGGGAGAAGGTAATGAGCGGAGAGCCGGGCTCCCCGTACCACGCCCAGGACGATGGACAGGTAATCAACTCACACATCTAGCTTACATTTAGTGCTGACTAACTTGTTGCTGTTGCTTGAGCTGTTCGTGCTGTTAGCACCGTTAGCTGCTAGCCGCCAGCTCAGTCGTCGCCATGTTGAGAGCTGTGTGGAGGCAATCTCTCAATCATAGATATGCTCTGGATTTGGAATTTAGCCCTTTTAACTTAAAACTGTAATAAGCACATTGGAGCAAATAAGCCAATAAGAATGCTCTCTCTCTCTCTCTCTCTCTCTCTCTCTTTCTGAAATGGCCTGTGATTGGCTAAAGTCTCTCGTCACGGGCTAGATTTTCTAAATCCTGAAAACAGAGCCATGAGGAGGTGCAGAAGTCTAGTTCTCTCTCAGTCATTTTTTACAATATGGGACCTTTAAAGGGACTGACAACAGTACCAGGAGAACATCAGCTATGATTTCATGTGTAGGGAGGACACATCATTGTAGTGTCTGTTTAATTACAGCCAGTTACTTTGACTATTTTCTGCACAGTTTAAAATGTAAGTTTATGCAGTTAATGCCACGGAGTGCAGGGCAGCATTAGACTACAGATAGGTTAAGTACGGTTATCTGTGTGTAGAAAAACAAAACTTTGTTACTGTGGAAGTCCTGATCTGCCTCAGAGCTTTTCAGATTGTTCATCACTTCACCATCTGAGTCCATAACGTAGCTAAATCTGCTAGTGTAGGTTATCTGAGGCCACTTCTTCAGGTCGTCCTCCCATCCCTCCATAGTAGAAGGCAAAGCTATGATCACATTATCCTGTTTGAGCTGTGATAGGTGGTGTTCACACGTTTTACTAGATTTATTAATACAATCGCTCTAGGAGAGATGATTAGAGTAGCGTTACCATGGAAAACGATTCAGTGACATAAGGTGGATATATTCCTTCTGTTTCTGTCTCTTTCAAATTGAAATTTAAACTTTTTCTGTATGCATGCCTCAAAGCCATTGTTGCACTCACAGACTGTACAGTATATAGAAGGAAGTGAGGATACAGTCTCTTCTCTTTCCCACAGAGAATCTCTCCATCCTCCAGTCTGGCCAGTAGCAGCACCTCCCCCTGCTCCACACTACAGCCTCCTGCTGGAGGGGAGGGCGACGACAACAACAAGCTTGCCTCCTCCAACCACGCCTCCGTCACCTCCCCCACCTCGACTCTGGAGAGCAGAGACAGCGGCATCATAGGTGGTGTACTGTAAATACAGCTTCTTCAAAAAAGAACCCCTGTCGCTGCTACGTTATTCACTTTTTCCCATCTCTCCTTGCTTTTCAGCCACGTTGACCAGCTATTCTGCCGAGTCGGCGGCAGAGCGGTACGACAGCGGGAAGTATCCCGGCGACGGTTACCGTGGCAGCAGCCTGAATCTCTGGCAGCAAGGGGGCCGGCCGGTGGTGGCCTCCAGCTCCTCTTCCTGTATGGTAGCAGCAGGAAGCGCGAATGACGGCTTCCTGTACAGGGTGGAGGACATCATGGCCGCCTCCACTTACAGCCTCAACAAGCTCCACCCAGACCGAGGCCCCGGCTCCGCCCGCTCATCAGGCTCCACCCACTCCATCCCTCTCTACCTCATGCCCCGCCCTAATTCAGTTGCTGGTAAGATGACAAATGGATAACGTGTGTGTGTGTGTGTGTGTGTGTGTGTGTGTGTGTGTGTGTGTGTGTGTGTGTGTGGTGTGCGTGTTCTTGTACAGCTACCTTTGTGAGGACCAATTTGAGTTTTAGACCTTCAGAGTGAGGACATTTTTGGAAAGTGAGGAAATTTTGGCCGCTCCTCACCTTCGGACAGACCTTCAAAGGCCTGTTTGAGGGTTCAAACTTGGTTTTAAGGTCCAGGTCAGAATTAGGTTTAGGTCAGGGTTAGGGCAAGTGTTGGGGTCAGGCATTTAGTTGTGATGGTTAAGGTCAGGGTAGGGGACTTGGGAATGCATTATGTCAATGAGTGTCCTCACAAAGATAGAAGTACAAGGCTGTGTGTGTGTGTGCGTGTGCGTGTGCGTGTGCGTGTGTGTGACTCAAGTGGTTTCCAGTCCTGCAGTGCACTCCCACACACTCTTTCCTGTTCGGAAGGACGTACATCACTCTTTCTCAACTATAATGAGCTCACTAGTGATAGTGAGCAAACAAAGCCTTGCTTTGTCATTGTCTGGACAATATTTGTCATTGTTTTGTGTTGGTAATTCATTTCCAATACATTTTGAACGGATAAAAAATGTGCGATTAATTTGCAATTAATCACAATTAACTATTGACAATCATGTGATTAATCGCTATAACATTTTTTAATTGATTGACAGTCCTCATGTTTATCCAGATTTATTTAGCTTTTTTTTTGTCCAAATTGTTTTTCACACACTTACACTATCTGTAGTTTTGTTTCCTTTTAGCTTCAGCAACACATACAGTTCTGTTCTTCATGAATCAAAAGAGCACAGATATCATCAATTTATTTTGCATATTCGTCATAAACTTAAAGGAATAGTTCAACATTTTTGGACACTTATTCGCTTTCCTTCAAAGAGTTAGATAAGAAGATTTATACCAATCTCATGTCTACGTGTTAAAGCTGAAGTAGGCGAGATTGGAGCAAATATGATTAAAAAAAAGTTATTCTTATAAAACGGTTGCTATATCATGACAGTAGTACATGAAACAGGTAACCTGAAAAAAATCATGTTCCTCTGTGTCCTCCGGTGCTCCTAACGGCATCTGCAAGATTTCACAGACCGGAGGAAAACAAGCAGTAAGAGCTGATCTGAGGTCTGCTGTCCATCTGCCGTCTATGAGAGCTGGCTGTCAATCACTAGCGAACTCTGACCAAACGGTCAAACTAGGCAGCGCTGATCAAATATGAATCAATATTATGTTACTGTAATGCTGATTTCTCTACTCAAATGTTTTCAGAATCATCTTGTAGTGTACGGTTTAGCTGTAAAATGAGAATGTTTGTGACGCTGCCGCCATTGTAAAATCTGTTGTAGGAACGCCAAGTACCGGTCACATGACCGGAGCACAGCCAATAGGAACGCTCTCTGTCTCTGAAATGACCTGTGATTGGTCAAAGTCTCCCGTCACGGGCTAGATTTTCTAAAGCCTGAAAACAGAGCCATGAGGAGGAGCAGAAGTCTAGTTTTCTCTCAGAACGCTTGAATTACAATATGCTGAAAGGTTATTATGGATTTTTTTGCCCAATGATGCCAAAAATATACTGCCTACTGCCACTTTAATACGGTGCTGGAGTCAATACGTGGTTAGCCTAGCTTAGCATGAAGACTGGAAGCAGGGAGAAACAGTATGCCTGGCTGTTTTAAATGCGTACCAACGCCTCTAAAAATGAGGTGATAATGAGCTCCATGTTTGTAGTTTGTAATGTGTAGATGCAAAACAACCAGGCTGAAAAACAACAGAGTCAACGCCTGGGCTACATGTTCACATCTCATCCTCCCTTTCCTCTTTTCCTCTTTTCCTCTTTTCCTCTCTCTGTGCCTCATAAAAACTAAAAAGGAAGGAAATGACATGTGTGACGTTTCTCAAAACACACACACACACACACACACACACACACTCACACACATACACACACAGGATACGAGGCACAGCCAGCACTAACTGACATTCTCTGTGGCGTTAGAGGATTGTAACTGGATTGATTGGATCAAACTTTGGTAGGTTTCTGTCTGTTATTGTCCGGAGTCGAGACTGCTCAAAGTTAGCATGTATTCACGCTTTGTTAGCTTTCAAATCAGCTTTATAATGGCTTTAGTGGAAGCAACAACACCGCACTCCTCAGACAGTATCCTGCAAATCCTGCCTGTTCTTCACTTCACTAACAATAGATAAGAAAAGGAATACGATGTTTGATTTTCTCTCGCTTTTAACAGACCTTTAGTGTTTTTTAAACCCTCAGTTTTGTTTGTGGTTGTATTTAGATATTAGCTTGTTTTATGTGTTCAAGCAGTGGTTCCTACAGGTTGTGGATTTATTTGTTGTGGTTGACCCCTGGGCGCTGTGAAGCAGTGAGATCAGCAAATCGCAAGTTAAAGCTCCAGTAGGCAGTATATTTTTGGCATCATTGGGCAAAAATTCTATAATAACCTTTCAGCATATTGTAATTCAAGTGTTCTGAGAGATAACTAGACTTCTGCTCCTCCTCATGGCTCTGTTTTCAGGCTTTAGAACATCTAGCCTGTGACAGGAGACTTTGACCAATCACAGGTCAGAGAGGGTTCCTATTGGCTGTGCTCCGGTCATGTGACCAGAACTTGGCGTTCCTTCACCAGATTTCACAATGGCGGCGGCGTCCCAAACTTTCTCATTTTACAGCTAAATCGTGCACTACAAGATGATTCTGAAAACATCTGAGGAGAGAAATAGGCATTAACGTTACAGAATATTGATTCATATTTGATCAGCGCTGCCTAGTTTGACTGTTTGGTCGGAGTTCGCGAGTGATTGACAGCCAGCTCTCATAGACAGCAGCTGGACAGCAGACCTCAGATCAGCTCTTACTACTTGTTTTCCTCCGGTCTGTGAAATCTTGCAGATGTCGTTAGGAGTACCGGAGGACACAGAGGAACATTATTTTTTCCAGGTTACCTGTTTCATGTACTACTGTCACGATACAGCAACCGTTTTATAAAAATAACTTTTTTTGATCATATTTGCCCCAATCTCTGCTACTTCAGCTTTAAGCACCATTTAGGACAATTTGTCGACAACATGATGTTGCCTGGCAACCAGCAGGGAATCCTGGAATTCACCGCAACCCCTTTAAAACCACAACTTGTAATTTTTCATTTGAACAGAGCCAGGCTAGCTGTTTCCCCCTGTTTCCAGTCTTTGTGCTAAGCTAAGCTATCTATCTCTCTCGGCTGTAGCTTCCCATTTATCGTACAGACATGAGAGTGGTATTGATCTTCTCATCCAACTCTCACCAAGAAAGCTACCGTAATAAGCATATTTAAGTTATATGCATTTGCATAAAGCAGCATATTTGTCCACTCCCATGTTGATAAGAGTATTATATTTGACAAATCTCCCTTTAAGGTACATTTTGAACATCATTCTCTCTCTCTAGCCACTAGTTCCGCCCACCTTGAAGATCTAGCCTATCTGGATGAGCAGCAGAGACACGTCCCTTCAAGGACGTCCCTCAGAATGCCCAGACAGAATTCTGGGAGTCGTAGTCAACAGGACCACAGAGGTGAACACATACAAATGCAAAAATTAACTTTCAAACATACCATACAAACAGTATTATAATACTCCTTCTCTCCTCCTTCCCCTCTTCTCCTGCAGTTCGTTTCACTCCCTCTCTCAACCTGAAGCCCCTCCACTTCGAGGTTCCTGGTCTCTCGTCTGATTGGCTGTTCACCGGCAGGGAGTGGCTCTTCCAGGAAGTGGACGCTTGTCTTCGCAGTGGCGACGCGTCGACCAGTCGGGGCGTGGTGATTATCGGCAACATGGGCTTCGGCAAGACGGCTATCATCGCCCGTCTGGTGGCGCTCAGTTGTCACGGAAATCGCATGTCGCCAACCGCTACCGGCAACCAGACCATGCCTAAACGTAAGCAGAAAAAGACATAACATGTAGTGTTATTAGGGATGCTAATTTTGAAAAACGTTCTAACGGATAACCGACCCTCATTAACCGATTATTAACCGTTAACCGACAAGATTAGTGCCTCGCATGCAGCAGTGCGCCAGCTGCAGTGTGTGAGCACAACAGACAACTGAGTCCCAAGTTCACCTGTACGGGAGCGTTAACTTAGCATGCAGCCACTTTCCCAGTAAAAGTCTCCACCGCACATTTAGTTTAGTTTAGCAGGTTGTCAGCCGTGTGTTTGCCCGGATTAACCATAGTGATTGTCTGACAAACAGTGTGTGTGTTTGTGCTACGTTAGCAGCTTGAGCATTGCCGGAGGCTCCGTGCCCGCTGTAGCTACACACATACACTCTGTCATCACTGCGTGACCACAGCGAGTTTCCGACTGACTATTGTCAGTGGCGTTCTAGCTGTGAACGTAGCTGTAGCAGACAGTGTGTGTACAGTTTATTTGTTGGTGAATAAATGCTACTAAACTACAACTCCTCCGCTCAAGCGAGCTATAGATGGGAGCCAACTTCCTGTATCTGTAACGCCGGCTCCTCCTCTTAAGGTGGGCTCTTAAGGTGGACCAGCTTTTCCCCTTCAAGTGACGAGTTTTTCTCAGTTTTTTAATTAATTATTAACATTTCTTTTAACCGTTTTAACCGATAGCGTTAATCGGTTAAAATGCTTAATGTCGGTTAACGGTTAAACGGATAATTATTAACATCCCTGAGTGTTATACCAATCAAGTTACCTGTTATTAGTAAAAAATGTATCCAAAATTAAATTGCGTAGCACATCTTGTATCCACACCACGTTTTATTCACTGAATCTTGTTTTTACTGGGGTGAGGTGTCTGAGTGTATTTTCAGTTTTTATTTGCAGTCCATTGGTCATGTTACTTATAGATGAACACTATTACCATCATGTTTATGAAGCCTCATTTGAATACACCCCCCACAGCTTGAGAACTACCTTTGAAAGGTGCACCATATTTTTCTTGAGGGGGCCTTTCTGGGGGAGCGTTTCAGACAGAGGGTGAAGACAGACAGGATGAGAACAATAATATGTTTTTTTGAACATTAAATCATATGAACATGTTCTAGCAGAAACCCAAAATACAAGTACGAACCTTGTATCATTTCCAGACCAATCCTGTACTTTGAGAACATCCAGGCCGCCTCTAGCCCTTTTGGTGCCCCAGGTGAAATTCGGATTTGGAGCCACCGCCGCGGCTAACCCTAGCCCCCGTAAACCGCATAACACATCAGACATCACAATGATTTTTGGACAAAAATTATGATTTTTTTATTTTCATAAAAAACTGTTTATTATAATATAAATAAACAATTGGTCCCTGATATTGTTGGCTTAAAATTATTTAGTCAGAGAGTTACAGTGGTGAGAAGTGTATTTCTTTCTTTCTTTCTTTATTTGTTAATTTGTTCCATCAATGCAGAAAATGAGGAAGGGTGCCCACTGGCATTATTTTTTTATAACAACAACCAGCACCCCCCAGAAGGTGGCGCCCTAGGCGACCTGATATATGGTCTATGCCCTAAAGCTGGCCCTGAATAAAGCGTGGTGTACTGGAGAATTAGCGGCATGTTTTAACTTTGGACCTGCATTGAAGCTCACACTGGTGAATAACGAATCACAACCATGCTTAATCTGCTTATGCAAATTATGAGTGAATTCGTAGTACAATGCATTATTCAGATATTATTAGATAATTCACTCTGAACAGATACAAACAGCATTCAGATTTTTGTGCAACTTGACCGCAGAAAAAGGACGAGCTGAAGTTAGGGGACTTTCTCTCAAGTTCATGCAAACAGCCAACTGAGAGAGATTTTCAGATTTTTGTCCATAGCTTTTTCTCCCTTTTTCAGACCAACTTAATTTCCCTCCCATTGAATGGACAACATATATATATTAATTATGCAATATGGCCCAATGAGTTATTATGGCCCATTTTTGTTTGAACTTCCTCCCATTATATATACAACATCCAGTTCATGCAATATTGAACAATTCTGATTGCATTTTCTGATTAAAAACTCCCGTCCTATTTCCACTGTTCTTTACCAGTTACACAGCTTTTATTTACCGTCAGTTTAGACATGTAGAAAATCTGTAAGAATATATGCTCATGTATGTAAAATTAGAAAGAAGAATACAGATTAAAAAGCAGAGTGTTGTTTTAGAAATGTTTTATGATTAGCTTCATTTTATACAGTATACCCAGCACTTGAAGGGGACACAGTAAATTGTTGGCAGGAGCCCAAATCACATGCTTGCCAAAGGACCCCCAGTGAGTTCTTCCAGCCATGAAGACAACCTGAATCATTCTGTTAGAGACAGCTGAGTCATCAGGCAGAACCCAATAAAACTCACAACCAGCAACCAGACTCACGGCTGAGCCAAACACCAGAAAAACACATTATAACATGCAGTGGAAAAAAAATACACCAAAGCAATAGAAATGTGGTTGAGTAAAGAAGGCAGCATCCAGAAGAAAGAGAGGAATGGTTTGTTTTTACTGAGATTTAAAGGTCCCATATCGTGCTCATTTTTAAGGTTCATACTTGTATTTTGTGTTTCTACTAGAACATGTTTACATGCTGTAATGTTCAAAAAAAACTTTATTTTCCTCATAGTCTGCCTGAATATGCCTTTATTTACCCTCTGTCTTAAACGCTCCGTTTTAGTGCATTTCGACGGAATTGCGACAAAATTGCAACAGAATTGCGTTGCTAGGCAACAGCTTGGGTCCATGTGTACTTCCTGTCAGTTGATGACATTCACATACACTGCAACCAGAAATAAGCTGGGACACATTTAGAATGTTTACGTTTAAATCTGTGAAAAGGGTCTAAATATTGTATATTTGTGATATCACAAATGGACAGAAATCCTGACAGCTTATTTCAAATGCAGAGTTTCTGAATACGAGCTGTGTGTATTTCCCTGTGGATTGAGTGTTTCGATACTTTCACAGTATATATATATATAGGATTTAAGACTGCTTTGTAATAAAAAAAAATGGGTTTTAACATTTTAAATGGGACCTTTAAAATATAGAAAAGTTCTGATATTCATGCTCTCACTCCAGCAGGTGTAGAGGCTGCTTCTTTCTCCCATGACTCCCTGGGAAGAGGAGGTGGGGGAGATGAAGGAGGGGGAGGAAGCTGTCCGGGGACTCCAGAGATGAGGAGGAGACAGGAGGAGGCGCTGAGGAGGCTTGCAGGACAGGTAGGATCCCCACTTTGCTTCACGTAGATCTACTGTACAACACAATTGATTACTAGAAAGCAGTTACTGGAAGTACATTAACTCAAGTACATTAACTGGACTTAAGAACTGTTCTGTGTGAAAGTATCCATGACAAAAACATCTGTTCGAAAGAATCTATTGACGTGCAAATTAATCGCACATCCTACCAGGAAGTCACTGCACACAGCCAAGAAATAGTGTGTGCACTTATGCATAACCCCGCATAAAGACACAAATTCGGTTAACTGTTTCCCCCCGCTTCCAGTCCTTGTGCTAAGCTAACCGGCTGCTAACTTCTGCTACATTTTACCGTATGAGAGTGATATTAATCTTCTTATTTAACTCTCGTCAAGGAAGCATATAATAATATTATTATTATAGTATTTTGCAAAATGACAAACTTGTTGTTGGTTAATATGGTTGTTACACAGAATGCTTTTCTACTAATTTGTAAAGCCAAGACAGACACATTTCATCACAAGACATCTCTCCAGCGGAAACTTGAAAGGCTGGTCCAGAAATCCACATCATCATCTTCCTGTCTGTCTTTGCAGGTAGTCTCATATCATTTCTGTCAAGCTGATAACTGTCACACCTGTCTGGTTCCGGAGTTCGTCCACAACATGGCGGCGACGCTGAGCGACGCCCCTCAGTTGTCGGCCTATCGGGAGCTGCTGCACCGGACGCCGCAGCTGCAGAGCACGCTCAGCATGCGCTCCTGCATACAGGATCCGAGCTCTGCCCTCCAGAGAGGAATACTGGAGCCGCTGGACGCTCTCCACAGAGGTACACTGGGGTTGGACTGTACTCTGCTAGCTTCTCTTCTGTAAAGTCAGGGATAGTACTTCATGTGTTCTGTTGGTTTTTTTAACAGAGAGGAAGTTGCACGTGGAGGGGGCGGGGCTTATTATACTTATTGACGGGCTGAACGAGGCAGAGTTCCACCGGCCAGACTACGGCGACACGCTCACTTCCTTCCTGTCCCGCAACGTCCAGAAATTTCCTTCCTGGTTGAAGGTCATTACCACCGTCAGGACTGGTCAGCAGGTATACACTCTCCACACACACACTTCAGGGAACAACTGGTGGATGTTCTGCTAAATTATACATTTATTAAAGCTGCACAGAAGCTCACCACCATCTCTGATCACCAGATTCCCTTCAAAACTCTAACAATGACTGCCTTTTTTAACAGCAAAAATACACCTAACATATGGTGACCAGACGTCCCGGTTTGTCCTGTGTCATTGTTTTTTAACAATAAAACAACTATTAACTAAGTTTAATTAACCATCAATTTACCGTTTATAAATGATTGGTTATTATAAAGTGTTAAAACAAGACCCCTTTCACAGTTCTTGTTTCAACACATTTTCAACGAACCAATGAAGCCGACGAAGCTTAACAAAATCTGTTTCTCTGTTTTTCATCATCAGGACATCACTCGCTCTCTACCTTTTCGCTGCATCTCTCTCGATAAGATGGAGGAGAACGGCGCCATAGACCAGGACCTCCAGGTAACATGCACACAGTCTGTCCGCCTGTCTCTCTATGTACAGTATCTATCTGTTCATTTATACATCGGTCTTGTTTTTTCCCTCAGGGTTACCTGTTGCAGCGTATCCACAGCAGCGCAGAGATCCAGAGCAACGTGTCGCTGAGCAACGGTCGCCTCGACAACACGGCACTGGCCAAGCTGATCGGCCACCTGAAGAGCCTGAGCAAGGGCTCGTACCTCTACCTGAAACTGACCCTGGACCTGATAGAGGGAGGATACCTGGTACTAAAGAGTTCCAGCTTCAAGGTGAGGAAAAGGGTGGAGGGAAGGAGGGAAGAAAGGACGGGTAGAGGTAAAATGACGTTAGTTAGGTTAGTCAGTAATAATAGATAATGACCTACTTTGGATTTTTTTTGGTTATGATACTTACTTTGTTTTTCTTTTTATTAATGAACTAAAAATACCCAAATCTTCGGAAAAAGTGTGCTAGCTCGCTCTGAACATTGTTGTTAGCTGCTAAAAAATTAGGGCTGTCAAAGTTAACGTGATGATAACGCGTTAACACAACTTGTGATTTTTAGGTTGTAGCGGGCTCAGTTGTAAAGCTAGAGTGAAGATACTGTTATCATCTGAAACTAGGAAACCTAAAGAATCCATGGTACCAACCATGTCATACTTACTCTAAATGTTGGCGAGGAAAAACTGGCATGGCCATTTTCAAAGGGCTCCCTTGACCTCTGACCTCCAGATCAGTGAATGTAAATGGGTTCTATGGTTACCCATAGAAGAGTCTCCCCTTTACAGAAATGCACACTTTATGATAATCACATGCAGTTTGGGGCAAGCCAAAGTCAAGTCAGCACACTGACACACTGACAGCTGTTGTTTGCCATGTTATGATTTGAGCATATTTTTTATGCTAAATGCAGTATATACATACATTTGCATAAAGCAGCCTATTTGTCCACTCCCATGTTGATAAGAGTATTAAATACTTGACAAATCTCCCTTTAAGGTACATTTTGAACAGATAAAATATGGGCGATTAATTTGCGATTAATTGCGATTAAGTATTGACAATCATGCGATTAATTGTGATTACAAATTTTAATAGATTGACAGCCCTAAAAAAATCACTATATTTCCTTGCTTACAGTATCGCAATATACCACAATATATTGAATCCTAACCCCTGTACACGTACGTATCCTATCGCCAGATTCTTGCCAACATACAGCCCTACAGTCAGTTAAGCTTTTAAAATAATTTGACAAGTACAGAAAGCAGTTGACCCGTCGTTTGAAGAGTAAGATGTGAAAGCTTTTGCATTATCAGATGAAATTTACTATTGTTTTCAATAGGAGACGATATTATCATCTTTGGTAGGGACATTCTTTATCCCCACATGTATGTCTCTTTTATCGATTGATGATCTGATTGTAGCTCAATATCATTTAAGATATTTAAGACCTTTTTTTGATATTTGGATGAGGGATGTATTTATCTTTTGTCTTTATTTATCACTATTATTACAATTGTTTTTGATATATGTACATGCATGTAGTCACTGAAACTGCTATTTATATATTTACTTTTACTTTTCTCTTTTTACTACTATATGATGTATGATTGTTTACCTGCCTACATGCAGCCTATTGTTCCCTCCCCAATTTTTCCAGCCTATGTTGAATCAGTTCCCAACTAGGGGGAGGCTGTTTAAGAGGATGTGAGTCTCAGATCTGTTTGACTCTGATGAAGATGCAGTTGGCGTCGAAACGTTAGTCTTTAAATAAAGTTTACTGCCTTAAATCCGTGTGCTCCAGTGTGCTTTGGAACTGCTCTCTGAAGTCTCTCCTCATTCCAATGTTTATGTGTAGGTATACAGTTTAATATACAGTGTGTGTGTGTGTGTGTGTGTGTGTGTGTGTGTGTGTGTGTGTGTGTGTGTGTGTGCGCGTGTGTGCGTGTTTAGGTGGTCCCTGTGAGTCTAGCGGAAGTCTACCTGCTGCAGCTCAACATGCGGTTTCCCACCCAGTCGTCTTTCCAGAGAGTTCTGCCACTGCTCAACGTTACCGTGGCGTCGCTGCACCCGCTGACCGACCAGCAGGTACACACCATCACTGTGTCTGTGTGAGCGTGTGTGTGTGTGTGTGCGTGTGTTTGTGTGTGTATTACAATACAAAAGGTTTGACCTTTTCCTCCAGCGCCATCAGGCTGTTAAAGTTTTTATTTTGTTTATGACCAAATCCCTGCATCAGCCTCAGATGTACTTGATGTTTATCGCTAATTAGCAAATGCTAAAACACTAAACATAACATAAGCATGTCAGCATGCTAACGTTAGCATTCAGCTCAAAGCACTGCTGTGCCTAAGTAGAGCCTCACAGAGCTGCTAGCATGACTGTAGACTTTTGGTCATGTTGAAGCTGGTCCGACTCTAAAGCCCCAGACACACCAGGAACATCAGGAGCTCGCGGCGGCTGCGTGAGACACGCGTCGGGCGTTCACACCAGCTGCATTTCAGCTGTGTTTCTGCTGCTGCAGCTGCTGTTGTCAGCAATTTCTTTCTACATAGTTTCCCTTTTAATGACCATTTCATTTCATTATAAATATAATTTATATTTATTTTAGACCAAGAAAGGTTAAGAAACGTGTGGTAATTTGTAAATAATAGTAATAATCCACAATTAAAACTCCGTACTGTATTTATTCATGGAGCTCTCTAAGTCACTGCATGTTCTAAAACATTGTCCGGCACATATTTCAGAATAAAAGCCTCGTGTTAACAAATGAAGGAATTCTGTCCATAGAAAAAACGCTTGAGGGCTTTTATTTTTAAACAAAAGCAGGAAGTGTTGATTTAAAAATAAGTCTTTACTTTTTTTCATCTCCATAACATTTTCTACAGATAGACATCAAAACTATAGTAATTTTGCTGATATGATGTTAATATACAGTCAATAGATCACCTTCACTATCTGTTGCTGCTATGAGACGCGCGCAGCACGCATCAAAAATAGGCGAGACCTCTATTCTTTAGAAGAGACGCAGCTGAGACGCGCGTGTGACGCTGCTCTAACCTGTTAACACGGATGCAGAAATAAAAAACAACAGGTAACGCAGCCGCCAAGCACTCCTGACGTTACTGGTGTGTCCCAGGCTTTAGTCTTGTTGGCATATCTCTGACATATCGAAGATGACATATGAATATGAAATGCGACTGTTCCTCTCCTCCTCCAGCTGTTTGAGGTGGTGAACGCGAGCGCTGTGACCGGAGGAACGCTGCACTGGGGGGAGTTTGTGCACCGTCTGGAGCAGCTCTCCTCTTTCCTGCTGCGGCAGAGCGACGGCAGCCGGATGCTAAACCACGCCTCCTTTAGGGAGTGGCTGATGTGGAGAGAGGAGGGTCAGGACGACAGGTTCCTCTGTGACCCCAGGTATGCTGACGGACGATGAGAGAGTGAGAGCGGGAAAAAGACGGCGGAAGAAAGAGAGTACGTTTTTTCACTGAGCTGTATGTTTGTCTCCAGGAGCGGCCACACTCTCCTGGCCTTCTGGCTCTGCAGACAGGAAGGAAAGTTGAACCGACAAGAGACACTAGAGCTGGGACATCATATCCTGAAGGCTCACATCTACAAGGTTAGCACACACACACACACACACACACACACACACACACACACACACACACACACACAGTCTTCAAATGGCTCACTATAGAGCAGGGGTCTCCAACACGTTGCTCGCGAGCGACAAGTGGTTCGCGACCTGTTTCTGATTCGCTCGCCAAAGGTTCAAAGAATATGTAAAAAATTGGGATAAGACAAAGTCACTAGGTAAACCTAAATTTCTATCCAATCCAATTCACAGACTGATTATTTGCCAATCAGCAGTCAATTAAACGAGTTACGCTGCTGCCAAGTTTGGTTAGGTCAGTGACGCCGTAACATTAGGAGATGTTAGCAGGCTAGCAAGCACACACTTTACTTATTTTTATGCTAAAGTTATGTATTATAAGTTAATGTTACTTATTTTTATGCTAACGCTGCTTATTTTAAGATAACTTTCCTTATTTTAAAGCAGAATTTACGTATTTGTATGATAACTTTACGTATTGTGAGATAACGTGCTTATTTTTATGCTAACGTGACGTATTATAAGATAATGTTGTTTATTTTTATGCTAACGTTACTTATTTCAAGATGTTACTTGTTTTTATGCTAACATTACTTATTCTTATGTTTACGTTACTTATTTTAAGATAACGTTACGTATTTTATTCTGACGTTACGTGTTTTAAGATAATGCTTATTTTTTTGCTAACGCTACTTATATCAAGATAACGTTACTTATTTTAATGCTGAAGTTATTTATTTTTATGCTTACGGTATATTATAAAATAATCTATCACGGTGTTGTAAAGAAAATTGTGAGGTGCCACACTAATTTACCTTTACAACAGCAATTTTTCAAATTGCAAGATTTCCAGCAAGTTGCTTGATGTATTGATACAGAAAATGGTCATATATCTATCTATATATCTATCTATATATAGATAGATATATAGATATATCTATCTATATATACCCGTCTATTTCCTGTCTAAATAATTGTTTCTGTCATCTATTGTCGTCTCCAGGGTCTGAGTAGGAAGCTCGGGGTTTCCTCCTCAGTTCTGCAGGGGCTGTGGCTGTCCTACAGCACGGAGAGCCTGAGCCCTGCTCTCTCATCACTACGCAACCTCTACACCCCCAACATCAAGGTAACATTTTGCACACACACACATCCACACACTTGTGAATACAGGTGGACTGTAACTTTGCCTCCTACCTGTCCAGGTGAGCAGGTTGCTGATTATGGGCGGGGCCGATGTGGATTCCCGTAGTGACGTCCTCAACAACGCCCCCCTGCTGTGTGTCCACTCTCACCTGGGCCACAGTGATGCTGTGGCATTGCTGCTCGACCTTGGAGCTCAGGTAAAAAGGTTTTCAGTCTCTGTGCAACACGTTGACATTTTATGGTAAAAATTGTACAAGGTTGTAATTGGAAGATTGTGCCAATTCACTGCATCCAAACTTGTGGCTTCTGTTTTGTTTTTCAAGGTGGATGCTCGGTCACATGATGGGTTGACTGCACTAGGATTCGCTGCTGCAGCTGGACATCTGGAGATTGTCACCATGCTGAGTCAGCACACAGCTAAGGTAGCACTCTACATGTCTGCCAGCTGGATTCTGTGGCTCTCAAGATGTAAAGCCACTATGTGCAGAATTTGCCAAACGTATGCTTTGGTGCCATCCACAGCTCGAGCTTGGGCGGGGCCGAAAAAAATAATGATTTTGGGACGAATTTGGGACAAGTGTTGAAAGAAAAATACATGTTATATTAGAATGAACGGTGCTGAAAATGATTGCCAACATGCTGCGCTTCTCCCCATGACAAGTACTTCTTGTCCAGCAGCTCTTCCAACTTTAAGATGCGCTAGCTAGCAGGGCCGGTTCTAACTTTTTGTGGGCCCTATGCTATCTTGTTTTTTGACACATAAAAAAAAAATTGTAATTTTAATTTCGCTGCAATGTTAACATCAAAATCAAAACAAACATGTAAATTATAAATTAAAAAAAATAATAAAATTACTTTTTTTAAAGGGACTATTTGTAACTTTCAGAAATGCTTCTTAACAGCGACACCTGTGGCCGTGAAATCAACGAAAGTCAGCGTCGGGCTCGCGCTTGCTCGCTCTCAATATACCTAAACGAGCATCACTCAAAACAGTGAGGCGACACACGTCAGCTAAAACCACAATATCACTCTATATTTCAGCTGCTTGGCAGTAATGTTAGCTGACCAGACGAAGGTCTCTCCATGAACATGATTTAGATCTGATCCTAGTGTTGGCTTTTCCTGCCTAAGTGCAGGCTGAAGCAGCGGGGCTCTGCAGCGTGTCTCCCTGCTCTCTCCGCCCGCAGCCGGCGAGAGGAGACACCGGCACCCTGTCGGTAACGAGAGGGTAACGTTACTAGCTAAGGAGCTCCGTCACACGGAGACACGGGAAACCTCTGTTGGTCTGGAGGAGCTGCAGCATTTTTTTTCTGCACAAACATCCACTGTGCATTCACTAGATATTCTCAGAGCTAAACTAACTCTTCTGCAGTGTGGAGTGAGCGCGCGTTCACGTCTAGAGGTGGAGCGAGCTGAGAATGCGCGCGCTCTCTGAGCAAAGGCAGGCAGGCAGAGTTGGAGAGGCAGCGGCCACATGCGAACACGCATATGTGAGCGCGCATGTGTGACGACCCGCTACATTTATGCGCGTACAAAGTTACAAATAGTCCCTTTAAATAAAAAAATATATATTTTGGATAAATTATAAATTTATAAATAGAAATAAACCACTTTTGATGTTCAATTTAATTTAAAGGTCACTTTGAATGATTAACTAAAGATAATGCAGAAAAACAAAGATATGGGCTGTCCTCATTCATTTCGGGACGGTTCCGGTACGATGGTGATGACCCGGTGCCATCCAGTGGTCGTATCGAGAATGGGGCTGTCTCCAACAGCTTTTCTTCATTCTTTTTTTTATATCTATATCAAGAGATCAGTTAGCAGAGATATGGACATTTCTTAGGACAATTACACACTTTAAACACCCATTACCACCTACCCCCATATCTCCATAAACAAATAATAATACAAACAATAATAAGACATAGTGTTCAAATACAGATGAACAGGTTCGCCAGCAAACACATAATGACAAATAAATAAAGAAAATAAAAAAGAAATTACAGGTGAATACCTATTGTAGACTTTTGTAAGTGTCCTGAGAGTCTAAATACGACTTGTTCATAACTTGCTGTGTTGGACACGAGTTCAATCCGAACGATGAAGGGGCGACTGATTTCCATTGTCTACAAAATAGAAAAATAGCAGCGAGCACGTCTCTTAATCTTGAACAGTATCGGGTGCCAGGTAGTGGTAAGAACAGAAGAAACAAATCACCAGCACTCACAGATAAAGAGTCTTTTTTGGTTTATTCTGGGCAATCATCATCAGATATAGCTCAAGCATTGGATATGTGAGTTTATGTAGTGTGTGAGTGTGTGTGTGTGTGTGTGTGTGTGTGTCGGAAACTGCCTCTAAGTCTCTGTCTCCCCGTGTACTCAGGTGGGTCATGTCGACAGCTCAGGTCGGTGTGTGTTGGTGCACGCGGGTCAGCGGGGGCACCTCGAGGTGCTGCGCTTCCTGCTGAGGCTTGCGGACTGGAGCTGCACTTCCTGTTGCGGCCAGAGGGGGGCGAGCAGGTGCCAGGCGGTGCAGCAGGCTCTGATAGCAGCTGCCAGCATGGGCCACACAGAGGTCAGCTACACGCACACACACTTCTATAACACTGTGTGTCACTGAGTCATGACGTTGTATTTATGATATGTTTGTAACATTTGTTATTGTGTCGTGTGTGTGTGTGTGTGTGTGTGTGTGTATGTAGACCGTGTCATACCTCCTGGATCTTCCAGAGGAAGACGAGGAAGAGGAGGAGAGACCTGAGATCAACACACCTGACAGTCTGTGGGGAGAGACAGGTACTACAACAAGTATTCATACTGCAGGAATACTACTCTACTAGTCATTACAACTAATAATTCTCCACCGCAGCTGTTTTGATACTTCAAGACTATAATATAATATACTAATAATACTGCAGTAATACTACTGATTTGATCAGAAGTTTTACTAATTCACTAATCTATCAGTATTTATTTTTTATTTTTTTTAAACAATATATTTATTGAACACAAAGAATAGAACACAATCAATACAGACAGCAATACACATTAATTCCCCCCCCCCGACATAAGATAATTGTATGAAAAAACTTAGCATATATGATAACAAAATAACAATAGTCACAATTGTGACAAAATTAAACTAAAAAAAGGAGAAAGTAAAAAAATAATAGAAAAAGAAGAAAGAATGTATATATATACATATATGTATACATACACAAAGTTATATGTTATGTTACATATAATGTGCATTTTTTGTGACACAATACAGGTGACTTACATCATCCAGGTTGAATGGATCACCTTTGTCATTCAGAGTACCAACAACTAGTAACTAAGAGGGACTTTCAGTCAATAGCTGCTGTGCCACACATGACTGACCTCTAGTGGAGGAAACTGAGCACTACAGCTACAAACGCCCTTAACACAACATCCTCAGTTCACCAGGGTTCAGACCAGAATGAGCGATTTGTGGATTGGTCTTACAGAAATTGAAAAAAAATAATCAAACATCTCACTTGAGAATAATGAAATGTCTCAATGTGTCCAAATCTAGTGGTCTAAATTAGGAAAGTAAGTCATCCTTTATTATTCTGTAGTCTATCCGTACTTCTCATACTGCAACATATTACGGACGAGTACATTTTCCACATCTTCTCACAACATTGTTCTTCTCAAAAAAACACTTTTTTAGAATGACAACCCACTCAAGTTAACTGCACCCCATCGACTCCTTTATTTGTGGAACCTCAAATTTTTTTTTTTTACAATATATGCTATTACTGTTTTCTATAGGGATGCACCGATACCACTTTTTTCAGACCGAGTACAAGTACTTACATTTGGGTACTCGCGGATACCGAGAACCGATACGAGTACTTCTCTGTGCAAAAAGACCCTCGTTAACAGCCAGCTGGAGGGTGTGAGCGACTCACGGCAGGCTGGGGAGTCCCACATACGAGGCGGTGCGCCACGACCGGCTCTAGGTCGGCTTGGAAAGGCTGGAGGTGGAGCATAAGCGTGTGCGATAGGACCCGAAAGATGGTGACGAGAGGTTAATGTCACGCTGCCGTAAAGTGGTATCGGTGCCGTTGTATCAGAGCGATCAGCACAGTGTCGGACCCGATACCCGATACTGGTATCGATACCGGTGCATCCCTACTGTTTTTTAAACTAACTTAGGGAATTCTTTTTCTATTGTGGTTGAAATTACATCTACCTTAAATCCTACAGAATAGGGATGTCAAGATACCAGAAATTTAGTAGTCGATACCAATATCAGTGAAATTCCACGATTCTCGATACCAATTCGATACCATGGTAAAAAATCAAAAGTAAAACAATAAATTCCATGTACTTCAACATCTACTCCTTTATTACCGTTTGCATACTGGTGTTTGTCAGGAAGTTAAACAGGTCATAATTCCCTCTCTATTATGTATTTCATATTGCTTGAATATTGCTTCATTCAAGTTTCTCACCAAAAACTTAATTTTACAAGATTACATTTGAACACATCATGATCAAGTTAGAATTTACCTTCACCGAATACTCATTTTAATGAATAGAGCCTGAACGCACCATAATGTAAAATCAATGGTACCTCCTGTGTTGAAATCGGCAGGACGAGCCGTAGCAGCCGGTAAGCAGCACAGTGCTGCACGGAGCTAACGGCTAACATTAACTAGCTCTCGTACCTGCCGATTTCAACGCAGATTTGTTGTTCACATCGTAGCACTTTCTGGGAAAAAATAGTTCCCCTGGGAGCGTCGATAGTGAGTTTACTGCATCCCAAACACATTTTCTATCGTCGCTCGGACGACGAGATGCCGTTGGTCTCGAGCCCTGACAGTACCTACGATACCTGCGGTACTAGAAAAACTAGTACTATCACATTTTCAGATTTTTGACATCAACTTGATACTGAAGTTCTCATGACCTCCCTACTACAGAATCTATTTTAAAAAGACCCTGTTTTGTAATATTTTTTCTCATGAGATAACAAAGTGGTTCCAAAACATTTTCATGTCAAGGACCCCTAAACTGACAGAAATTAGTCCCCCATTTGATAAAACTTTGTCCCAGGGTCCTCCATCTGAGGTTTTTGATTTTAAATGTGTTATTACAGAAAGTGTATGAAACTCATGAACAAAATAGTCCTACATTCTATCAATGTGTTACTTATGGATAGAATTATAGTGAAAATAAATGATTGCCTTCTTTTGCTGAGGATCCCGTGGAACCCCCTCAAGGACCTTAAGCGGTCCCCAGATCCCACTGAAAACCAACATATGTTTAACAGTGTGAATTGTTAGACTGTTTCTAGAAATGTACATGTACCTGTTTCCATCTGTCTCCCTCTCTGTGTCTCCTACAGCTCTGACAGCAGCAGCAGGAAGTGGCAGGCTGGCTGTCTGCAGGCTGTTGTTGGATCAGGGGGCTGCCGTTGACCAAGGCAACCGGCGGGGTATGGCTCCCCTCTTCAGTGCTGTGAGACGTGGCCACTGGCAGGTACGCTGGAAAACACACACACACACACACATAGAGTGATCACGTTTTTAGTTTGGTTCCAGCTCCAGAATTGTTGAGCGGCATCGGTCTCCGTTTGTGTCTCTGGGTCAGGTGGTGGAGCTCTTACTGAGTCACGGGGTGGAGGTGAACACGGTGGACCAGCAGGGTCGAACAGCTCTGATGACGGCAGCCTCAGAGGGACATATGACCACCGCCCAGCTGCTGCTGGATCATGGTAACAACCCGTTCATTGACAGTATTAACAACCACAGAATCAATAGGTGCAAGAGCTGCTCTATGTTTCTCTTCTCTCACAGAAATGTGTGTGTGTATATATACTGTATACCTAAATACAGTATATATATATATTCTGTAGTTCTCCAACACGCTTGTGAAAATGCGGTAACGTGAACCACGGAGAGCTAAACCGTGGTACTGCCAGCGGCCGTCTGACTTCCGTTGCTCCTGAAGTAGTGTTATTATGGTAAGGATGGCCTCTGAGAGGTGAACGGCGTTACCACGGTTTTGCACTTGGCGGCTCACGTTACCGCAAACTTAGAAAGGGAGGAGTGAGCGGATGCCACCAAATCCTGCACACTGCCCCTTTAAATACCAGCTTTTATTTGAGAATTTATAGTATAAATGATTCTCTTGCTAATACAGACCTCAGCTCCCAACATGATCTTTGACCCTAACGTAACCTGAGATGAATCTCTTCGCCTCTCTCTCTCTCTCTTCTTCCAGGAGCCTCTCTCGAGCAGACGGACAGGGAAGGGTTAACGCCGCTGAGCTGGGCGTGTCTGAAAGGCCAGCTCCCATTGGTCAGAGAGCTTGTGGAGCGAGGTGCGGCCACAACTCACGTTGACCGCAGTGGACGGACACCTCTGGATCTGGCTGCCTTCCGCGGTGACCCAGAAGTGGTGTGTAAAACAGTATTTACCATATTTTTAAAATGATGTGTCCCTCCCTGTCTTCCCTGTCCCGCAGAGTCTGTGAAGGACAACATAATGTGCTCATGTATCCGTATTCTGAGCTAAATGGGTATTTACTAGTTCTTCTTAGTAGTATTTATTGATAACAATCGTGAAGAAAGCTGGCGACATGACACCATCCCTTTTAGAAAATAAAATGAATATCAGAAGACTTTTTATATCAATAAAACGCTAAATCTTTCCCTTGTTTTAATGTGTTAGGTGCAGCATCTGGTGGATCACGGTGCGTCGGTGGAGCACGTGGATTGCAGCGGGATGCGTCCTCTGGACCGGGCGGTCGGCTGCAGAAACACCTCGACAGTCATCGCTCTGCTCAAAAAGGGAGCCAAGATAGGTAGAAACATGACTCAGCAATGCTATCCCATGATTCATATTGGGTTTTTTTAATTAGAGATACAGACAGGAAATGAGAGCAAGAGTAGGAGTTTAACATGCAAGAAAGGTCGCCCATCTGGAATCAAACAAGGAATGTCGCAGTCTTATAGGAAGGCCGTATGATTTTTTTAATATGTACAGTTTTATAAATGAGATCTACATTTTAACTGTACAGAAAAAAAAGAATGTTTTGTGTGCTCAAAGAAAAGATATATAATAACAAGACTAAAGGTGTGTTCGGACCAAACGCGAAGTGGATGTTTTGCGCGGTGCGATTACATACAAAGTCAACGCAAAGACCTGAACAGGAGCTAGTTCGCACCGGGCGATGCAGGTAGACGCGTCTGCGTGAGTGAAATGTTTCAACTTGAGCGAAAAATTCACGTGACACTTCTGTTTGTTGCTCGGAATGGACGGGCTGTCGGAACAATGGGCAGTCCCCCTGGAGGGTGCCTTTGCAGGTGAGAAATCAAGTTTAAGTAGGCTGGGTGTCCACAATTGCTTTAAAGGTCCATTACACTTGTATTTTGTGTTTCCACTAGAACATGTTTACATGCTGTAATGTTTAAAAAAAACGTTATTTTCCTCATATTGTCGGCCTGAATATACCTGTATTTACCCTCTGTCGAAACGCTCAGTTTTAGTGCATTTCAACGGAATTGCAACGGAACTGCGTTGCTAGGCAACAATTTGGGTCCATGTTTACTTCCTGTCAGCTGATGTCATTCACATCCACTGCAACAGGAAATAAACTGGGACACATTTAGAATGTTTATGTTTAAAACCGTGTAATGGTCTAAATATTGAATATTTGTGACATCACAAATGGACAGAAATCCTGACGGCTTGTTTCAAACGCACAATTTCTTTGTGTGTATTTCTCCGTATATTGAGCGTTTTGATAGTTAAACAGTATTTATAAAGCACTTAAACCTGTTTTATAATATAAAAGACCTGAAAATCTCACTTTTTACAATATGGGACCTTTAAAGCAAATGCATTGTAATACTCTACACGCACTGTAGCGCGACGCTTCCTATCGGTGCTAGGGGTGGCACTTGCCGATGATGATGGCCGCAGCTTGTTAGCGTGAGCCACCTCGCTGCTACGTTAGCACCACAGTAGCTGTTTGGCTAACGATAATATCTCTAGAACTACATTTATGATCAAATTGACACACGTTTTATTACACAGACTTGTAACGGTTATGGAAAGTGAAAGTTACATCTCCTCTCTCGTACAATTCCCGAGTCTCCGCCTCGCGACTACTTCACTCAGAGCAGCTGTCGATCACAGCTGCCAATATTTACGTCTCACCCCCTTTTTATAGCATCAAATAACTAATTAAAACCAAACTTATCAGAAAAATGAACACTTGAACATACATGATAGTAATAAGAACTACCTAATATGACAGAAACCATCTTTGGGAAAAATGTATATGACGTGTACTTTGACTTTTTAGTTTGGCCCACGTCCCATCCGCTAACATGGAGGGGGAGGGAGCTATGAGCTATACTGCAGCCAGGCACCCGGGGGCGATCTAGATGTTTCACTTCACTTTTGGGGAGCCGTCATGTCGTCCAAACCAATTACTTGTTGTTTTCCATCATACATGTTTTCAATGAAAGTGTTTAGAGTAATAGAGTAATCTCCTTCTAGAAGTATTAAAACGTGTGTGTGTGTGTGTGTGTGTGTGTGTGTGTGCGTGTGTGTGTGTGTGTGTGTGTAGGACCAGCGACCTGGGCCATGGCGACCTCTAAACCAGACATCCTAATGGTTCTGCTCAGTAAATTGATCCAAGAGGGAGACCTACTGTACAAGGTAACACACACAAGTACAAGCAAACCCAGTGGTGGAATGTACCTAAGTACATTTACTCAAGTACTGTACTTCAGTACTATTATGAGGTACTTGTACTTTACATGAGCATTTACATTTTATGTAACTTTATACTCTATAACTCCCCTCCATTTTGAAATCAAATATTGTACTTTTTACTCCACTACATTTATTTGACAGCTTTGACTAGTTAATTTGCATATTCAAATTATTAATAGAAAACATACAAAAATAAATCATCTAATAGATTATGATGTATTGTCACAGGTTAAGTTACCCAGCAGTATATAAAGTACTTGAACGTAGCTCCACTTTTACCAGCAACATTAAAGTGATGAACACATGCATCACTAATTATAATTCTTCTATAATTATGCCAACATTCTGCATGATGAGTACTTTTAATTTTGATACTTTAACTATATTTTGATGCTGATACTTTTATACTTTTACTTAAAACACACATTTATCAGATATTTTATTTTTATTTGTATTATTATTTATTTATTTTATTTTATTCTGTGTGTGTGTGTGTGTGTGTGTGTGTGTGTGTGTGTGTGTGTGTGTATGTGTAATTGTAGCAAGGTAAAGTGAGGGAAGCTGCTCACTCCTATCAGTCAGCTCTGCAGAAGTTTCCGGGGGACGAGCTGAAGATGTTCAGACAGCTGAGAGTGTGTGTGCTCCTCAACATGTCTCGCTGCCACCGCAAGATGAACGTGAGTCTCTTTCTCTGCTATACACACACACACACGCATACATTGGAGAAACCTGTTGTAATTCATGGCTCTTTATTTATTTGTAACCCACAATGTGATATGTTTTTCATTTTACTTTGAAATTAATCTCATCTCCCACAATCCTCTGTCCTTCCGTCTTGATGTACCAGCATGAACTCTTTTTATTTTGCTTGCAGGATTTCCTCCTTGCTGAGGAGTTTGCCGCCAAGGCGCTAGAGCTGAAAGCTAAATCCTACGAAGCCTTTTATGCCCGAGCCCGCGCCAAACGTGGACGCAGGTAACCCAGTAGCACAAAGGCTAACCCAGTGACGTTAGTACAAAGGCTAACCCAGTAGCACGAAGGTTAACCCAGTAACGTTAGTACAAAGGCTAACCCAGTAGCACGAAGGTTAACCCAGTAACGTTAGTACAAAGGCTAACCCAGTAGTGCAAAGGCTAACCCAGTAACGTTAGTACAAAGGCTAACCCAGTAGTGCAAAGGCTAACCCAGTAACGTTAGTACAAAGTCTAACCCAGTAGTACAAAGGCTAACCCAGTAGCACGAAGGTTAACCCAGTAACGTTAGTACAAAGGCTAATCCAGTAGTACAAAAGCTAACCCAGTAGCGCAATGGCTAACCCAGTAACGTTAGCACAAAGGCTAACCCAGTAATGTTAGTACAAAGGCTAACCCAGTAGCACAAAGGCTAACCCAGTAATGTTAGTACAAAGGCTAACCCAGTACCGTTAGCACAAAGGCTAACCCAGTAACATTAGCACAAAGGCTAACCCAGTAACGTTAGTACAAAGGCTAACCCAGTAGCACAAAGGCTAGCCCAGTAATGTTAGTACAAAGGCTAACCCAGTAGCACAAAAGCTAACCCAGTAACGTTAGCACAAAGGCTAACCCAGTAATGTTAGTACAAAGGCTAACCCAGTAACGTTAGTACAAAGGCTAACCCAGTAGCACAAAGGCTAACCCAGTAACGTTAGTACAAAGGCTAACCCAGTAGCACAAAGGCTAACCCAGTAACGTTAGTACAAAGGCTAACCCAGTAGCACGAAGGCTAATCCAGTAACGTTAGCACAAAGGCTAACCCAGTAGCACAAAGCACACCCACTCTGCCGAAGAAGCCGATTCTAAATGAAATCGCAACAGATACTTTCGTGACGGCTATTCTGCCTGTGTTTATATAATTGTGCCATGTAACAGAGTTGTTTGTTTATTCTTGTATTAATAAAAAAGTTAAGAGAGCTTGTAGCGAACGTATCAAACTCGCCAATCTCCCAGCTGGAGATGTGTGCGAGTGGCGCCAGCCAGCTAATGTCACTTCAGCGCTCCTATTGGTGGTGCAAATGCAAACAGAGAAAAAGCCCTTGAAGGTGTGTAGCTCTCGGGGGAGCTCCCCAGTGGGCAGTTCCTCTCAGGGAGTCCCTAAATCGGTTTGGTCAGAAAACAGCTCATGTCATCTTCTGAAATGTTATTTCTCTCACCATTCAGACAGTTCCATGCAGCCCTGGAGGACCTGATCGAGGCCAGCCGCCTGTGCCCATCAAACCGGGAGATCCAGCGCCTGCTCTCCCGGGTCAAGGAAGAGTGTCGGCAGGTTGCACAACAACAAGACTCTTCCCCTCCTTCATCACATCCTGTTTATCAACAAAATGTGGCCATATCCGTCACTGAGGCCAGGTGCAGAGATTCAGGTTGTCTGCAGGTGCAGGACAGGGAGGGGCTTACTGAGGAAGAGGAGGAAGAGGAGGAAGAGGAGGAGGAGGAGAGTCGCAGAGAAGGAGATGCTGCTCCTCACTCCTCCTTCCACCCTCCACCTGTGGTTCAAAGTCTTGACACTCACTGCCACCCTGGGGTGCCATCCCCCTCCTCCCTTTCGCCCACTCACCTGTATCGTCGCCTCCCCAGCCCTACCCACTCTCCCTCCTCCTCTTCCCCCTGTCACTCTGCACCTCCTCCATTCTCCTCCTACCACCATTTCAGCTCTCCACAGCGACCCAGCCCAATATCGGAAAGTATGCCTGCATTGTCAGGAAGTGGAGGTCTGCACCACCAACCACAGTCCATCTCAGCCCTCCACCACTCGGACCAGAACCTAGGACTGCAGCAGCAGCAGCACCACCACCACATGTCCAATCAGAGATCTTTCCAAAAGCAGAACCCTGTTCATGGCCAGTGGCTCCAAGCAGCCAAAGTCCAGATTGTCAGAACCAGTCAGCCCAGTTCCTCGGCCCACTCCAGCATGATTTTGGGAAGTTCTGCTTACTCCCAGTTTGGCCAACTGCCACAAGAACTGGCCGAGCTGGGGGAAGGCATTTGCCCGAGCCCCCTAGATATCAGGCCTAGCCTGCAGGTCCAGGCTGGTCTGAGCTCCGGATCATATCCACTAGATGATGTAGATGTTGACTTTGTTTGCCAGGCAAGACCTGCATCTGCCTATGGGAGAGAAGGAGGAGGGGAGAGGGCAGGGGTAAGTCTGTTTGGCCAGGCCCGTCAGTTCAGTCGCAACCAATCTAAAGCAGCCTACTACCCCATGGAGGTTACTGAGGCGACATTGGGGCCTCCTGATAGCCTTCCACCATTGCACGATTACCAATACCACCATCAGGGGGGACTACGACGCCCACTCAGTGCCCACCCAAACTCCTCCCCCGCTCCTCCCCCGAGGCCACTTGTCCACTCCCAGAGTATCAGCGTCCGTTTCTCCACCAGCAGCGGCAGTCTCGCTGGTGGGCAGCCCGCCAATCACGGCCCAGGCTTCAGGACCTCAGCCTCCGTCCAGCACATGGATTTGCCTTCAGATCTGGCCTCTGTGGGAGGGGTTACTGGTTACCATGATGATCTCTTTTTGATCTCCTCTCCCAATTCAGAAATATGCATGGTAGGAGGCGGGACTTATCCTGGAGAGGCAGGCCGTTCTTCTAGGAACACTCCATTTATGGGCGTTGTCGACAGGACCGCGAGGGTGCACCAGCAGTATCAACAACAAGCTCCTTCCAGTTCTGCATCCTGTCTCAGCCCTTCTCGCTCCTGGGCCGTGTCTTCAGTGGACACGGTCATCACCTCGCCTAACAAAACCCCCACCAGTCAAGGAGGCTTTGGTCAACCCCAGCCATCCTCCATTGCCTACCACAACCGCAGCAACAACAACGCCCACTTGGACAACCAGCTCGACTACTATCCTCAGGGTGAAGGCGTAGCGCACGTTGCCAGTCAGAATCCCTCCTACCTGGATGTGAAGCTGGCTCGAACGCTACCGGTGATCCACAGCTGCTCAGACAGACCCAGTGACAGACAGACAGGCCCTACCTCACCTGTCAAACCAAAAAGACCCTTTGTAGAGTCCAATGTATAGAGAAAGGCTTAAATGTTAAGTCGGAGATGAGGGAGGAGGGTTAATAAAGAGTGGTTAAAAAGAAATGAGTGCACTCATATATTCCAATACTTACCGGAGCTATGGAATTATTAAGGCTGGGCTATGCTTGAAATGAACGAGTTCGTACGACATGTAGTCCGTATGACATTCAGAGGGGCAAGGCGCAATAAACGTTCAAATGGGGGTAACAGCACACACACTCCGGTGTATGGTTGCACTTGGTTGTATGCACTCATACACACGAAAAGTGATTGAAGTCGTGTGAAGAAAAAAGAGAGCTTGAGAGAGAAGTTAAAATCCTGCCTACTTTTTCACTTCCGTACCACCCCTGTCTCCAAAAAATTACATTTCCATACAACGAAACTACATTGTGAATTAGGTAGGGCTGCCCCCTCTTAGTCGACTAATCGGACGTTTTGGTCTGATTTCTTTAGTCGATTAGTCCGTTTTTATGCTTTTTTCATGCTGAATGAATTATTTCCAAGAAACTTATGAGCACATCTCTGGTAAACACCAGATTTAAAGTGTTGCTTTTGTGTGAGTGTTAGTGGAGAAACTCGGTTTCACAAATCTGTCGAAAGAGTGTTAGTGGACATTTCGAGGGAAACGTTTTTCTGTGCGAATGAAGTTTTGTTTTTGACGTATCACAAATACGTTTGTAATCATAGTCCACGGAAGTCCACGTAGGGTGGTGGGCGGGTCAAACAAGTGGTACAAGTTGTAGGAGACAGGGTTGGAGCTGGCCAATAGCTGTGTGAAGTGTCCGTGCTTGCCGGATTCTCGGTTTCAGAAAGACAAGCACTTCCTTTGTTCAGAAGAGATGGGGGGAAAGTAGAAGTTAAACATACTGTATATGTTTGATGTGGAACATATTGCCTGTTAGAGGTTAGGTCTGTCAATTAACCAGCCAGGGACAAAGAAAAGAAGCAAGGACGAAGGGAATGAGGGAAGGACTAGAGAGCATGACACAGCTCCTGCCATTACAAAGCACAATGAGGAAGAGGAAGATTTTGGGGGAAATCAGGAATTAAACACAAAAAAAGACATCAGGTAGCACTAAAGAAATCTTTCCTTCCCTCCCTGTTCATCTCCAGCTAACAGTACATTTAACAACTGAACGCCCACAATGCACTGCTCTAGAGTTTTCCTGCCAAGTTCACATACGCGACTCTAGACGGTGACATTTAGTCAGACAAGTAGAGACACAAAAACATCGCTATCACCTTTGTCTGCTGCTTACGCCTTTAAGATTTTCATTTCAAGTTTGAAACGCTTACATAATACGACTGGAAACCTGGATACAGTCACTGCAGGATCCACACCTGTGCCACCAAGGTGCTGGTCAGTGACTCGATCCCAAGCCATAGTTTGAGAAACTAGGATGATGCTGTCATTTAATAAGCACTGGCTTGCTGTATATATATAACAAAAATGACTGATATTTATCTTTTTTAAGTTATATCTGTATTAAACTGTATAAATATTGTTTCTCTTAAAACTGTATATTCCTTTTGGATTGTCTTTATATGTTTATTTTGAGGGGTTGGAAACCTTCTTTTCAAAGAAACAAAAAAAAAAGAAGAGCAAAGTCAGTTCAGCTTTGCTCAGTTTTGGGGTTGACATTTTGTTCCTGCTTGTGTATGATGGCATCGATCTACAGTGGACATCCTGTAAAAATGCCTTTTTAAACTTATAGAATTTTTTGCTTCAGGTAGAGTTATTTTTGTTGTTTTCTATGAAGGTCTTTTGTATTATGTAGTCCTAAAGGTCCTAATTTATGCAAACCACAAGGATCCCAACTGATGCACCAAGAGCCCCTTACGGTCGTTGCCATGGAGTGCTTACATGTCCCATGAGCTGGCGATTGGTTCTTTCTACCGTCAGTAACCCAATAAAAGCCAACTGACCTTGTTAAACCCCTCCCCCCAAAAACAGTGATTGTCCAATCAGAGCTGCATAGCCTGTCAAATTCTGGATTTTTCCGTCATGTTGTAGTGGTGCTTGAGCTGAAGTAAAATCGATAAAATCATTTAAAGAGTTTAGAGGGTGGTGTACTTTTTTCCTTTCCAAAACCACAAGTGTAAGGAATGGATTTAACAGAGTGGTTATTGGCTAACGTGAGTAGCATGCCTGGCTAACTAATACTACTACTAGAGTAGTAATCAAGTTATCCTAGGCCAAGGATCATTTTATTAACTGACAACCACATTAGTTTTTGGGGTTAAAACTAAACCAAATTTTTGCCTTGTTTTTGAGCACAATATCATGTATGTAGCCATGAATTGTATATTTAATATCCCTTTCACAAGATTCTCGTTATAAACCGATTTGGCTGGTAAGATTAAAAAGTCAGAGGGAGTTCGGGTTTTCACCCGAGTCATGGAGCTAATGTCGATTAAGGCCCTTTCAGACACAACGGCACCACTGCACTCTGAAACCCATCGTTTCCAATGGCTTGTGCCACGCTACGACAGCTTTTCGCTCCATTGAGCAAAGTACTCGAATAGGTTGAAGATATAAAGAGGACTGGATACAGCGTTGGAGGCTCCCGTTCGTTCCTATGAGAGTTGCTCAGTGGTGCATGAAGCCTAAATGGCTCGACTGCCGAGTGATAAAGTACCCGGAACTTCTAGCGATCTTCCGCATCCATTGGACCCATAGAGCAGGAGCAGTAGCGTTTCTTTTAACCTCGCCTCTCACGGTCTGGGGCTCATTCACGTGAACGGAGGAAGGGAAATAACTCTAGATTGGGCTATTGGTGCACTTTACAACTTTTAGGACTTAATTATTTGAATAAGGGCTATTCAAGTGTTCGTACTGGAAAGTTGATTTACATTAAAAAAAAAAGATCCGCCAAGTTACAGACGTCTCTTTCCCAATGTAAGTCTGTGGAAAAAAGTATTTTTGTGGCCCAATGGCATCTCTTAACGGACACTCAAGTTGTAATTTCGATGTTTGGCCAAAACGAAAATTTGCCTCAAACCCCGACCCTTCCTTGGGGCTTGCGCTGTGAAAAACTAATCTTGTGTGTGTCTGAATTCCCCGAACTGTATAAGACAAGTTTACGCTCCAATTGAGACCTCTGGAGGAAAGCTTTGCCTTGGAAACACGTTTCTAACCAAGTAGGCATATCAGGTGTGCTAGCGTGGTAGCATAGGACAGATGCATCATCGTTGCTGGCAACAACAAAATGTAGTCCCGCTAGAAGTTTTGAAAACTCCCTATTTTGCTCTGTAGCCTACGCCGCGACTTCCCCGAGCACTAAGTCAGATGTGTGCTGAACCCAGTGGCAGTTCAAATTGCATTGTGTCTGAAAGGGCCTATAGCTAGCTACAGCTCATAAAACCGGCCAAAGTTCTCATTTCAGATGGCAAAAGCAACGGTTGTCGGACAGAAATAAGAAACCTGCTTTTATCTCCCTCTTTCGGATATCAAGGACCCATTGTTTCAAAAATTACAAATGACTGACAGGCATAACGACAGTAACAAGGGGAGGGGTTTAGCTAACGGCTAGTTTTCCAGAGGGGGTGTGACTAACAGATGGGATTCAGGAAGTGGGACTAAGCTTTCATTTTGTTTTTTATGTATTTTATGCACATGAATGCCTGTTTCTTTGTACATTTCTTTTTATGTTTCTAATGAATCAACAGCTTGGTTTCAGAGTTGCTGATGAAATCTATGACCTCTGACAGTTTCTGTGACCACTGCCCTTATTTCTCTCAAGCTGTGAGAAGATGTGGTAATATTTCATTACTCAAGCCGTTTCATAGTAGTTCCGCTGGGTATGGTATCTAATAGAGAGCCAAAGTCCCTCCTCTTCCAGGTGGACCACCATGGGACCTTATTACGGTAGTCGACGGCGAGAGACGAATATTTTCTTGATCCCATTTGAATTGCGCCATGAATCACACGTATGATGTTTGTCAATTTAAAACATAATTTTGCAAGTCAAGAAGTTTGTCGTAGCTAGCTAGCTGATTTAGCTATGTGCCATGCACAAATCTAAAGTTCTCTTACCTGATGTGTTTTATCCAGCGACTCCTGGTCTTTTTATCAGCCGGGAAGAGAAAGAACAAGCGAGACCCGTTGCTGGTGTGAGTTCATCCCAGCAGGAAACACACGGGCATCGTAGCTTCAGCGAGAGAGACGTCACTTACGTGACTTTTGGGTGTGTCGTCTTTCTAATTACGTATTTTCACAGTCTGATACTTCAACAGTTTTACAACAAACTGCGACTTTCTTGACTTGCAAAATTATCTTTTTAATTGACAAACGTCATATGTGTGATTCTTGGCGCAATTCAAATGGGATCAAAAAAATAGTCGTCTCTCAGCGTTGACTACCGTCCATATCTTTTCGGAAATAAGGTCCCATGAGGTCCATCGGAAAGGGGCAGGACTTTCGCCTCTATTATGGCCAGCTAGAGATGAAGTACATTATTAGCAAGTTGATTGGATGTTTGGGACTTGTTCAAAATTTGAAGTGATAAAGCGTGGAAACAGCTCGTCTTAGTGCATCAGTGTTGCTTTAAATCCTCGATAAGCCGGATGACAGCCGTGTTGTCTGTCAATAAAACAATGTGTTGTGCTGTACATGTGGGATGTAACCCCCCGACCTGCTTAGGGGTCCCGAGCCCCGAGTTTGAAACACCACAGGTAATCGAGCGTTACACAAACAGGGAACAGTGTGTGTTCCCTGTTTGTGGGTTTACTGTGAGCTTTTTCACTGTGTGTAAGATAAAGTTCATATTTAAAACCTGGGATGGTTACAAGAATAAGAAGAACATCATTATAAAAACATTTAAAACAACATGAATGTGTCAGCTCGTGAACATTACAAAGAGGAATAAAGCTGAATGAAAGACAGATGTGTAAGTCTATTTCCCTCCCTCTCTTTCTCTCTCTCTCTCTCTCTCTCTCTCTCTCTCTCTCTCATTCTGGGCGTTTCTACCATAGGAGTATGGGGGCTGACCCTACAGAGGATACTCTCACATCATCTTTTGTGGTCGTGCACTAATTGGAAATACAGCTTAACGCTGCATTACTTATTTATCCACCACTTGGGGACAGTGGAACAAGCTGTTAACAAAATATTAATATATTATCACCTCATAAAGTCGCCTAGTTCCACATCCAGCAGACATAAAGCAACATTAGCATTCATTTGGAGTCGTGTCTCTGGCCAACTGACAAATGTAAGTCCAATATCCACTCTCCTTCTAGCTTCGTTTTGGCAGTGGTGGAAGAAGTACTGTACATTGATCCTTTACCTAAAGGTCCCATATTGTAAAAAGTGAGATTTTCATGTCTTTTATATTATATAGCAGGTTTAAGTGATATATAAATACTGTGAAAGTATCAAAACGCTCAATCCACAGAGAAATATACACAGCCCGTATGCAGAAACTGAGCGTTTGAAACAAGCTGTCAGGATTTCTGTACATTTGTGATGTCACAAATCTACAATATTTAGACAGTTTCACAGTTTTAAATGTAAACATTCTAAATGTGTCCCAGTTTATTTCCTGTTGCAGTTTATGTGAATGACATAAGCTGACAGGAAGTAAACATGGACCCAAGCTGCTTCCTAGCGACGCAATTCCATTGCCATTCCATTGAAATGCACTAAAACGGAGCGTTTCTGACAGAGGGTGAATACAGGTATATTCAAACAGACAATATGAGAAAAATAATGTGTTATTTGAACATTACAGCATGTAAACATGTTCTAGTAGAAACTCAAAATACAAGTATGAACCTGAAGATGAGCATGATATGTCCCCTTTAAGTAAAAGTAGTAATAATGTAGTGTAAAAACACTGTACTTAAGTCTTACAGAATTATATTGAGCCCCTAGCTGGACATTAGAGAGAAAATAATTTTGCGTTCTCTCGCCTGCGGGGCATTCAAACGTAGCAATTTATTGTGTTCTAATTGCTTTTAAATAATTACCAACACTTGATGCAGCTTTAAAGGGATAGTTCGGGTGTTTTGAAGTGGGGTTGTATGAGGCACTTATCCATATAACTTAGATGACGCTTGGCCTGGCCCCAGCTTGGAGAAACAGACTGGAGTACCAACATCTGAGCAAAACAGTCCAGTGCTGTGGACGGGGATGGCAGAAAAAAAATTAATTTAGCCACCTAAAAGAAAGGCTCACCTTAAAAAAAACAATGTCCGTATAAGTGTAAGCTATAATTAGAATATTATCTTGCCGTCAGACAGCCCTTACCTTCTCCTTTCTGATGGGGAACTGAACTGAAAGTGATGCTCTCTCTAAAGCCAGCAGGCTCAGATGACAAAACACTACAGATACGTTTCACTTTCAGTTCAGTTCGCCATCGGAAAATATTCTAAATAAAGCATACACTTAAACGGATGTTGATTTTTTTAGGTGAGCTTTTCTTTTAGGTGGCTAAAATATGTTTTTCTGCCATCCCCGTCCACAGCACTGTATCGCTTTGCTCTGGTGTCGGTGCTCCTGTCTGTTTCTCGATGCCGGGGGCCTACCGCCATCTACTGTTAGTTAATACACCTGCTATGAATAAGTACGTCATACAACCCCACTTCAAAACACCCAAACTATCCCTTTAACATCTCAATTATATCAGAACATTAAGTCGGTTGAAAAACTGGACCAACACACTTAAAGCCATTTCACATATTTTTATTTATTTCAGGTTGTCCCAATGAGATAAAGACTTTCCTTTCAAATAAGACACCGTTAACAAGTATATAAGACAAACAACATTCAGTACTTTTCAGTAAAAGCTTTGTATTAGGCACTAGTGCGAAGTAGTCCTGAAGTCAAGCCAGAAAACGAAATAAAACTGCAGCTACATGTTATATATATAATTTGGTTCAACACATTCAGAGACATGAATTTTTAGGTAAAAGTGCATCAAGTAAAAATGGAATCACATACATCTGAATAGACACTGAACAGATATCGTTAACATGACGATCCATTGAAAAATACAAACAGCTTACTATTGGACAAATGGAATACATTTTTCTTATGTAGTATCTGTTGTGGACAAACTGTACTGACTAGGCTTCTCGCCACTTGGATGTGGGACAGATATAGATACTGTGGGACATCGAAGACAAGGACAGACTTTATTCGAGTATTGACTGCAAAGGGATAAATTTGTTGGACATTACGACTTTGACCTCTTAAAAAAAAATCTGTTCTTTTTAAATATTTTTGTAATTATTATTATTATGGTGACTTATAGAAAATAATGAAAATCGAGATGGCAAATGTTGGTGGTTCCAAATGGAATGAAAGAAAAGGTCAAATGAGCACAATGTCTGGCATCAGTTGGACTTTTGGTGTTTAACGGAGCCAAACTTTACAATAGCGCCGACTAGAGATGTCCACATCAAGTTTTTTTCGACCCTATAATATATTTAATATTCAGTATCTGCCCATAGAGAGTCCGATCAGATACTTATATTTACCTAAACGACACAGCCACCCAGTGCACACTCAAGCAACCACTTAATTCAACCTAAAAATAAATGTTTGTGCGAAGGCTGCTCATTGTACATAGTTAAAATAACTATATACTGTGTATATATATATATGTATATATATATATACATATATATATATACATATATATATATGTATATATACTGTATATACATAGTAGAAGAAAATATGTAATAGAGAGGCAATGTCCGGCAATGTCCCGCCCCTTCTGGTGGACCACCATGGGACCTTATTTCGGAAAAAATATGAACGGTAGTCGATGGCGAGACAAATAATTTGTTTGAATTATGCCAAGAATCACACACACGATGTTTGTCAGTTAAAGCTGAAGTAGGCGAGGTATGATTCAAAATAAATATGATTAAAAAAAGTTATTTTTATAAAACGGTCGCTATATCGTGACAGTAGTACATGAAACAGGTAACCTGGAAAAAATCATGTGCCTCTGTGTCCTCCGGTGCTCCTAACAGCATCTGCAAGATTTCACAGACCGGAGGAAAACAAGCAGTCAGAGCTGATCTGAGGTCTGCTGTCCATCTGCTGTCTATGAGAGCCGGCTGTCAATCACTCGTGAACTCTGACCAAACGGTCAAACTAGGCAGCGCTGATCAAATATGAATCAATATTATGTTACGTTAATGCCTATTTCTCTCCTCAAATGTTTTCAGAATCATCTTGTAGTGTACAGTTTAGATGTGAAATGAGAACGTTCGTGACGCCGCCGCCATTGTGAAATCTGGTGAAGGAACGCCAAGTTCTGTTCACCTGACCGGAGCACAGCCAATAGGAACACTCTCTCTCAATGAAATGACCTGTGATTGGTCAAAGTGTCCCGTCACGGGCTAGATTTTCTAAAGCCTGAAAACAGAGCCATGAGGAGGATCAGAAGTCTAGTTATCTCTCAGAACACTTGAATTACAATATGCTGAAAGGTTATTATGGAATTTTTGCCCAATGATGCCAAAAATATACTGCCTACTGAAGCTTTAAAAAGATAATTTTGCAAGTCAAGAAAGTCGCAGTTTGCTTTATTTTCACAGTATCAGACTGTGAAAATACGTAATTAGAAAGAGGACACACCCAAAAGTTGCGTAAATGACGTCTCTCTGGCTGAAGCTACGATGTCTGAGTGTTTCCTACTGGGATGAACTCACACCAGCAACGAGTCTGATCCTTCTTTCTCTTCTTGGCTGATTAAAAGACCAGTAGACCCTGGATAAAACACATCAGGTAAGAGAACGTTTCATTTGTGCGTGGAACATAGCTAAGTTAGCTAGCTAGCTAGTGTTGGTAACGTATATTGTGCGAGACGAGAGATGTAGTTCACCGAGCGGTTCACACAAAACTAAATACTACGACAGACTGCGACTCTCTTGACTTGCAAAATTATATTTAAATTGACAAACATCATACGTGTGATTTATGGTGCAATTCAAACAGGATAAAAAAAAATATTTGTCCCTCGCCGTCGACTACGGTACATATATTTTCCGAAATAAGGTCCCATGGGCTCCACCGGAAGGGGAGGGTCTTCGCCTCTATAGATATGTATCCAGCACATTGAACAGGTGTGGAATACTAAATTTGGCACACTATTTTTCACGGGCTACTTGATCCAAATACTGCCTGAAGCCGTACGAAATGAGGAAGCGTCAGACTCCTCGCCATTTCTCTATGAAATGTATTATTAAATCTGATTGGTTGTGATACTATTTTACTTTTCCAGCTTTACATTTATAGGCTTCTTCTATTTATTATCAAATAAAATAAATCAAGTGTAATTAATTAGGGCTGTCACTTGATTCAAATAGTCAATCTCAATTAATCATATATTTTTTTATCTGTTCAAAATGTACCTTAATGGGACATTTTTTAAGTATTTAATACTCTTATCAACATGGGAGTGGGCAAATATGCTGCTTTATGCAAATGTATGTATATATTTATTATTGGAAGTCAATTAAGTCAGACATCACAACGAGGTCAAGGCGAGGAGGGCGACCCCCCCTCGGTCAGGGTCTTGAAGTGGACAGAAAGAGACTCTTCCTCCGGTTGTGGCGGACGTCTGTACTCCTCCCTGGTGATCAGGTAGCCCAGCAGCACCCCGAAACACACCAGCAGGAGCCCCAAGATGTTGGCCAGCACCCCCTCTGAGACGAACAGAGAGTAGGTTGGCCTGCGTCCAGAGAGAGAGAGAGAGAGAGAGAGAGACAGACACAATGAGGACACTCCATTTATTCAAGGTCAGTGAGAAACCATGTTTTTTTTTTTTTTTTACAATGATGATAAAGTAGACAGACAGACATACATGATGCTGAAGAGAAGCTTCTCCGTGATGCCGAGCAGGCTGCTTCCTATGGCCATAACCAGCAGAGCCAGGCCACAGAACGCGTGGACGGGGAGGTACGAAGCTCGTAACCATGACGATGCAACAGGAAACAAGAAGAACAGCAAACCCATCACCCACTGGGAGAAAAAGGGGGGACGATAAATTAGTGTTACCGTTTTAATCCGTATTACACTTGAGCTATGTGTGTGTGTGTGTGTGTGTGTGTGTGTGTACCTGTACACAGAATAAGACTAAGGTAGCCATGCCGCACCAGCTGTGTAGAGAGTACATGTCTGGGATCTTTGATGCTCTATGGTTGTCAAACACAGCTACAACTCCTACACACACACAGGCAGAGAGAAAACAATAATTAAAGTAGCTTTTCCTCTCAGTGTCTCTGTCTCTCACACAGACATACACACTGGTATTAGCTTCTTAACTTTCACACACGCACATCTCTACGACGGCGTATTACTGTAGGGCCCTTGTAGGTAAAAGAAAATAAATTACAGAGCCGGGGGAGGGGGTTATACGCCAACTTGGATATTCTCTGATGATTAAAGTCGGTGAATTTAAGAGAAGAAACTCACAGATTTATGAGAAAATATTCTCTGAGATTTTTTTTGTCAAGGAACCGCATCGCTTCACTTTCCAAGGCTGGATCAACCTCATCACACCACAGAATAAACACACAGTTTGTGAGCTTATTTTCTGTATGTCTTTTTAATCTCAGAGAATATTAGAGGGGTTTTTTTTCTTGTAAATGTGTGCGTATTTTCTCGTAAATGTACCACTTTAATCTCAGAGAATATCCCAGTTCTTTTCTTGTAAGTTCTTTCTCGTAATATTATCCCCCTCCCCTAGCTCCGGACTTTTTTTTTTTTTTTTTTACTTACCTACAATGGCCCTAATATGCCGTCATACATCACTCTCTCACCTATGATGCTGATGATGAGGACCAGCAGGTGAATGACGCCGTGAAGTATCTTTACGTTCCTCTTCGCCTCATTTCGAAACACTCTGTAGACCAGGATGGCTGGAGAGAGAGAAAAGAGAGAGAGAGAGAGAGAGAGAGAGGGATGAATTTCAATAAAATTTTTCCTCAGAAAAAACACATCTTTATACAAAAGCCACAGGCCGTAACAACCATAGACTGTATGTAAGACATGGACGTAGTCACCATGACGTCACCCATTGGTTTGAGGACTGCTGTTTTGAAGCCTCGAGTTCGTCAATTTGGCCGTCGCCATCTTGGTTTTTGCAACCCCAATTGACACGAGAGGGTTAAAGTTCTAAGACGAAAACACGAACAACTCCCAGACTGGACAACACCGTGGTAGCGACCTGTCAATCACAAGGTAGCCCCGCCCTAAAGCATCCCCTGCTTTATGGTCTATTTGACTCTAAATGGGACCATAATTTACTAAATGAACATCATGCTGTATTGAAGAAGACTTGAAACTAGTGATTGAGACAATAAACTCATGTTGACAATGTTTACTGAGGTAATAAATCAAGAGAGAAGTAGGCTCATTTTCTCATAGACTTCTACACAATCAGACTTCTTTTAGCAACCAGAGGAGTCGCCCCCTGCTGGCTGTTAGAGAGAATGCAAGTTTAAGGCACTTCCACATTGGCTTCACTTCTCAGACCCAGAGGAAGCCCACTGGTAACAACCAATCAAAAAAACAAAATTACGTTTGAGGCCAAGACAAATGATCAAAATGCCAAACAAGAAAAAATAAAGTTTTTTATCAAAATTTCAAACAAGCAAAAATGATCAAAATGCCAAAGAGCAGCAGGAATTCAATTAAGAAGAAAACACTGTATATAGAAGATCTTTAAACGACTAAAAACAACATCGTTGAAAATGGGTGATATATACACTAGAACAGACGGACACTGTGTCATGCACTCAACATTTGCAGAGGCAAATATATCTATATCTTTATATATTTTTAGTAAATATGCAAGGTATGTGCTGTAACAATGTGTGAGACATGTCCACTCTTCATGATTCAGGTGTTAGAATATATTTTAAGTGGCTAAAGATTAAAGGTGCAATGTGTAGGATTTGGCGGCATCCAGCGGTGAGGTTACATACCTAAACCAACTAAAACTTGTCCGGTGTGCCAAGCACGTAGGAGAACGACGGTGGCCGCCGCGAAAACGTGAAAACCCCTTTAAGTGTGGATACAGATTGAAGAGAAAAAACATTTGTCAGATGTATGCACATTGGTGTGGATGTGTCCTGAGTAGGGATGCACCGATACCGATACAAGTATCAGGTATCGGGTCCGATACTGTGCTCATGTACTCGTACTCGCAAAACGGCTCGATACAACGGCACCGATACCAGAATTAGACTCCTTGGTCCGTGTTTCAAGACGGGTCGGGTGGGTTGCCGACATCGGCGCAGACCCCTGGCGCCTTTTACGTGGGCCGAACCCCGATCTGGCGGCACGACGCGGTCAGGCCGCACTGAGGACAGTCCGCCCCGGTCGACAATCTCACTGGGAGTAGGGGGCCGCCCCCAGCGAGGAGAGAGGGTGCAGTGAGGCCTTTGTCCACGCTGCTGCGAGGTTGCTGTAAAGCTGCGGTCGCGAGCCACCTTCGCCCCGAGCCTTTCCAAGCCGACCTAGAGCCGGTTGCGGCGCACCGCCTCGTATGTGGGACTCCCCAGCCTGCCGTGTGTCGCTCACACCCTCCAGCTGGCTGTTAACGAGGGTCTTTTGGCACAGAGAAGTACTCGTATCGGTACTTGGTATCGGCGAGTACCCAAATGTAAGTACTTGTACTTGTACTCGGTCTGAAAAAAAATGGTATTGGTGCATCCCTAGTCCTGAGGCAACGAAGGCAGGTTTAATTACAGGGAATCAGCTTTGAGGTGTATTTGTCTCTGTGTGTGTGAGGACCCCCCAGGGTGTTTCCATCAATTACTAACCCCCTTTGTCCCCGGTCTAATGTCCAGCTGACCTTTGCTTTTATCGCTCTAATGCAATCCAGCTCTGTAACAGACAGCTGTGAACCAGTTGAATTAATCTGGTTACTCTCATTAGCAGAAGTACCCAAGGCGCACAGCAGAGAGGAGGAAAAACAGCGACATCTCACTTTGTCTTTATTTCTGGGGGCCACAGACATCACCAGGATGTGCTGCAGTGTGAGCAGGCAGCATTACACCCAAAAACTCGCCCCAAAAGTGACATGTTCACCATTTTACCATCAGCGACAGATCGGATGTGGAGACTTCAGCAAAACTTAGCTGAGTTACAATTTGGAAATTTACTTTAGTTTTCCGAGGCTCTTTGTTCTGC
Source organism: Sebastes umbrosus (assembly GCF_015220745.1). Taxonomy (NCBI): domain Eukaryota; kingdom Metazoa; phylum Chordata; class Actinopteri; order Perciformes; family Sebastidae; genus Sebastes; species Sebastes umbrosus. Next base: position 2,533,213 of record NC_051282.1, on the reverse strand, counting down.
TGCCGTTGGGTGAAATCCTTGCATGTTCCAAATTCCCAAAGAGAAAGAAATGGGGGGATGAGACACAATAATTGTTAATGCACACTTTTGGACAGTCTCTCCTCGAAGGCATTTATGGTGTTGCACTCAGATGTACCCACAAACAAAATGAAGGAAGTTGGCTAGTTGATAAAAGGAGCTTAAAGGCCTGGTCATACCCAGAGGAAATACCAACTAGCACCGCCCACCAGCCGGAGCAAACTTCCTCATTTTACAGCTAAACAGTACACTACAAGATGGTTCTGACAACATCTGAGGAGAGAAATAGGCATTAACGTAACACTGTGGATTAAGAGTTTTTTTCAACCGTGGAGTCTGCTGGGGGAGGGTGGTCCGGTGCCAAAAAGATTCTGCCTACTGCCACTTTAAAGCTTCCATCATCGTGAGGGTGGGATTTAAAAAATAACCATACCACAAACTAGAGTGTCCAGTTTTGAAAAGTGTGGAGTTGATTTCTAAAAAAGCAGACTGCACACCTTCTGCTCTGATGCTGAAAAAAAATGCTGCTCAGTTTGCTGACTGGCTCTTCCAGTGCTGCTGGTCCCTGCTGGGCCGCTCTATCAAAGCTTCACTGGACACGTCACACACACACACACACACACACACACACACACAAACTGCCATGCTCAATGATTCAAACCATATCTCCTTCTGTCTCTTTAAATCAGACTTGCTGGGTGGGGGTGGGGGGGATTGATGGGTGTCTGGGTAGTGTTAGCTTAATGCAACAGGTCAGCAACGCTAGCGCTCAAGGCTAAGTACAGACACACACCAACAGGGTGAACAGCATCCGCGCTCTGCCGACCTCTGCTTCCAGTTTCACTCAATTTACAATATAATCGGAAAATGACTTAGCGTAACCATGACTACAAACTGATGTAGGCAGGCTGAGGGGACTGCTCTTGACGGTGTTTTTTCAACCGCATAGTCTAGCCTACGTTTTTCTCCATTTTTCAATTCATTTCAGCCTCAGCCTTGTATTGAGATTAATGTTAAAGGTCCCATATTGTAAAAAGTGAGATTTTCATGTCTTTTATATTATAAAGCAGTGATATATAAATACTGTGAAAGTATTAAAAATCACTCAATCAATGGAGAAATACACACAGCCCGTATTCAGAAATTGTTTGTTTGAAACAAGCCGTTAGGATTTCTGTCCATTTGTGATGTCACAAATCAACAATATTTGGACCATTTCATAGTTTTAAATGTAAACAAACTAAATGTGTCCCAGTTTCTTTCCTGGTTGCAGTGGATGTGAATGACATCAGCTGACAGGAAGTAAACACGGGCCAAAGCTGTTTCCTAGCAACGTAATTCCGTTGCCATTCCATTGAAATACGCTAAAACGGAGCGTTTCAGACAGAGGGTGAATACAGATATATTCACACAGACAGTATGAGGAAAATAATGTGTTGTTTGAACATTAAAGCATGTAAACATGTTCTAGTAGAAACCCAAAATACAAGCATCCCCCTGAGTTCACTTTCCTTTACTCTGATGACTGTTTACAGCCCTCTGGAGGCAGCAGGTAGCCTCTCTGTTCCATCTGCAGCCTCTAACTGGAGACATGATGTGAAACCACAATGACATGTTGTGCAGCAACCAGCATTAGACTGTTGTAAAATAATCACCAAACACCTCGTGCTTATGTGCACATCAAACATTGTTGTTTTGATTCATTATTCTACACAGTTACGTTTGTGTGTGTGTGTGTGTGTGTGTGTGTGTGTGTGTGTGTGTGTGTGTGTGTGTGTGTGTGTGTGCCTTGTTTCTGGAATAAAATAAAGTAGAAAGCTCAGCAGTGAACCAGGGAGTTGAGCTACATTCCGTTCTTGTCATTTTAAAAAGGTGCCTGCTTATCTAAAACAAAGTTAAACACATTAGTCAAATAATTGAAAGCTAGTCCAGGATCAGGGATTTATGGTCGGCTCCGTGCAAAGCACCGGAACAAAATCCCTGACACATCACATCCAGTATGATTTATTTATTTATTTAGCGAATGCAAAGTCCTCGAGCCAGGCGGTTGCTTCCTGGTCTGCTGTATGGAGGGTGACTAACCCTCCTTTTAGACTGTGGAGCGGGCAAGCTTCAATGATATGTTCCATTGTTTGCACCTCTCCACAAGCACACAATGGGCTTGGGCTGCTGCCCCATTTGTGAAGGCTGGCCAAGCAGGGGCCATGTCCGGCCCTGAATCTATTAAGGGTTGACCACTGTATCCTTGGCAGGTTGGTGCCAGGGACCTGTTGGGTGGGGTCTGACACCAGATGTTTGTTTGGGACATCCTTGGGCTCCCATTCCTATTCCCAAACTGATTGGGTGGTGAAGTCGACTGGTGGGGTATTCTTACAAATGGGTCGTCTAGATGGAAGACGGGCAGTGGGTGAGTTGAAGATGTCTGCATGAATTGGTAGTTGGGGAGAGTCTTTCACCTTTTGATGCATCCTTTGAGTAGATGCTACTCGCCGGATATGTGGGGGGGTTATATTGGATAGGACAGGGAGCCAGGGGAGTGGTGTTGAACGAATAGTCCCGCTTATGATTCGCATGGTTGTGTTGAGCTGGGTGTCCACATGGTGTGTAAGGGGTGACCTGGACCAAACAGGGGAACAGTATTCTGCTGCGGAGTAAGCAAGGGCCAGTGCCGAGGTGAGGTGCGCAATGTGGGGGCTGCTGCCCCCCATTTTGAGCCAGAGAGCTTACAGAGCAGGTTGTTTCTAGACTTCACCTTGGCCGCCATTCCTTTCAGGTGTTCCTTGAAGGATAGGGTCCTGTCCAGTATGATACTAACGCACTTTGCGTGCCTAGTCTGATAGTCTGTAGATACAGTATGTAGCCTACAAGTACAGTTATCCCGACAGAATACAGTAGAGTACAGAAGCCGTTTCTATGCCCTGAGGCTATAGCGTCTGCCTGTCTATTCACACGAGGAGCGCAGAGAGACCTTCAACGCAGCCCAGACCACATCCGAATATGGTCCGAGCGATCGGATCTCAATGTGTCCTCAATACGTCTTTGAGTGTGTTCACACCTGTCCTACTTAGAGCTGTCCACTTGTGGATCACATCACTCTGGACCCACACTGCCACCTTTACCAGCTCCATCAGCTCTGAATATATTAAAACCACTAAAAGAAACAGTTCAGCTATCTCTTTCCCCAAGTCTCTGTTAAAATCATCATAACATCCGGATGCGTTTGAAATACTAGGATACTCAAATGATCATATTTGCTCTGACTTAAAGCAGCAGTAGGCAGATTGGAGCAAATATGATAAAAAAAGTTATTTTTATAAAACGGTCGCTATATCCTGACAGTAGTGCATGAGACAGGTAATCTGAAAAAAAATCATGTGCTTCTGTGTCCTCCGGTGTCCTCTGGTGCTCCTAATGGCATCTGCAAGATTTCACAGACCAGAGGAAAACAACCAATCATAGCCGAGCTGGAGCCTGGCCATCTCTGAGCAGCAGGTTTGTGACCCGGCCGCCATGTTGACATCAGTTGAGGAAATACCAAACACCGCCCACCAGCCAGAGCAAACTTTCTAATTTTACAGCTAAACCGTACACTACAAGATGTTTTTGAAAACATTTTACGCGAGAATATTGATTCATATTTGATCAGCGCTCCCTAGTTTGACCATTTGATCGGAGTTCATGAGTGATTGACAGCTGGCTCCGTTGAATGAACAGCCAATAGGAACGCTCTCTCTCTGAAATGACCTGTGATTGGTCAAAGTCTCCCGTCACGGGCTAGATTTTCTAAAGACTGAAAACAGAGCCATGAGGAGGTGCAAACGTCTAGTTATCTCTCAGAACACTTGAATTATAATATGCTGAAAGGTTATTATGGGATTTTTGCCCAATGATGCCAAAAATATACTGCCTACTGCAGGTTTAATAAACTATAAATATTTAGATGTAGGAAACCAAAACCACTTCTAGTCTTAAAAACCTGTGGATCGTTTACATTAGCGTCTGAAGTGACGGGTGAAGAAGACCTAGTAGTAGTCGGCTTTAGAGCTGAAGAGAGCAAATTTGAGGTCGAACATTAACAGTGATGAGATTCCGGGGACATGCAACTGTTTGTTTCGCTGCAAATCTCATAAGCATCTCAAAGGGATTTTCACAGGAATGTTGAAAATGTCTGTGTCTGCTCCGAGTCTGATAGAAAAGTAATGGGTGATAAATGTGGAACCAAACGGATAGGGACCAGGACCCGAGCAACATCAGTCTCTGACAAGTTATCAGTTATAAATTTGTTTTTCTCTGCCTGAGAAAATGGACGTGTGGTGTGAGAGCATGTGAAAAGTGTCAGTTGCATGAGTCTTGGGGTCAATGTGTGAGAATTGGCACCATTCAACTAGGCCAGGGGTCAGCATCCTACCTATCAAGAGACATTTTAGGCAAAAAAAAATCATATCAGCAAGATTATTACAGTTCCGATGTCTATCTGTAGACAGAATTCCTTCATTTGTTAAGACGAGGCTTTTACTCTGAAATACAGTATGTGCCGGTCAGTGTTCTAGAACATGGATGAATATAGTACGGAGTTTTAATTGTGGATTATTACTATTATTTACAAATTACCACACGTTTCTTAACCTTTCTCGGTCTAAGATAAATATAAATGATATTTATAATGAAATGAATTGGCCATTAAAAGGCAAACTCTATGCAGAAAGAAAGGGCTGACAGCAGCAGCTGCAGCAGCAGACACGCAGCTGAAATGCAGCTGGTGTGAACGGCTGGCGCGTGTATCACACAGCCACCACGCGGCGCAGTCGCTACGCGCTCCTGACGTTCCATGTGTGTCCCGGGGCTAAGTATATAGTATATAAGTCTAATGCAGAGCAGTGATATTACAAGAATAAAGTCATAACTTTACGAGAAAAAAAGAAAATAACACGTAAAATGACTACTTTATAATATTATGACTTTATCCTCATAATATTCCGACTTTTTTCACGTAAACCCACGACTATATTCTCATAATATTATAACTTTATTCTCGAAATCTCAGATTTATTTGTTTCCCTCAATGTGGCCCTAATACTCTGTTGTACCGTCGTACCATAGACCTACAACAATGATAAATAAAAATGAAACTTACTCGTACTCGTACTCATTTCCATTTTTAAAAATCCACAGGGAGCCACTGGAGAGGGCTAAAGAGCCGCATGTGGCTTCGGAGCTGCAGGTTGCAGACCCCTGGTCTAGGCTATGATGTCTGGAGGTTGGCAAGTATGCTGATCAATCATCATTGACCGTGATTATTGACTCAGCTTTTCATAAATGCTTTAAAATAGTTAAAAATCATTCCACGCAACATATTCAGCAGACTTAGTTAACCTGGTTGAGTTTGAACTACTGTAGGTCTAAATTAGAATCAGTTCAGTGTAGCGTTTCCATATAGAGCAACTGATCAGTGATCAGTGTGGACTCACCGTCGCCTTGCAGGAAGACCAGCCCCAGAACCATGCACAGAGGGTGCAGGTTAAACTCCCGCCCTGAGCCGTCCCAGGCGAAGCCCCCGTGGTAGTGACCCATCCACACACCGGTCAGCACCACCGCCGCCAGACCAACCACCTGCGACGCTCCCACCAGCCACGGAAACGCCGAGCGAGCGGGACGTGGAGCAGGATCATCCATGATCTGAAAAAAAACAAACAGAAAGATTACGGCATGAAACGGGATGCCTCGGGCTGTAGCCGACTATTGAACTACATTTAAATGAATGGAATTAGGAAACAAAGGCAAACATAAAGCGTCACATGACAGCAGTATGTAATCCAGTTTCTTGAGCAGAAATGTGGATTTGGCAACATTTTTTCCCCCTCCTATAATGTTGTAGTGGAGTTTGAGTGGAACAAAAACATTTAACTCTTATTATAATATTCAACCAAACCAGGAGGCCCACAGGATGAACACACTCCTCAGGACGGCTGGCATTTCGTTTCACCTACATAATGTCACTAAAAGAGACATGTACCAACCAGGAATAAACACAAAATGGTCACAAAGAAACATAAAACAACTACAAAGAGACACGAAAGACTACGAAGAGACCAAAAAAACTATAAAGACATGCAAAACATCTGAAAAGAGACACAAAGGGACTCAAAACGACAAAACAACTACAAACAGAGAGACAAGATGACCACTAAGAGAACAAAGCAACTACAAAGAGACACAAAACAACAAGAAAGAGATGCAAAAGAACTACAAAGAGATGCAAAATGACTTTGAAAAGGGGCAAAACAACCAAAAAGAGACACAAAACTACAACAAAGAGATGCAAAACTACTACAAAGAGACACAAAATGACCACAATGAAACTACAAAGAGACACAAGACAACAACAAAGATGCAAAATAACTACAAAGAGATGCAAAATGTCTATGAAAAGGGACAAAACAACCACAAAGAGACACAAGGTAACTACAAAAAGACACAAAACTACCACAAAGAGACACAAAACAACAACAAAGAGATGCAAAATGACTAGAAACCAAAACAACTACAAAGAGATGCAAAATGACTTTGAAAAGAGACACAAAGGGACTCAAAACAACAAAACAACTACAAACAGAGATAGAAAATGACCGCAAAGACACACAAAGCAACTACAAAGAGACAAAAAAACAAAAAAGAGATGCAAAACAATTACAAAGAGATGCAAAACAACTATGCAAAGGGGAATAACAACCACAAAGAGACACAAAATTACTACAAAGATACACAAAACGACTACAAAGAGACACACAGCAACCACAAAGATACATAAAACAAAGAGACGCAAAACGACTACAAAGATACACAAGGCGACTACAAAGAGATGCAAAATAACTACAAAGACTTGCAAAACGTCTACAAAAAAGGGCAAAAACAATCACAGACATAAAATAACTACAAAAAGACCAAAACAATTAAAAAGTGACACAAAACAACTACAAAGAGACCCAAAACCACAGAAAGATGCGTAACGACTACAAAGAGACACAAAACAACAACAAAAAGAGGTTTAACACTAGGGCTGCAACCAATGATTATTTTCATTGTTGATTAATGTGTCGATAATTTTCTCAATTAATCAATTTCTTGTTTGGTCTATAAAGTGTCTGAAAATGGTGAAAAATGTGGATCAGCGTTTCCCAAAGCCCAAGATGACGTCCTCAAATGTCTTATTTTGTCCACAACTCAAATATATTCAGTTTACTGTCAGAGACCAGAAAATATTTCAAATTTAAAGATCCCATATTGTAAAAAGAGAGATTTTCATGTCTTTTATATTATAAAGCAGGTTTAAGTGCTTTATAAATACTGTTAAACTATCAAAACGTTCAATATACGGAAAATACACACAGCCCGTATTCAGAAATTGTGCGTTTGAAATAAGCCGTTAGGATTTCTTTCCATTTGTGATGTCACAAATATACAATATTTAGACCATTTCAGTGTTTTTAAAATTAAACATTCTAAATGTGTCCCAGTTTATTCCCGGTTGCAGTGTATGTAAATAACATCAGCCGACAGGAAGTAAACATGGACCCAAACTGTTGCCTAGCAACGCAATTCCATTGCAATACTATTGCAATGGAATTGGAATGCACTAAAACGGAGCGCTTCAGACAGAGGGTAAATACAGGTATATTCAGGCTGTTTTTTTGAACATTACAGCATGTAAACATGTTCTATTAGAAACCCAAAATACAAGTATGAACCTGAAAATGAGCACGAAATGGGACCTTTAAGAAACTGGAATAAGATAACTTTTACTTCTTTTTATAAAAAAAAACTGATTAATTGATAATCAAAATAGTTGATTCATTTAATAGTTGACAACTCATCGATAAATGGTTGCAGCTCTGCTAAACACCTATACAGTCTGTGTGTCTTGCTCCTGTGTAGGAGAGGTGGCCATTGACTCACAGTCCATCCACGCTGAAATGTAGTGAAGCAGAAAGTAACGTAAGATGCTGATGATGAGGTGCTATATAAATATAGTTATTAAGGAAATACTCAAGTTAAGTACAAGTAGCGAAACCTACCTCCAAACTGTACTTGCATTACTTGAGTAATAATGTAGTAGCAATCCAGTTTGACTGGCTGATTGATAATACAAAAAAAATACTGATTTCTTTTTATAAGTATAGTATACTCAGCAGCTTACTGCTGCTCAACTTGAGCAAATATTTTCACAATAAACTGTTTGCTTAATGAGTAGGCCTACTGTACGTAACACAGAGCTCCTTCAGAATAAAACTGCTGGGGTAAAAAAAAAAAAAAAAAAGACACCACATCTGCTGCTTTTATCTTGTTTCTCCATCAGCCGAAGAGTCACACGATACAAACATGACGTTGAGATAACACGGCAGGAAGTGTCGCACCGAGCTGAGGGAGTTACATGAGGACATGAGCAGAAATTGACCAAGAAGTGGACGTCTTTCTGCCTGCTCACCTCCTCATTATTATAGCAGCTTTCTGCAGACGGCACGCAGCTCAATAACCCGCTGAAAGTCGTCATTACTGAGCTCACCACAGGCAGTCATCACCCACAGGTCCACACTCCGTCATATCAGAACGTTATTATCACATCACACACAACTCCAGTAGATTAGAGACAATGACAGGCTGTCATGTTTTCGCTGTCACCTGTTACCTGTCGCAGTCAGGGCTCTGCACTATAGTTTAAATGCTATATTGTTGAACTGTTGCTCTGGTGACGACGGTAGCGTTAAACAGGAGCCTGATTCCAGGTGAGGACATGAAGAGGAACAATAATAAAGTGTGAAATACTCACTGCGCTGTAGACTCTGGCTGCTCTCTGCTCTGCTCTGCTCTGCCGAGGAAGTCCTCAGTCCGAATCTACAGATCCGCCTTCCTCCTCCAGTCCTCCCTCTCACCGGGCACGGTGCGTGTTTGCACGCCCGTGTGTGTGCGTGTGTGTGTGTGTGTGTGTTTTAGATGCTCTCCTAAACAAGCCCAACCCATGTGACAGCAGGACTGAGTAAAAACTAACACAATGCAGTGTTATATAGTCTATTACCATTATTATTATTATGAATATTATAATGATTATTATTATTATTATTAATAACTTATTATTATTCATATTATGATGATGATAATGATGATGATGATTATTATTAGCTTATTATTAGCCTTCTATTATGTTGCTACATTCTTACAATTTCTTTCTTGCAGTAAAACTCAGATATATAAATAAATATATATAATATAATATATATGCAGTGTTATATAGCCTACTACCATTATTATTAGCCTATTACTATGAATATTATTAGTATTATGATGATGATGATGATGATGATTATTATTATTAGCCTATTATTAGACTTCTATTATGTTGCTCCATCCTTACAATTACTTCCTTGCAGTAAAACTCAGATATATAATAAATATATATATATATATATATATATATATATATATACCATTATTATTAGCCTATTATTATGAATATTATTATTATTCGCCTATTAGTAGACTTCTATTATTAGCCTATTATTATAAATATTATTATTATTACCCTATTATTAGACTTCTATAATGTTGCTACAATTACTTCCTTGCAGTAGAACTCAGATATCTAATAAATATAAATATATATACACATATATATATATTTATATTTATTAGATATCTGAGTTGTATGTGTGTGTGTGTGTGTGTGTGTTATATAGCGTACTACCATTATTATTAGCCTATTTTTTTGATTATTATTATTAGCCTATTATATACTGTATATATTCAGTTTTACAGGTACGATCAATGCAAACGTCTAAATAATTATTTTGAACAAACAGTAGATAAATCTAATAATGAACAGGAGCCATTGCATTTGACTCATGATGAAACGTCACAATAACAAGAGACACAAGGGGGGTGGGGCGGGTGGATTGATGACTAACAGCTCCAGAGTAAAGGTTGGTTGCCTTGACAACACTGGAGGGAGTGGTGGGAGATGATGATGAGATGCTGGAGAGGAAAAGGAGGATGGGAAAGTGTCTGTCAGTGAATCATGGCTGCTCATTAGAGGAGGACTGAATTAATGTTCCCAACACTACTAATACCACACCTATATACCATTATAGCTACCATACCTGCTTCTGTTACTGTTACTGTACTCTCACTATTGCTACCTCCACTGATAGTACCACTAATGCCGATTATGAAATCCACTTGTTTCCATTATACTCCATTGAATTGAAAAGTGTAACGGGGCTGTAATCAAAATCTGTCATGTCAGAAGTTTATGGAGATGGCAGGTTGCTTTTCTCATACTATTTAGAGAAGAGGCACTCTTATTCACATTTATGCCCTCATATATGACTAATGCAACCTCTTAAACAGACTAATAATGGAAACAAAAGACGGAAAGTTTTAGGATGCAGCTTTAAACCTACAGTAAGCAGAATGTTTTTGGCATCATTGGGCAAAAATTCTGTAATGACCTTTCAGCATAGTGTAACTCAAGTGTTCTGAGAGATAATTTTCAGCCTTAAAAAAAATCTAGCCTGTGACGGGTGACAGAGAGAGTTCCTATTGGCTGTTCATTCAGAGGAAGCTGCTGCTCAGAGGCGGCAAGGCTCCAGCTCAGCTCTTACTGCTTGTTTTCCTCCGGTCTGTGAAACTTTGCAGATGCCGTTAGGAGCACCGGAGGACACCGGAGGACACAGAGGAATATGATTTTTTTCAGATTACCTGTCTCATGCATTACTGTCAGGATATAGAGACCGTTTTATAAAAAATATTTTTTTTAATCAAATTTGCTCCATTTCTACCCACTGCTGCTTTAATTGTTTACGTAAATAGTTTTGTGCACATCATGCATGCACTGAGTTTCAGTCCCTGCTGAAGGTGCGACACTACAGACAAAAACAGTTTTTCATGCACTGGTAGATTTTGAGATTTTGGGTTATTTTGCTTCCATAGCATGTCCTCTTTCAGACTAGTGGAAAGAAAACATTTATTTTACTACAATAAGAGGGCTTCATTCCAAAATGATACAAAAAAAAAAATTTAAATTGCATCAGGACGTGTGGAGCTTATTTACTGATTTACATTGCATTTACATTTCAAGCATTTGGCTTAGAGCATGTACCGCAACTTTGGATTATGTTGACATTTTTCAAAATTCACTGTTAATGTTTAAGATCATTACTACAATTAATAGATTTTTTAGGGCAGTCAAAGTTAACACGATAATAGCGCTTTAACGCAAATTGGTTTTAATGCCACTAATTTCTTTAATACATTAACACAACTTGCGATTTTTAGGTTGTAAAAGGTTGTTAAAGCTAGAGTGAAGATACTGGCATCATATCAAACTAGAATTAGAATTTATATTAGGGCTGCCAAAGGTAACACGATAATAGCACGTTAACACAAATTCCTTTTAACGTCACTAATTTATTTAACGCATTAATGAAACTTGGTTGTAGCAGGCTCAGTTTTAAAGCGTCATATGAAACAAAAAAAAACTAAGGAATCCATCGGTACCAACCATGTCACAATAGCTTGTCAGGAAGGAGGCTAAATAACACTCCAAACTTGCACTAAATTCTGGCAAGGAAAAACTGGCATGGGCATTTTCGAAGGGGTCCCTTGACCTCTGACCTCAAGATATGTGAATAGAATTTGTCTATTTGCATCTGTAGATTTCTCCTAAATTCACCAAAAGTTAGCATTTGATGCTGCCTGATTTGCATATTTACATGTAATGTTTCAGAAAACTTGTAATACAGGTTTTAGGACGCTTCAAAAACCATAAAAGTGGTGTTTATTTGTGAAGATTATCTTGCTGAACAAAATGTGTAAACGAGTGTTCGCCACAGAGCTTATTTTCTGCAATAACCCAAAACGCAGTGGAAAAATCCCATTGGCTTTTTGTTGAGGGAACCAGGGTGATGCTAACATCCTGGTTGGCCTACAAATACTCAGTACGTCATGCCTGGGGCACTCTATACACAACAAGGCTGTAAAGACGTGATGACGTTTAGTATTCTCATTTAGCAACTCGTTAGCAACCCACCTTTTTTAAGACACATAAAGGCTTCAGAAGTCACGAGTGGGCTATTAATTGATGTATTTTATATCGTAGAGCAAAACGTAAAAATCTCTTCAGCTCGTGTTAACCACGGACCTCATTTCAGGCATCTGACTAAAAACCCACTCAAAAGAAACCCCATAGACTTCCAGACGAGGGAACCAGAAGTGCTAAAAATGTTGACTCATTTCCAGGTTATAGACTTATTCCTGTAGCACTCTATATTTTTGCCTCCTAGAGAACCATTTTCTCCAGAGAAAGTCAGTTTGGACTGTCCTATCAGCTCATTAAACTGTCTTCCCATGCCAACTATGCATCACATTGTATTTGTTGATGCTGTATTATGCGTGTAAAATCTGAATCTACACAATAAATAGTCACTGAAGCTATTAGATGAATTTAGTGGAAGTAAACAGTATAATATTTTCTTCTAAAATGCAATGAAGTAGAAATAAAGAGGCATAACATTGAAGTACTAAAAGTACAAGTACCTCAATGGTGAACAATAACTATTCACTTGTAAGGGCAGTTGAGGTAATTGAGTAATACAGCAATGACTCAGTTCACATCCATGCATCTTCCCTTCCTCTCCTCTGGAGGGCACTGCAGTCTTTGATAACCCAGTTTCTGATCAGCATCATGTGCAGCATCCAGTGCAGCAGCAGCAGGATCAGTGGTGTTCACCCTAGGGTCTGGGGACCTGTTGAGGGGTCTCAGAGGGCAAAGCAGGAAGATGGAGGAGTACGGAGGAGCTTCCTTTCACAAACAGATGCTCATCTAAAGTCTGCGCAGGTAAAAATTGCTGTTATTCGATTTCTGAAAATGTGCTGCTGCTGCAGTGTGATCTTGAATATGGAGAAGCATGTTTGGAAAGGTTTGAGAATCTGGGGGGGCGGGGAGCTCACATGTTTCTTAGGTTTCTCTGTGTGAATGTGTGTGTGTGTCACGCCTTCCACTCTTACTGTAACTCAGACTTTGGAAAGGGAACAGTTGTCAAGGCTATCTTCATTAATGTCAGAAACCGGTGGATACAGCCACGCATATCTGTGTTTGCTCTTTTTCTGTCTGACATTTCTGATTTCTCCTGTGACTCACAGTAGGAGGCTGACTCACCACTGCTCCTTTTGCTGTGTGTGAGTGTGTGTGTGTGTGTGTGTGTGTGCGTGTGTGCTACATATTGACATGTTATTCGTTCATCTTCATCCTTTCTCTCTCTCTCTCTCTCTCTCTCTCTCTCTCTCTCTCTCTTCATACTTTATTATCTTTCAATGGCACAAGTGAGCACATTTTTGTCACCTTCCAGTATAATAATGAAGTCTTTTAAAATAAATATTTAATGAGGAAGTATACCGATGTGTTAATTCCACATTGCAAGATTATTACAAGGCTAAAACAGAATGCAGTCTGGTCGAGACAGAACCTATAAAAGCTGAGTTCTCTTTTGGTCCTCCTTCAGTATGACTGGGCACATTTCTACCTGTGTGGGTTTGAACCTGTGATGCTTTGATTAGTCTGAGATTTTATATCCACCCACTGGTGCAGCATGAGGTCACAGTTACAGAAACACTGATTTCAGGATGGAACCGAAATGCTGTAATTTTTTTAGTTTCCATTTGAATTTTCATTATGTTCCCCATGCTAGTTGCTAACTTTGTGGGTCTGCTGTTTGGTGCTGGGTTGGTGGTGTACAGTGGGGTTTTTAGAAGTTTTCACTAAAAACAGGTGCCTGCTGCATCCGAAAACGACTCTGATGAGAGCGGTGAGAGTGAACCAAAGCAGCAATGGAAAAACCAAAAGAATGTTTGTTCTCTTTGGCGGCACCTATGGCGATAAGCGGTAATTGCAGGTGTGTTTTTGGATCTCATTTCAGATCCAAACAGTGTCGCCTTTTCCTGCCAATGCCACCAAAGACACCCCAGTTCCTAATAAACCCCTTTTCCGTTAGCTAAACATGAGGACGTATTTCTGTGGGCGGAGCGTAGTTGGAGGTAGAATAATTCTCTGAACACGTTAGCTAACGCTATAGCTAGCAAGTTTGTTGGCTTGTTTTTTTGTACAAGCGCTGAAGAAAATACAAGTTTTTTGGAATATGTACAGTCACTTACTCTCAGGGGGGGCCGCATGTGTTAGTGTTAACATGGACTTATAAAAAGGGAGTCTTAAGTATAGTGTTCACACTACGAGCAACACAGCAACAGACTACAAGTCATTTTAAATGGAAGTCGGTGACATGAAGCTTCAAACTGACGCCCAACCCTTGATGCTCCGCTGATAAGACTGTCAGACTATTAAACAGGCGTTATCAGTCGCTATAAGCCCCATAGATGTGGGTCAATAGGGGCTTACTACACCCACAAGTAGATTTTATCATCTATTCACATGGTAGATTACCAAAATAAGGTATAAAAGAACAGGACAGTGACCTCTAGCGACCGTAATAATTATGATAGGAGCAGAAGCAGAAGTCAGGCGCTGTAAGGGCTTTCACCCAGGAGACCGCAGTTTGCATCCCGTGTGAAACCAACAATATGTAGTTGTCTTTGTGTTCGTAGTTATTTTAACCCAAAACCACAAAGTTTTTCCCTAAACTTAACTAAGTGGTTTTTTTTTGCCTCACCCTAAAGAAGCCTTTTTGTTTGTGTTCAAAACGTGACGTTTCATTCAGTTTTACAACAACAAATGTTAGCACGTGTTGCTTTTAAATTTCACCTTCACTTTAACAACGTAGTAGGCATAGTAGGCCCCTAATGACCCACATCTAAAGGGCTTATAGTGACTGATAACGGCTATTTAATGGCGTGATAACAGCAGCTGTTGTTGAGTGACGCGCTACAAATAAATTTGAGCTGGTTTCAACTTTTTTCAGCACTCCAGTGATGCGGTGAAGTGTCAACCAATGTTTTTGTGTCACCACCCTGTTCCAGTGCTATTTAACAGCATAACTACGTCAACGAGCGCTTGATCAACACTTCAACGGCGACTTGGAGACAATGTAGCTGGCCACGCTTGGCGTTTTGTTACTTTTGTCAGTCGTAGTGTGAACCTAGCATTATGATATCGGCAAAACGTTAAGTCAGAAAAATGGAGAGAAAATGTTGCTAATAGTTTAGCTACTGCTAACCGCAGCCAAAGGCTCACGGCCGCGGCTATGGTTAGCAGGAGGCTAAACTGTTAACAACATTGTCTCTCCGTCTCTCTAATAGTTTAGCCTTCTGCGTGAGCGTTGAGCTCACAGCCATGACGGCTAATTACGGTTAACAGATGGCTAAGCTAAATCATTCGCAACCTCTTCTCTCCATCTCTGAAACGTTTCGCCGATATTGTAGCTGGCTAGAGCATCGAATCACAGTTTGTCATCTCAGATGTATTCACTATCGATTCTGGCAGCAAACAAAATAGGAAGATGATATTTTCAATGTGTAACTTAAGCCTTCTACTCTGAAGTGATTCGTTATTGCGTCCGGTCTTTCGGTTGTTTTGCCTCCAGCTAACACCGTGACGCAGGCTAATCATGACGTCGGCTGTAAAAAGGCTTTCATCAGTGGGCCATAGGCTCAATCACCATTATTCTTAAATAGTGACTTTACAGATATTTATTTAAATGAAATCACATGTCTCTTGCTCCTGAAGGTTAAAAGGGCTGTCCTTTAAATGGAGAACAGTGTGTAGGTGTAACGTTTAAGACGTGTATTTGGCATTCATCAGTATGCGCTATATTATTTTTAGCTTTATGTGAATTGATTTCATGACTATTCAGAGATTAACAAGCAATGGAAGGAGGAAGTAGAAAAGAGGGAGGAGATGAGAAAGCATTTGGAGGGTAATGGGATGACCTTTGACCTTCACCCATGTCATCCAATCAATAAGCCTCCATTCCAAAGACCTCCACCAATCGGTGACGTCCTTTAAAAATACCCACGAGGCACCTGTGGAGCAGTCTGACTGAGGACAGCGTCTCCATGGCAACAACATCATTACCAGAATAGCTCTTTCTTTCTCTCTTTTTCTCTATTTCTGTCTCTCAGTCTCTCCGTCCTTTCAATTCTACCTCACGCTCTCACTATCTTTCCTACCTTGTTCTTTCCCTCTGTTCATGCACAATATTTCCTCCCCTCTTTTTCTGTTTCTCTTCCCTCTCGGTTCCTTCATTTATCCTTCTCCCTCTCCTTCCATTCCCTAACTTCCCTTCCTTCCTCCCTCCATCTCTCTCCCTGCTTCACTCCTTCTCTCCTTCATCCTTTCTCCAACCTCCCTGCTCTGTCGCATTCTCTTACCTTCTTTCCTCCCTCATTTTCCCAATCTCCATCTTTTCTACTCCCTCCACCTCCTCCGCAGTCACATTGTGCTAAGAGTGAAGATATTTATAGCTTTGACTATGATTCCTCCTCTCCTCTCGAGAAGGAGAGGAGGAATCATGGAGGAGAGGAGCAGAAAAGAGCTCTTTTCTGCTCCTCTCTTTATATTGGAAACAATGACGAATCCCATCTTAAACTCATCTTAAATCTTGTCTCTGTTAATTCTGACAGTTATTTTTACCTGTATGCTTCATGATTCATGAAGCAGATTCTAAGAGTCATGCTCATCTGAGTGTTGGAAATGTACAAATTGTATAATACATGGGTTCTCAAATGTTTTGGGGCCAGGGACCCCTAAAGGGTGGAAAATATCCCAATGACCCCCTCATAATCGTAACACCGATTAAGCATGATACTTACTACCATTTGTACTCTTAGATGCCATTGGAGCTATTTGAATTCTAAAACTTTTCAACCTAAATATTTCAGACCTGTTTGATAGTGATAAACAGAAACACATTTCAATTTGAATCACGTTAACACCTCTTTGTTTTGCCCTGATATTCTGGGTGCTTTGTAATCAGATGTTGCTTTAGCTTGGCCGGCTTCATGGCTTGGTTCGCTTGCACCTGAAGACACATGACGCATTTTGGTCCCCTGTCGCTGTATAAAACTGTCGTCATATTTTCTCAATTTAGTTATCTCCATGCTTGCCAGCTAGGTAGCTGGCTAATAAGCTAAAGAACTGATTCATGAGTTTCTATTGGCCCCAAGCTAATGTAGGTGGGTATTAGTAATGGACACATTATGCTTGTTTTATTGATGCATATGGTCCCATCTGTACTTTATAATAATACAACATAAACTTATAATTTATGGCTAATTATTTTGCGGACCCCCTGACAGACTGCCCCGGACCCCAATTTGAGAATCACTGGCAAAATAGACCAAGACTAAGAGTCAGCCGCAGCCATGCTAGTAGCTTTGTGAGGCTGTACTGATCTAAATGCTAATGTCAGTAAGCTAACAAGCTGATGGTAGCGAACGGAGATTTTGACCTGATGGTGGCGCTAGGTGAAAAGTCAGAGGATCACCAAAGTAATTCAAATTCATCCTGAGGGGAACATGAATGCTTGTACCAAATTTCATGGCAATCAACCATAGACTGTATATAAGAAGTGGACGTAGTCCCCGTGACGTCACCCATTGGTTCGTGCACTGCCGTCTTGAAGCCTTGAGTTCGGCATTTTGGCCGTCGTCATGTTGGTTTTTGGCCATCACCGTGTTGGTATTTTGCAACCAGAAGTGATGTGAGAGGGTGGAGATAAGTACAATCGATTGTTGAATAAGACATTTTTAGGCGACCAAAAATGTCACAATTGACTTTCACGAACTGAAAACACACCGTGAACTGTGAACACAGACAACTCCAAGAGCGGACAACACCGTGGTAGTGACCTTTCAATCACAAGGTAGCCACGCCCTAAAGCATACTCTTCTTTATGGTCTATTTGACTCTAAATTGGACCATAATTTACTAAATGAACATCATGCTGTATTGAAGAAGATTTGAAACTAGCGATTGAGACCATAAACTCATGTTTACAATGTTTACTGAGGTAATAAATCAAGTGAGAAGTAGGCTAATTTTTCATAGACTTCTATACAATCAGACTTCTTTTTGCAACCAGAGGAGTCGCCCCCTGCTGGCTGTTAGATGGAATGCAAGTTTAAAACACTTCAATATTGGCTTCACTTTTTAGACCTGGAGTTGCTCACTGCAATTCACCTAATAGTTTTTGAGACATTTTAACAAAAGGAAATGTCAACCTCATGGTGGCGCTAGACGAAAAGTCAAAGGATCACCAAAGTCATTAGGATTCATCCTTTGGGGGAGCATAAATGTCTGTCATGGCAATCTATTTGGTCCACCACCAAAGTTAACAGACTGACAGACACTGAAATGCCTAGAGCTACGCAAAATGAATTGGGCTGCTAAATTCGGGAAATCTGGCATCCACTATGATTTCTTGAAATCCCACCGGAAACGCAAGTTTTCACTGTTTCATTGAGTGTAAACAGACTAACAATCAAACGAAAATGTGCTGCTACTACTACTGAGGGGAAAGTAAGGATGTAATACCAAAGGTGGCTTACCAACCAAGCAAACCAGGCAATACCCACATTACTGTGTGTCAAACGGTTTCTGCTTATTCTATTGACAACATGTTTGGGAATACATACCACTAAACCATTAAAATGTGTATGTATGTACAACTTTTGCTGAACAGTGACTACTGTGACCAGTAAGTGACAATTATGGGATAATGATGAATGCTAAAAGATGGTGTAACAGTAGCACAAATAGAGAAGAGTCATAGTCAGTGAACTTTGTTCACATTAGCTAACATTAGCCACCATAAGCTACTGGTCATACCAGACCAAGTAAGGCTGTAGCAGCGAAAATACCTAAGTGTGTTAAACTGATCAAGGATGTATTTCATTTCTTCTTTCAAAGTTGCGTCGTCAGTTTACCTCACAGCCAGTCTGGGGTCAGGTAGCATGGAAAAACTTAGACATGCATAGAGAAACAAAGAAAACCCATTGCTGGATTAACCTGCTCGGGGGCCTCGGGGCAAAAATGACCTGCTGGGCCACTATAGTGCTGCAGAGATGATGTATTTTTGCAGAAAATAAGCTTTGTGGCAAAACACACGTTTATTATACTTACACGTTTTGTTCAGCGAGATAATCTAAATTATATAATATATAGATAAATTATGCCGTAACGTTACATTTTGAAGGGAAGACGTCTGGTAGTCTACCGGGGCAGCCGCTCCTCCTCCCCGCGGTCACAATAAGTGGCCGTGGAAGCTAACGTCAGCTAACGTTCATTTAATTTTGAATCAGACATATCAACAACCAGCAACACAGGTTTAATGTTAATGTTAACCTGCTCGACATACAAGTGCTGCTGTGTGACTGGTTGTACTAATAACAAGACCAAAATCCAAGTCTCCAGTTTTATATTATACCGGTTGAGGAATACCAATACAAAAACATTATATGATAATGGTATGTGGTGGTCGGACTCTGCAGGGGTCTAGTATAGTCAACAATAATGTACAAACAATGAGAAATCTAAATTGATTAAAACGGCTGCCAAAGCTGTTTTGCCCCTTGAATGCGCACACACCCAGTAATGTTTGCATACAAGAAACCCATCTATATTTTTCATAAAATCTGATGCTTATAGCTCTGTGACGCAAATGTGCAAACATGGGCCTATTGATAAACCAGCCTTGCGGAAAGCAGAAGAGTGTCACAACTGAGATGCTGGATAGTGTGATGTTGGCCATTTTGCTTAAAAAAAAAAAAAGAATTATTGTTACTTGTTTCACATTATTTTCTTTTTATTAACCAGTTGATCGATCAACGAATTGTTACAGTAGTATTTGTGTTGCTCAATGACTGGGAAAACAGTCTGGAGTGTGCATGCAGTCCTTGCTTATTGTGTTATGTTTAGGTCCTACAGTATAAGCAGTTGGTCCAACTCTATTGTGTACACTGAGGCAACATATGGAAGGAAACATGGGAAAGTAAGGTGAAGTTTGCAAGCACAAGACAAACTAAACAGTGTGTCTGTCTGCCTCTGCCTGTCTCTCTCTGCCATGTCTATCTGCCTCCATTGGTTTCTATTGGGTCTATTTTTAGCCCCAGCAGACTGGTCACGTGGCAGGAGGAAGACGTCAATAATGTTGTTGTTGGTGGTGGGAGAGAGAGAGAGAGAGAGAGAGAGAGAGAGAGAGATAGAAAGAGGGAGAGAGAGATAGACACAGAGAGAGAGAGAGAAAGAGAAAGAGAGAGAGAGAGAGAGAGAGACTGTAAACATGGAGGAGGTGAAACGCGTCCTGCTTGTTAAATTACACGTTTTCATGTGAAAGCAAAGCGCAGAGGAGCTCCACCGGGCACCGGGGAGACACACCGAGCCTCGGCGGAAACCGAAGCCGGGAAGAAGCGACCTCTGCGCCGGTTCCAGGAGGACCCACCGACATCCACGGTACGGTACTGGGAGAGTTGTGCGTGTGTGTGTGTGTGTGCGTGTAACCGTTCAAGAAGGAGATATACCGACAGGCAGTTGAAGGTTTTCTTGAAGAATGGTTGCAGAGTGAGAGGTGACATTTTGTGCCTCCACTTCTACCATCCAGTCAACACAGACAGCAGCTAACTCACAGTTACAGTCCTCATGCGGCTCCAGCTAGCTACAGGACACCTGACAGCACACAACAGCGAGCTCACTAACGTTTAGCTAACTTATTAAACAGGTAACACTTTACAGCATAATGACATTATTTGCTTTCACACTACAGCTCCCTGTTTGTGTGCTGGCAGCTACTGACCAGGAGTTCACTTCATAGCTAGCAGCTAACGTTAACTAGGACACAACTAACAGCTGACAAGCACAAGTGAAACAGTGGACAGTAATGAACCCTCTACAGGATGATGGTTAGAAGCCAGCAGGGACCAACAACATCCTACCTAATAACCTAGTAACACAACAGTTACTACCTGTAGCGAGTGAATACCATAACTCATCCTCTGAAAGCTTGAAAGGTGGCTATAAACCAATATATATATGTAGTATTATGTTATACACTACCTTGTCCAGTCTACACTTACATTTATGAATGAGGTCCCTTATTAGAGCCTGATTTTAAAGGTCCCATATCGTGCTCATTTTCAGGTTCATACTTGTATTTTGTGTTTCTACTAGAACATGTTTACATGCTGTAATGTTAAAAAAAACTTTATTTTCCTCCAACTGTCTGCCTGAATATACCTGTATTTACCCTCTGTCTGAAATGCTCTGTTTTAGAACCTTTCAACGGAATTGCAACGGAATTGCGTTGCCTGGCAACAGTTTGGGTCCATGTTTACTTCCTGTCAGCTGATGTCATTAACATACACTTCAACCAGGAATAAACTGGGACACATTTAGAATGTTTACATTTGAAACTGTGTAACGGTCTAAATATTGTATATTTGTGACATCACAAATGGACAGAACGGCTTGTTTCAAACGAATAATTTCTGAATACGGGCTGTGTGTATTTCTCTGTATACTGAGCGCTTCGATACTTTCACAGTATTTATAAAGCATTTAAACCTGCTTTATAATATAAAAGACATGAAAATCTCACTTTGTACAATATGAGACCTTTAAGGGTAAATTACTCACACACTGATAATCTTGAAGGTGTCTGGAATTTTGCCTCTTGCAATTGTATCCTAGGGATGCACCAATCCGACTTTTTCAGTCCCGATAGCGATATCTGGGCTTTGGGTATCGGCCGATACTGAGTACCGATCTGATACCAGTGTTTCATTAATAAGCTGCATGCCTCACTGTGGAAGTGACTAGGGTCATATACATTTATTACTTTTTTTTATTATTATTAAAATAATAAACCATACATTTGCAACTTGGTAAAAAAATATTCAAAATGAACTGGAGATACAATTCAAGTGTACTTTTTTTTAACGCAGCAACAAATTGGTCAAAACTTAAACAGGAATTAAAATGACAGTATATAATGTAAGTAGTATATAAACATAAAATTGAATTGAATAGATCAGCCCCATTATCACCGATATCCGATTCAACTATTTGAGTCAGTATCGGCCCGATATCGGATCCAGTATCGGTATCGGTGCATCCCCGACATTTTAAGTTGGGATGACCTAATAAAATACGTGAACTTGTGCTTAGTTTAGAGTCATCCATGACTTAGCTCCACCACTACTTGTAGCCGATATCAACAGAAGAACGGACACTAACCATATCACTAGGGGATCTATAAGAGGAGAGTGCAATAGTCCGTTGCGGAAAAGTGACTTTAAGCCAGTCAGCCTGGTCTGTCAGAGGTTCAAGAGAGTGGAATATAATTCCAATTCACATCTGACAATTAAACACCTATACATCTTTCAGTACCCAATGAAAACAATGGATGATTATTACATACACATGTCAGCACTAAACTCTCTTTTTGTTGCTTCTATCTACATGTACAGTATATGTCCTGCTTGTCTGCAATGTGGTTTTATACGTATAAATGTCACTACTGTTTCTACTGCTTTTAACTGTGTCCTTTTCCAACATTTAAACTGCATATCCTGTTTCATCTCTAAGTTCTGATGTATTTTACGAAGACTTTTAAACTAAACCCTGTTTTTAGGGATGCACTGATTTATCGGCCGAACATTGGTATCGGCTGATATTTGCCTTGTTGACTGCCATTGGCCTATTGGCAAATAAGATGACATTCGCTGATGGCAGTGTCCGATGTTTATTTGTTGTGTTGCATCAATTTTGTGCCAGCTAAATGTTGTGTTGGTTATGAAGTCACTGGTTGAACACGACTCTGGCATGACTGCGGCGACGCCGTGCCTACGTGTGGTTTGTTTACAAATAAAAGTGAAAGAAAAGGTTGGCCTTGTGGGAGTATTACACGTTTTCGGGGAAAGATCCGTGATAAGAAGGTTATGTTCAACGATAAATTAAGCAGTAAAACAACAGCTCACGAGATTTCTTAAAAACAATCACTGTGGTTTGGATGGGAACGAACCTCGTGTGTGCATTACGCACTAGAAGCCTGTCAGTCCAATGAGGGGTTATTTTAAACATTGGTATTGGAATTGGCCCAGAATTTTGCGATCAGTGCATCCCTATACTTGTTGTTGTTTTGATGCATTTTAGGATGCCTTCTGTAACACCGTGGCCAGGGACAACAGATGAAAAATTGCCTTTTGGCTAATTCTGGCAAATTGTGTATTTTTAATTTGCACTGTCCCTTCTCAAATAAACTAAACATGAAATATGGCAAACTTTTACTTTATAACATAATCCTCCATGTCATCTCCCAGCTTAGAAATGTATACCCCACACACAGTGTTGCACATTTGCTGTCAAATTTCATATCAACTGTCGTGTTGTCTGGCACATGACACCTACCAGTATGGCCCTGGAGACGATGCTTTTGTAGAGTGAATTGGAGAGCGCAGGCAGCTGACAGTTCATATTTTTGTCTGTGATGTTTTTGTGCATTGGCTATAACTCAGACTGATACAAATGGGCCCAAAAAGGTTGGTAGGTAGGTAGGTAGGTATGTAGGTAGATAGGTGCAGGTAAAAAAAAAACAAGCCGCTGCTGTAGAAACTCCTACAAGCACGACTCAGTATGCCATGGAGCGGCTAAAGTGTGCTATACTTGGATGTTTGCTGCTGAGATTTGGCATATCCACAAACACTTCTACCTTTCTAGACAGTCATCCTTTTAACCACTGTTGTAGCCATAATTAGTGTATGTCTTTCATTAACAGATACATTGAGTGTCACCAAGTAATAAAACCCATGATTTTGCCCAAGGTAGTAGTTAAGAATGACACAACTTCCTTCCATAAGAGGTGGACTGCCGGACAATACCATATCATATGTGTATATGAAAACAAAACCTGGAACTTGTTTGTCAAAATAGTTGCCGGTTTGATTTTCTGTTGTGTGACTAAAGGGAATTGGGGAATGTCTGAGCAAATCCTGTAACTGGCAGCTTAAGGAATCTTTCAACATTTCCCTTCCACCAGAACATCCAGAGAGTTGTTTGCTTTCTGTCTGATGGTTGGCTCTGTAACCGTGGCAGTTTGCTTCCCTGTCCAACATGCGACCCACCCAAATTAGCGGGGGTGCCACGCCTCAATGGCACAACTTTTTTTTTTATTGTTTGTTTTTGGGTAATAATTATCCATAATGTCAAATTTATTTATAGTGATGGATTGATTATCAATTGATAATGAAAATCCCTAGTCTGGGTAACAACTTGAACCAGTCAGAGGCCTCACATTTTCAGTTTTCCATTGTTTGATAAAAATTTTATGTGCATAATAAATATAAATATAATAACAAAAACCCTCTATATCTTAAAAAAAAGCTGTTTTCCGCTTCCATGCTACAGTACTAGATCAGTCATATTTGTCCATTTGAGAAAGTCTTCCTGAAATGCTCAGTTTGTGGCGATTGCATCATTAACGTTATGGTTCCCTTATAGCATTGGGTTTAAATCTGAAATATTGCCAGGCCCTTTCGCTTTTTGCTTCGACACCAAATCCTCTGCCATCAGTTCAGTTTGTTTCAGTTTGTAGTGTCCGTTGTCTGACTATGTATTGATAACATGGCGCTGATACGTAAAAATAAACTAAACAGGTTTTATTTCTTTAAACAAAAGCAAATCGATGGTGGGGGGGCGGCCACGGTGTAACACTGGTAACACGACTAACGCGACTAGCCTACTACTTTTACATAAAACATGTTGATAAGAGTATTAAATGCTTGACAAATTTCCCTTCAAGGTACATTTTGAACAGATAAAAAATGTGCGATTCATTTGCGATTTATCACAATTAAATATTTTAATTGATTGACAGCCTTAGTTCTCTGTGTATTAAGGTATGCATTTTTTAATCTGTCATGCGATAAAAAATGCAATGTGTTTTATTATTCTATTTGTTGCGAAAATTCGCATTGCAAGACAAAACTGAAATAATTGCTTGGGTGCAATGGATAGCGCTAGTCCCGATGGGGCTAATAAATCAATGACATTAGCAAGATGCTCTCATTTAGCTGCCTAGAGCACAGTCACTCACTACTATCTAATCTTTCGTACATCCTTTGTTTTGCGACCATCCCCGATTCCAAGCTGTTCTACAATCACCTGAAACAATCTGTCTTTAAATTCCGCATATTCTTTTATTTCTTTATCGTAAAGTGCTTTGTGCTGGGAGACGAAGTGAATGTTCATCATGCCATTTTGGATAATGACGTTTGCACGGATAGTGGTTCTGAGTGGTCAGACAACCCTCTTTTACCTTTTGACGGATGCGAAAAAACGCAGAAATTTGAACCTGTTTCAAAACCTTTAATGTCGGTGTGTAAACGTGATTGACACAATGTGACGTTGTATTTATTTTTAAACGTCTCATCAACTTCAGGCGAAAAATAAGAACTTTAGCTTAGTAGCTTTAGCTTAGAATATGCTCTGATATTGTCTAAACTTTGGTTGCTGTTGGTTGTTTTTATTCTACAGCAGGTAGTGTGTCTTTACAGTTTACAGTAAATTAAAATCCCCCCCCTAAAGATTTGCACTTTCAAAGAAAGACAGACATGATTCTTCCTGAAATCAGACCTTGTTCACATAGCTGACTACTACTTTTTCTTAGCAGAATATGGATCTGTTCTTACCGTAATCAGCAATGTTAAGAATTAGGGATGTCACGATACTAGAAATGTAGTAGTGGATGCCAATACTAGTGAAATTCCATGATTCTCGATACTCAATTCGATACCACAAAAACAAATGTAAAACACTAAATCCCATGTACTTCAACATCCACTCCTTTATTACCGTTTGCATACTGTTTTTTTTGTTAGGAAGTTAAACAGGTCATAATTCCCTCTCTAATATCTATTTCATATTGCTGTGAAAACATCTCCTTCAACTTATTCAAGTTTCTCACCACAAACTACATTTTACCTGATTACATTTGAACACACCATGATAACGTTAGAATTTGAATTTGCCCAATTCTCATTTTTACTGTAAAGCCTGAACACATCATAATGTAAAATCAACGGCACCTCCCGTGTTGAAATCGGCAGGACGAGAGCTAGTTAACGTTAGCTGTTAGCAGCTGCTAAGCAGTACAGTGCTGCACGAAGCTTACAGCTAACGTTAACTAGCTCTCGTCCTGCCGATTTCAACATGGATTTGTTGAACGCAATGTAGCGTTACCAGGGAAAAAATAGTACCTACGGCACCTGTCACGTTTTCAGAATTTTGGCATCGACTTGGTACTGAAGTATTGTTTTTTGTGACATCACTATTAAGAATCCATGGCCCTGTCCCTTCTGATTCTATCTGTGATCTTTTACTTTGTTTTATTGCAGTAGTCTGGCACACAGTACAGGTGCTGCCACTAGTGCTTGAACTTAAGGACGTCCCGTCTACCAGGGGGCCGAAAAAAAAATTATCGGGGAGGATGAAAATTAATTTTGGGAGGAATTTGAGACGAGAGTTGAACGAAAAATACTGCACTCTACATTAGAATGAACATCGATGAAAATGAGTGCACGTTTGGTGTAGAGCACCGTTATTATTAAACCCGCTTTACAACATAAACCCACACACTGTCAGTGCCCGATCCGTCCCGCACGCGCACACACACACACACACACACACACAGCACATTCCACCACCTCTGACCTCACGACAGCAGCAGCGGCAACGGAAAACTATTCCCAAGTCAATGAGTTAAGCTGGCTAGTATTAAAGTTAGCTAACGTTAGACTGTTTGATGCTAACAGTAACGTTACAGTTAACGCTCGCTAACGAGTCGGCAGCCGACGTTTGCATTTACAGTGAGTGAGCTGACGATAACGTTACGTTAACTAAGAGGAGTCTAAACTCTGCAACAGCTCAAATCATGTTACTGATGTTAACCACTTATTTACTTACTTACTCCTCTCTTCATCCCTGTTGGGTAATGAGGCTGCAATGAGATCTCCCCATTGCATTTTGTCCATAGCAACATGCTGCTCCTCTCTCCATGACAGTAGCATCTTGTCCAGCAGCTCCTCCAATTTTAGGACGCACCAGCTAGCAGGGCCGGTTCTAGCTTTTTGGGGAGACTTTTTACACATAGAAAATATTTAGGAATGCTCTCTCTCTCTCTGAAATGACCTGTGATTTGCCAAAGTCTCCCGTCACAGGCTCCAAGAGGAGGTGCTGAAGTCCAGTTTTCTCTCAGAACACTTGAATTACAATATGCCGAAAGGTTATTATGGACTTTTTGCCTAATGATGCCAAAACTATTCTGCCTACTGCGGCTTTAATACATCCATAGCTCCTCCTTAACACCATCCTGAATATCATCATCATGGGCCTGAACCCCACATCATTCCAGCTGGTGATATTCTGATTGGAAGGACGGTGGAAAGGGATTTGCAGCTCTGTCATGCACTGGCCCAGAGGTCAGACCTCACAGGTCAAGGGGTCACTCCATTAGTTACATAAGAGTTTTAAGGGCAGTGTCACTGACTTTCACCCCCAGCGTCCAGATTGTATATGATGTATTCTATTGTAGTCCGTTCTGTTCTGTTGTTATATGTCAAAAGTTAATTTGGAAATAGTAGTTTGACAAAAACATCTTGACACACTACTTGCTTGCTTTTCCCGATGCAGTCAACCCGGCAACCAAACCCTTCCTAATGTGACATCGCTGTAACAACACAGGGGACAACATAAAGTAGCAGTAGTCATCAGTCTGAATTAGCCAATGAAAGTGCCCCGATGTTACAGTATTTTAAGTGCTCTTTTTTTGTATTTCCGTGAGTGCAGCAGAGGGATATGTACTGGTACTCAGATGTAGGTTGATAACAAATCTATAGCAATAAATCTAGGGATGCACCGATTGAAAAATGATGAGCCAATACCGATAACAATGTTTAAACTAAAAATTTGGCCGATAGCCGATACCGATGTTTTGTTGTTGTTTATTTTGTTATTTTTTCTCCCTTAGGTGCCGGGGCAAAAAAAGACATCTTCATTATAAAAAATACTGGAATGTCTTCACTCTTAAAGTAATTCAGCCCCTCATTCATATATTGAATGAGCACGAATGGAATCATAAACATTTATGAAACAAGCTTTAAAATAACCTTCTTTCCCATCAAAAATAACTGCTTCCGTTAGCCTGCATACAACTACCTACTCAATGAGAGGAATTTATTACCTATCCTAACAAAAACATTTTGCGAAACATAAATTAAACGTAATTAAATCAGCAGCTAACAACACAACATTTAGCCGGCACAAAATGAACGCAACACATAAACATCGGCCACTGCCATCGGGAATGTCATGTTATTTGCCAATAGGCTGACTGCGGTCAACAAGGTGAAAATCGACCGATACCGATGTTCGGCCGATAAATCGGTGCATCCCGAAATAAATCAACATGCAACTGCTGGGAGGATGATACCCAATTGATACCCAATTGATTCCCAGTTGATTCGAGATTAGTTCCTATCCTTTGATATTCCCAAATTTTAATCAACTTAAAGCTGAAGTAGGCGAGATTGGAGCAAATATGATTAAAAGAAGTTATTGTTATAAAACGGTTGCTATATCGTGACAGTAGTACATGAAACAGGTAACCTGAAAAAAATCATGTTCCTCTGTGTTCTCCGGTGTTCCTAACGACATCTGCAAGTTTTCACAGACCAGAGGAAAACAAGCAGTAAGAGCTGATCTGAGGTCTGCTGTCCATCTGCCGTCTATGAGAGCTGGCTGTCAATCACTCGCGAACTCCGACCAAACGGTCAAACTAGGCAGCGCTGATCAAATATGAATCAATATTCTGTTAGGTTAATGCCTATTTCTCTCCTCACATGTTCTCAGAATCATCTTGTAGTACACGGTTTAGCTGTGAAATGAGAAAGTTTGTGACGCCGCCGCCATTGTGAAATCTGGTGAAGGAACGCCAAGTTCTGGTCAAATGACCGGCACACAGCCAATAGGAACGCTCTCTGTCTCTGAAATGACCTGTGATTGGTCAAAGTCTCCCTTCACGGGCTAGATTTTCTGAAGCCTGAAAACAGAGCCATGAGGAGGAGCAGAAGTCTAGTTATCTCTCAGAACACTTGACTTACAATATGCTGAAAGGTTATTATGGAATTTTTGCCCAACGATACCAAAAATATACTGACTACTGAAGCTTTAAAAGGGGATAATATGTTAATGTTTAGTTTTGAGCAATGTGGCCACATTTTATTATTTAAGTAATAGGAATAATTTCGGGCACTTTCACAAGTCAACATTTAGTCTCTGGTGCAGTTTGTTTGGGTGGTTGTGAATGCAGTAATGGTACTCTGGTGCAGACCAAAAACAAGCGAACCAAAACACAGGCTGCTTGTGCGGGCCATTTGTTGAGATGGACCCGGAAAACAACAGGTTAACATGAGAGGGAGAGGACTGATCTGGACTTCTGCAGAAGTCTGATGTTTGCCTGACATCTTAAGCCAAAGAGAACACACCAAATATGCTAAATAAAATCCACAAAAACTGGTGACGTTTATGTCACTGGAGATAAACTGAAGCAGAAGGGATTCATGCTCATAGTAGATCAGTGCAGAGTCAAGTGAAAACACGTTGACAGCAATATATCAAAGACTGTGATTCCCTGCATAGAAGTGGCAGCTCTTAAGGGGAAAAAGATGAATTCGCTCCTTCGCACACGCCCCTCAGCAAATGATTTGATTTATTTGGTCCACTTTAACTTGTGCATTGTGAAACCGAACCAGACTAAATAGAAAACGAACCAAAAGTGTCAATCTCACTCTGATTCAGACTAGTGACTGTGGCTAGTGAACGCAACCCTTAAACAGTCCTGGGAAAATAAAATGAGTCAATACATTACAAAAATAAGGCAAAGATTAGAGGAAAAAAGCGTAACTTGGTGCAGCAGTAATATGTCTACTCTCCTCCACTGTCTGTCATCTTGCGACTCCTCAGAAAAAAATAACAATTACCGAAGTTTATTATCCAGTTGTGGACTAATTTTCTGCTGATTACATATAACGGTAATCTTTCATATGCAGTCCTGATGTCACGTCTGCAAGGACAGCTGCTATGTGCGTGTGTCGTATTTGTCTCCTTTGTCCTTGAGCCTGTTGGACGAGAGAGAGAGAGAGAGAGAGAGAGAGAGAGAGAGAGACAGAGAGGGCTGATGTTATAGTCATGGTTGAACAGTTGAGTGTGTGTGTATGTGTGAAGGAAAAACCAGTGAGAGCCAGCAAGAAATGCAGACCATAATAAACAAATACTGTTAAGAGACTGACTGAGACTCGGACTCCTGTTCTCTCACTCTCGCTCGCTGTTTGTTTAGGGAAGAGGTGCTCAGGTGAACCGTTGCCACGGCAGCCAGCTCCCTGGTTGCCAGGCAGCACTTCCTGCTCCTCTCCGGAATGGGAGGGGCCAGGTATTTTAGGACATTTTGGTGTGAAGAGGAGGAGGAGGAGGAAGAGGAGGAGGAGGGAGGAGGAGGCAGCAGCAGAGAGTGTGAGAGATTTATATTTCTTGATGTTTTGGCAAAACTGAGACACATGACTCACGTGGTAGCTGTTCTATTCTATTTTCAAATAGGCTTTCTCTGTCTTTCTTTCTTTCTTTCTTTTTTTGTTTGTTTGTTTGTGTGTGTGTGTGTGTGTGTGTGTGTGTGTGTGTGTGTGTGTGTGTGTGTGTGTGTCATTAGGCTAATAGAGTAGTTGGCCAGCAGGTTGGTCACTCGCAGCTAGTTAGCTCCATAACCTAAGTAGAGACGCTCAAACATGCGCTCACCCACAGCGCTTCATCCCATTATCTTGGCCCTGGCCCTGTTACCACGGCAGCCGGCCAAGTTGCTGTTGTGACACGGACTTCCTGTGACTTCTCGTGAGAGTTAGCGGAGTTTGGAGAGGAGCCACGCACTCTAAAGGCAGCATGAGCCAAAAATAGACAGACCAGTTGGACCCAGGCTTGTTATAACTTTAAATGCTTTAATTATTGTTTTATTTGCTCCAGATCTTCAATTTCAATTCAAGTTTAGCTTTTGTGTGTCTTCATTCTACATTGAAAAATTTAAATTTTCAGTTTCAACCTTGACAACTAACCAGACGAAGGCTGCAGCTAATAATTATCTACATTAATGATGTATTGGCCGATTATTTGATCACGTAATCAATTAATACAGTGGTTCATAAAATGTCATAAAATATTGAAAAATGCCTGTCCCAATTTCCTAAAGCCCAAGATGATGTCTTCAAATAGTTTGTTTTGTAAGACCAGCAGTCCAAAACCCAAAGAGAATCAGTTAACAGTGATAATTCAGTTTTGTCGATCGATTTACCAATTAATTAGTTAATTGTTTCAGCTCTAAACCAGACTAATCTTCAATCTTATTAAACTAAATTCACTGCAGCCTTTTAAAACAGAGCACTGTCAAAATAAAAGCTTATAGTCGTCTGACCAAATGAAGAGCAGAATCCAATATATTGGAGTTATTAATATTGAGATAACCTTTTCAGTGGAAGTAAGCCATAGCATATAGAGCTGAAACCATTAGTCAATCGATTAGTGGATTAAGAGAAAATTAATCTGCACCTTTTCTTAACATTACAAAGTGCTTCACAACGAGGACAAAAAATACAATAAAACAATAATAATTAGGGCTGTCAAAGTTAACGCGATAATAACACGTTAACACAAATTTGCACACACTGACAGCTGTTGTTGCCTGTTGGGCTGCAGTTTGCCATGTTATGATTTGAGCATATTATTTTTTATGCTAAATGCAGTACCTGTGAGGGTTTCTGGACAATATCTGTCATTGTTTTGTGTTGTTAATTGATTTCCAATAATAAATAAATATATATACATGTGCATAAAGTAGCATATTTGCCCACTCCCATGTCGATAAGAGTATTAAATACTTGACAAATCTCCCTTTAAGGTACATTTTGAACAGAAAAAATATTTCCAATTAATCAACTATGGACAATCATACAATTAATTTAGATTAAATATTTGAATTGATTGACAGCCCTAATAATAATAAAATACAAATGAACTACAATATAACTAAATAAATAAATTACAATGAAATACAGTTCACACAGGGATAAAAAAAGCTTTTTTAAAAAAGAAAGTTTTAAGAAGAGATTCAAAATAGTAATAGTACTAGATTTAGCAGACTTAATCTCAGCAGGTACTGACTGCAAAAGCCCAATTTGGTGATAGCAAACTAAATATCTTTTGGTTGACTGTTGGTTAGACAAGACAAGACGTTTTAAGGGGGTCTTCCTGGACCTTAGAAAATTGTGATCAGTATTTTTTCCACTATGTTCTTGATAGAAAAATGGTCCCATATTGTAAAAAGTGAGATTTCAATGTCTTTTATATTATAAAGCAGGTTTAAGTGCTTTATAAATCCTGTTAAACTATCAAAACGCTCAATATACGGAGAAACACACACAGCCCGTATTCAGAAATAGTGCGTTTGAAACAAGCTGTTAGAATTTCTGTCCATTTGTGATGTCACAAATATACAATATTTAGACCATTACATGGTTTTAAACGTAAACATTCTAAATGTGTCCCGGTTTGTTTCCTGTTGCAGTGTATGTAAATAACATCAGCTGACAGGAAGTAAACATGGACCCAAACTGTTGCCTAGCAACGTAAATTCTGTTGCATTCCATTGAAATGCACTAAAACGGAGTGTTTCAGTCAGAGGGTAAATACAGGTATATTCAGGCAGACAGCATGAGGAAAATACAGTTTTTTTTAAACATTACAGCATGTAAACACACATAGTAGAAACACAAAATACAAGTATGAACCTGAGAATGAGCACGATATGGGACCTTTAATGAAATTTATACTACAGACTAGGGCAGCTTGATTATGGCAAACATCACAATTATTTTTGTCAATATTGACATCACGATTATTCAACACGATTACTCATTGACTTTAGAAACATCGTGCATTTAGAAAGAAAGTTCTGTAGCCAACATTTTAAAGTTAAATGTGTCAATCTGGTGCATTTTGAGATCGTAACGTTGTGCTCTTGTAAACAAATTAATTAAAAACACATTGGTTGTATAGATGTGAATGTTAATGCAAAGAAAAAGTTGCACCCACAAAGCCGACAGGTTGCCGACATCGCCGCACCGAGGCAGTCTGCTCTGGTTCAGTCCGCTCTGGGAGAAGAGAGCTCCGTCCCTTGGAGTCTCCGCAGACTGCACATGTAAACCAGTTTATTGTAAACCATTTTAGATTAGTTCACCTGCAGTTAAAGGTCAGCAAACAGTGGTGACAAGATGATGATGATGGTGGTGAAGAATCCACCCACAGTGAGATGCCCCCTCCCTCAGTGAGTGCTTTAAATGACTCGGATCGGAGTTTTGGGCTCAGAGCCAGCAGACCCCAGACAGACCTGCTGGTGCTGCTGTGCGTCTCTGTGCCTTTATGTGTGTATGGTGTGAAGAACAACTGTGAGTCAGTGGGAGTGAGGGGAGTCAGAGCTAAACATGTTCCTTTAAATCACATTACAGCTAAGTAGCCTGATCCTCACCTGTGACACACAGACACACACACAAAGGCCTTCTGACTTTCATTCAAGGCAATTATTCTTTCTCTCTCTCTCTCTCTCTCTCTCTCTCTCGCTCTCTCCCTCTCTCGCTCATACTTTCATCCAGTGTACTGTACAAGACCAGTCGGTGGCGCCAGAGGACCAGGGAGCCACAGTGAGCAACAGGGCGCAGCTTGTTTCCTCAATGTCATTTAACTCCTGTTCAAACACCAATGTTGGTTCAGAACACAGCACACGGAGGAATCATTCATAAATGTAGAGCAGTGAGACACCAGTTGAGTTAACGTTAGGAGTCATGAGTTATATACTGTATATATTATTTATTTATTTTTTTTATAAAATTTCATCAGGATCTAAACAAACCGACAAAACAACCGACAAAACACGAGATAAGATCAAGCTAAATTGGCTTTATTGATCCCCAGAGAGGAAATGTACATGCTACATACAGGATAAGAAAACAAATAAATTAGCTCACAATGACTCAGAGGAGTTCTTGTGATGTCAGAATTAAGAAGCGTTAGGTTTTGGACTGGCACCTGGGAAACTGATAAAACTGATAATACTGGGGAGAATATGAGTGTCCAACCTGACAGAGTCACAAACCACTAAGTCATGACCAGGATTAAAAATGTCAAAGTTAACTTGAATAGACATTTTTTCAAAGCATTTTAACGTGCCAAACACTAATTGCTGCATTGCATTGCAAGTGAGCGCCGTCAATCGATTAAAATATTTAATCACGATTAATCGCATATCAATCACACATTTTTTATCGTTTCAAAATGTACCTTAAAGAGAGATTTGTCAAGTATTTAATACACATGTCAACATGGGAGTGGGCAAATATGCTGCTTTATGCAAATGTGTTTATATATTTATTACTGGAAATCAATTAAAATACAGAACAATGACAAATATAGTCCAGAAACCCTCACAGGTACTGCATTAAGCATAAAAAACATGCTCAAATCTAGGGATGCTAATTTTGAAACATTTTCTTAACCGATAACCGACCCTCGTTAACCGGTTATTAACCGTTAATTGACAAGATTTGTGCTTCACATGCAGCGGTGAGCCAGCGGCAGTGTATGAGGACAACAGACAACTGAGTCTCCAGTTCACCGTCCGGGAGTGTTAACTTAGCAGGCAGCCACTTTCCCAGTAAAAGTCTCCACCGCACATTTAGTTTAGTTTAGCAGGTCTGCCCGGCGAAACGATACTCTGTCTGTCCAGATTAACAATAGCGATTGTCCGACAAACAGTGTGTGTGTTTGTGCTACGTTAACAGCTGCTAGTGTTGCCGGTGGCTCCGTGCCCGCTGTAGCTACACACATACGCTCTGTCAGCGCGGCGTAACTTCAGCGAGTTTCCGACCGACTGTTGTCGGTGGCGTTCTAGCTGTGAACGTAGCTGTAGCAGACAGTGTGTGTACAGTTTATTTGTCGGTGAATAAATACTACGAGGCTACATTTCCTCCGCTGAAGCGAGGTATAGATGGGAGCCAACTTCCTGTATCTGTAAAGTGGGTAAGTCTTTTAAAGCTCAATGCCAATAAAACAGAGGCCTTGCTCATCAGGCTCCAAAACAACCTCTCCAAAACACATCACACCACCGCCTCAAACCTCTTTATCGATGGCTTCTCCGTCCCATTCTCCACCCAGGTCATGAGCCTCGGGGTCACCCTAGACAGCACCCTCTCCTTTGCACCCCACATAAAAAACGTCACCTTTCTTCCACCTACGCAACATCTCCAGACTCCGCCCATCCCTGTCTCATTCCAGCACAGAAATCTTGGTCCACGCATTTGTTAGATCCCGGATCGATTACTGCAACGCTGTCCTCTCTGGCCCTCCCACCAAAACTGCTCAACAGACTTCAAATCATTCAGAACTCTGCTGCCGGAATCATCACCCACACCAGATCCTCCGACAACATCACCCCCATTCGCATCCAACTACACTGGCTCCCTGTTCAATATATATATATATTGACTTCTAAAACCTCCTGCTCACCTACAAAGCCCTCCACAACCTCCCCCCCACCTACCTCACTGACCTCCTTCAGGAGTACAGCCCCTCCCGTTCCCTGCGCTCATCATCAGCAGGTCTTCTAACCCCACCCCCCACTTCACGCCTCAGCACCATGGGAGCTAGGGCATTCAGCTGCTCTGCTCCCAGGCTCTGGAACTCCTTCCCTCCTCACATCTGGCAGTCTGACACCGTTACAGCATTCAAATCCCACCTCAGAACTCACCTGTTCAAACTGGCCTATTCGCTGTAGTGTGTCCATCAGTTCATCATACATGTCTGCATAAATGTGTCTCTGTCATGTCCGGCTGTTTTTATCTGTTTGAGTGTAATTTTATCTCTATAAGGTGTCCTTTGAAAGGCGCCACCAAATAAATGTATTAAGTCTGTAAAGGGGAGCCTCGTGGGTACTCATAGAACCTATTTTCATTCACATATCTTAAGGTCAGAGGTCAAAGGACCCGGTTGAAAATGGCCACACCAGTTTCTCCTCGACAAAATTTAACATAAGTTTGGAGCGTTATTTAGCCTTTTTCGTGACAGGCCGGGCCGTTACAACCTAAAAGTTGCGAGCTGCGTTAATGCGTGAAAGAAATTAGTGGAGTTAAAATGGATTGGCGGTAACGAGTTATTATCACGTTAACTTTGACAGCCCTAATTGCAGTAATTGCTGGGACGATACAGAAAAGAGCAGTGCAACTAAAGTCTACATCACAATCCAGGTTAGGGTTGGCAAGATTTCTTCAAAAAGCAAAATGAAATGTAAAGTGCAAGTTGGACGGACCGAAAGATCAGAACGTTTGGATATGACCTTATCGTCTGAAGCCTTTACTGACTAATGGAAGTTGTCGTGCTCCACAATAGAATGCTGGTCATTTATTAAGCTAATTTATTCCTCCATCATTTCCTTGTACAAAAGCAAAACAACAATAGACACCAAGGAGAAGCCACCAGGAAACCCATTCTGGCTCAACAGCAGTACTCACACTGTCTTTATAAACCTTTCCCTAATATCTCCCCTTGTAGAAATGAAAAAGTTGAGCTAAGCTTTTCATTCTCACATGGCACTACTTAACCCTGTTTGGCTGCTTAGCTTATGTACTTGAAAAAAGCAAGACAGGTTGGATTTATGCTCGTATTGCACACAGTATGTTAACATTACAAGAGAAAAGGCTTTTAGGATGAGGACTACCGATGTGATTGGTGAATGTAATGCTATATCAGGCTGGGGATGATGGAGTGTAAACTACCCCAAATCCAATAAAGAGCAGGATAGAGCAGCTAACATTAGCCTCAACTCTGACATAGTAGCATCCTGGACCAGCTTCCACACAGTACGAAAATACTACAAAATTGAAATTAAATGTTGCGTGGCCCAGTCATGATTGTCACAGCCTCTAATGCACCCCCCCTATAATAAATGCCCTCTTTCTGATCCCACTCTGTGCTCAAATGGGCCACAGGTGCGCCAAGTTAGCCATCCTGATGAAAACGCCTATGGTGCGTGCATATTTGCGCGTGCTCGCATGCAGGAGCATACACTTAAGGGTCCCGGTTTGGGGGTTTGAAATATGGTCACCCTACCTCAACTCTGACATAGTAGCATGCTGGACCAGCTTCCACACAGTACGAAAATACTACAAATTAGAATTGAATGTTGCGTGGCCTTGGAAGTACCGCTGTGTTAGGTCACTACTGTAGTTAGCTAGTTAGCTGCTAACGTTAGAAATGCATGTTAGAGCAGGTAAACACACTAATCCTTCCCTTGCACTTTTTCTCGGGTTTTTGTTTTCGAAAGGGCGAATAAAACTACACCACCTTCCAAAGTCTTTATATAACAGCTATCACAACATGGGGAGAATTCAGAGGGCAACCTCCGAGTCTGAAAAGTGAAGCCAATGTGGAAGTGCCTTAAACTAGCATTCTTTCTTACAGCCAGCAGGCGGCGACTCCTCTGGTTGCTAAAAGAAGTCTGATTGTATAGAAGTCGATGAGAAAATGAGCCTACTTCTCTCTTGATTTAGTTTGACTCAGTAAACATTGTAAACATCAGTTTATGGTCTCAATCACTAGTTTCAAGTCTTCTTCAATACAGCATGATGTTCATTTAGTAAATGATGGTCCCATTTAGAGTCAGATAGACCATAAAGCAGGGGATGCTTTAGGGCGTGGCTACCTTGTGATTGACAGGGCGCTACCACGGCGTTATCCGCTCTGGGAGTTGTCCGTGTCTTCGTCCTACAACTTAACCCTTTCACAGTGTGTTTTCACTTCATGGAAGTTAATTGTTACATATTGGCTGCCTAAAAACGTCTTATTCAGTGTTTTGTTGTTGTTAGCTCTACCCTCTCGTGTCACTTCTGGTTGCAAGAAAGCAAGATAGAGACGGCCAAAAAAAACAAGATGGCGACGGCCAACTTGACGAACTCGAAGCTTTAAAACGGCAGTCCACAAAGCAATGGGTGACGTCACGGTAACTACGTCCACTTCTTATATACAGTCTATGGTACAAATCCCAAGGTTGACCGACCTGCCGTGCCTATAGTTCTGGTTGCTAAATCACGATTGGACAATTGCTATTTGAAAGGAAAGGTTTAGTGAACAGTAAATTGTAAAAAAAAAAAATCAATGAATAGCAGGTGCTGAAAAACCTAATTTTCTCTTTTGCAGAAAAGCCGACATTGAGAAGAAAGCCTGATTCATCTGTCTGCCTGTCCATTGTCTGTCCTCCAACACATGGCCGACTCCGAGGACCCACTTTAACGCACACACACTCACACAGTGGAAGGAAAGGGGAAGGGTGTCCAGGTTCAACCTTCATGAATTCATCACACGCCTCAGGTAAGTCTCAATCTGTCTTTCTATCTCAAAGAGCTGTTGTGGCTAATGCTGGTGTACTGAGTTTAGCGGTGGCGGTAGCTAAGACATTGGGGACTGACTTGTGACTGGACATCGCTAGTTTGAATGCCTGTGCTTTCAAATGTCTTATTTTCTTCTGTTTTGTCTCCGTTTATATAAGCATACTATTTTTGCTGGTGGGTATACCTATACACAATACCAAAACAGGATAACATTCTTTCACATGATCTCTGTGTTTACTGTGTCAAAGTTTGGACCTCT
The DNA here is from genome assembly GCF_015220745.1 of Sebastes umbrosus. Taxonomy (NCBI): domain Eukaryota; kingdom Metazoa; phylum Chordata; class Actinopteri; order Perciformes; family Sebastidae; genus Sebastes; species Sebastes umbrosus. Next base: position 2,494,416 of record NC_051282.1, on the reverse strand, counting down.
TAGTTGAATCTATATGAGCAATGCAAGCTTCAGCCTTGTTTTCTTGGGGTTGGATTACTCAGTTGTGTGGTTTGTTGTTGTCAGCTCACTCAATGATATAAAGGGAACCTTATTTAGCTAGCAGCTCAGTTCACTAACTTTAGCTCTGAACCATGTATTATGTAATGTATACCCTGGTCCAGATTAAAATGTCAACAACTATTGCATTGATTGCCATGACATTTACATACAGCCATTCATGATCTACACACAATGGATTTGAATAACTTTGGTGATCCTCTGATTTTTCCTTTAACGCCATCATCAGGTCATAATTTCAATATGTCAAATACTTTAGTTTATAACCAAATACCTGCACAACTAATGACATCCCCGTCAGCTTTATCTGTACTTTGTGTTTAATGCTAGCAGATCTTAGCACGCTAACACGCTAAAATACGGTGATAAACGTTTAGCATCAGCATGAGAGCATCGGCCGTGTCAAAAATCAACCCCTTATTCATTCATTCACTCACTACACACTATTTAACAGAAACTCAGTACTTTTTCCAACTTTTTTTTTTCCAATTGCAAAAATTAAAAATGTAATTTTAGTAACAAAATAAGAACAGGCAAAACAAGAAAGAAACACAAGTCTAAGAGTGTATGTATGCTAGCAGCTCTGTGAGGCTGTACATAGGCACAATGGTGCTTCAAGCTAAATACTAACATGAGCATGCTAACAGTGATGATGCTAACATGTTGATGCTAAGCTTGTATAGTGTTTACCATGGTCACATCTTAGTTAAGCATTTTAGCATGCTTGATATTAGCACTAAACATCACGTACAGCTGAGGCTGATGGAATGTCATTAGTTTTGCAGGTACCGTATTTACCAAAGTACAGTACAGTGCTTTCTACAGAAGCGTGGCATTAAAAGTTTGAATTGTGTTTTATAAGCTGCTTAGAGCTAGCATTAGTTTTAGGAAATTAAACATGTCATAGTTCCCTCTATTATCTATTTTATATTGCTGTGAAAACATCTCCCTCAATCAACTGTATTTATTCAGGTTTCTCCCAAAGAACTACATTTTACAAGAATACATTTGAACACATCATGATACTATAATAATACAACTCAAAGTAACCTCCATTAATGTTAGCTTTTAGCTACGTTATTTAGCCAAGCAGGACTGTGCTGCCCACCGGCTGCTAACAGCTAACGTTAACTAGCTCTCTTCCTGCCAATTTCAACACGATCACAATGTAGCATTACCGGGGATCGGCGACTAGAAAGCATTGATGGAAATCTCCCAATCACATATTTGTATTGATTATTGACCGATAACGATCGCCATCACTAGGGATGCACCGATATCACCTTTTTTTTCAGACCGAGAACAAGTACAAGTACTTACATTTGGGTACTCATCGATACCGAGTACTTCTCTGTGCCAAATTACCCTCGTTAACAGCCAGCTGGAGGGTGTGAACGACACACGGCAGGCTGGGAAGTCCCGCATACGAGGCGGTATGCCGCGACCGGCTCTATGTCGGCTTGGAAAGGCTCGGGGCGAAGGTGCTTCCCGGGGGCCGCAGCTTTACAGCGCTCCCCGTCCGGACCTCGCCGCACCGTGGACAAAGGGCTCGCTGCGCCTTCTCTCCCCACCGGGGGCGGCCCCCTGCTCCCGGTGTGACTGTCCTCAGTGCACCCCGACCGTGTCGTGCCGCCAGATCGGGGCTCGGCCCACGTAAAAGGCGCCAGGGGTCTGTGGCGATGTCGGCAACCCACCCGACCCGTCTTGAAACACGGACCAAGGAGTCTAACGCACGCGCGAGTCAGAAAAAAACCTGTGGCGGAATGAAAGTGAGGGCCGGCCCGTCTCACCCGCACCGTCGGGGAGGTGGAGCGTGAGCGCGTGCGATAAGACACGAAAGATGGTGACGAGAGGTTAACGTCACGCTGCCGTAAAGTGGTATTGGAGCAGTTTTGCGAGTACGAATACGAGTACGAGTACATGAGCACAGTATCGGACCCGATACCCGATACTGGTACCGGTATCAATGCATCCCTAATTCCTAACATTTTTAGCCCTCAGTTTGTAAAAACTCATAGAGTAAAAGAACATAGCACCACAAGGAGGCGGGCTCTCACATAGAACAGAATGCTCAAAAAGCACTGAGCAGCATTGAGCAGCACAGATGTGCTTTGTGCACATTCTAATTGAATTGTGTGATACAGAGTGTCGGTTGATACATTTAAAATTGATAAGCCGGTGTGAGATGTTCGTTGACGGTACGCAGACATTGTTCCATATTGTTTTCCGACATATAATGTGCGCATTTTTTACTGTACAATTGTGTTTGTTAGCAATCAACGGGTGGCAAATGAATTAATGAGGTAGCACACTGTCAAGACACCTGTACGGCATCCGTTGGTATTTCTTGACACCTTTGTCTCGGATTGAGTGACTGGTTGACTGACTGACTGTAATGTGGTTGTCATGGATACAGATATAGTACATAACGCACACACACACACACACACACATAAACACACACACAGACAGCAGTGTGACTCCAGGGGTTGATGCGCCTCAAATAGAAACGCAGAGATGAGTCATCCGCTGAGCTACTGCAGTACACACACACACACACACACACACACACACCTTTAGCAGATGTGTTTAGTATGTGAGACCATTAAGATGGGAGACATGTTGCCCGGTCAGTTGCATCTCTCTCTGTCTCTCTTGCTGCCAAAGTGACTTAAAAGGATGATGTAAGATAACAGAACACGTCTTTAATATATATAACCGCCACAGCACTGGATGATAGAACAGCAATGCAGCAGCTCAAGTCAATGTAAAGCAATACAGGACATTACAAAAAGTGTTCAGTATTTACATGTCCTCCTCTCTTTCTATGTATTTAGTCTCTCTGCTTGTGAGTCATACCGAGTTAGCCCTGAATCTGCTCCGAGGACACAGAGCTGTTTACACAGGAGGTGAGGGCGATGAGGGTGACGAGGAGGAGGTGGGATGAAGGTGATGATAAAGTGATTTAATGAAATATTAGCGTTCCTGGAAAGGAAAGGAAAGGAAAGGAAACTCATCACGGCAGCAACGATCAGCCCATGAGCTGATAAGCTGATGAATACAGAGGAGTTAAAATGTCCTGAGCTGATCTACTGGATCTGTACTGGGGCCATTCAAGAGTTTTTTTTAAAGGAGACATATCATACTCATCTTCAGGTTCATACTTGTATTTTGTGTTTCTACTACAACATGTTTACATGCTTTAATGTTCAAAAAAACACATTATTTTTCTCCTACTGTCTGTCTGAATATACCTGTATTCACCCTCAGTCTGAAACGCTCCGTTTTAGCATCTGTCTCTTTAAGGCCCAGTCTGCTCTGATTGGCTTGCGAGAAAAATATGGTGCCCTGTTGCAAAGGTAGTTCTCAAGCTGTGGGCGGTATATTCTAATGAGGCTGCATTTGACATAGGAAGGGGAGCCAAATCCGAATGGCTCGTTGAATGATATGTTTTTTCTGATCCAGGCAGCCCATAAAATACTGATTGGGTCGTCTTATTTCACAGTTTGTTTGTAGGCACAGATACCCAAATGGATGTGCACAAGCATTGAAAAAGTGAGTTTTTTGTTGTAGCGTGAAGGTACTGGTATCATATGAAACTAGAAAATATAATGAATCCATTGGTACCAACCATGTCATACTTAAATGTCAAGAAGGAGGCTAAATAACGCTCCAGACTTAGGCTACATTTTGGAGAGGAAAAACTGGCATGGCCATTTTCAAAGGTATTTGAATATTTCTGCATACTGGGCTCCCTAAACAGCCTCGGGATTGCATAAATTGGGTATCACTCTAAAGCTGAGACTCTTGTGGATCCAATGAGTCCAATGTTCCTGTGTGATGATGTTAGTCCTCTATAGTAGCCATTTCACATTGTGACTTTTTTTTTTTACTCATATTTCATACATATGGGGGTGTGTCTTTATACTATTTTCCTACAATTAGATTTGAAAAAAATCTTAATATATCGCCTTGCTTACAGTATCGCCATATATCGCAATATATTGAATCGTTACCCCGTATCATGATGCGTATCGTATTGCCAGATTTTTGCCATGCTCAGCCCTATTTATTATGTTTGCTTTGGTTGCATGAAGGCTGATTCCTTCTGATCCTTCGTTTGTTTGTTTTTGTAATCCACACACTCTTTTAGTCGTTGACATCCCGTTACACTCCGTTAAAACACTGGAACCTACTCCTTAAGGCACAGCTTCACTTAGGACCGAGCTGCTGAATGGAACAAACAAATACTATAAATAGCAGAAAGCAGTTTCAATTAATAATACCTACACTGACAGCCAAGTGAGGGAAAGTGAGCAGTGGAGCTTTCGGTGATAAAGCGCCATTTTTTGGGATTCTCCATCACGAAATTGTTTGCGTGTAGAAGTGTACACAAGAAAACAACACATTGTAGTTTCACGGCCGTTTATGTATTGGACTGCTTCTTGGCCAGGATTAGTCTCTTCTGGGAGTCTTGTCGTTGTCTTTTTTTAAAAACATTTTTAAACATATTTCGCATGGATTAAACACAAGATATAGCGGGATAGTTAGTGAGATTCAGAGGTGCAGATTTTGTTACCTTTTTCAACTCAGCCAAGATAGACATTTCCTCCCTCTTGCCAGGACGGGGGGGGGCTTCGGTGGTGAAGCCTCACGCTTCCCCCGAACGGACTAAAGACTAATACAAGCATTCTCATCGGGCCTCATACACATTTAAATGATCTGATCCTTAACTACACTAATTTAGTTTAACATTTCATTTGGCACAACTTGCACTGTGTCCTCTTCGCAGCATCACACATTTATGTATGTATAGTAAAAATCCTCTCGTTTATTTAAGCTATTGTCAATGAGTATCGGATATTGCTAAGTTTTGTATATTGAAAAGTATTGTGTAGTTTTTTCTATCTAACTGTCTGTCTGTCCGTCCGTCCATCCATCCAGGGCTGTGTATTGAACCTCAATGCTCTTTGGTACCAACCAGAATATGTTCGTAGAATTTAGCATTAATAAGAATAATAAGAATTTGCACCTTGTATTTAGGCACCACAAATGTTACATGGTGGTATTTTTAGCACTCTTATTAGTAAAGAAATGTTAAACGTTACTCCGTTTCACTCTCCCTGTGTATAACGTCATCGACATGCACCAGCTTGGCCAGCTCTGCAGCGCGAGTGCATGTAGATGAACGGCGGCCCTTTGCTTGGACTCCTCGCTCTCTCACCCGGTAGCGGCGTGGAGGGAGACGGGCACCGGTCTGCATGAGCTGCCGGAGCTGCGGTGCCGGTCAGCAGAGTTTCACTTTCAGGGCATTACGTGACGAGGTGTTATCAATCCACTGGACGAGGGCGGCTTCAACCACAGGTCGCATTCGTTTTTTTACTCAGAGAAAATTACTTTCTTTGTCCCGTCATGATATCGATGTGCACGCAGCATCAGCCTCACGTATCAGCCGGAAAGCAGACGGTCCGTGAGGCAAATTATAACATTAGTCTAACGTAGTTTTAAAATGTTTTTCCGCATGTTTTCATGTATGAAAAGAGCCCAAATGAACACTGTAAGTGGACTACTTGATTTACTATCTGCAGGTTATTTAACCAGCGTTTGTGTAGGAATGATTCTGTCCCAAGCTGTTTGATCACTATCAGCTGTTTGATCACGATCAGTGGTTGATCTCTGTATTATTGCTCTACCGTTTATATTCACAAACAGGACAGAAGCAGCAGGTTAAACCACTGTTCATTTAACTGGAATAGAAGTTGGTTTATTTTATTTTGTGTTAAATATTGCTCTGCCTTGTATCTTGAGAACTGAAGCAGCAGGTCCTGAAGTTGCACTTTTTATTATTTTCTAATAAAAGCTGTATGTATTTGCCATTAATCATTGTTTACTTACAGTAAGAGTAGTAGTATGGTTAAAATCTTAACAATACCCATCCCTAATGTCTGGACAAAATATAGTGCCAATCCATCAAGTAGATGTTGACATATTATTACTGGATAAGTGAAGAAACATTGACCCGCTGGTGGCACTAGATTGAATATCAATCCATCCAACAGTTGTGGAGATATGTCAGTCCTGACCAATGTGGTGGACCGACCCGACAGATCCGGCGTTGCCGCCATCCCGTGTGTCACAAGGCTAGCGCGGCGAATACAAAAGTGGAACAGCGGTGTGGCTGTTGCATCTCATCGGAAATAGCACACAGACGGGATAAGGTCGTGGCATGGGACAGCCGCCGTTAAAACGTGGACGATCGCCACCTACAGAACAGCACACAATCAGAGGAAGAAGAGGTCACGGTCCCGCCCACGCTGCTTGATTGACAGGTGATCTCTGGGGCAGTGCAGTGCAGAAACATGACAGCGCTGAACGCCTCAACCCCCCTCTACTCCCCTCTACCCCACCCCAGAGCTGTAGGCTTACTGCTCTCTCTCTCTCTCTCCTTCTATTTTTATCTCTAGCTCCTCCTCCCTGGCAGGCTATTTTCAGCTATAGTCCCTCCATCAACCCCCCCCCCATCTCCTGTGTTAGTAAATGCTTCTCTCCTCTTCTCCTCTGCCCTGTTCTTTAATCTTTAACAAATACCATCGATCTAACAGAAACGTGCAGCAAAAAAGAAAAAGGGAATGAATGGAGGGATGGACGCGGAAGGACCGTCCCCTCTAGTTCTCCTTTGGCGTGTCGCGAGGCTTACTTCAATGAAATAAGCTGTTGTTGACTTTCTCTTCATCCGTCTAACTTCCTTTCCACCCAGTGATCTACTTTCGCCCTCCACCGCTCTCTCTCTCTCTCTCTCTCTCTCTCTCTCTCTCTCTCTCTCTCTGTCTCTCTCACCGTTCATTCAGCAGCTCAAAGAGCGTCACACTCCCGCGTACACACACACTCACACACATACACGGCGGTGACTCTCAGACAGTGAATATTAGCCGTCTGACCAGCAGCTGTTTCTGGTCGCTCGACTCCGCAGCCCCCTTCTTGTGTGTGTTTTTTCTCGAGGGATAAAGAGGACAACGTGTGATCTCTGGCTGTTCATTTTTTTTCTGGGAGGATTCTAACTCGTCTTCTTCCAGTCCAGTCCTTCCTCTCCTCACATTTCCTCCTTTTTTTTATTATCATACCACTCTGTCTCCCTCCTCTTCCTTCCATTTCCCTTCTCTCTCTGTCATTCTCTCAGCGCTTCGTTCTAATTTTGGAAGCATGGAACCTCGGGGAGCGCTCTCCCAAAGCTATTTACGTCCTCGCCTCTCCTCCTCTTCCTCCTCCTCCTCCTCCTCCTCCTCCTCTCCTCTCCCTCTCGTCGGCCAGGAGGAGAACAGCATGAGGATCCTTTGATGCAGCCGAGCAGGGGAATTCTGCTTCTCCTCTTCTCTGTGTTTTTGTTGCTGTGTTGTTAGCTGTAGCGGCCGATCCCCTCCCATCACTTCTTATGGAAATGCACAGTTTCACAGGCGATACACGGCGACGGGAGTTCACCGATCACCTCCTGGTCTCGGTTTTGCTCGTGCAATTTGGTTGGAGGAGACTCAGAGAGGGTTTCGTTGCACCAAAGGAAACTTTTTTCTTCCATCTTCTTGCAACACACCAGCCACTGTCACTGTTTGAGGAACCAGCAAAGTGCTCCAGGTGATGTAGACAAGACCAACTGACCAGAAAGTCACATTTCAGGGTCCTTGCGAAGTCTGTACCTAAACTTGACTTTGATTTTGATTCAAGCCAAGCAGAGGGAAGGTTTCTGATACCTGCAACCCGAGGCTACAACATTAGAAAAGAGGATTTTTTTGTCCCTAAGTGTCAGTGACTGGTCATCACAGCACAAACAAAAGCTCTGGGAAAACTGAAAGGTGGAGGCTACCTGCAAAAATCTGCCTAAACTGGATTACACAATAAAAGCACAGAGGAGTTTTCTGCGTTCCCTTTGGGAATTTTTGACGGAATTCATGGTAATTTTTTGAAAGATCATATTACAATACAAGCACAGAAAACATTTGGAAGTTTTTGAATTTAACCGGTTATTCATTTCATCCCAGAATGAGTAATCCATGATTCAATATTTTTGAAAGCATCTTTCAGTGTTTGTGTCGTCCTTGGCAACTCGAATCCTAAACCGAGCCATGCCGATATCTCGGAACTGACTGGTGTGTTTTTTTCGTGACAAAATCGAGCGCTGCCTCTTGTCTTGGCATGCTGTTGCATCCCACGGTGTCAGGATTGTGCGCCATGTTGCAGACCATCTATGAGACTGAGTCCTGTTTTTCCTCCGCCAGCACAGACAGCCACCACCAGCCTCTGGAGCTCCTGAGCGGCAACAGGGGCTCCAGCGCTGCCATGCCCACCGCCGGTGAGTCATCTGTGGGAAAGGAGGAGGGGAGGAGGGGAGGGGATGGGGGGGAGATGTATGCTGGAGGTTGTGTTTTTTTTTTTTTTTGAAGGAAGGCTTTTGCACAGAAGCTGTTAGTGTCAGAAGTGCCGGTGAACAGTTATAGGCTCAAAAAAAAGGATGTATGTGTGTGGGGGGTTTTGTTGATAGGATATCAGGATGGACAGTAGGTTCTGATGTTTTCAAACTGAGAGAGACATGAGGCATAGATGAAGTGTAAGGGGCAAGGGCATGCCTAAACACAACAGGAAGTTAGTTCTTGTAGTTTGACCCGCTCATCGACATGGTCAGCAGCTAAAGCTGCAGGAGTGGCTGTGACATACAGCTCGCGGAGGCAATTAAGGTACTTTAAAAAACCCTTAGCACCCGACTGCTGCGTTTTGCTTCAAAATCCGTATCGCCTCTCAGAGTCATAACTCATTCAAGGGCTCAACACAAACACCATATTTTTAAATTCAGTGTGACTTTCACTTTCCGAGGATATCATCTTTGAAAACGTCTATAAATAAATCGACTTAGAAATCACAGAAAAAGGTGTACCTTATAACTCCAAAACTTGTCCGACAATCTCAAAGTTTTCTTCAGTATCAAAGTAATCCAGTGATAGCTGTCTGAACGTCCATGGGTACATTGCAAACAGGAACTGCTAATAGCTCATTCGGCAATGCTTTTAAAGGCCTTTACACACCGGAAGGCGTGACGAATAAACGACATGAAAATGCGAAATACTCGCCTGTGAATATTATATGTCTAGGGCTTTATTGTGAAAGGCAAGAACGGAAGGAGTGGATCTGATCTGCGCTGCCTTTGTCAAGGTTGAGAGGAGTATTAAGCCCGGGACACACCGGGAACGTCAGGAGCGTATGGCGGCTTTCTCTGTCTAAAATAAATATAAATTGTATTCATAATGAAATGAAATGGCCATTAAAAGGCAAACTCTATGTAGAAAGACAGCAGCAGCTGCAGAAGCAGAAACGCAGCTGATGTGAACACCTGACGCGTGAATCACGCAGCCACCACGCCACGCAGCCGCCACGCGCTCCTGGCGTTCCCTGTGTGTTTCGGGCGTTAGAATTTGCCGTCTTGGTTTCGGACTACGGAGCCTTTGTGTCATAAATATAGTTGTAACTCAACCTGTTCCGCACAACGTGTAGATTTTTTGTGGTGTAATATTTGTGTTCTCAAAGTACTCATGACAAAAACAACAGTACGAAAACTACTGACATGCAAATGAATTGTACGAATAAAAGGCTGCAGGTGTGTAAAGGCTTTAATGTTTACCAAGATGGAAACAATTATAGCCTAAAAAAGGGGGTCAAGTTGGAGCATACAGCTAACTCACTGACTCCAGGGCAACATAATGCTTCCTGTTTACATCCCCCAAAGCCCTTAAATTATAAAAACTGTAATTCCCAAGCTTAAAGCATGTTAATGGCCCAAACAGAAGTGCGACTAAAAAATAGCAAGAAAATCCATTAATATTAACTTGTTTTCATTTTGTACTCTCGTTGTAGTGGGACATTACTAAGGCTCAGAATGTCCCATTGCAGCCCTGTCTCCTAAAAATGACGTTCCCATTAGGGCTGTCAAAGTTAACTTGATGATAACGCATTAACTCAAATTTGTTTTAACGCCACTAATCTTTTTAACGCATTAATGTAACTTGCAATTTTGAGGTTGAAGCGTCTCAGTTTTAAAGCTAGAGTGAAGATGCTGGCGTCATATGAAACCAGAAAATCTCAGTCTTCATTGGTAGAATCCATCGGTACCAACCATGTCATACAGGCTTATTGCGAAGGAGGCTAAATAATGCGCCAAACTTAGGCTGTATTATCGGGCGAGGAAAAACTGGCATGGGCATTTTTAAAGGGGTCCCTTGACCTCTGACCTCCAGATATGTGAATGTAAATGGGTTCTATGGGTACCCACGAGTCTCCCCTTTACAGACATGCCCACTTTATAATAATCACATGCGGTTTGGGGCAAGTCATAGTCAAGTCAGCACACTGACACACTGACAGCTGTTGTTGCCTGTTGGGCTGCAGTTTGCCATGTTATGATTTGAGTATATTTTTGATGCTAAATGCAGTACCTGTGAGGGTTTCTGGACAATATTTGTCATTGTTTTGTGTTGTTAATTGATTTACAATAATAAATATACACATATATTTGCATAAAGCAGCATATTTGTCCACTCCCATGTTGATAAGATTATTAAATACTTGACAAATCTCCTTTTTAAGGTACATTTGGAACAGAAAAAAGACGTACTATTAATTTGAGATTAATCATGAGTAAATATTTAAATCGATCCACAGCCTAATGATAGTCCACGGAAGTCCACGTAGAGAGGAGGTCAAGGTGTCGGACAGGTCAAACAAACACAGGACTTTCACCCAGGCAGGTGGCCGCTGTTCGTGTCCCGCATGAAACTAAAAGTAAACGTCTACTTCTATTAATTTACGTCCCTAGTTTAAATATCGTAACAAACGTAGTCATTTTAAGCCCAACCATCATGTTTTATTTTTTTTACTAAACCTAAAAAAAGTAGTGTTGTTGCATTTTTGTTTGTTTCAACTTACAATGTTAACCATGTGTTTAAAACTGCAGCTGTAATGGGGGAGAAAATACATTTTCCTTGAAACGTAATTGAGAACGCAATTTAATTGTATTGGAATGTAATTTTGTTGGAGACAGGCTTACTATATTCCATTCATTTACTGTTGTTTGCCCTGTGTTGAAAACCTGTGGATATATAAAAAAAAAAGGTCAATAAATTAAAATTGCGCCCGGTGTGACGGAGGTGTTGATGTAATAAGAAGAAGACATTTAAAAGAATGACTCAGTCTCGAAGCAAAGCGGATCCTTGAAGCACAACAATGTCTCCTCTTCACTTTTTTTTTGGGAGAAAAAAGGGCGAGAATGCCACCGGCACTGTTCCATAAATCACACTCTCTCGTGATTCCCTGCAAAGTTCAATTCCACTGCTGTGCACAACTCCTCGTCAGTTTAGGGAGTAGGCATAACCTTTGTTTGGGGACTTTTTGAGACTTTGAAGAACATTTTCTGAACACAGAGCCATTAGCGTTAAGCATTGTGTTCAGCCAACTCCCAGGATGCTACCTTTATCTCCACTTTTAGTCGATTTTTAGTAGATTTAAAGGTCCCATATCCTCCTCATTTTCAGGTTCATATTTGTATTTTATGTTTCTACTAGAACATGTTTACATACTTAAATGTTAAAAAAAAACTTTATTTTCCTCATACTGTCTGCCTGAATATACCTGCATTTACCATCTGTTCGAAATGCTCCGTTTTAGTGCATTTCAACGGAATTGCACCCAGAATTGTGTTGCTAGGCAACTGTTTGGGATCATGTTTACTTCCTGTCAGCTGATATCATTCACATACACTGCAACCGGAAATAAACGGGGACACATTTAGAATGTTTATGTTTAAAACTGAGTAATGGTCTAAACATTGTGTAAAGGATCTAAATATTGTATATTCGTGACATCACAAATGGACAGAAATCCTAACGGCTTGTTTTTAAAGGCAGCGTTTCTGAATACGGGCTGTGTGTATTTCTTCATGGACTGAGCCTTTTGATACTTTAACAGAATTTATATAGCACTTAAACCTGCTTTATAATATAAAAGACATGAAAATCTCACTTCTTACAATACGGGACCTTTAAGTGATGCATCTAATGCTAAACACACAGTATGAGCGAAGAAATTGTTGTGGGTATTCAACCTTTGGAGTTTTTTTTGAGAGCCAAGTCTGCTGAACAATGTGGCTACCAAAGTGAGGTGAGCTCGGCAGATGCCACCTCTTGATGCCAGCAGGGTGTTAGTTATGCCGGGTACACACTACACGAGAATCAAGCCGATTTTGGGCCCGATTCCTCCCTCCCGACAATTGTCAGCAAAGCCCCGATCCTTTGAAGGTTCTAAAGATAATCTTTCCAGATGTTCCTGTAGTGTGAGGTATATCGTATTTACATCCTCCGATCGGCTCGGAAGTCCATCCTGGATGCAAATATTGTGTAATATTTACGATCAGATATCCTGTTGTGTGTGGGGAACCCCGAGGACAGCCGATGACACAGTCACGTGGGAAAGAACTATGCAATACCGGAAGCATAAAGTAGTAGCAAAGAGGCAAAACTCCGCTGCTTTTTTGACAATAAACGCTAAATGGTGCTCTGGTAGCGATTTCGCCATTTTGGACTGAAAACGCCAATGAGTCTGTGGCCATGACTGTATAAAGAGACGTTACATAATCAGAATTTAATGGAGTTGTAGGCTATTTACCAACACACAGGGCAAAAGCACAAGGCACAACCTCTTATTAGGGATGCACCGATACCACTTTTTTTCAGACCGAGTACAAGTACAAGTACTTACATTTGGGTACTCGCCGATACCAAGTACCGATACGAGTACTTCTCTGTGCCAAAAGACCCTCGTTAACAGCCAGCTGGAGGGTGTGAGCGACACACGGCAGGCTGGGGAGTCGAGTACGAGGTGGTGTGCCGCGACCGGCTTTAGGTCGGCTAGGAAAGGCTCAGGGCGAAGGTGGCTTGCGGCCGCAGCTTTACAGCGCTCCCCGCCCAGACCTCGCCGCACCGTGACGGGGTCCCTGCTCCCGGTGCGACTGTCGACCGGGGGCGGACTGTCCTCAGTGCTCCCCGACTGTGTCGTGCCGCAGCCCAAGTAAAAAGCGCCAGAGGTCTGCGGAGATGTCTGCATCCCACCCGACCCGTCTTGAAACACGGACCAAGGAGTCTTAATGCACGCGCAAGTCAGAGGGTGCAAGCAAAACCCCGGGGTGCAATGAAAGTGCACGTGCCGGCTGAGGTGGGATCCTGGCCCCCTCTGTCTGAAACACTCCGTTTTAGTGCATTTCAACAGAATTGCAACGGAATTGCGTTGCTAGGCAACAGTTTGGGTCCATGTTTACTTCCTGTCAGCTGATGTTATTTACATACACTGCAACAGGAAACAAACTGGGACACATTTAGAATGTTTATGTTTAAAACCATGTAATTGTCTAAATATTGTATATTTGTGACATCACAAATGGACAGAAATCCTAACGGCTTGTTTCAAACGCAGAATTTCTGAATACGGGCTGTTGTATTTCTCCGTATATTGAGCGTTTTGATAGTTTAACAGTATAAAAATACATAGCTAGTGACTATGATTTTGTCAAAGCCTGATGTAACACAACAGACAGCATCATCCGCTGTGGATGACCTACAGTCTGCCAGCCCATAATACTCCTGACCCACCCCTCAGTCTCTATAGCAACGCTACACATGTGACTCCTCTCTCTCTCTCTCTAAGCTTCTAATTTGTCTAAAGTACACACAGCCATTATACTATTTTTACCTCCCTCTCTTGCTCTGTCTTTTCTTTCTCTCTCTCCGTCTCTCTCTCTCTCTCCTGGCTTTTTTTAGAGTGTTTTGCAGGGCTGATGTCATAGTGCCTATTTTCTTTTAGCAGCGCAGAATGAACAAGACGGGGAGAGAGAGAGAGAGAGAGAAGAGAAAAGACGAATATTGGTTTCCAGAAATACCTCCCTGCAGCAGCAGCAGTAGCAGCGATGTGAAATCAGAGCGACAGAAACAGAGAAATGAGGGAGACAAAGAGTGAAAAGTCAAACTGGACATCCAACTATACACCTCCTGTCTTCATTCTTAGTGTCTTTATGAACCATTTCTTTTAGTGTAGCATCTTTGTTTCTTTATTAGATGTCTGATGATGACTGTAGATGGTAAATGTTATCCAAAGAAACAGATAAAGGAGCAAAGGCGAGACTTAAAGGGGACATATCAGGCTCATTTTCAGGTTCCTACTTGTATTTGGGGTTTCTACTAGAACATGTTTACATGCTTTAATGTTAAAAAAAAAACATTGTTTTCTCGTAATGTCTGTCTGAATATACCTGTATTCACCCTCTGTCTGAAACGCTCTGTTTTAGCAGCCTGTCTCTTTAAGACCCCCTCCAGAAAAAGCCCAGTCTGCTCTCTGATTGGTTTGCGAGAAAGAATATGTGCACCTTTGCAAAGGTAGTTCTCAAGCTCTGGGTGGTATATTCTAATAGTGGGGAATAGGGAATGATAATTTTGAAACATTTTCTTAACCGATAACCGACCTTCGTTAACCGATTATTAACCGTTAACTGACAAGATTTTTGCCTCGTACCAGCTGCAGTGTGTGAGCACAACAGACAACTGAGTCTCCAGTTCACTGTCCAGGAGCGTTGACTTAGCAGCTACGATGCTGCGTGTAGTGTCGCGGACATGCAGCCACTTTCCCAGTAAAAGTCTCCACCGCACATTTAGTTTAGTTTAGCAGATTGTCAGCTGTGTGTCTGCCCGGCGTGACGTCACTCTGTCTGCCCGGATTAACGATAGTGATTGTCCGACAGTGTATGTGTTTGTGCTACGTTAGCATCTGTAGCTCTGCTGGTAGCTTCGTGCTCACCATTGTCACACACATACAGTCTATCACCGCAGCGAAACGCTAAAAGTGTCCGACAGACCGTGTGTGTGTTGTCGGTGGCGTTCTAGCTGTGAACGTAGTTGCAGCAGACAGTGTGTGTACAGTTTATTTGTCGGTGAATAAATGCTACGAGGCTACAACTCCTCCGCTCAAGCGAGCTATAGACAGGAGCGAACTTCCTGTATCTGTAACGCCGGCTCAGACTCTCTTAAGGTGGACCAGCTTTTCTCCTTAAAGTGACGAATTTTCCTTAGCTTTTGAATTAATTATTAACATTTCTTTTAATCGTTTTATCTGATAGTGTTAATCGGTTAAGATGTTTAATGTCTTAATGAGCTGAAACGAGAAAGTAGAAAACGGCGGAGGGTCCGCATGGATACGACCTGCACCCTCCCATTTTAAACCCAATGTGGTAAACACTGCACATCCAGTAAAGTATAGAAACACACAAACTTGCCAGGAAAAGCAGAGCTAGATATCACGGCTAAAGCTGCATGCTAACTCTGTCATTGACAGGAAACGTTATCGTATTCTCGGTAACCTTGTGGTCAAGCCGGCCGTCTCTCTCATCTCCGTGGTCAAATGGGCCGACGCTACAACTGTAGAGCACCCATATACTGACATTTCTGTTCTCTGCATTCAAACGGCCCCGATGGAGCTGACCATGGATGTATTAAAGGAACGGAGCTGACGGGAGAGCTAGAGACGGACTTGGACAAGTTAGAGGAAGCAGACATGTGTTGACGACGTCGGGTTTTCAAAATAAGGTGTTAACAAAGGGAACTGTATGTACAAAATACTTCTATGGAAATAAGATTGATTGGATTATATTCGCCAGAAGTATAAAACATTACATGTCCCTTATAAATTAAAAAGAAAATACCAGTAATTTGTGAGGGAAATTACTTTATTCTT
This sequence comes from Sebastes umbrosus, assembly GCF_015220745.1. Lineage (NCBI taxonomy): Eukaryota > Metazoa > Chordata > Actinopteri > Perciformes > Sebastidae > Sebastes > Sebastes umbrosus. Next base: position 2,478,531 of record NC_051282.1, on the reverse strand, counting down.
TGATTTTTGGGTTGCTGGAAAACAATAATGACAATGACTGATATATTTGACTTCAGGACATCTCTGACTACATACATGCTGAAAATCAAACATTTTTACTGTATTAACATAGATATTTTCCAAAGTAAAAGTCCCTAGAAGTGTATAATTCAACTTTTTTCCATGGTCTAATGGTAAAGAGTTAAAATAAATTGCAATAAATCGTAAAATCAATACTAAAAAATAAATTTGCTATACATATCGAATCGGCACCCAAGTATCGTGATAGTATTGAATCGGGAGATAGGTGTATCCTAAATCCATCCCTAATACGGCCTCTTTAAGTTCAAATCAGGCTCTAGGAGGCACAGTGAAAGAAAAAAAATCAGTTTGGAGCCGCAAAACATTTGAGCATTATGATGAAGGTAACACAGTGTATAGTCTTAGTATATAGTATATAAGTCTAATGCAGTGAGGGCCAAAGAGCAAATGTACTACGGAGTGTTAGGACCACATTGAGGGAAAAAAAATCTGAGATTTCCAGAATAAAGTCATAATATTATGAGATAAAAGTCGTAATATTACGAGAGTAAAATCATAATTTTACGAGAAAAAAAGTAATAATATTACGAGAATAAAGTCATAACTTTATGAGAAAAAATTCGCAATATTACAAGAATAAAGTCATAACTTTACCAGAAAAAAAGAAAATAACTCGTAAAATTACTACTTTATAATATTGCCACTTTTATCTTGTAAACCTATGACTTTATACTCATAATATTATGACTTTATTCTATTCGTTATCTCAGATTTTTTTTTTTTTTCCTCAATGTGGCCCTAATAAAGTAAACTAGTAAACAGAAAACAGTTATTCATTTCCATTTTTATAAATCCACAGGGAGCCACTGGAGAGGAGCTAAAGAGACGCATGTGGCTCCGGAGCCGCATGTTGCTGACCCCTGCTCTAGGCTATTAGACCAATTTTTGTGTTTAATTCTCCGTCTTTGTTGCTTAGTTCATTGCTCCAGTGTTTCTGCACTTCACCTCCACCTCATCTGTCAAGATTGAGTGTTTGTAGGTGGACTACTTTCTTTTGTCTGTTCATGTTAACTATTGGTCTATTTCTTCTATTGTTTATTCCAAACTAACCGGAGACATACAGAGCTTCCTGCGTAGAAGGCTTTAAAAGCCAGTGAGCGTGTAGTAAAACATCAAACTGAACATAGGCTGGATCAAAGTTGCTTTTAAGCAGGCACACGTGATGTAGTATTCCTGTCAAAGGCAAGAAGTTGGAAATTCCCTGTTGTTGGATTGTAATGCAGAATTGGTGCATTCCAGTGGTCCAATAAAAAAAAGTCTTTACCTCGCTAGTGGAAGATTCCCAAGTAACAAACTGAAACTGTTTAGTCACCGCCACCGGTGATACGTCGTGCCATGACATGGATTTTGCAATGCAGTCATTACCGTGATAAACTCACACAGGTTTTGGGTTTTAGCGCACACACACGAAGGAGATCTACTTGCCACAACAACCGATGAACAACGTCACACCCACACAGATTATATTGCCTATGGTTAGTGAGAGGTGCCACTTATGCGGTGCTGCTGGTATGATGTCAATATGAGTATCAACAGATTATTTTTGCTGAGCCGTGCGTGTCACACGGGAAAAAATAGGCGACGTACCGCTTCTCTACATCAGATCAGAACAGTCTTTGTTAAGTGCTAATTAGCAAACGCTAACATGCTAAATTAAGATGAACCTTGCAGTGTGTTCCAATCTGCGTACTTCTGTACTTACACTTACTACTTTGAGTGCGTAAGTGTGTTCACAATGGGAAGTACGGCAAAATGCAGTGCACTCAAAGTACCCGGATGTTGTACTCAAAATGGTCAGATCATTGAGTGTGGAGCGCTGGACACTTTCCACACTCAACTGTTGCCATCTTGGCTACGTAGCAGAAGAGGCGAAGCCACGACCACTATTCAAACATACGTAGATAACAGAATAAAACAATACAATACGTAAACATACCGGTGCATTTTCAGCCAACAGGAGGACACATCGTAGGCGACGTCGTTGGAAACATAATTTCCACTCTGCTTTAATTTTTTTTCAGAAGATATTTTTGCGGGTAGCGAGCCGCGGTCAAATGTTGCGATCGTCATTTCCGGTCAGTGCGCCGCAGAGTATTCGATTTGAGACGACCCTACCCCGCTGAAATTTACGCACTACTCAAGTGAGTACAGAGTGCACACAGTGCACTACATTGAAGTGTACTTCTGGAAGTACGTGGATTGGAACACACTCTTTTAAACACTACCTGCTAAAACGTCAGCATGTTAGCGTCGTCACAGTGAGCATGCTAGCATGCTGTTGTTAGCATTTATCTCAAAGCATACCGCTGCACCAGAGTATAGTCCTGCAGAGCTGCTAGACCAGCTGTAGAGTCTTATTTTTGTTCACGTGAAAATCCAGTAATATTAACATTTCCCTGATGCAGCTGCTCAGTTTGGGAAATTTACTGCTTTTCTTTGTCAGTGGGTAGAGCGGCTTGTCCTTTAACTTCAAGGTTGGCGGTTTCAAAGGGGTCCCTTGACCTCTGACCTCCAGATACGTGAATGTAAATGGGTTCTATGGGTACCCAAGAGTCTCCCCTTTACAGACATGCCCACTTTATGATAATCACATGCAGTTTGGGGGCAAGTCATAGTCAAGTCAGCACACTGACACACTGACAGCTGTTGTTGCCTGTTGGGCTGCAGTTTGCCATGTTATGATTTGAGCATATTGTTTTATGCTAAATGCAGTACCTGTGAGGGTTTCTGGACAATATCTGTCATTGTTTTGTGTTGTTAAATGATTTCTAATAATAAATATATACATACATTTGCATAAAGCAGCATATTTGTCCACTCCCATGTTGATAAGAATATTAAATACTTGACAAATCTCCCTTTAAGGTACATTTTGAACAGATAAAAAAATGTGTGATTAATTTGCGATTAATCGCGATGAATCATGGACAATCATGAGATTAATCACGATTAAATATTTTAAACGTTTGACAGCCCTAATTGTGATATTTGATTTTCCCCATATCGCCCATCCCCGAATCTGACCGGGGCGAACATGGAACCTATATCTGTGCTTTATTCATACAATAATATTTACATAATGAATTGTAGCCAACTATTTAAAAAAGCTTTATGATTTTAAGTTCTCGGTGTGTGACGCATACAGAGTCATATTAGCACCGAGGTATAACCACCAGTCTATGTTCGTCTCTACCAGGATTCACTGACTGGACAAGCTGGATGTCTTTCAGTCTCTTTACTGCGTCCGTCCTGCTGCAGCGAGCTGCAGTCCGTTAGAGGCCGAAATGATTGACTGAAACGTTGCCTCTTTGTCAGACTGTACGTTAGTGTGACTGTGTGTGTGCGTGTGTTTACCAGACTATAAATGTCTTCAGTTTGACGTCAGACGCTGGCTGCTGTGGAATGCTGCTCTCTTGCCAAAACGGACTGTTGTACACACACACTCACAGACCAGTCTCTCACACACACACATACAGGGACAGTGTGTGTGTTGTAGTGGAAGGGGAGACACGTGCGTCACAGTGAAACGCCAGAATATTTGTTTAGGTAATTTAGATGTGAGTGGCTGTGCACACACACAGACTTATTTATCCTCAGCTCTCAGTTTTGGGGCTTTTTAACAACTTCTCTACTTGAAACGGCCACAGTGACTGAGCTAACTGAACGGTCACACACCAGCAAACCTGAAACTGGACTGCTTCTTCTTTGCATGTGTGTGGAAGGGAAACGTACGTCTGTTCTTTCTACAAGATGTAGTCAGAAATAAGATCTGAGCTTGCACCGAGCTATAACCCGTTGCTCACGACAGATGGCACGTTTCTCTTTCTCTGAGGTCAGAGGTCAGGTTGTGACTAAAGACAGTGAAGATTTGAAATGATGAAATGAAAAGTGTATGAAAAACCATACACTAGAAGACTTTGAAAAGACAAGTCTGACAAACCTCTCACATCTAAAGACAATCTTTCTTAAAGGGGACATCGTGCTCATTTTCAGATTCATACTTGTATTTTGGGATTCTACTAGAACATGTTTACATGCTTTAATGTTCAAACAACACATTATTTTTCTCATACTGTATACCTGTATTTACCCTCTGACTGAAACGCTCTGTTTTAGCGCATTTCAATGGAATTGCAATGGAATTGCAACGGAATTGCGTTGCTAGGCAACAGCTTGGGTCCATGTTTACTTCCTGTCAGCTGATGTTATTCACATACACTGCAACAGGAAATAAACTTTGAAATGGTGTAAATATTGTAGATTTGTGACATCACAAATGGACAGAAATCCCGATGGCTTGTTTCAAAAGCTCAGTTTCTGAATACGGGCTGTGTGTATTTCTCTGTGGATTAAGTGTTTCAATACTTTCACAGTATTTATATAGAACTTAAACCTGCTTTATAATATAAAAGACATGGAAATCTAACCTTTTACAATATGGGACCTTTAAGTCACAGAGTTTTTAGTCACAGACCATGATATTTTTGCAAAGACTGGGGATCTTGCAGGGTCACTATAGAGTAGGGATGCACCAATCCGACTTTTTCAGTCCCGATAATAAATTGTACACCAGCAACTTGGTAAAAAATCTTAAGGATGAACGGAATTACAATTCAAGCGTATACCTTTGTAATGCAGCAAGAAATTGGTCAAAACTAATTCAAATTCCAGTATATAATGTATATAGTATATAAACATAGAATTGAATTAAATAGATCGGCCCCATTGTCACCTATACCTGATCCAACTATTTGAGTCAGTATCGGCCCCGATATCCGATCAGGTATCGGTATCGGTACATCCCTACATTAGAGTGCTCCAAGGATGACATGTTTTTGTAGGCCAACCAGGAAGTCAGCATCGCGTTTTGTTCAGCAAGATAATCTTCACACATGAACACCACTTTTATGATTTTTGCAGTGTAAATGCAATCGTCGGACGTAAAAAGCTAACGTTAAGGCTATAAACGAGCTACACTACAGTCACATGAGCAAGAGTATACAGAACGATGCTGTAACGGTGGACGAGTCGGCATGCCGACGTTTAGTAGACTCATTTAGCCACCTGTTAGCAACCGCCTTTTTTAAAGACATATAAAGGCTTCAAAATTCTCGAGTGGGGTATTTATTGATTTATTTTATGTCATAGAATAAAACGTTAAAATCTCTTCAGCTCGTGTTAACCACAGACCTTAATTCAGGCTTCTAAAAAAAACATTAAAAAAACCCATTGACTTCCAGACAAGGGAACCGGAAGTGCTAAAATGCTGACTCATTTCCGGGGTTGGGAGGACACGTCAAAGAGGCACTCTTGTTCACTCCACAACTCCACCAGTTTCTCCATGTTTACTTTCTACCCCGTTTGCAGTAGCTAACGTTAGCTTGCAAGTAGCCCCATTCGGGACAGTGGTTAGCTAGTTAGCTCGCTAGCTATAGCATACTTACCGAGGATTTGGAGGGATTTCCACCAGGAGCAGGATATGACATCATCTCAAAAGGAATCTAATTGAAGTCTTGTAAATAGAGTGCTACAGGAATGAGTCCCAAACCCTGGAAATGAGTTAGCATTTTAGCACTTCCGGTTCCCTCGTCTGGAAGTCAATGGGTTTTTTGAATGGGTTTTTTAGTTAGAAGCCTGAAATGAGGTCTGTGGTTAACATGAGCTGAAGAGATTTAAAAAAAAACACTGGAAATATGTCTGCGACGGTGAAATCACTTGAGAAGTCGTTTGGTGTAACGTCAGCATAATCCTCCCAAACAGGGCTAATGAGCTTGGCCTAATTGTTGGTGGATGTTGGTGTTTGATTAGATTTGAAACCAACGTGGGACGCAAAAGGCAGAGAGAGGGTGTGCCAACAAACAGCAGGTAGCCAATCAGAACACCTTTGTATAGAAAGGTCATAGGTCAGACTACACCGTAGGTAATTCCTAATTGGATTTTCTCCTTGGCCAGCAGACAGGTAATATCCTGACATCCCAACACTGATCCAATAGTAGGGGGTCAGCTGAGGCCAGAAGAGCGTAGGCTGCTGCAGGCTTCTGGCAGGTCAGGGTTACTGCCCTGCTTAAGGGCACATCGATAGGTGCTGATGGTGATAGGATGCTGGGACCCCTCCATCCCCCACCATCCCCCCCATCTGTCCATCAGGCAATGGGGGGGATTAACCTGTTGCAGCTAAGCTGATAGGGAGCTTCTATTCTGAGTGTTGCTAAGTTTTAGAAGTCTTGTAGCTTATACATGAATAATACTGTAAAAACCTAAATAGCCCCACGCAAATAGTGTGTTTCCATCCACCTGTGTTTATACGCATTTCCATTTTGGCAAACAGAAATGTCATATTTCCATCATGTTTAGAACATCAATGTTTGTTTGTTTGAGATTTGACCAACGCTCTTTTTTATTACGTGCTCTGGTTGCACCCTGGAGAGTCAGCGCCACCAACTGCTGCTTTGGTTTTCTTTCGCAGATTTTCTGGATATTCAGTTTTTAATTTGATGTAAACTTGACCATAGAGAGAGTGTGATGAAGAGGTGACCCTGACAAACTGAATCCAGTTTTTTGTACATGCAAAAAACGATGTATCAAGACATACTGAGAATCCTGCCATATACATGATACAACGTATAATATGTTGAGTGACAGCGCCCTCATTTGCATAATGAGGCAGAAATGCATAAAGACATGTAAAAAGAAACGTGTAAAGAAATAATTACAAAAATAAATAAGTTTGGGGAAATAAATAAGGGATGAAATGCAAAGGGAAAATCATGCATAAATAAATGAATGAATGAATTAATAAATAAATAAATACGGAAATACTGTACATACATTTAAAAATTAATATAAAATAAATAAGTAATAAATGCATACAAAATAACTAAAAATGAAATCAAAAGTAAGTGAATAAATAACAAATGCAAAAATAAATAAATACATTTACTAAAAATATATATATAACTACATAAAAGGGAAAATTAAACAGTTAAAGAGTAAATAAATAAGGGGGTTAATACCAGGATAAATAAATAAAGAAGCAAATTAAAACAGAAATATCAATTTATGTCACATTTTGATCAATTAATTAATGGCTACATTTATTTTTTATATTATTTTTGCCACATTTAATTACATATTTATTAATTAATTATTTATTTATTTATTACCGTCCTCCATAGGAACTTCCCCCAAACACTAGACTTTATAGGTTGAAGCTTTAAATGAAGTTGACAAATTTGAAATGATCATGATGAAATCTTGCCTCGATGAGTTCCCATAACTTTTATTTCACAAAGCTCCAGAGTCAGCTAACGCCACTCTGGTGCCTGAAGCAGGATAGCAGGATGTCTGTCTGTCTGATTAGCCCGGGTGGCGGCCACAAATCCAGATCAGTGCAAAGGCACTGCATTTATCAGTGATTGAAGGGAGGGGGGGGGACATGTATGGTTACAGTTAACGTTTCTTATTACACTCATTTCTGTAATGCAACAATGCACTGGCTGTTCCTGCAATCCTCTTTTCTTTTTTTCCACCATACTGCTGTAGATAACAGCAACATTTATGCCACATGTTCTGCATTGTCCTTTAGCCTCGTAGCCTAGCCATGCTGAATATAGGCTAGGCTAATGTTGCTAATGGTAACATTAGGTTACTTCTAAATCAGTGCTATCCAGTGCTAGGCTAGCTAAGGCTAGTGTCTATTTTTAGGTGGCAGGATGCTGTGTTCCCCCCCTCTTACAACACTGTCACCTCTGAATGAAATGGGAACTGCCTCTGTGTGTATGCAACGAATGATGTAATAGTCCGACATCATTTTCCAGACTAATCAATTGTTCTTTCTCTCTCTGTCTGTCTCTCTCTCTCTCTTTCTCTCTGTTTGTCCGTCCTGCAGTAGTGGAGGTGAAGAGCAGCCTCCCATCGGGCATGCAGAGCCCAGTAGGAACAGCAAGTGAGCTGAGAGGAGGAGGTGGAGAAGGAGGTGAGTACAGGAGTCCTCTAAGAGTCCTTGAGGGGAGGGGGGGGGTCCAATGCGTCCTCCGAGTGGATCAGTAGACTGTGTAAGAGGTTTGAGGAGGTTCTAAGGGTCTCCGTGTGGGTTCCAGAGTTACTTAAACGGGAACTCCACCAATATAAGAATACAAGTAGAGTGGAGGTCCACATATCAGATGTAACTAAAAAACCTCTGGAATCAATTGGTAACAAATAGGGATGCACCGATACCGATACCAGTATCGGGTATAGGGTCCGATACTGTGCTCATGTACTCGTACTCGCAAAACGGCTCCGATACAACGGCACCGATACCACTTTACGGTGGTGCGCCCGACCCCGCTGGGCCGGGATCCCACCTCAGCCGGCGCGCGCCGGCCCTCACTTTCATTACGCCACGGGGTTTTACTTGCACCCTCTGACCACTTTACTGATGCGTGCGTTAGACTCCTTGGTCCGTGTTTCAAGACGGGGCGGGTGGGTTGCAGACATCGCTGCAGACCCCTGGCGCCTTTTACGTGGGCCGAGCCCCGATCTGGCGGCACGACACGGTCGAGGCGCACTGAGGACAGTCCGCCCCGGTTGACAGTCCGCACCGGGAGCAGGGGGTTGTCCCCGGCGGGGAGAGAGGGAGCAGCGAGCCCTTTATCCACGGTGCAACGAGGTCCGGGCGGGGAGCGCGGCCGCGAACCACCTTCGCCCCGAGCCTTTCAAAGCCGACCTAGAGCTGGTCGCGGCGCACCGCCTCATATGCGGGGCTTCCCAGCCTGCCGTGTGTCACTCACACCCTCCAGCTGGCTGTTAACGTGGGTCTTTTGGCACAGAAAAGTACTGGTATCGGTACTTGGTATCGGCGAGTACCCAAATGTAAGTACTTGTACTCGGTCTGAAAAAAGTGGTATCGGTGCATCCCTAGTGACAACCACTTCATACTACAGTAGCATGTCAGGATAAATAATGCTCCAAAGTGAGGCTACATTTTTTGCGAGGAAAAACTGGTGTGGCCATTATCAAAGGGGTCCCTTGACCTCTGACCTCCAGATATGTGATTGAAAATTGGTTCTATGGGTACCCACGAGTCTCCCCTTTACAGACATGCCCACTTTATGATAATCACATGCAGTTATAGGTAATAATCATGCAGTTTTTTAATGCAGTACAAATGTGTTATTTTTTTGCCTATACTAAAATGGTGTATTTGTATATTTCTGCATACTGGGGTCCCCAAACAGTCTTGGAATAAATTGTCTATCACTGTAAAGTTGAGACTCTTGTGGATCCAATGAGCCCAACTGTGTTCATGTGTGATGATGTTAGTCCCCATAGGAGCCATTTCATTGTAGTGAGACCATTTTTTAAAAACTTGACCTCACTGTATAAAATGACCTGTGGTGACCTCTAGGATAATCACAGCCTCATGAAACCTCACAGCCACAAACTAGAGACCTAGAGCATTCAGAGGATGATGGATCAAACTAGAGACCTAGAGCATTCAGAGGATGGATGGATCAGACTAGAGACCTAGAGCATTCAGAGGATGGATGGATCAAACTAGAGGCCTAGAGTATTCAGAGGATGGATGGATCAGACTAGAGACCTAGAGCATTCAGAGGATGGATGGATCAAACTAGAGACCTAGAGCACTCAGAGGATGGATGGATCAGACTAGAGACCTAGAGCATTCAGAGGATGGATGGATCAGACTAGAGACCTAAATGAGGGCAGTAGAAACAATCAGCAGAGTAAAGTTGACTTCTTGTCCATTGCTGCTTTTCCAGGTGGGGATCCAGGAGAAGGCCCAGGAGGAGGAGGCCCAGTGGATCTGCGGACAGAGCCCAGGGTGGGCTCTCTGTCTGGGGGTGCGGTGGGGGTGGACACAGCCATGAGGGAGCAGCAGCTCCAGCAGGAACTGGTGCTGCTCAAACAGCAGCAGGAACTCCAGAAACAGCTGCTGTTTGCAGAGTTCCAGAAAAAACACGAAGTGCTCACGAGACAACACGAGGTCCAGCTGCAGGAGCACCTGAAGGTAGGTCATTCACTCATTAAGTCAGTTAGTCTCTGAACTCTTCCAGTAGGCCGGCTGGTCAACAGGACTGAATGCTTCTATACTGTCATGTCAGTAAAACGTGCATGTGTGTCTGTGTGTGCATGTGTGTGTGTGCAAGCAACAACAGGAGCTGCTGGCAGCAAAGCGGCAGCAGGAGCTGGAGCAGAAGAGGAAAGTGGAGCAACAAAGACACGAAGAGCAGGAGAAGCATCGACTGGAGCAACAGCTGCTGCTGCTGAGGAACAAGGAGAAAGGCAAAGAGAGTAGGTCATACTGCTGTTACTGCTGCCACGCTACGCACAGTCTGGCTCTGTGTCTGAGGCTACATCCACACTAATACCTTTTAAAACGCAGAACTTTTGCTACGTTTATGCCTAGCGTCTACACTACTCTGGCTTTTTCGAGCCCCTAAAACACCGCTGACCCCGTTTTAGTTCAGTTTTAGTGAACTCCAGGGTTGCGTTTCAGTGTGCACGGGCAGAAATGGAGATTTTTTTAAAAATGATGACACAGGCACCCACGCAAAGAACGTAAACTGCTAAAGAGTGAAAGCCAATTGTTTGTTCCATTGCAACATCAGCCTCCCAGCAGCAGAGCTATGCTTCCGCCATTTTGGACTGAAAGCGACTACCGGACGCCAGTAAAACGTCCAGCTACAAAGAGCCGTATAGGGATGCACCGATACCACTTTTTTTCAGACTGAGTACAAGTACAAGTTCTTACATTTGGGTAGTATGTATTACCGATACCGGTATATCCCTAGTGCCGTACAAAAGTAAAACTAAATTATTTCTATTCTATTGTCATAATTTAATGTTTCTACCGAAATGGCCTGTGTTTAACAATAACATTATTATAAATATGCATACTATTATAATTATTTACTTACTTACTTATTTATTTATTAAACTTTTTGTCCGGCCACTTCCCAGAGGAGCATAAAGGGAGCGATGGACATAAATGGAAGTTAGAAAAATCCAGCTCACAGATTTTAAGAGCAATCTCAAACTTTTTCATGTCAAGGATCCAAAATGGAGTCCAACAGACCACAGACCATGGATGTAGAAGAGGTTGTGTCCTGTGCTTTTGCCCTGCGTGTTAGTAAATAGCCTACAACTCCATTAAATTCTGTTGATGTCATGCTACTACTGCTACTAGCTACTAGCACTACTAGCTACTAGCTACTAGCACTACTAGCTACTAGCTACTAGCACTAATAGCTACTAGCACTTCTAGCTACTAGCACTAATAGCTACTAGCACTACTAGCTACTAGCACTACTAGCTACTAGCTACTAGCACTTCTAGCTACTAGCACTACTAGCTACTAGCACTACTAGCTACTGGCCGATAGCCGGTTGTTTGGGAACAGAGACGTTAATACATCCACCACGGTACAGGCTGACAGCATATAAAGCTCATGGGTGTATTAGAAGATAATAGTGATGAATTACAGCCAATATATCCATTATTACAGCCACATACAGCTAGCAGGAAGCTGACAGAACCAGATATGTCATATGAGCGTGCAGGGCGGTGCAGTCCCGTGGGTCTGATGACCGTTCATTATGCCAAGGAAAATAACTCTGGATTCAGCTGTTAGTGAATTTTACAACTTATAGGACATAATGATTTAAATGAGGGATATTTAAATGTTCATACTGGGAATATGATTTACCTCGGAAAAAAAATTATCCTCCGATTTACAGACATCTCTTTATACATCCATGGCTATAGACTCATTGGCGTTTTCGGTCCAAAATGGCCGCAGCGCTACCGCAGCAGCATCAAGCGGCTGTTGTTTAAAAAAGTACCGGAGTTTCATCTCTTTGCTTCTAAACTCTTTGACCCACGTTTGCTTCTTAATTGGGTCTTATCAGTAACGACGTGGCATTCCCTGATTCCTCACGTCCCTATGAAGCGTTAATTTGTCCAAGCAAAGAATCTCCCCCGTCTTACTTTTCGCGATTGCTGTACTTCCTTCGTAGTATTTTCTGCAACTGAACAACCCCCCGCGCTGCTTCCTGTTTACACTGACACACGCATGCCCAGTGTAATGATCATGTGATATGTGTTTTTCAGGCGTGGTAGCATAGACGGAGATTAATTCTGAAACGACCCTTAAAACGCTCGTCGGGAGATGGTTTCAGTATTAGTGTGGATGTAGCCTAAATGACATTGGTATGAAGACGGTGATGTGTCCTGATTGCTGCTCTCATTGTTTGGTGTGTTTTTGGAAGGTGCCATTGCCAGTACAGAGGTGAAGCTGAAGCTGCAGGAGTTCCTTCTCAATAAGAAAGAGCCTGGCATCGGCGGACTGAACCATTCCTTCTCCCCAAAGTGCTGGTGAGGACTGCAGAGAGCTCAACCTGTCCCCCGGACAGATCACTGTAACATTACATACTGACTCAGTCTCAAACTAAAGTACTCTACGTTATTCCTGTGATAGTGTTTTTGTAATTTAAATGTAAACTCCGTCTTCTTCACTAGCAGTAATGTAGCAATGATTTCTACGTGTAAGAAGTTACAAACAGTCCCTTTAACTGTACTGTATGAATGGGAGAATGTTTGTCAGTCACAGATCACAGAGTGTGATCCGTCCTCATCGCCGGGTGTGAACAGCGTCCTGTCAGGACAGCGAGCTGCTGCTGTAGTTTGTGAAGGCTTGAACAGTTTTGTGAATCTGAGCCAGACTTAAAGGGATAGTTCAGATTTTTTGAAGTGGGGTTTTATGAGGTACTTTTCCACAGTCAGTGTATTACCTACAGTACCTAAAGTAGATGGCGGTCGCCACGCCCCCAGTAGACAGGAGTACCAGCACGGGAGCAAAGCGATGTACTGCTGCGGACGGGGGCAGCAGCAAAACGACATTCCTTTCCCGACGGGGAACTGAAGCCGTTATCTACGCTCTCTTTAAAGCCACCAGACTCCTTTGACAAAAACAGTAATTTTATCTCACAGAACACGGGGAGTTGCTGGTCTGCCACCGCCTCGATCGGTTCGTCTTTTTATGTTATTGTGTGACGTCGGTGTTTTAAAGGGTCAGATCGGATTCACCAAAATCACAATTATTTTTTTTTAGGCATAATGTCATTAAGTGCTCCCAAAACATTTCTCTTCTCACAGAATATCTCCCCTGGTGACTTCAGGTTAGGAAACCTCTTAGACTCTCCTAAATATTGGCACACATAGGAGTGATTTCCTCAATTAGGAAAGTTGATAAAAGGCGGAAAAATTACGGAGCCGGGGGAGGGGTGTAATATTCTGTGATAAAACTCCAAGATTAAAGTCGTAAATTTGCGAGAATAAAACGTGGATATTCTGAGATGTGCTAAAAGAAAAATGCTAAATTAGAAAAGAAAAACTCTAATATCCTATGAGATTATAATGTCATAAATTTGCGAGAAAAAAACGCAGAAATTCGCTGACATTAAAGTCACAAATTTACAAGAAAAAAAACCCTCCGAAAAATAGTGTATTTTTTTTTTTTTTTTTCACTTCACTTTGCAAAGTCGGATCAACCTCATCACACCACAGACGCCGCTGCTTGCCTTCAGTGTATGACCTGATCAAATTATACTTTGCAATCAGATTCAGTAATATGGAAATACTCATACCCATATTATCATAAGCATCCCGACTTTGAAGAGACATTGCCGTGAACTGGACCCATTCAGAAGAAAACAACATAACGATTTGAGGGTTTTTATTGTAAATGTACAACTTTAATCTCAGAGAATATCCAAGTTTTTTTTTCTAGTAAATTAAAGACTTTATTCTCAGAGAATATCCAAGTTTTTTTCTAATAAATTTCCCTCTTTAATCTTGGAAATTCAGAGTTTTTTCTCATAATATTCCCCCCCTCCCCCAGCTCTGTAAATATAATTTGTTACCTACAATGGCTCTAATATGCCATCGTAGTTTTAATCTTAGCCTTAAAAGATCATTTTTGACCAATTAAGAGTGATTTATTACTCTGAGTCTCTTGATAAATACAAGCCCTAGCCTGTATCACAGTCAACGATACAGTGAGTGATTTCATGGGAAGACATTACCAATACTGACAGATATTGCCGATGTCCTGAATTCTGGCTCTGTTTAAGATTTTTGGTGTGTTGCTCTTTTTTGTGTGGATAACCAGAGACAATATTTCCACATTAACAGGAAATAACAGGAAATGCATTCTAGGAAATGTAGGAAATGACTAAATGAAGTTGAACTACACTGAGCAGGTTGTTAGAAAATGACTCTACTGTCTGAAACATTCACTTGATTTTCAGATATTGTTTAATCATCCAGCTAACTGGCCTTCTCTTTGTATTTCTGTGTGTGTGTCTGCAGGGGAGCCCAGCACATCTCCCTGGAGCAGGGCTCTCCTCCGCAGTGTAACACCCCAGGAACGCCTCCCTCCTACAAACTGCCCCCGCTGCTGGGGAACTACGAGGGCAAAGACGACTTCCCGCTCCGCAAGACAGGTACGAGAGACACATACTGACAGACGAAGGGTGTGTGTGTGTGTGTGTGTGTGTGTGTGTGTGTGTGGTTTGTCACTTGCCGTGTAAAAGTAGTTTGACAAAGGATTATGCGGAGGTGGAGTGTGGTGTGTTTATATATATATATATATATATATATATATATATATATATGTGTGTGTGTATGTGTGTGTGTACGTGTGGGTCTGACTCACCAGGGAAGAGGTAGCCCAAACTTAGAGAGAAAATATACACACACACACAGTTTCAGATATAACTGATGGCATGTGAAAGCATTTTCTCTGAACATGAATATAAGGTCAGAGGTCAGGATGTGAAACTGGTTCTGTGCTTTGTGCTGGGAGACGAATGAATGAAGTGAATCAGCTTATCAGATGCTGCGTGTAGTGTCGCGGACATGCAGCCACTTTCCCAGTAAAAGTCTCCACCGCACATTTAGTTTAGTTTAGCAGGTTGTCAGCTGTGTGTCTGCCCGGATTAACGATAGCGATTGCCCGATAAACAGTGTGTGTATTTGTGCTACGTTAGCAGCTCTAGCATTGCCGGAGGCTTCTTGCTCGCTGCTGCCGCCACACACATACAGTCTGTCAGCGCGACGCAACTTTAACGAGTGTCCGTGTGTGTGTTGGCGGTGAGTGTGAGGTCGTTGGTGGCGTTCTAGCTGTGAATGTAGGTGTAGCAGTGTGTGTACAGTTTATTTGTCGGTGAATAAATGCTACGAAACTACAACTCCTCCGCTCCGCTCAAGCGAGCTGGAGAGACCGGAGCTGACTTCCTGTATTCTGCAACTCCGGCTCCGCCTCTTAAGGTGGGCTGTTAAGGTGGACCAGCTTTCCTCCTTAAAGTGACGAGCTGCTCCTCTGAGCCGCTCAGCTTTTGAGTTAATTATTAACATTTCTTTTAACCGCTTTAACCAATAGCGTTAATCGGTTAAAACGCTTAATGTCGGTTAACGGTTAAACTGTTAATTATGAAAATCCGTAATATATGCCATAAATGTAAAATATTGACATTTAAACCACAAAAATCCCTCCATGCCAATGTTGAAGTCTTGCTCAGTCAGATCTGTCATTGGTCACTCTGATCCCACATAGTCAAAGGTTTTCCTGCAGGGTGCTGTTTAGGCAGCTTGAACCAGTAAAACCTGAAAGCACTTTCCTCTTCCTGCCCCTTGCCCTTAACCTCGACTTTTAGACCAAAGCTCCCTTAAAATACACCTGCTGTGGCTGCTCATCCAACTGGCTCCAACTCGCCAGCCAAAATGTAAGTTAGGATTACCCAGACGGCCTGTGCTCCCGTATCAGCCCTGATGACAGTCTCCTGCTGGCAAATCACCAGTCACCTCAAAATACTCAAAGCACTGCCCTTCACAATAAAACAAATAACATAAGATTAAAAACTCAAAAAAGGCAAACATAAAATGTATTTGTTTCTGCCTCTATTCCAAACAGTATATAACACAGTAGGGGTTGTTGATCAGTGCCGGTGATCTTCCATTTTCGTTCCCTCTCTCTTCCCGTCTCCCAGTCTCCGAGCCCAACCTGAAGGTGCGTTCACGGTTGAAGCAGAAGGTGGCGGAGAGGCGGAGCTCTCCACTCCTCCGCAGGAAGGATGGAACCGTTATCAGCACCTTTAAGAAGAGAGCCATAGAGATATCAGGTGAAAAAAAACACACACACACACACACACACACACACACACACACACACACTCACACACACACACACCATGGTCAGTCTGTGAATTTGTGGCTCAATTGTTATAGATACAGAAATAGTCAATGGTCATGTCTATAATGTTAGATCCAGTAAGTATTTCTTAATGTACTGCAGTAGCCAGTGTGGTCGTCGATAAGGTGGGTGAACTACTGGGTAGAGATGGGCAGGTTACAGAGGAGGAAGTGGGTAAACTCTCCTATATTCCAATGGCTTTTGGCTATACTGTAAACCGCCTGAAAAAGAAGTGGGTATACTCCGTATACCCTCCACTACACCCTCCACTACAGCACTGGAAGTAGCATATGATGACATTGTAAAGCTAAGCATTAAGAAAGTCAAGAAATGTTGTAAATTAAGTTGCAAGAACAATTTTTTCCACTTATATCTTAATGTTTGATTGAAACTTATAATGGAGAAAATGACATTCAGTAATAGTAAATGGTAACATTTACTAGTCAGTATATTATACATTTTATACAAGGTGAAAAGGTATCAGCATGGCATACAGTATGCAAGGTTAAAAGTATTTCAGTTTTTTATTAAAGCATGTGTATCAAAAGCATTCATCATATAAGTGGTGTTCAATATATACATACGTCGCCAAAGTTTATCAGCGTTGAGATTCTCCCGCTGTCATCACTGACGTTGATGCCGTTTTTATTCCTAATGGAGAAGCTACAATTGTAGCGTAACCTGGCACTCATCGATCCGAACTCCATTCAGAAAACAAGCATTTTAAAAGCTGTTTGCATTTCGTCTTGCGGACAGACCTGACAAAGCATGAATTCAGACTTTTTACTAATCAACATCTTAATGTAGTTATTTCTGCATCATTTTGATCCGTTTATTGCGATTAAATCACAACGCAGTCTGTTTATTTTGGGTTCATACCGCAGTAGCGACGTGTGTCTTGCTAGATACAGTCAGTGCAATGGAACTGTATGTGAATACAGCTCGCCGCCAGGTGACGTTATGAACCCAGACAGGACGGCGTTTGGTTTTCTGACATATCTGGGACTTCCACAACATGTACAAAGCAGCAACAGTGGTTATTTCTTCCATGGCTGATGGATGAAAGCGAGGCAAAAATTTGCTTCGCACTTGGTGCGAATGCACGGTAACACGATATGAAGCAACAACATAACGTAACTTAAACGAACATAAACAATAGCACATGCACAACAACAGCACTATGTAATGATACACTGAACCGCTGACATGCTCCCCAGAAAACCTAAACACAGAACTGTTCTCCACCTTTTCATTTTGAAAGAGCAAAGACCAATGAGGAAACTCCAACAGTTGGCCGACCAATCCTGTAACAACATTACTCAGTCAGTCAGTCAGTGACAGGCTTTTACGTTTGTAGGACTGGTCCTCTGCGGTCCAGCCAAAAATGTTGAAATAGACAGAAAAACTCAGTAATAGTGTGTTTAGTGTGTGCAAATAAATCATTCTAACAATACATTACACATTTTATGAAATAACCTGAAGATTAATTCCTCTCTCTCTCTCTCTCTCTCTCTCTCTCTCTCTCTCTCTCTTTCTCTCTCTCTCTCTCTCCAGTCTCCTCTCTCTGTAATAGCGCTCCAGGTTCAGGTCCCAGCAGTCCCAACAGTTCCAACTCGGCTATCGCCAACGGCAACACGGGTTCGGTCCCCAACATACAGACTGAGGTATAAACACACATATTTAATCATTCATAAAGTTATACTCACCTGTACTCATATAGTACAGGGGTTGCTTTCATTGTCGCCATTCATGTCTTCATACTGGACATGCAGCTCGAGCTCGCCACCTACAGTTCACTGTGGTTCAAGAACAGTCAAGTCACTGTTTATTTGTAGATTTACAGAACAAGTGTTGACCAAAGAAATGCTTTACAGAGAAATATATATATATATATATATATATATATACATCAAAACAGAACAGAAATAAATAGGTAAATAACTGTAAAAGACAAAATTAAAGCATTTTTATATTGATATTAACAATAAAGAGGACCCAAATGAAATATTAAAGGGGACATATCATATCATCATATCATGAAAAACTCACTTTTTCAGTGCTTGTGCACATACATAGAGGTATCTGGAGTGCCTACCAACCCAACTGTGAAATAAGACAACCCAGTCAGTTTGTTGTGGCCGTTCTGGTTATTGTCATTTTTGTGCTGTTTTATATAATAATATAATAACTATTAGTGTCATTAGTGTTACATTTCTTGACGCCAGCTGTATTTTTCTACAGTGACTTTACATTTTTTGTTCCCTGTGTTGAATGACATCATAGGGTTGACATCGCTGGTAGCTGCTTCTTGTCTCTCAGGGCGCTTTCACATTAAGTATAATTGATCCGTACCGTGCCCGATTACAATTGCACCTCCCAAAATCAGCTAAATAAAATAACGAACACCGCCCGACCCCATCAGCTACGATTGTTTATATTTTAATGAACGTCTCGCCTGCCTTCCTGCTGTATCACCCATGGCCGTGCGGTTCAGAGGATGAGATCGGCTCATGATGCGAGCAGACTTTGGAGGAGATCGGCGGCGTTGAATAAAGCCTGCCCTTTCACAGCTACTCTTTAACTGCTAATGTTACTCGCGTTAAATAGTGGTCCACTTCCGTGTTTCAGTACGGTCGGCTTTCACACCTGATGCGAACCGTGCCCGAGTCCTCATGATCCGTACTCCAGACCTCCACCTTTTCAAGTGGACTCGGGCACGGAGCGACGAACCGTGCCCGAGTACGGTACGGAGCGTTCACACTAAATCAATCGCTACTGGACTTTGGTTATAAGTGCGCTCGGATCCGGGCCCGGGTCCCTGATGTGAAAGCACCCTTTGTCCGTGTCACTTGCCACAGTATTGTAAGCCGGAGCATGCTTTGCTGGACAAACTATGTGAAGACACCAATTTTGAATTACCCGAGGCTCTAAGTGTTTATAATGGGACCTTAAAGGGTCTGTTTGTAACTTATTACAGTATAAATCATTGCGGGTCGGTGTCCCATGCGCACTCGCGTGTGGCTATGCTGTTCAGACTCAGACTCCAACACAAACTACACGTCGCTTTGGTCTCCAGGGCCGGAGTCTCTGCTGTCCTCTGCTCCTCTGCTTGCCTTCACTCACACACCGCGCTCGTTCTCGCTCTCTCGCTCCACTCTCACGTGCATGCGCACACACTCCACACTGCAGAAGAGTTAGTTTAACTCTGAGAATATCTAGTGAATGTACAGTGGACGTTTGTGCAGAAATAAATGCTGCAGCTCCTCCAGACCAACAGAGGTTTCCCGTGTCTTGTGAAGTGACGGGGCTCCGCAGAGAGAAACGTTATCGTCTCCGACCAAAACTTCGGTGTCTCCCCTGTTTCCTCCGGCCGCGGTCGGGAGGCTGAGGCAGGAAAAGCCAACACTAGGATCAGCAGTGATTCATGGAGAGACCTTCGTCTGGTCAGCTAACATTACTGCCAAGCAGCTGAAATATAGAGTGATATTGTGCTTTTAGCTGAAATGTGTCGCCTCACTGTGTTGAGCGATGCTCGTTCATGTCTATGTAGAGCGAGCACAGGATGCTGACTTTCGTTGACTTAACGGCCACAGGTGTTGCTGTTAACAAGCAATTTCTGATTCTTACAAATAGTTCCTTTAAGAAGGTAATATGGACTTTTGTCCAGTGAGCAAGTAGAAGGGTTCAAAGCCAACAAGACATGTTGGATTTGTGCGATCACTGAACCGAAGTTTCCTTGATGTGGTGTCCGGTCTTTGTGTTGCTGTCTTCCTATATTAACAGGGATAATGAGGTCTCTTAAATGCCTGCTCATAAGCATCATCATTTAACCCAATATGTGCAGGTTAGCTTTTATATATGAGGACTGAGGTGGAGTGTAAACATGAAGTGGGATGAAACAGCTGGACAATTTTGAATATCGGCAGATGTGTTTGATAGGAATATTAGCTAGTTACTGAATGTGCGTTGAAGCAGCTCTGGAAAGAGGATTAAGAGTGAAATTACTTGCTTTGAGAGAGATGCTGTTCGTCAGTGCTTACCAGTAGATGTTAAAAACAATGGTTACCATAGCAACTTGGGTGAATCTACAGCGTATATCCGTCGGACCGCCCTCTCAACTTCGGCTAGGATTCCACAGAGCGAGACACTTAAACTGACCAGTCTACCCATGTGTGTCCTTCTGTCTACAGCTGAGATCTCTCCATCAGACGCTGGGGGCTGATGGGACAATGAGTCCTCTGAATCTCTACACTTCGCCCTCCTTGCCCAATATCTCCTTGGGCCTCCCTGCCAACTCACACATCACGGTGGGTCAACACACACACATGATGAAATGATGGCTAATAGTTGTTTTTATCAACACACTAGTGATTGCGTGGCGGTTACCTTGACTTGTCTGTTTGGTAACCGTGGTAATGCCCTCCCCGCAGCCCAACCAGGCGCTGTCTGCCCAGCAAGAGGCTGAGCGTCAAGCCATCCAATCGCTGCGAGGAGGCGGAGCTCTAACAGGGAAGTTTCTCTCCACATCCTCCCTACCTGCCGGTAAGCTTCACCATAGCTCAGGTTATTATTAGAGATCCACCGACATGTATCTGATATTTTTGCAAATCAAATTTATACATATGTGCCACATGATGGTTTCCGTGAGTAAAGAAGACATAAAGCTCGTAATTTGTAACGCATGCAAGTCCAAAGTAAGCCGTGCAGGAACAACCTGAAAAACAACTTGGAACAACTAACTGTTTTATTGTGAACATTCAATTGAATTTCAATTTTCCATGAAAGAAAAGTTACAAAAAATGTTTTTGTGTATGCTGTGTGTATAGTTCTTAGAAAGGAAGAAAATTGGAATTGGCCAAGAAAAGTGCAATATGTAGTTATTATGCTTTAATTATTATAGTAAAGTTATATACATTATACATGCTATATATAAATATTAGGGCTAGCAATCGATTCAAATATTTAATTGCGATTAATAGCACTTTTCTTTTTCTGTTTTATCTGCTCAAAAGTTTTGGCTACCTTCTTTGGCTTGTTGGATAAACGTCAAGTGCTAATAAATTAGCATCGCTAGCTTAGACATATCTATCTATCTATCTATTTATCTATCTGTCTGTCTGTCTGTCTGTCTGTCTGTCTGTCTGTCTAATCTATCTCAGTGTGTCAGTGTGCTGACTTGACTATGACTTGCCCCAAACTGCATGTCATTATCATAAAGTGTGCATGTCTGTAAAGGGGAGACTCGTGGGTACCCACAGAACACATTTACATCCACATATCTGGAGGTCAGAGGTCAAGGGACCCCTTGAAAATAGCAACGACAGTTTTTCCTCGCCAAAATTTAGCGTAAGTTTGGAGCGTTTTTTATCCTTCTTCGAGATAAGCTAGTATGACATGGTTGGTACCGATGGATTCCTTAGGTTTTTTTTATAGTTTCATATGAGGCCAGCTACAATACAACCTCCAAAAGATCTATTGCGTTAAAGAAATTAATGGCGATAAAATGAATTTGCATTAATTATCGCGTTAACTTTGACAGCCCTAATTTTGAAATTGAGGAATGATTTGGAGTAATAATATTAATGTTTCTTTGCAGGGGTGGTGCATGAGATAGAGACGCAGCCCCCCAGCTCTCATTCTGCTCATTCCTCGTTATTGCAACATGTGCTACTGCTGGAGCAGGCCAGACAACAGACTGCTATGCTAGCTGGTAACCTACACACCCACACACACACACACACAAACACACACACACACACACACACATATGCTAACATCCACGGTAATGTCCACCCATTGTATCCAACTCATGATCTTTCTGCTATGACCCCTCCGCCCACTTAGTCCCCATGTACAGCCAGTCGCCGCTGGTTACGGCAGAGAGAGGCGTGTCCAGCGGCATGCGGGCGGTCAACAAGTTGCCTCGCCATCGGCCGTTGGCTCGGACCCAGAGTGCACCTCTGCCCCAGTCTCCCCAGGCCTTGCAGCAGCTGGTCGTCCAGCAACAACACCAGCACTTCCTGGAGAAACACTACAAGGTACACATATTCACATATTCACAAACACACACACACACACACACACACACACGCACACACACGCACACACACATACGTGTTTATATTTGAAAAAACGTGACAAATGGGGACGTGCCTTTCCCAAGGTCCTAGAGACCTGGGAATCAAAGTATTTCCGAGCCATTCTTCTACGAATGCATCCATCTGTTGAGATTTTGTCTAAGGCTATATTTCGGTCAGACCTGATTTTACTTCTACGGCGGCTCTAGAAAACTGTGGTGAGCTCAGAAAAATGAGGACGCCAAAAATGTCCTAATTTTTCCGAGCGTCCCGATATTGAAGGTGTGTTATCATAGAATTGTCCTCATTGTCATAAAAACAAGTATACACACA
The DNA here is from genome assembly GCF_015220745.1 of Sebastes umbrosus. Lineage (NCBI taxonomy): Eukaryota > Metazoa > Chordata > Actinopteri > Perciformes > Sebastidae > Sebastes > Sebastes umbrosus. Next base: position 2,455,785 of record NC_051282.1, on the reverse strand, counting down.
CACACACACACACACACACACACACACACACACACACACACACACAAACACACGTTCACGCATTGCCTTGTGTGTGTAGATGCTATCGAAGGGGGCAGAGCTTCCCAGGCCGCCGCCCACCCACCCAGAGGAGACGGAGGAGGAGCTAACAGAGACCAATGACATGCAGGAGGATGACGAAGGGGCGAGCCTTCACAGGTGTGGCATTTTTCTGACATCCAATCAGTCAATATCAGTGACTGTTGTAGATCCTGTTGGTTATCTATATCTGTATACCGTATGTTACCTCACCTGGTTATTCTGACCAATCAGGCTTCAGAAGGAGGGGTCAGACGACAGCACGCCTTCCTCCGAGCGACTAGGCATGCACGTGAAGGGCGAGGAGGAGTACGGGAGCGTGCATGTGAAAGGGGAGAGCACGGAGAGCGAGCTGGATGAAGAAGAAGACGAAGAAGACATCATCCAGCTGAGGGAGGGCGATGAAGACGAGAGGGGGAGCTACACGCAGGTTCGTGTGTCGCCGTTGAGAGTGCGGATAAATGGTCGAAATAGTGAGCTAAAGGTCATTTAAAAACAGTTTATTGAATTAGATAAAAGTAAAACAAATTGGCATAAAAGTAAAAAAAAGTAAGTGTAACTGTAAGATAAACAGTTGAAATAGTTAGCTAAAAGTAAAAGATAAATGGTTTAAACAGATTAAAGTAATGAATAATGTTTTAGAATAACTAGCTAAAGGCATTGGATAATGGTTGAAATAATTAGCTAAAAGTAACGGACACATTGTTTAAATAACTAACTAAAGGTAAAAGACAAATGGTTGAAACAGTTTATTTGTTTATTTATTTATTTATTTTGCACAATTTCAGACTATACAACATGACAAAAGAAATAACTGAATAATATACAGTGCAGGAAGAGGCAAACAACCCACTGGGCTGATCTGAAGCCTCCACCTAGAGACACGATTAATATAAAGAAATAATATGACTACATCATAGTGATAACAAACAATTAGGACAAGATATATATAATAACAACAATAACAATACAGTAAATTTATCAAAAAAGACAAGTGTGTGTGTGTGAGTGTTTTGCGTGGAAGTGTATGGTTAGTGTTTGTGAGGAGCATATTGTTTAAATATCTATAAAGAGTTCTGGGTAATCGTAACCAAACAACATTGTGAGTGGGAAAAAATAATCATAAAAACAGATACATGGACAACATGAGGAAAAGCAATTACAAAACAGCAATTAAATTACCCTTTAAGCGACTTTTGAAACATTTGACAGATGAACAGTTTTTTGATAGATGCGAAAAGCTACTCCATAATTCTTATCGAAAATTGACCTCTACTAGTGAGGAATTTAGGAGGTTAGCTAAAGGCTAAATTGGATAAATGGTTGAAATAGTTAGCTAAAAGTAAAAGATAAATGGTTGAAACAGATAAAAGTAATGAATACATTTTTAGAATAACTAGCTAAAGGCATTGGATAAATGTTAGCTAACAGTTAGCTAAAAGTAATGGACACATTGTTAAACTAGAATGGCACTCGGAGAGCGCAGACCTCCGTCAAGCTGCCCGAGTACGATTGCCCCCCCCCCTCTCCGTGCAGCTTGCGCCATCATCCACGTGTATTTTAGTTTATGTTGAGATCAGCTGTACGTAACGGAGCATCATAAAACACTTCATTCAAACTGGACAGAAACAAAGTAAAACTCCACCAAGTGTGCTTTGGTCCAACTCAACTATACTTTCACCGAGTTTAATGAGAAAAAATGCGGAATCTACAGGTGTCTACCCTATAAAAAAAACTCCCGAAGCCAGATCATGATCTGGATCGCCACCAAAATCTAATGGATTGTTCATTGTGCCACACCCCACCCCTCCAAAATATTTCAATCCAATCCACCGCAGACTTTTGTAGTAATCCTGCTAACAGACAAACCAACAAACCAACGCCGGTGAAAACGTAACCTCCTTCCTAGGCTTTCGGCCTTGGCGGAGGTAATAACTAGCTAAAAGTAAAAGGTAAATAGCTTAAACAGTTAGCTAAAAGTAACAGACACACTGTTTAAATAACAAGCTAGAGGTATTGGATAAATGGTTGAAACAGTTAGCTATGAGTCAAATATAAATGGTTGAAATGTCCAGTTTCTGGCTCTCCAAGTTGTAGTTGTACAAGCCAACCTTAACAATATCCACTTTATTGTAGTGTCACATAACAGCCACTTTAAAATCGGATGAAATAAACACATTTAGAACACGATGGGTGGGATCGATGAGCTCATCTGACAGGGATGCGGGGGCACATCAGATCTCAGGTCAGTCTTAAACTCGGGACGTTTCGGTTACGCAGCATCATCCCACAGAGGGATGAATCACATAAATGCATCATTGGCCGACCTCCTGCTGTTTTTCTGCCTCGCTGTGTTCGCTCCGTTACAGATGTTGCTGTGCGTTAGATATCTTACTCATCGCAGCTAACGGTTTGGCCTGTACTTCAGTCCGAACCCGAGATGGCTTCAGGTGTTTTTCACACCTCGCACGATTGTTTTCACACGTATAAATCCTTGAGCTGCGGTGCGTTTGCGCATCACTTTTGTTTTGTGTTTTTCCCTTATTGCGTACTTTCTTCAGAGAAACAACTCATTATGGTTTGATGAGCTCATTGCATAACAGGCCCATTATCGGCTCTGCATGCAATTTAAATAGTGATGTCGTACTACGTGCAGATCTCAAGTGTTGACTGCTGAAGCCCTCTGATCCAACCAAAAGCTTCCATTTAATGGAGTTAACAACGGAACACAAATTATTCCTTTAAATAGATATACAGCATTTCAACCTACAGTTTAAGATGAAATGATGTACAGATATAGGGGCCTAATCATGAAGCCACAAATGTAAAACATAAGTTTATTTTTTTTTTTAAAAAGCCTACTGATTTTTTTTTTTTCTCAAAGGACAGTGTTGGACATATGATTTGCAGAGTAGATACTGTATGTATGATATAGCAGAGAAAAAACATGCAATTTCATTTCAGTTAGACTTTAAAGCTGCACTAATCACAATGTTTATATTAACAATGAAGGTGTGTGTGAGCAGAAACAAATTGTGAATAAATGGTGAAAATGATGTACTGTACGTGCACGGTGGCGGTCAGCTGGTCGTTGGCTGTAGTCTTTGCAGTGTGTTTAAATACAATATTTAAGACTTGAGGGAAGGCAGCAGTCGGCCTTCATTGATGCTAGCCCTTTAATGTTGTTCTGGTGTGTCAAAACCCTCAAAGTCTGTTTACAGGTGTTGGGGAGGGGGCTTACTACTGTATATGTGGAAAAAAAGTAGTATAAAGCCTTTTCAGCTGTGTGAAGTCTGATAAGTTGCCCTAAAGGGACTATTTGTAACTTTCAGAAATGCTTCTTAACAGCGACACCTGTGGCCGTTACGTCAACGAAAGTCAGTGTTGGGCTCGCGCTTGTGCTCGCTCTAAATATACATGAACGAGCAGCTCAAAACAGTGAGGCGACACACGTCGACTAAAATGACAATATCTAAATTTCAGCTGCTTGGCAGTAATGTTAGCTGACCAGACGAAGGTCAATGCGTATCCTAGTGTTGGCTTTTCCTGCTTCAGCGCAGACTGAAGCAGCGGGTCTCCGCAGCGAGTAACGTTGTCGTCTCCGCCCGCAGCTGGAGTGAACAGGGAGACACCAGCACCCAGTCGGTAACGAGACGATAACGTTTCTCTCTCCGTAGCCCCGTCACTTCACAAGACACGGGAAACCTCTGTTGGTCTGGAGGACCTGCAGCAGTTATTTCTGCACAAACGTCCACCGACATTTACTAGATATTCTCAGAGCTAAACTAACTCTTCTGCAGTGTGTAGTTAGCGTGCGTTCACCTCTAGAGGTGGAGCGAGACAGCGAGAACGCGCGTTGTGTCAGTGAAGGCAAGCAGGCAGAGGAGCGGGGCCATGTGTCCCGACCCGGTACTTTTATACGCTTAAAAAGTTACAAACAGTCCCTTTAAGTGATGTCACTTGAGTCAGCGTCGGATGGATCTGAAGACTACAATTTTGAAAATGAAAAGAATCTGGAGGTGAACCGTTGAGGCTAGAGTCTACATTAGCTGCTCTGGCATAACACACCAGAATCTGTATAGTGGTTGTGCCTAGAAGGTAACACGCAAATTGCGAAACTCTCGCGAGATGGTTAACGTTAGGCATTGACCTTGAATAGTTAAGGTTAGGCATTGACCTTGAATAGTTAAGGTTAGGGATTGACCTTGAATAGTTAAAGTTATACATTGACCTTGAACGGTTAAGGTTAGACATTGACCTTGAACGGTTAGCGTTAAGCATTGACCTCAAATGGATAAGGTTAGACATTGACCTCGAATGGTTATGGTTAGGCATTGACCTTGAACGGTTAAGGTTAGACATTGACCTTGAACGGTTAAGGTTAGGCTTTAACTTTGAATGGTTGACGTTAGGCATTGACCTTGAACGGCTAAGGTTAGGATTGGTCGTGGGGCAGCGAGTCTCGCACGTGTTTTTTTGCAAGTTTTCACAATTGGCGGGTTACCATCTAGACACGACCCTGTTTAGAGTAGTGCAGGAATGACTTATTTTTGTAGGCCAACCAGGAAGTTAGCATTGCCCTGGGTTCCCTCGACAAAAAGACAAAGTGGATTTTTCCATTGGGTTTTGGATTTTTGCAGAAAATAAGCTCTGTTGCAAACACACGTTTATGATGCTTACACGTTTTGTTCAGCAACATAATCTCTCATCTATGGAGATTATTTTTGGTTTTTGAAGCGCGAATCCAATCGCCAGATGTATAAAGCTAACGTTAGGCTATAAACGAACTACACCACGGTCGCCTGAGTACACACTATGAGGCTGTAACGGTGGACCAGTCTGTGTGATGACTTTTACTAGTCTCATTTAGCCACTTGTTAGCGACCGCCTTTTTTAAGACACATTAAGGCTTCGAAATCCACAAGCGGGATATTTACGGATATATTTTATGTCGTAGAACTAAACAATAAAATCCCTTCAGCTCGTGTTAACCACAGACCTTATTTCAGGCATCTAACTGAAAACCCATTCAAAAAAAACCACTGACTTCCAGACAAGGGGACCAGAAGTGCTAAAATGCTGACTCATGACTCATTCCTGTAGCACTCTCTAGTCAATTGAATGAAATTGATTTGATTTGTGGGTAATGTAGGCAACAAGGAAAATTGAAGCATGGAATAAAAAAGACATTACTGGTTCTGCTGCATCGATCTTTATCCTTAACCGTCCATCATGAGACCGCTGCTATAGGAGTGCACTGCTAAAAGGAGTACTCTCTTTCACTGATCTTTTTTCTCCTGCTTCATCACACCCAAATAGACACCTCTGACCCACGTCCACTGCGGTTGCTGTGTTTTATACTTGAGGATGAATTGGATCAGTCCAAAATGTACCATCCAAGTTTAACTGAATGAATATTTTTTTATAAGCACACAAGTAGAGGATGAGTCATCATCAGGAGAAAGCTTTGACATTTCACAGAAACGGAAAAGGGTGGGAATTGAATATAAAATTGCACAACAACGACACATTTTGTCATTTTGTGACATGCGTATACGTACAGTGAGACATACTTGAACAAAGACAAACTCCTCGAGCGTGAAAACACAAGAGCCACCTCGCCGCTGGACGTCCAGTCAGACTCGAGTAGAGACGCCGACACACACACACAGCTGCTGACGCTGCAGTGACATCACCAGCTGGTGACTCAACCACTGGACTCATTGCTGTGTGTCTTCCTGTACGTCTGTACGTCTTGAAGTGTGTGTGTGTGTGTGTGTTTTAGTGTCCACCCACACATGATGAGTCACCCAGTTCGCAGCAGGGAGCACAGCAACACTCCCTATATATAGACACTACAGAATAATGTGTGTGCGTCTGCAGCACTTAGACAGACCTTAACATTGCTCTGTGGAGGTTGGCGATGAGTGACGCTGTCAGTCCAAGTTTCATGAAAACTAAACACGAGTGGAATAGCTGTCGTCATCGTATAGAGTGTTGTAGCAGCTTTTTATTTTCTATTAAATCTGTCAATCCCAAGTTTTTAGCATGTTTATGAATTTATACAATATTTATAATTACAGTCATTTCAGTGTGTGTGTGTGTGTGTGTGTGTGTGTGTGTGTGTGTGTGTGATGACGGGGAGAGACGGGAGAGATGTTGGTGTTCACACACACACTCTCTCTCCTCCATCACTGCAGTGAATGGACTGATTCATCCTTCTGCTATGAATCATAACTTTCTCTCTCAACCACCCCCCCCCCACCCTCTGCTCTCTCTCTTCCCCTTCCCATCAGGCCTTGCAGCATCTGGGTGTGTTCCAATCCTCGTTGCCCCACAGACCTCTTGGAAGAGCGCAGTCCTCCCCCGCAGCCACCGTCAATCCCATCAAACACCTCTTCACCACCGGTCAGTTCTTTTATGTGTGCGCACATCTGGTTCGTTGTCGGATGAGAATTTGACATCAGCTGTTGTGTCGATCCGCCCGCTGTAGGCTACCGTGTTTGTTGCCTAGCAACGGGGGATGGGGGGCTGCTGACTCTCTGATGGCTGACTAAGTGAACTAACCGATATACCCTTAAGTAATGTATTGTCTATTGTGGCTAATTTCCTGGTTTATGAGTATATTTTATTATATATATTATAATACAATGATACTTTCCTTTTACATTAAAAGCCCTCCAGTAGTTCAGGGGACAGAACCTCTGACTCTTATAAACATAAGCTTCATCATTTAGGATCACTAGTGCAGTGCCCGTCAGAAACATGCCCGTTCAGAACTTTTTTTAAAAGGTCTCAAAAGGACTCAATGTAAGAATCAGAAATGACTTGTTAACAGTGACACAGTGGCCGTTAAGTCAACGACAGTCAGCGTCCTGTTGCTCGTGCTTGTTGCTCGCACTACGTCGACGCGAGCGAGCATCGGTCAAAACAGTGAGGCGACACACACGAGACTGATCATGATTGACAGGCATCATGTTGATTAAAGGGACTGTTTGTAAGAATTAGAAATTGCTTGTTAACGGGACACCTTTGGCCATTAAATCGACAAAAATCAGCGTCCTGTTGCTCGCGATTGTCCTCGCTCTACATAGACATGAACGAGCATCGCTCAAAACAGTGAGGCGACACACGTCAGCTAAAAGCACAATATCACTCTATATTTCAGCTGCTTGGCAGTAATGTTAGCTGACCAGACGAAGGTCTCTCCATGAATCAATGCTGATCCTAGTGTTGGCTTTTCCTGCCTCAGCCTCCCGACCGCGGCCGGAGGGAACAGGGGAGACACCGGAGTTTTGGTCGGAGACGATAACGTTTCTCTCTGTGGTGCCCCGTCACTTCACAAGACACGGGAAACCTCTGTTGGTCTGGAGGAGCTGCAGCAGTTATTTCTGCATAAACGTCCACTGTACATTCACTAGATATTCTCAGAGCTACACTAACTCTTCTGCAGTGTGTAGAAGAGTTCTCCCCCAAGTCCTCCGACCGCGGCCAACACTGTTTAACAGACGGGCTTCACTAGAACTTTGTGGTTTTGGTGCTTCCGTGTACTTTGTGTTGGAGTCTGAGTCTGAACAGCGTAGCCACATGCGGGCGCTCATGGGACACCGACCCGCAGTGATTTATACGTGTAAGAAGTTACAAACAGTCCCTTTAACGTTAGCAACATTAGCCAGCTAAAAGCACAATATCACTCTATATTTCACATGCTTGGCAGTAATGTTAGCTGACCAAACGAAGGTCCCTCCACGAATCGAAGGCCCGGCCGATGTTGATCCTCGTGTTAACTTGTCCTGCTTCAGCCTCCCGATCGTTGTCAGAAGGACCAGGGGAGACACCGGAGTTTTGGTCTCCTGGGTCGGAATCGATAACGTTACTCACTCCGGAGTTAACCCCCGTCACTCCACTCATCCTCTGTTGGTCTTGAGGAGCTGCAGCAACAAACGGCAACTTCCACTGTGCATTCAGTTGATATTCTCTAGGCTAAACTAACCCTCTTCTCCTCCGCCGCTCGCTCGTTTCGCCGCCGCTCTCTCTCTCTTGCTTCACCACTCACTTCCCACAACACTAGTTTTCGCCCAACGTCGGTCACATTCCTGTTTTGCAAGACGGGCTCCACTAGATATAACTTTGTCTTTTTGGTGCTTCCGTTGAGTTTGTGTCCATTTCTAACTGAACGTTAGATGTGGTTGCACACTGGAGCTGAAATTAAGCAATCTGGCGGGAGCGTGCATGAAATCACATCCGTTGCATTTTTCCGGAAAACAGGCCTGCATTCTTCACATTAAAAGCAGACTACAGCTAGAGGAATAGAGGAATAGAGTAGAGAATAGATAGAGGAAACCCAGACAGTCGAGGAAGGTCTCATTTTTTAGGTTAGGTTACAACCTGTTCACACATTGGCAATAAAGAACATTTAAAACACGTTATTTTATGTTTAAAAGTTCCATACAGTCCCTGTAAGAGGAAGCACTAAGTTAGTGTAATTTAGTAAAACCCCTGGTGATAAGATCCTTTGTGAATGCATCCTCGGAACCCCCCCAACATGAGCTAAACATCCTTATTTCTACTTTTTGAGCTCTGGAAAACATACAGTTAATACGACAAATATGGCTGGAAAAAGTCAACGGATATTATCAAATTTAGAGAGCCAATAAAGGCATATTGTTCTGTACACAATTTTTCATATGACCCATAACGGCTTTGTGGTAACATACTATTCAGCCTTCACAGAATAATAACTTGTTTCAGTTCAAAGTGGATTTTTAAAAGCTATTTTATATTTATCTACGGCATCTACACATACAATCAAAATGAAACAATATATGTGTGTTTGTGTATAGCTGCAGGCGTAGCCCGGCTGTGTGGTGCAGGCAGTCTCCACCCGAGTGTTAAAGAACATAATAACCTGTGTAAAGGATGAGTCCTGTATACTTGTAATGTAAATAGTAATAAAGCAGATACAATGTGAGTCATATCCCAGGTTCTTACTCAGGTGTGTCCAGTAAGTATACTGTACTAAGTACTGTGGTAAATCCAATGTCCTGCATGTGTCCTACATATTCCACTTGCAGCTACTGACCTCTTGTGGTGCTAATTTGTTACTACATGATCCACTGTGGAGGACCATGAACACCTGTTGTTGTACTGAAATTGCTGTGGAAATTATGATATATATAAACTATTATTTGTATGTTTTCTGTATATTTATTTATTTCTCTATCTTTTTTTACCCAGCATCCATCTGGTCCCAGCTTTTATCTGAACCCGGCATTATTGGAGTATTGTTTTTTATTAGAATTAGAATATATGGTATTTACATCTCTCTCTCTCTCTCTCTCTCTCTCTCTCTCTCTGCAGGGCTTGTATATGACAGTCTGATGTTGAAGCATCAGTGTGTGTGTGGCAATGCTCACATCCACCCAGAGCATGCTGGGAGAGTGCAGAGCATCTGGTCCAGACTGCAGGAGACAGGGCTGCTGAACCGCTGCGAGGTACACACACACACACACACACACACACACACACACACGCGCACACACACACACACACACACACACACTAAAGTTTGAACCATAGAAATAGAATATGAGTAGAACAGACATTCCCATTCAAATAACGTAGCGGGATGGTCAGAGCGGCGGCGGCGTTCCCATAGTGACCGTTGTAACGGGCTTACTTCCATATAAACTAAACCGACTCACCGCAAGTGGCGGACTCACTGAGGTGAGGTTTTGCAGTAACGAAAACTAAACGAGCGGTGGACTAGTAACGTTACGGCACATAGAAAATGTAAATGAGTCAAATGTCTGGGAACAAGCTACCTCGCTAACTAGCCTGCTGTCTCCGGGAGCTGCATTCGTTCTCTTCCCGGCGAGCTGCGACCACACACTTCACAGCCCCACTGACATAGGGGTTCTGTTGTCACCATGACAACTAACAACAATGACCATCTTCTTTTGGAATAGTCAAATGACCACAGCAAACAGTTCAATGACCCTTTTACTCCTATTTTAGTTCTATGGTTTAGACCAGGGGTCAGCAACCTTTACTATCAAAAGAGACATTTTAGGCAAAAAAGAAAAAAGAAAAATCTGTCTGGAGCCGCAAAACATTTGATCACTATGATGAAGGTAACACAGTTTATAGTCTAAGTATATAGTATATAAGTAATGCAGTGAGGGCCAAAGAGACAATGTACTACGGAGTATTAGGGCCACACTGAGGGAAAACACATCTGAGATTTACAGAATAAAGTCATAACTTTACGAGAAAACAAGTCGTAATATTACGAGAATAAAGTCATAACTTTATGAGAAAAAAAGAAAATGACACGTAAAATTACTACTTTCTAATATTATGACTTTATTCTCGTAATATTATGACTGTATTCTATTCTATATCTCAAATTTTTTTTTTTTTCCTCAATGTGGCCCTAATACTCCGTCGTACCGTCGTACCATAGACCTAAATAAAAATGAAAATGTAAACAAAAAACAATTATTCATTTCCATTTCTAAAAATCCACAGGGAGCCACTGGAGAGGGGCTGAAGAGCCGCTTGTGGCTCCGGTGCCGCAGGTTGCTGACCCCTGGTTTAGACCTTTGTACTCACAGCAGAGCTACGCCCACAGTGCTGTGATGTCATGGTTGTTGCCCATGCTGCAGGCTATCCCAGCATGCACTGTAGTGCACTGCTAACATTCACCTCCCAGTGAAATATCTGTTTCCATCACACATCTAGACACCCACACAAGTTTCATTTTCCATCTCGTGTATAATATTTCTTTTGTTTGTTTTACAAAAGGTAATTGATTCTCAAAAATTGCCAAACATCCATTCTATGTTTTTTTTCTGATGTGCAAATTAAAAACGTGCGAACGCCTTACTTAGTCTCTCTCTCTCTGTCTATCTGTGTGTGTGTGTGTGTGTGTACGAACAGAGGATTCGGGGGCGTAAAGCGTCTCTGGATGAGATCCAGTCTGTCCATTCAGAGTTCCACACTCTGCTGTATGGAACCAGTCCGCTGAATCGACACAAACTGGACCACAAGAAGCTGCTGGGTACCTGTCTGTCTGAGTGATCTATATCCCTGTGTAGTACATAGTTGTGATACATATATACAGTATTTATTAGGGATGCATCGATACCACTTTTTTTTCAGACCGAGTACAAGTACTTCCATTTGGGTACTCGCCGATACCGAGCACCGATACGAGTACTTCTCTGTGCCAAAAGACCCTCGTTAACAGCCAGCTGGAGGGTGTGAGCGACACACGGCAGGCTGGGGAGTCCCGCATACGAGGCGGTGCGCCGCGACCGGCTCTAGGTCGGCTTGGAAAGGCTTGGGGCGAAGGTGGCTTGCGGCCTCAGCCATCCGCGTCGTGCCGTGGCCCACGTAAAAGGCACCAGGGTCCTGCGGCGATGTCGGCAACCCACCCGACCCGTCTTGAAACACGGACCAAGAAGTCTAATGACGCGTGAGTCAGAGGGTGCAAGCAAAACCCTGTGGCGCAATGAAAGTGAGGGCCGGCCGCGCAGGCTCAGTCGGGATCCCGGCACAGCGGGGTCAGGCGCACCACCGGCCCGTCTTGCCCGCACCTCCAGGGAGATGGAGTGTGAGGACCCGAAAGTTGGTGACGAGAAGTTAACTTCACGCTGCCGTAAAGTGGTATCGGTGCCGTTGTATAGGAGCCGTTTTGCAAGTACGAGTACATGAGCACAGTATCGAACCCGATACCCGATACTGTTATTGGTATCGGTGCCATCCTAGTATTTATAATAAAAAAAAAAAGTCTACATTGTTTAACCCCCCAGCTGAAAGAGTCCCACTCAACCCCTCATGTAACCTACTATTTAGCTTGAAATCAGTGCATCCTGACTCACACACTACAAGACACGTGACCTCTACTCTGGTCGTTTCAGGTCCAATCAGCCAGAAGATGTATGCTGTCCTTCCCTGTGGAGGAATAGGGGTGAGGCTGTCTCTCTACTTACCTCTCTCAGTCCATCTCTGTCTATTTGTCTGTTCAGTATATCAGGGTTTTTGCTCCCCCCCACAGGTGGACAGCGACACCGTGTGGAATGAGATGCACTCGTCGGCGGCAGTCCGCATGGCGGTCGGCTCCGTCATCGAGCTGGCCTTCAGAGTGGCAGCGGGGGAGCTGAAGGTAACACTCAGGGAAATACTCTGAACACACTGAAGATAACCGCGACACATTTTGTCTGACCCGTCCTTCACTCTGTGTCTGTTTCTGTGCTAGAACGGCTTTGCAGTGGTGCGTCCACCAGGTCACCACGCTGAGGAGTCCACCGCCATGTCAGTACACCCCACAAGAGTTTTGTTACACAGCTAGATAATTCACTACGTCACACGTTGGTGATGACTAACAGTTTGTACCGCTCTTTGTATGTGTGTGTGTGTGTGTGTGCGTGTGCGAGAACAGGGGGTTTTGTTTCTTCAATTCAGTAGCCATCACTGCCAAGCTGCTGCAACAGAAACTGGGAGTGGGCAAGATCCTCATTGTGGACTGGGTGAGTAGCACTGACACACACACACACACACACACACACACGCACACACACACACACGATCTGTCAGCATTGTCACCTGGAAAGTTAAAAGGACTGTTTGTAAGAATCAGAAATGTCTTGTTAACAGCGACACCTGTGGCCGTTAAGTCAATGAATGTCAGCGTCCTGTTGTTCGCGCTTGTGCTCGCTCTACATAGACATGAAGGAGCATCGCTCAACACAGTGAGGCGACACATGTCAGCTAAAACCACAATATCACTCTATATTTCAGCTGCTTGGCAGTAATGTTAGCTGACCAGACGAAGGTCTCTCCATGAATCAGTGCTGATCCTAGTGTTGGCTTTTCCTGCCTCAGCCTCCCGACCGCGGCCGGAGGGAACAGGGGAGACGCCGGAGTTTTGGTCGGAGACGATAACGTTTCTCTCTGCGGAGCCCCGTCACTGTCAGTGAAGAGGGATTTATATATATATATATATATATATAAATCCCTCTTCACTGACAGAAAAAAGGGATTTATATGGGCTATATATTAATATTTATGTATGAATTTATTTGCTTGTTTTTAATAATATTTACAAATTACCACACAGTTCTTACCCTTTTTTGTCTTAAATAAATATAAATCACATTTATTATGAAGTTAAATGGCCATTAAAAGGCAAACTCTATGTAGA